>NC_138966.1:192566250-193772500 GCF_055761805.1 Camellia sinensis | reverse complement strand
GCCACACAACATATCAACCAGACACCTCCCACCACTATTCTCCTAAAAAATAGATTATCAAATTAAAAAAATACCAAAATAAAATGGAATTTTGAGTTTTATAACATTACATTTCTTTCTTTCCTCAAAAACTGCCTTCCACACACCATGGGAAGGTTGAACCAATAAATTGATGTTTCACCTAAATTTTTTCCTTCACCATAACAAAAGTTATTCATCAATGGACTTGAAACTGCAAGATTTTAAATGCTCAATAAAATGATGCTAATATCACAAGGGGAGAAATTATACTTAAGTCAGGCACAACTGAAAGGACAATAGGCATCCATGAAGTAACTAATTAGTCTCTATCAATTCATCCTAATCGAGTTCACTAATTCTGGGCTTAGTTCTCCCCACCAATAATGGACTGGAGTCTGTTCTCCAAACCATTTGGATTTTTTCCTTTTAAATACCACCCCCCTCACACACACCCAATCCCCTCCACAGCTCAACAAGCCTTCATCCCAATTATCTGGTGTCAGCTAGCTAGATCCATACTCCAAAGAAAACGTATCCAATACCCACTTTTTCATGTTAATACCCATAGAAACTATTCAAATATGTAGTCTCTGACAAGTTACCATCACAATGCTGATTATGAAAGCAAAAGACAACAGCAAAATTTCCACATCAACAAAGGAAAACAAATGCAATTGATTACCTGAAGTGGAGTGCCCGTGATAAGGAGGCGGTAATTAGTCTTGTAAAGTCTCATTGTCTTTGAAAGAAGTGAATTCTCATTCTTGATTCGATGAGCTTCATCAATGATAATATAGCGCCAACTAAATTGGCGCAAACAAGTTTTCTCTTTAATTGCCATTTCAAAACTGGTTACACATACATCAAACTTCCCAGCAGCCAATAAATTTTCACGTATATGCTTCTACAAAATTGTAACATTGGCAGATAATTCAGAATTAATAATCTGAAAACTACAAATAAGGGGAAAACGTTTTAATAACTGAATAAGCAAAATATAAACAACTAACTCTTTCATCAGGACTCCCAAGAAACTTTACAGCACGCAGAATTGGGCAAAAACGTCTGATTTCATTCATCCAGTTGCCCAATGTAGACTTTGGAGCAACAACCATGTGAGGACCAGTAATCCCTCTAAATTCATGAAGATAGCCCAACAAGGAGATTGTTTGCAATGTTTTACCAAGGCCCTACAAAGTCACAACACCAGATCGTTCTCAATATCTCAATTGACCATAAACAAATCGCTGCTCGACAATTTATCCACTATAATAATAACAAACCACATATCAGAGATAATATGATATTCAACAACTGAGAGATAGAACTTTTAAGTGGAGAATACAATGATGCAATTGGGTAGAAAGGGATCAATTCTCTGGGCAACAACTCCAACACATACCATTTCATCTGCAAGGATTCCATTTATACCATTCTCATACAGTCGTATGAGCCAGTTTAATCCAGCAAGTTGGTAATCCCTCATCTTTCCTTGAATACCTGGATAAAGGACGTGCAAATAACAACATATTAAATGCCACCTCAAACTAAATGTAACTTTGATATTAAACAACACCGAAACTACAGAAAAAGTCAATTGAAATATAAATGCATTTTAGACAGAAGCCTCTCTGCATAAACCAAAATCATTTCCATTCAGGGCAGATCACCCACTAGTTAGCTAGATATCATGATTCATGAAAATATTTAAATTGTCAACATAATAACAAATGATAAGGAATCAAATAGTGCCCTTCAGAAATTATTATTATCAGCTTTGGGTCACCGAAACACAGAAAATATGATAGCATTAGCTGAAAAATCAATGACCACAAAAAAATAGACTAGTCGATGCCTTTTCAAAATTAATTAAGGAAAAATCTTGAGATATATGTATATATATTATCTGGTATACAACAAGAACTGCTGAGAGCCAGACTCACAGAAATATATATATATATATATATATATAACATACACATCAAAAAGCAAGAAACTCAATAAAAAAAATTATGAGAAAAAAGATGTGGGGGAAAAACAAACACTTAAACCATTCAATATGTCAAACAAAAGCCTTATTAAACTGCATAAGATTCCCACTGATCACACAGGCCGGATTTGCATAAGTAGGAGAATGCACATATGCCCATAAGCACATGGGTGCACACACACACACAGAGAAAGAGAAAATTATACAAGAAGGTTGAACCAACAGCCGTGTGTTTCCTGCCCCAGACAGTCCATCTTCTTCTTCTTTAAGGCATTCTTCATCTTCTTCCTCTTCAGTTAGCTTTGATGCATGACGACCCCTACATTATTCAGTTAAACCTTTGTCAAAATATTGAAATGCATGATGAGCTATGACTGAGATATTGATCAATAGTTCATCCATATCTTTAATTAACAAATCAAACTCACTCTGGCAAAAACATTGCACCACAAAAACACACAGAGAAGAAAAAATATGCATCTCCAAAGTTTGACCACTTTTTGCTCTTATCAGTTGTGATTCAATTAAGTATCAAATTCTATCATTTAAAAGCAAGACAAAAAAAAAAAAAAGACAATTATAACAAATGTCGGGCATCTAAGAAGAGTTATACAAATCAACTCCAAAGAATCTACTCCTTGAAAAAGAAAAACATTCAATTTACTCCATCATAATTCAACTGATTTTTTTTTCCTTATTTTTTGAACTACATTCCCAACTTTCCAATTAAAATTCACCTTTATGACACCTATTAATTGGAAACTGTATTAATGACATCTAGGCAAGTCAACAGTATATCCCTACAGTACAAAAACTTAATCCTCTCTTCACATTATAGATTTTATTTCTATCCCCGCCTTTATTTAGTTCAAATTTCTTTTGCTGTTAAAACACACAACATTTAGTTTATCATCAATAGAAAATGCCATAGTTCTATTTTGCTTCCCAATATTTAGCAGCTCCCTCAATTTATACTTAAACATGCATCCTATTTCACTGTACAATAGCATAGCATTTTAAATCTCCGATTCTATGGCAACAAAAGTACATAACATCAAACAAACAAGAACCTGATGATCAATGTCATGTGATTATCTTTCAGGAACTGAAAACTCCACCCTAGCTCCATGCAACAATTCAAATAAATTATACAGCTTTTAGGCTCAAAAAACATTTGCAATAGAGAAACTAAGTACAAGCAAAGTTAGAGATCAAAATTTCCCTATCATTAAAATGATTTAAAGAACGAGTGTAACCATTCAAAAAAATCCACATGTCCTTTTATTGAATTCACAAGGATAACCATCAAAACAACACTAGATAGCTCTACTATTGGCGCAACCCTTAAAGAATGTTATATGTAGAAAACTTATGTGAAAGTGAAACTTGATCGTATTATTAAGCACTCCACCTGAAAACCAGGTACATATTATGAAGAAAGCACAAAGTGCAACTCTTCAATAGAGGATTAAATATACCTTCCCTTTGACTTCTTCTGAGATGCAGACTGATCACCCTTGGCAAAATGAGCAAATATCTCTGTTTGCTGCAGGAGATAGTTCAGGCGCCCCTTTCCCTTGTTGTTCTGCATTTTAATTGTAAGTGATCACGTTCCCAAAAACTGAAATCAAAACACAATCTAGAGTAACAAGAACCCTCTGGCATAACACACCATATCAGCATCAATGGCAGCATTTTGTGCATCCAGAATTTCTTGAACCTTCTGTTTCTTTAATTTCTGCATTTCTTTTAGTCGGGCCTTTTCACGCTTTCTAATTTCATTATTAGAAACACCATTCCCATCCTGAAAATGATTAACTACGAAACAGATGAAAAAAATATATACAAATAGCTCAACAAATTCAAATATACTGACAATAGTGCTCAAAGAAACTGACACAAATAATTGCATGATAATGAAAGAAAACTATCACCATGATATCTAAGATGGCAACTATATATTATAAACCCTCTTAGGGCAACTCCTTACTCAGCAATAAGCAAAATTTGTTGGAGCCATCAGCTTACACTATACAAGTTTTGAGTATATATATATATAATGCATCTATCAGATCTGAATTATTATTATTATTATTTTTTTTTTTTTGAAACACTTAGAAGATTTTCTAGTGACAAGCCCATTCAACTAAAAGATCTAATGAACTATGGTTTTTCCATGTCAAAAGATCTAATTTCCCACTCATTCATTTCTCAAATTAACGACAATTCACGGAGTACATAGACCACAAACTAAGAAATCCAACCATTACCCATTCCGGAAAACCGAACTAGCAACAACAATGCACACCCAAATGACGACAATTCCAACGAAACAACAAAAACCGTAAGCTATCAAACCCTAATTACACAACAAATACCCTAAGCAAACGCACCAACAATAATAACTGAGATCCAACTAATAACTGAAATTATTAGATAAGCATTACCTCTTCGCTTTCATTATCATCATCATCGGCGACGGCATCGTTGTCTGAAGGCGGAGGCATATCTTCGCCGGCGACGTAGGCGTCATCGTCGTCGTCGTCGTCGTCGTCGGAGTAGGCAGGCCTGGCGACGGCCTCGAGCTCCTCCTCATCGTCTTCCTCTTCATTGACCTGATCGTTGACTTGCTCTTCCTCGGATGAATTTGAGCCGTCGGATAGAGACTCATCGGTGGAATCCTTGGGTCTCGCCATGGATTCGAAAAAGGGTCGAGGGTTTCGCTTCTCAAGAGCCAATCGTGAGAAAGTGAGAGACAGGCAGTATTTATAGGCCCTTCTTTATGGGAAAGTAAAGTGAGTGCGAGTGTGTACGGATTGTTTGTTTGGACCGCCTCTGTTTGGATTTTGAGGGAGAGAGCGTGTGTTTGGAAACAGAAATAGAGAATTTCCCGCGCAGTTGAGAGTGAAATGCGGTTTCCCGCTAACGGTGTGGACCGGTGGCCGGAAACCCGCTCCCCCTTCGGCTCGGTGTTGCGACCAAGGCCGTAATTGGGACGGCCACTTTTTTGTTTTTTGATTTTTGATTTATTTATCCTACGTCTTTGTATTTTGTGTTTTTTTTTACCTTGTGTCAAGTATTTTATTTTTAAATTCAAGTCAAAACAAATTATTATAATTTCTTGGGTAAATTACATTGACATCCATTATAGTTCCCTCCTATTTTTTGAAAATTATATTATTTTTTATGAGATTTAAAATTTCATTACAGATTATCTCCTGAGGTTTAAAGTTATATAACAGTTTCCTCTTACCGTAATGATTATCATACATAAAATTAAATTAACAAGGGTCAGTATAATTTTTTAAATATGAGGGTAGAATTGTAATAAATATAAACTTCAGCGAGTGTCAGTATAATTTACCTTAATTTCTTTTAGACTTTTTTCTTTTTTTTAATATTTTAATTTATTGATCTGTTTAGTCAAGTAAAACTTTCAAAATATAAACATTTGTTTTTTTAGTCTAAGAAAATGACTCTCACAAACAATGTATTTGCGTTTGGTCTGTAATTGGGGTACAAGTATGATGCGATGGTTAAGGGTGGATCTATGAGTTGGGCGTCGCTTACAAGTTTTCCCTTCAAACTTTGACACTTATGGTAATATTACTGTATAGTAAATATTATTTTTATTTATCGTTATAAAATTGTAATATTATTCATCCTTAAATCATATACTCTTAATTTAAAAAATTATAAGGAAAATGTCTCGTAGCTCAAATTTTGTGGCTCAAAAGTGGCTCAAATAGCCAAAACGACGTCGTTTTGGCCATTTTTATGTTGTTCTGTACTCAAAACGACGTCGTTTTGGCCATTTGAGCCACTTTTGAGCCACAAAATTTGAGCTACGTAGCATTGTCGAAATTATAATTGCATCATTCTATTATTTTGGGCACCTCTTGTACCTTTCTAATATGGAGAGCTCAATTGGTCAATTATTGCTATTAATTATCTCTTTATGTTTGTTTAGGGGTGTTTTAGAAAATTAGTTAAAAACTAATTTTTTTTGGCTTTTTGAGCTCTTTTGGGAAGAAAAAACTTGGAGTTTTTTGGCTAAAATAATAACAAAAAAAAAGACTAAAAAATCAATAAGACAAAATATCACATCTAAACTATAATTATTTCATTTTTTCTCTAAAAAAAAAATCACAAATGAAACTTTTAATCCTAGACTAAAATAGCCAAAAAAATCAACTCACATTCCAAAACGAACACTTTGTGACTTTTTTGGTTAAATTTTTTCTATGAGCTTTCCAAAACACCCCTTAATTGATTATAGTTTAAGTTTGTTGTTTCACGTTATTGGGGTTAACATAATTGAGTTGTTAATTGTGGATTTATAAGCCATGTTTATGCAATTTCCATGCTAATTGTAATATTGTAGCTTGTTGATTAAAAGAATCATAATAATTTACTTGAATGTTTAAATTTAATAATATGTCATTATTTATTTTGGTGAAAATAAATTTATTTTGATTAATATACACCACTCTGCCTCAAATTGATGGCTCTATCATTGATGGTAGTGGTGGTAGTAATAGTAATAACGACGATGGGTTAGATATAGTAGTCATGTTGATGGTTGTGATGACGCTAGTAGCAACAATAACAATGAACGTGATAGGTAAATATGAATATGAGGCAGGTTTGTAGTGTCTCATTACTGACCATGAGGTAAAACGGTTCAAATTATTTATATTTGTTTGAATTATCATTCAGAAGAAGGATATAGAGATAAACAACTAAATAAAGTATGAAAGGATATTTATGTCAAAAAGTATAGTCAGATTCAGAGTAAGCTAATCATTCAATAATAGAAAATAATAGAGACCCCTTTTTCTTTAATCCCTACAACCTACACATGTCAGTGAGTGATAGGAGAAAAAAAAAATAAAAATAAAAAACAAAAAGTTGACAAATTTTAATATATTAAAGGCGATGGGCCAGTATATTGAGTGTGTTGGGTTTAATTTTTGAATATAAATATATATATATATATATATATCTATTTTATCATCTTTAGTGATTTAAATATATATATATATATATTTGGGACTCTCATGCGCCTTTTATCTTACATGCTCATGTGGCAATTGACTGTACTCATCTACCATATAATCAATCAAGCTTTTGTTTCGGAATTGGGTTGTTTTTTCTTTTTTTACTATTTTAATTTAAGACTAAAAAATTTCATTTGAATTGAATTTTTTGATTTTTTAAAATTTAGTGCGAGAAAAAAATAAATTAATTTTAATTTAAATGTAATATTTTATCTTATTAATTTTAAATTTTATTTTATTTTATTTTTTTATATATTTTAACATTTTAAGGCCTAGTTTGGGAAGACTAAGGCCAAGTTTGGCATGAGGCAAAAAAGACAAAAAGTCAAAAAGTCACTATCCTATTTAAGTCACATCATCTTATTTAAGTCACATCACTTCTCTAACACATCACTTCAAACCCAACCCATATTTCATAAAAAGTCAAAAAGTGCACTTATTTAGTCTTCCCAAACTAGGCCTAAATAAGTGCACTTTTTGACTTTTTATAAAATATGGGTTGGGTTTGGTTGGGTTTGAAGTGATGTGTTAGAGAAGTGATGTGACTTAAATAAGATAATGTGACTTAAATAAGATAGTGACTTTTTGACTTTTAATTTTTTTTCAATTATGTCAAACTTGATCTAAGTCTCCCAACCACCATGTGAAGGGCCAAATAAGTTGCCTTATACCACCCTTACACGCAGAGTGTTTGAATTCGACACTCGGCCGCGGTCTTTAGACACGTGTATTTCAGTTGTTAGGCTCTAAGACTCCTATTGTGGAGCGTGAATGAAGTTCACGTATGCTCTAGTGGTATGTCTCTTCGGCAAGTTTGTGATATTTAAAAAAAGTTAAAAAGTTAAAAAGTCACTATTTTATTTAAGTCATATCATCTTATTTAAGTCACATCACCTCTCTAACATATCACTTGAAATCCAACCCAAACTCAACTCATATTTCATAAAAAGTCAAAAAATACACTTATTTAGATCATCTCAAACAACTCTTTAACCATCAATCAATTGTCCCAATACCATAATCTACCGATGTTATGATAATTTCACGAAACATAGTCAGAAAAAACAAAAAAATAAAAAAGTAAGTTGCTTTATGGAGATGTGAGCCCATCGATTTTAACTGACTAGAATATCCTTTTGTTATTTGAATATTTAATATTATTTTTTGTTTTATTATCCATGCTGGTCGAATCTAACGGATATTCTTTGTATAGAAAATATTTATCAAAAATATTTTAGGCTCCGTTTGGAAAGATAGATTATAAATTTTTTGACTATTTTAGTCATAAAAGACAAAATAAACTATTTTAGTCACAACAAACAAAACATCACATCTAACTCATAATCATTATACTTTTCTCTCACAAAAAAAAAATCGAAAAAATCAAAAAGCCAAAAAGTCCTTTCCAAACTAAGCTTTATAGCCCAAGCTAAAATAGTCCAAAAAACCAAAAAGCCAACTCACTTCCCAAACCAACCCTTAAAGGTTTAATTTGTGAGTTTTAATAGTTCTAATGCATATGTAAAATTCATATAATGCGATGTTTTGATATTATTTTTTTAACTTTTCATCTCACTAGAATTCAATTAGAATTATAATTTTAAAGAGATGTATCATTGCTAAATATTTATTTAATCTTTTTTTTTTAGAATTTTTTTTAAGGTCCCTTATGATAGTAATTTAGAGGATAAAGGACACCAAAAAAAAAGGTGATGCATCAGGTCTCTGAACAATATGACGCGCATTTTTAATTATTTCGTGGACCAAAACACCCTTCATAAATCAGCACAGAAATGGAACTAATTCTGACGACTGAGTTCCATTCCAAGCATCCAATCATCTTCACGAGCAAGAGAACAACAGAATTAGGGTTTCAATATCATCTTCACCATCGACATTAGAGCTTCTGCAAAAATCATTCTCATTTATTTCTCACAAATTTCTCTGACCCCATTTTCACTATTCGTCGTTATCTCAGTTCCTCTTCGTCACGTCGTATCTTTATCTCAGGGAATATCAGTTCGTAACTGAAGTTTCATCCTAACTCTGGTAAGTTTTTCTATAGTCCAACTAGATTTTCTCTGGAAACACAATTAATTACATTTTTTATTAACCTTCCATAAATTATGGTTTCAATTTCGTAATAAAAAGCTACATGAATTTGAAAAAAATTATTTCTCTGTGTTTTGAACTTATTCTTGAACATGTTTGTGTGATTTTCTATCAATTTGTCTGGCATTTGAATTTCTCTAGCTTTTGCTTGGTGTATGTTTCTTCTTTGAATTTTCTCTGTCATGTTTATTTTGAAAAAAGTTATTTCTCTGTGTTTTGATCTTATTCTTGAACATGTTTCTGTGATTTTGTCTATAAATTTCTCTACTCTGTAAATTTCTCTGTAATATGTATTTTTCATTTGAATGTCTATTACTCTCTTGTCTGTATCTAAGTTTCTCTAACATTTATAATTTTCTCTAACCACATCACTTTTCTCCCTTGTGTGTCTCTATCATGTTTAATTTTCTCTAGTTGTGTATGCAAATTTCTTTGGCATTTTAATATTATGGACTTGAAATTTTCTCTGGAATGAAAATTTGCTCAAGAATGTGTAATTTTCTCTAGAATGTGCAATTTTCTCTGGTATGTTTATTTTGTTCAATTCTTGGTTTCAATGTTGCGTAATTTCCAGTGGCATGTTTACGCTGCTTTGTCTATTTTATCTTGCTAATAGTGAAATGAAAATTTTCTTTGGCTTACCATGTTTACTTTTCTTTATCATTCATTTTTTGTCCTTGCTAGATATATGTTTCTTTTTTGAATTTTCTCTAGTTATATTTTACTTCTATATGTAATTTTAACAATTATTGAAAATTTCTCTGCCATGTTTATGTTGCTTTGTTGATTTTCTCTGGGAATGAAAATTTTCTGTGGGTAGATGTATTCCACAGGAAAACAATTAGTACTCTGACATTTAATTTTTAGTGTCTAATTTTATCTGGCATTTATAATTTTCCCTAGCCACCTTAGTTTTCTCCCTTATGTGTAATTTTCTCTGATATGCCCAATTTTCTCTAGGATTTAATGTTGACATCTTTATATTTTCACCACTGTCTAGAAAATGGCAAAATGTAAAAATAGCAAAACATCAGAAACACCGAGTAAGAAACAGAAACTCTCTCAGTCTTCTTATGATTTAAGATCAAAAACCAACAAAACACTACAAACTCCTTGCCAAAACACACAAGTCCAAGGTGATGAAGCAACTAGCGTCCAGATGAATACCCCAACTTCAAAAGACTCAAGCTCAAGGAGGAAAAAACCTATTAAACTCCAAAGAAAGAGAGCTCATTACAACATTCAATACCGATCCAACTTTTCATCTGTTGTCTCCTTTTTTTCAAACACTTAAATTCAATTCAAACCAACTTGTAGAGCTTCAAAAGACCCCATTTTGGTATTTGATCCAAGCTCTAACCACTGGAAAGATGGATCCAAGGAAATCTAGGAAATCTGATGATGATGTAGTTGCAATAATTCAACGCTACAATGAAAAAATAAAAGCATTCACCGTCGGTAAAAAGAACTTGACCTTTATAACCAATGATATGACCTTGATTTTTGGTTTGCAATAAGGTAAATGAGTCATGTCATTAAGATACTTTAAAAAGCCAAAGTCTGCATTCCTAAAGAGAAGATTCCTAAAGGACACAAGGCTCACTGGTCCTGTTCTTAAAAATGTCTTGGGCAAACAATGAAAGGCAAGCAACCAACTGATTTCAAAGATGTAGCAATCATTGTTACATTGTACTTGTGTTTCACCCTATTTTTTGCAACAAATGGGAATTCAATAGGGTGAATTTTTATAAAGTATGTAGAACCTCTTGAATCAATGAAACAATATGATTGGCCAGAAGCAATCATATCAACATTGATTGATTCTATCATAGCATTGCACAAAATTCCATAAAAAGTTACGGGGTGTGTCATTGCATTGTTGGTAAGTATAATTTCTATTCAAATTTGCAGTTATCATACTTACAAATTTGTGTGTTTAGCAAAATTTAATTAGTTTAATTTTCATCACCGTATTGGCAATGTGAACATGCAAATATCATTGACTCGGAAGACAGTAACACAACTGACTTCCCAAGATGTACCAAGTGGAACCTGCAAAGTTTGACCAAATAGCTGCAGAAGACACCACTGCACTCTCTTGCACCTCAACAGGTTAGATTTCTATCGTCACTAGAATCTCAGTGAAATTTCAAAATTTTTCTGACCACTGGTTTGTTTCCCTCTTTGTGCCTTGATTGATTGAGATCAATTTTCTCTAAACTATCAATTTATATTTCTTATTTGATTACCACTGGTTTACTTCTGCCATTGTAATCAATTTTCTCTGACCACAATTCTAACACATTAACTTATATGCCCTGATTGATTTTCTCTGATATCTGAATTATGTTGGTTATTTCATAATTTTCTCTAGCTCATAAAATTGTTTCTCCTTGTGTGTAATTTTCTCTAGCCCATAACTTATATGCCTTGCTTCTTTGATTAACACTGTTTATTTCTACCATTGTAATGAATTTTCTCTAGAATCCAAATTTCTCTGACCCAATTATAGTAACATTAACTTATATGCACTGATTCATTTTCTCTGATTTCTAAATTATGTTGCCTGTTTCATAATTTTCTCTGCTTCATAAAATTACCTCATTGTCTGTAATTTTCTCTGGCCCATACAATTTTCTCTGAAGTTTGTTTCCTATTAGTATCATTTACATGAATTTTGTCTGCCTTATTTGAATTTTTACTCTCAGTGAATTTTGTAACATTTCTCTAATAAAAGAGCCTCCTATTACAGATAGATAACAAGGAGCTAGTTAAAAACCAATCAGAGGAGTTTGTCTCGGTAAAAAGAAGAAGAAAGAATCAAAAAAGGCAATTGTCAAATTCAAGGAGACATTAGAAGATTCATCTGATGAAGCAGGGAATGAAGAAGGAAAAGGCAACATAGAAGAACAAGAAGCCAGTAATGGACAAGAAGATCAAACAAGCAATGGAGAAGCGGAATCCATAGAAGAAAGTGAAGAAATAGAAGTAGAAGACAAAGAATAAAATGAACAGAAAGAAGAAGACAATGAAGAAGAAGATGAAGGCACTCAATCTAAAGATCAAGAAGAAAACAATGAAGAAAGTGATGAAGAAGAACATAATGAGCCGATGGACCAACATCATGATAGCATCTGTGGCTCAACAATGCATCAGCCTCAAGAATATGAGGAATCAAAGGGTGCTCAAATTGCTGATCTACATCAAAGACTAAAGGCACTTTCTAAATCCAAAGTAAAAGAAGAGAGAAATTGGAATGAATTACTTGTAGAAAAGGAGATTGCAATGAGAACCTTGACATCACATAACTCAGAACTTCAAGAAAGAGACAGCACAAACCAAATGAAACTAAGAATGTTGAAAGCTCAAAAAGAAGATGATATAAAAACAATTCAACAGTTGAGATATTCAATTTCAGAGCTTGAAATTGTAAATGCTAGATTGCATGAACAAATTCAAGAACTATCCGTCCAACTAGCAACACCACCTTACTGAACACCAACATAAGTTCAACCACAAGGTTAGTGAAAATCTTGAGCCACAAAAAGTTATGTCCTTGTGTCAACATAACTCAGAGAAATTTCTATTTTTATAATTTTCTCTGGAAGTTAAATTTCTCTGACCACATTAGTTTCTGCTGCTTATTTCTATTAATTTCTACTGCTTATTTGATTTTCTCTGTATATTTGCTTATTTGATTTTTGGGGCTTGTTTGATTTTCACTGTGTATAGTTGGAATAGAAGTGGAACAATAACCGACAACCCAGCAAGAACAAGTGGCACACAAAGAATAACCAAAACAAAAGACAAAAGTCTATGGTAACTGGAAAATATTGAATCAAATAAATTTACATATTGAAATATCATCTCTTACTTCGGAGAAATTTCACTTTTACTGATACTTTCACTGTTTACAGTGAAAAAAGATCCTACATCAATGATAAAGAATTTAAAGGCAAAAGGAAGGAAATAAAAGTAACAAGATACATAATTTTAATATCCCAAAGTTGCGAAGGTGACTAGAGGTTCAAAGCAAGCTGCAAAGCAAACAGAGCAAACCACCAAAGACAAAGAAGTACTTGATGCCGATGCGTACGTCTTGCCTCAACCAACAAACATTAGAAAATCTTGAGTTTTTCCACAAACTCTACTGGTTTCAAAATTGATAAAAGAACATGTAAAAGACATCTTGCAGCACATATCAAATGTGTCTGGACTCGAGTAAGTACAACAAATAAAATAGAAGATAACAAACAACAATTTACTAACTTATATTGCATTAACAATTATTAAATCCCTTCTTTGTCATCTTGTAGGGCTTTAATCTGGACAAGTGAGTTGAATCTCATTACCTTTGATGATATTGGGAAACCTAATAAAGCAAAAAGAAATTGCCAACAATGTAAGTCTTTTATCAAAATTTCTCTACAATGTTCCATCAGCCTTTATAAACCAATGTTACAATTATAAATGATATTTTTTAGGTCATTGATGGCTATGGAGAGATCCTATTTGCTGACCAAACGAGAAAACGACAACAACCAACTTTATATTTTTTTCACATCCATGAGCTTAGTATGTTATTACACTTTTATTTTATTTTCTCTAGAATTTACTTACTACTTTATTTTGTTAAGATACTTATTGAAGCCAATTGTGTCACTAGTCTAATTTTCTCTGGCCAGTTGTGTGCATTTAAAATTTCTCTGTGTGTATATTTCTTAAATTCCTGTCATTTCAACTTTCTCATAACATAACATTTTTTGGATTTTCTCTGACGGCAGAACTTCATCAAGATGACGGAAAATCAAACTTTCTGATTCTCATTATTTGACAAGCATTTTGAAACAGCATGAAGGAACTACGGGTTCCTTCATTTCCCAATAAATACTAGGCGTAATAAGAAGTCAACAGATGAAAATCACTAGGCCTTGCTAGTCTTGGACAAACAAAACAATTTATGGAGGTTCTACAACTCATTAGGGCTAAGAAGGAGTGATACACAAAACAAATATATCAAAGATGCAAAATAATTGGTAATGAGTGCAAATTTCTCTAATCCGTGATAATGTTTATGTAATGATAATTTTCATAGAACCCCATTGATTTGTCTGTAAATTTCTTTATTATTTAAAAATTATTTTTTTGCAACAAGATTATGTGAAGAATTTTTTTAAAGCTTGCCTTGAAAGCAAGGCACAATTACAACCCTCTTTCAAATTGATAGACTCACAAAACATAAATTGCGACTTTGAATTTGTCAACATTGCTCCACAACAAGACAGTGATTTGTAAGTTTCATACAACATCTATAAATAAGATAATCTAATTTGAATGTTTCTTAAAACTAACTATGCCTATAATTTGTATGCAGTCTGGATTGTGGCCTCTTTGTATGCTACATAATGAGACAATATAGCAACCATGAACTTATCAGCTCGAAATTGTCCACACAAGACATAAGGTTGATGAAGGTAGAAATCATAGAGAGATTTGTGCCCGAAGTTGGCCGGTCATGGACAGAACCAATTCAAATATCACCAGAAGAAGAACCAAAAGTATAATAGTGAAAGCACACGAGTGAATGAAAGACAGTATACACTATGTAATTAGGATTAGCCATTTAATTTGTTTTTTCATATATTGAAGGAATGATGATATTTGACCTATATGTATATATCTTTTTTTGACTAATATAAATTTCATAGTTATCAATGGTTAAATATATATTTTTTTATTGTGATTGTCAACACAATCCACACAGAGAAAATTGTCTGCAGAAATTTCTCTGGTATGATGTTTCCAAAAATTGACAGAGAAATTTAACTCGTATTTTGCCAAGGGGATGCCTATGTGATCATGTAATCTATAATGCTATGTATTGGTACAAAACAATCATCAAATTCATAAAACACAAAGTGCACAGTAATTTTCTCTGTTATTGGCAAATTTCACTGGATGAATTTGAAGCTTCAAAACACAATGCACATATAATTTTCTCTACTAGTGGCAAATTTCTCTAGATGAAATTGACTAGTATTATAAACACACTGCCCATAGTATGTTTCAACAAACATAATGCACATTGTAATTTTCAATACTATTGGCAAATTCCTCTAGATGAATTGGACCTCACAAAACACAATGCACATTTCAACAAACACAATGCCCATAGTAAATTTCTTTTCTATTGGCAAATTTCTATGGATAAATTTGACTGGTATGAAATTACTAGAAATTCACAGAGAAATTTAACTCGCATCGTCCCAAAGAGGGTGCCTATATGATCATGTAATCTATAATGCATTGTGTTGGTACAAAACAATCATCAAATTCAAAAAACACAATGTACACAGTAATTTTCTCTGCTATTGACAAATTTCTCTAGATGAATTTGAAGCTTCAAAACACAATGTACAAAGAATTTTCTCTACTATAGGCAAATTTCTCTGGATGAATTTGACTGGTATTATAAACACACTACTTATAGTATGTATCAACAAACACAATGCACACTTTCACTGCTATTGAAAAATTTCTCTAGATGAATTTGATTGGTATTATTATATACACTGTCCAAAAATACAGTTCTTAAAACAAAATATATAGAGTAATCATCAAATGTATTATTCAACCAATAAAATGTATTATCCTCAATTATTTAACAAAGGTTCCTTGCATGTCCTCTTATTATAGTGACCGATACTCTCACAACGACTACACTTAATCACCATTTTAAACTCTCCAGTAGAAGCAATTTTGTTCTTCTTTGGCGTCCCAGCTAGTCTCTTACTCAATGTAGGTAGAATCATCGCATTATTAATGCTACGCAAAGATTTTTCAACAGTTGAAACTAGGCCAATCAAAAACGAGCATGCTTGACGATACATATCAGCATGAAAATATGGTTTAACAAATGAATTCAAATTATTTTCATTCCTAAAAATTGCAGCAACAGCATGTTGACATGGATGTCCATTTATTTCTCATTTTTGACATGAACAAGTTATCAACCAAAGATCAACCATAACGAAAGCAAAACAATGCACTTCAAAGACATTATAAGATAATAAACTCACATTCCATGCCACATTTTATGTCTATGATGCATGTGTAGAGCAATCCCATTCAAGGCCTTTCAAAAGGACCTTTCTTTGCATGTTTCCCAGACTGATTTCAGAGCCTATCTGGTGGTTTTTAGGGCTGTCATAACTCATTTCAAGAGGTGGTTTTTCCCTTTTGTTTACCTATCATATAGGTATAGAATACCTCCTTGCATGGCCTTCCAAAGGAGCCCCTTATTTTCGCATGCATTGACTGAGTTTCAGTGGGTATTTGGGCATATTTTGGCATGAAATGCTTATGTTTTTGGGCATATATCAGCATGAAAATATGGTTTAACAAATGAATTCAAATTATTTTCATTCCTAAAAATTGCAGCAACAGCATGTTGACATGGATGTCCATTTATTTCTCATTTTTGACATGAACAAGTTATCAACCAAAGATCAACCATAACGAAAGCAAAACAACGCACTTCAAAGACATTATAAGATAATAAACTCACATTCCATGTCCTCCCATTCAAGAAAGCCTTCTACAATACACTATCTATACGAGGACAGAGAACTTTATTCCATTTACTAGAGAGCAGCCTCTTATCAGACCTCATATTCATGATTTGCAACCGTATCATGTCCACTAAATTTGTTATTGGCAAGTGCTAAGCTTCTCGTATCCATGAATTGAATGACTCAGCAATATTTGAATACATCTCACCATAACGTTTCCCCTCAAAATATGCATCACTCCAATTTTCATATGGTAAACTTCTACTTACAATGTCTCCTCCCTCACTTTTTAATTCATTTAACTTGAAATGAAATGATGTCTTTGTTGGGGCATATGCACATTCTGAAAACTTGGACATAATCGCCTCCCTAACCAAATTTGTGTTTCCACATGACAACTTATCTCTCAAATTTCTCTTTAGATGTTCAAGACAAAATCTATGAAAGCAATTAGGGAAAAACCTGGCAATTCCTTCTACAATACCACAATGTCGATCTGATATGAAACTTATAACCCATATTTGGGCATATATCAGCATGAAAATATGGTTTAACAAATGAATTCAAATTATTTTCATTCCTAAAAATTGCAGCAACAGCATGTTGACATGGATGTCCATTTATTTCTCATTTTTGACATGAACAAGTTATCAACCAAAGATCAACCATAACGAAAGCAAAACAATGCACTTCAAAGACATTATAAGATAATAAACTCACATTTCATGTCCTCCCATTCAAGAAAGCCTTCTACAATACACTATCTATACGAGGACAGAGAACTTTATTCCATTTACTAGAGAGCAGCCTCTTATCAGACCTCATATTCATGATTTGCAACCGTATCATGTCCACTAAATTTGTTATTGGCAAGTGCTAAGCTTCTCGTATCCATGAATTGAATGACTCAGCAATATTTGAATACATCTCACCATAACGTTTCCCCTCAAAATATGCATCACTCCAATTTTCATATGGTAAACTTCTACTTACAATGTCTCCTCCCTCACTTTTTAATTCATTTAACTTGAAATGAAATGATGTCTTTGTTGGGGCATATGCACATTCTGAAAACTTGGACATAATCGCCTCCCTAACCAAATTTGTGTTTCCACATGACAACTTATCCCTCAAATTTCTCTTTAGATGTTCAAGACAAAATCTATGAAAGCAATTAGGGAAAAACCTGGCAATTCCTTCTACAATACCACAATGTCGATCTGATATGAAACTTATAACCCTTTTCGATCCCAATACTTCACATAAATGTTCAAGGAACCAACACCAATTGTCTTTATTCTCAGCATCAACAACAACAAAAGCTATAGGAAAAAAACCTACAAAACAAATAGGAACAAGCATATTAGATATACACATGCAAAGAAAATTAAAACAATAAACGATTAGAGAAATTTGACACTGCCAACATCCAAAGAAAATTCACACAATGGTAACCTCCAAAGAAAATTCACTTAGTGACTAACTCCAGAGAAAATTCACGTAGTGACCAACTACAGATAAAATTCACACATTGGCAACATCTAGAAAAAATTCACTAAATGATAATATCTAGAGAAAATTCACTTAGTGACCAACTACAGATAAAATTCACACAATGACAACATCTAGAGAAAATTCACACACTGACAAAAATCCAGAGAAAATTCACACAGTGGCCATAACTAGAGAAAATTCACACAGTGGCCAAAATCAGAGAAAAATCACATTCACTCAGTTCCTACATATATAGAAAAATCACATACTTAGATAAAATAAGATATATTTACAATTACATTCATTCCCATCCTTCTCTGTCGCAGCAAGCATAACTCCTTTGTATCGTCCTTTAAAAAATGTTCCATCAAGAAACAACAATGACCGACAATATTTTGAACCAACAATGCATGCATGAAAAGAACCCAAACACTCTTTTGAAACGCTTGTTATCTTCAAAATCTAACTCAAAACAACTATCTAGATTGTTCTTCAATGCCTCATCAAAATACCACCGTAATTGATCGAATGATAAACAAGAATCCCCATATGTACATTTTGCTTTTTCAACCCCCAACCAACCACAGTTATAACTAATTGAGACCCCATACTTATCTTTCATTTCTTTGATAACATCCACTGGACGAGTTAAAGGTTTTGCACTTATTTTTTCAAGTATCAACCCGGAAACTCAGCTGGAAGTCATCCTAGCATGTTTACTACTACGAACCGCCACACCACACGTATGTTCATTGTTCAAAGTTCTTATGTAAAAGAACCCATTTGTTTTTTCAACTGAAGCGTGTACACGCCACATACATTCCCTTGATTCCTTATATGCACATTTTGCCGTAACCCTCAGCTTGTCATTTTTAACATACATAAACTGAAAACCAACCTCAATGGCATACTTGCATAAAATAGTACGCAACTCAACCACACCACCCTCAAACTTTTGTCTAACACTCGTAATATTATTTTGTCAACCAGCTGACAATAACACTTTTTCTTGGTGAGAACAAAACTTAGAGAGTGAATTTCTTACAATATCTATCAGTCTATCACATTCACCATGCACAAAATCTACCTAATTAGATTCCACTTCATCCTCTTGATCAGAAGTACTACACCTAGTAACTGAAACATCAACTATATCAACACCACGTGCACAAACAACCCTCAACATATTCAGAAAATCAATATTATTTCGAACCATATAATTCGGATTGCCCACAATAGAATATGAAATGCACATCGTCTCAGGTTTCAAATTCTCTCATGTTTTACACAAAGTGCTAACCAATTCCTCAAAATTCAATTTGCATGAAACATTAATGACAATAGTATCATTCCCATATTTGCACAGCAACAACGCTGCACTGTCCATCGAAACTGAAAGAAAAAATAAAAAAAATAATTTGTTCAACATAAAAACACTTCACAAGAGCAACATAAAAGTCCAGAAAAATTTCTAATAATTATAATTTTCTCTGGGCTCAAATAAAAGTTCAGAGACATTTACAAACTTATATTCACCTTCAAGATAACAAAAACAAAATCACAAAAAAATTAATGAATCCATAGAGAATCACAAAGAAAATTACTGCTAACTATTAAACACAATCATAGACAAAAATCACACAGAAGATCTGTTATGAAATTATAAGATTTTCTGTGATTTTCACTAAACTACAAGCTTACTATTTTCTCTGCGTTATTCTACAGTATTGCACTCATATCATAATTCAGAGAAATTTACAAACTCATATACACCTTCAAGATAACAAAAAACACTACACTGTCTATCTAAACTGAAAGAAAAAACACAAAAAATAACTTTTGTTTAGAGAAACAAAAACTTATATTCACTTTCTACAAACTTATAATTTTCTCTGAATTACAAACTGAAAGTGAATAGCAAACTTATAATTTTCTCTGAACTACAAACAAAAGTTTAGAGAAATTTAAGAACTTACATTCACTTTCTCAGATCCTACCTGCATTAGAAACTTCTAATAATATGTCCATATGAATTTATAATTTTCTCAGTGATTTTGGATTATAATAACAAACTTACAATTTTCTCTGGACTATACCAACAAAAGTGCAGATAATGAAATTTCTCTGGTTTGAAAATATAGAGAACAAAACTTATCATTGATCAGCATGTTGATGAAAAACAGAGTACGAAAAATGAACTCTAAAGATCAAAATCAACTACGTTGTCAACACTCTTTGAAATTGATAAAAAAGCAGAGAATGAAAAATTAATTCCAAAAATAAAAATCAACTCTATCAAGCTGGCCTCTGTCTAAAATTGATCAATAATAGAGGATGAAAAATTAACTCCAAAAATCATAAACAACTTCACTAAGCTAGCATCTTTTTTAAATTGATCAAAACTGAAAATAAAAACCTAATGCAAAAATATACTCGAAAAACTAATATGAAACCAGAATCCTTACATAAAATTCAAAACAAAAATCAAAATCCACGTGGAATCTCCATCGAAAACATGCTTGATTCAACTCCATTGAAAAACCTACGTGATCAACACATCGTAACACTTACACGATCATAGCAATCTCTATCGTCAAGTCCACTACAACACTTGCAAAATCCCTATGAAATCTTTACTGCGAAGTCAGTTTCCAAAATCTCCACCGTGAAGTCAGCAATAGAATATTCAGTTTACCAAAATCCAAACAAACTTATGTTATAAAGAAAGGTAAATTAGGTGTTTTATAACATAAAATAAGGTTGAGGGACCTTAGCCATCAAAACATATTATTGTGGACTTTTTCTCCTATCAAAAGTTGGGGAGGGATCTTAAACTAATTTTCTTTTTTTTTTTAGTATGGATTTTCTAACACTTAAAATTAGAAAATAAAAAATAACAAAAACAAATTTATTTAAACCAATATGTATAGCTTTTGTTCGATAATGAGTTGAAATAAAGTTAATAAGCCTCCGTTTGGGAAGTGAGTTGGCTTTTTGACTTTTTGACTATTTTAGCATGGGGTTAAAAAGCCTGAGTTGGGAAGGGTTTTTTGATTTTTTTGACTTTTTGGTGAGGTGTGTTTATAGTAAATTACCAAACTGCCCTTGACACATGATTCTCATGGCAACTCACACTCAAATGGTCCTCCACGCCAGCGCCATGTACAGGACCGAAATTGTTTGATTTTTTATTTATTTATTTTTTTTGGGGTTTGGATTTGGCATATTTTCCTTTAATTTTTTTAATTTTTTATTTTGGGTTTGGATTTGTCGTATTTTGCTTAATTTTTATTTTTTTATTTTGGGTTTGGATTTCGCGTATTTTACTTTAATTTTTTATTATTTTTATTTTGGGTTTGGATTTGGCGTATTTTTTTTTATCTTTTTTATTTTTATTGGTATACAATAATTTTTTTTTTATTTTCAAAAATGAGTTTTCATCTGTTTTATTTATTTTTAAATTACGTCGCGAATGGTAATTTATGTTTTTATGTTTTTTTTTTAAATATTTTTTAATGAGGCGTATTTTTCTTGTTATTTTTTTTAATTTGCGTTTTTGTCATTTTTTAAAAATATTTTTATAAAATAGAGTTTGAATTTATTTTTATAAAATATTTTAACAAAAAACAAAAAAAATGTTTTTAATTTTTTTTTTCAACTTTCTTTGTTTTTTGTGGGAAAAGATGTTTTTTGGAAAAAGGTTTCTTTTTTTACTTTGAATATTTCTGACGCTGAGGCTAAATTAGCCCCTATTTCATGTGGGGGTAGTTTAGTAAATTTACCTGTGAAATGGTGTTGCCAAGCTCCTGCCATGCTTTTGTCTCCATGTGGCTGAATTTGCCGCTTTTGTCCGTATGTAACTAATTTAGGCTCAAACTACCTTCCAAACACAGGCTATTTAGAATCCTTAATATAACTCTAAAAAAAAAATTAAAATAAATAAATAAATACAAAAAAAAAAAAATGGAAATAGGGACAAGGGTAAATAATTGGGAAATTCTATTTTCATATACCACATTATCTCTGTGCACATCTTTTATCACTTTACTCAATTGGTAATTTGATTTTTAGGTATTTATCTCAGTTCACACACCCCACATTCCAAATATACCCATTTAATAAAAAATGTGTACACACTCTTATTTTCTCTATCTTCCAAACTCTCACCCTAGCCAAGAACCACCTCGTGGGCACTAATTTACTAAATTAAGTTACATATTTCTTTCTACTTACTTTAAGCATGCCAGTAGATCACTAAAGAAAAGTCATATCTACACTGTTTTATCAAGAAACAAAGTGCTTTTCCTTCTTTTGAACTAACAATGTCCATGTGATTTCTTCACATAGCCAACAGTCAATACCACATCTCATGCTCCCTTTTTATGCTTATCAATTACCAATCCTTCCATGTGATAATCCAAAATATTGTTTGGCAGACGGTACATAGAATTACAAAGACATATTACGTTAAATATAAAATAGATCCCATAATATTTTCTTAGACTTCTAAAATGTTTCACAAATAATTGGTTCTATAACTCTATTATTTTCTTATCTTCTATATTTTTAATTATTGTCAATGGCTACTGGTAGTAGGCAGTGGCTAGGGTTTTGATTGAAAGAGAAAGAGATATTTTAGTAATTTTGTTTAAGACAAAAATGTAATAAATTTTTTTTTTCATTAAGTAGGTTGATAGAGAATAACTGGCGTGTGAAAATTTCTCTAAATAATTAGAGGAAGCAAACAAAAGGACCCTGATGAGCAGTTTTTACAATTTATTGAGGAGTGGTTTGAGATGATCTAAATAAGTGTACTTTTTGACTTTTTATGAAATAAGAGTTGGGTATAAGTTGAATTTAAAGTGATATAATAAAGAAGTGATATGACTTAAATAAAATGATGTGATTTAAATACTTTTTACTTTTTTTAGTGTACCAAATAAGTCTTAATTTACAATCCTCACTCTTTCTCATCCTCTTCTCGCCATAAATTCCAGTGAATTCACATCCCATGATGATGACTCCATTGCAGTAGTAGTTTTGGTAGACTGCAATCCGTCGTCGTTTCTCAATTCCTCCCCTGCAATCCAATATCAGCCTCACGGTCGCCCCAGAAACCTCACGGCACCTCCCACGGTCCTCTCTCTATGGTCTGTTTTCGTGCCCTACTTTTATCGGATATATGTATGTGTGTGTGTATGTGTAATTATACAATTTTTATTTTAGTTATAGTCTTAGATGAATTACGTAATTGTTGATTGATGTCATGTTTATTTATTTTTCTGGGTTTTGATTTTTGCAGACTATGGATCGAACAAGGTGGCTAAAGGTGGCAATTTTGATCAGTTTGTTAACTATTTGTGGTGGCAGAGGTAACTTGTGAATCGCATTTATCACGTTGGTCCAACTTTTCTATAGTTTATGCAATCATGGTTTTGAATAACTGTGAATTGTGGCTTCATTAGTGTTATGCATTCAATTAATTAGAGCATCTCCAACCCTTCATCTTTTTTCTTTTTTTTTTTCTTCATCAAATTTGTCAAAGAATTTACACCAAAAGCTTGATTTGATATAGCTAACTCCAATTGTCAAAATTAAAATTTTCATCAAATATTTAAAAAAATACCCAACTTACCCCAAAAAACCCTCCTTTATTCGGGTTAAAAAAACCCATCTCTAATCCTTCATCTTTTAACGATTTCATCAAACTTAAGTGAAAAATGGGTTATTAGAAATTTGGTGAAAGATATGATTTATACTTGATTTGATACATATTTGATGAAAGGATTTGGTGAAGGATTGAAGATGCTTTAAGGGTGCATTTGACTAGTGAGGTTTGGGGTTCCATTCTTAGGGTTTGTGAGGGTTAAAAGAAAAAAAGAGTAACAAGTATGGATGAGATAATCGACTAGGAACGGTGGGACATTCTGTAAAGATGGTACACAGTGGGACGGCTTGAAATCACTGGAGGCGGAAGAGGTGAGAGTTGTTGATGCTATCTTAGCAGAAAGGGGATTGCACAGATGGAGAAGGTGGTGATAACTTGAACATGTAAAGCAGTACAAAGATGGGCTTTATTTTGTAGTGCTAAAATATAAAGCAATTTCTTTCTGAGTAAGTCTTTTACTGCAGAACTCAAGCTCAAGCACAAGGGTCATTTGGCTGTTTACAACCACACGCTTGCAACAATATTAGTGGAGTATGCTTCTGCTGTAAGTTCTGAATCAAATTATTATTGTTATTTATTTTACATAATGGGGACATGGACTTCAGGTTTAATTTCATTGCAAATCTTTCATCCCCTCCATATTCATGTGAATCTGTAGTCAGCACAACGTAGGGTTTTGATTATCTGTGCATTAAAGTATTGTGAAGTGCTCATTAAGTCAGGAAGCTTAGCAAGTCAGTCTAGTTAATCAGCACGTCTTAAGCAAACACATATTGAGAATGTTTATATCCCAATTTTGTCTCATCCGCTCTCTCTTTCTCTTTCCAAGTTCATTGGAAGCAAGGCAATCATGTCATTACTTGAACAGATACTTGCAAGATGTCATGAAATAGCTTTGTTTGCAAGGTGTTGGAAATTCACTTGAGGGAGAATTTATCTGGGATGATTCTAGCTAACTGAATTTGATCATAATGCTTTTTTGGGTGTGGTTTTGTACTTGGGAGTTACATCTTCTTGTTATGGAATTAGACTAAAATAAACATAGGAACCTGGAAGAATCATACTTTTTTCTTTAATATAAAAATCAATTAGAAAAAGATGTATTTGTTGTTTTTTAATTTTGATTTGTAGTTAAATTCAACCAAAATGTCATTAATCAATCTAGTTGACATTTGTTAACATATTACTGTGTAAGACTTCAAATTATAGTTACTGGAGACCTGTAATGTTCACTATGTTGTTTGCTCTTGTTTTGTTATGTTATTCATTTTTTTAACTAGTTGACCTAGTTTTTTGAGATTCCACTCTGTATATCTAAGTAGGGGTGCAACTTGGGCGGGTTCGGTCGGGTTGGGAGGTTGTCCAAGCCCAGCCCAGCCCAAGTTGTGCTGAGACTTGCCCAGGCCCGAATTGTAACCCGAGGTTGCCTGCTCAAGTCCAATCCGAGTTCAACCCGAATTGTCCGAGTTACCCGAATTGTAAATGAATTTCAATTTTTTTTTTTTTTTTTGCAGCTACATCATTAAATTATTAAAATTTGACTTTATTTACATTTTTTTATTTATAGAAAATCATTAATACTATCAAAACAAATAATTTATATAACGTAAGAGGGATGTCGCTACAGTAGTCTTCACACAATTTATGAGTGAAAATAAAAAAAAAGTAAGATTTTATATTATTTGTATATAATAATTATGTTCAATATGATTTAATAATTTAAATTACTTTAATATCTTGTAATGGCTGATAATTTATATGTATATTTAATATTTTTATATATCTATATATGTATAATTCAGTTTTCAGGTTGCTCGGGTTGTTTGACGTCCTTGTCCGAGCCTGCTCAAATTTAATTCGGGCTTCTCAATTTTTGCTTAAGCCCATACCGAATTTGAAAATATCTTGTTCAAGCCTTAAAAAAAATCGGACTGGGTTCGGGTTGCTTGGGTTGAGCCTGCCCAAGTTGCACCCCTATATCTAAGCTCCTTCGCTCTCAAAAACTTTGACTGAAGTTGTTGATTAGTTTCTTTTGTATTGAAACGGTACAAAAATTGAATGTTGATTAAGATTATTTCATGTGGCTGTACTTTGCAATCATGTGCTTGATTCCAGTAATGTGGACAAGGATAACTCGCTAATATTTACACTTGCAGGTGTACATGTCAGATTTGACAGAACTGTTTACTTGGACATGCTCAAGGTGTGATGATCTGACTGAGGTATGATTTCTATTGACATCACTTTTTTCTCTAATTGAAAGAATAACCTTTTTGAGCAATAAGATGTTTCGTTGTTGCTGCTTTTGATTCTTGGTTATTGTCAGTGATGGTTTCTTCTTGTTCGAAGCAGGGATTTGAAGTGATAGATATAATTTTTGATGTCAAGCACTGCTTACAGGTGCAATTTTCATAGCATATATGCTAAAGAAGAGCAATTTTTCTTTGGCAAGATTCATTTACATCATACTTGACTTGTAGTTCTTTGTGCTATAAATCTTGACAATAATTATGAATATGCATTGCAGGGATTTGTTGGGATGGCTAAGGATCTTAACGCTATTGTGATTGCTTTCAGAGGCACTCAGGAACGCAGGTTTGAAGACGCTTGCAGCCTTAAATTATTATTTTTTTTGCTATCTCTTTGGAGCAATGTTTTCAATAAAGCATTCACCATTCAGATCTCCAGTTAACTACTTCTTGTTCTATTACCAATTATGAGTCCTTCAAGTCTGATTATTCTTGCTCATGTCTTTCATGCATTATTCTGATCTTGGTGGATTGGATTGTGTAATGTGTCTCATTAAGTTGTTATAAATGTTGATTACATGTCCTAATGTCTCAAGAGAGAGATTTTAATGTTTCAAGATACAAAAAGCGATGTTAGTTTTACTTTATTACGGAAATCTTCTTCTTGCCATCAATGGCCATTTGTTCATTACTGTTTAATGAATGAACAACAATGTGTACAGCTTACAGAATTGGATTGAAGACCTGTACTGGAAGCAACTTGACTTAAATTACCCTGGCATGCCTGATGCAATGGTGTGTTGCAATAACCTTTGACCAGATACATGAATAAAAGTTTCTTTTTCTTTTTATTAAAAAAAGAAAAAGAAAAATGGTGGGTCAGTACCATTGTTTTTTAATGTCATTTGTGTTTTTTCAGGTGCATCATGGATTTTATTTTGCTTACCACAACACAACTGTACGTTCTGGTGTTGTAAATGCTGTTAAAAGAGCGAAGCAATTGTATGGGGACATTGATATTATGGTTACAGGTCATTCAATGGGAGGGGCTATGGCCGTCTTTTGTGGACTGGATCTCAAGGTAATCATAATGAAGCCTTCTTGATCAGTATGATACACAAACAAAATTTATGTACAGAATTTTCATACAGAATGATGTGGCATCGTGTGTGGTTTCTTCGTTTACAAAGAAAACACCCACCATTGTCCTCATAATTTCACAAATGCCACTGCGATGTCATTATGTTGTTTTGAATTCTGCACAAAAAATCTACAAGCAGATCATTTTTCCTTCTTGATTAGTTTAAAGTTCAGATTTATATTATGTTTATGTTGTTGATCCACATGATTTATCAAGTACTGGCTTCCAGTATGTTATCATTATTATTTTTGTTATAATACCAGCTTATTCCCAGGTCAATCATGAAGCCCGGAATGTTCAGGTTATGACATTTGGACAACCTCGTATTGGTAATGCTGCTTTTGCGTCATACTATAGCCAACTTGTGCCAAATACTATTCGGGTCACAAATGACCATGATATTGTCCCTCATTTGCCATCTTACTATCCGCATTTCGCACAAAAGACATACCATCACTTTCCCAGAGAGGTAATCTTTAGCAACCCAAATTGACTTTGGTATGATTCTGCTAAAACCTTTCCTATATATGACTCTGGTAGTGAGACTATTGGAATCGATAAATGTTATTTCGATAGCTTTTGGTCAAATAGCATGTGAGGTTTTCCTTAACTTCATGTGAGGTGATTCAAAGATAGAAATGCAATTCAATAATTTTAAAAATATTCACAATTAGGTTGAATATTGTGAACAAATTATATATTATTCCCCAAACAACTATTAACAATTTTTCGGAGGCAATTCCTTAACACTCTCTCCCTTCCCCTAACATGCATTGCCTTTTATAAGTCATTTAGTCTGAATAAATTATGTCCGAATTAGGTCAGTGGCATTTTACCTTTTTTTTATATTATGGTTAATTAGTTCAAAGTTCAAACAATCCCTAACATCCAGAATTTTCATACAGATTGTATGGCTTCTTGTGATTCTTTTATTTCAAATCAAAACACCCACTATGTTGGTTTATAATTTCATAAATGGCATTACCACATCATTCTGGATGACTTTTTTTTTTTTTTCATCATATGAAAATTATGTTCGTAAATCATTTTCCATTTTCAGTATTTCTTATGGTTTTATGATCCAAAAAAATGGTGGTTATGAGTTGAAAATGATTCTGGCCAAGCTCTTTGAAACCTAAAAGGAGAGACGTGAAGTTGAAAAGCATAACATTTAACAAACTAATGTTAACAGTTGTCATGGACATCATATTCTTTTGTCTATTTGTATAGCTCACTTCTGCTTTAAACTTTTATAAACCAAACAAGCTCTTTTTCTAAACTGCAGGTGTGGATTCATCAAATTGGATTTGGTACTTTAGTTTATAAAGTTGAGAAGGTCTGTGATGGTTCTGGCGAAGACCCATCTTGTAGTAGGTATGTGTTCGCTTTCTATGATCTTCCTATTAACATTCTTGAAATGGATATTTGTAAAAAATATATTGATATAGAGAAAGGAGAGAATAAATTGTATGTATTATTGATTGATATATATTGATGTACATTACAATGATTCATGATTCCTATATATAGAAGAGGGTGAGTGTGTAGTAGGTAAGGAGTAGGTGAAGTGGAGGTGGTAGTGGTGTAGTGGGTTAGGTTTAGTGGAGTAGGTGAGGTGGTAGTGGTGTAGTGGGTTAGGTTTAGTGGAGTAGGTTTAAGTGGGTGAAGGTTTAGTGGAGTAGGTAGATTTTAACAGCCCCCCGCAAACTCAAGGGGGATAGGAACTAACCAACTTGAGTTTGGAGAGAGTAACAAAACAAGAAAATACATAAAAATAAAAGAGGATAGGAGACACTGTATGGTCGTGTCAGACCATTGGTGAAGACACTGGATGGTGGTGTCATAACATTGTAGAGGACACTGTATGGGGGTGTCATAACGTTGTAGAGGACACTGTATGGTGGTGTCATAACGGTGTAGAGGACACTGGATGGCGGTGTCAGACCGATGTAGAAGACAGTTTATGGGGTCATAATGTTGTGACAGTTTACGGAGTCTTGCTGGACCCTTGTAGAAACTAACCGGAATCAATGTCGGGACAGTTTACAGAGTCTTGTCGGACCCATGAAGGAGCTAACCGGAATCAATGTCGGGACAGTTTACTGAGTCTTGTCGGACCCATGAAGGAGCTAACCGGAATCAATGTCGGGACAGTTTATAGAGTCTTGTCGGACCCATAAAGGAGTCGCATCCTCAAAAGGTGTGCCCAATCTTTCAAAAGGCGTGCCCAATCCATAAAAAGGCGTGCCATCAAAAGTTGCGCCCTCAAAAGGCGCGCCCACTTCATCAAAAGTCGTGCCCGACAGAAAGCGTCGAGCCATCAAAAGGTGAGCCGGAGACGCGGCGAGGCACGTGAGCGACAGAGCGGCATGTCAGCCGCGTCGTCTGTGTCAATATAAACCAATGCGGAGGCGGAGGAAACCAAACCAGACTGAAACCTCTGAACTTGTTATTTTGAAACAATCTGTAAATACTCTGTATCCAACCCTTATCGGAAACACTCAGCAACCCAAAAAACATGGCCTCTTCTTCCCGTTCAGCTACTCAGAATATGGCCTCTTCATCCCGTGGTCTACTCACTCTCTTTCCCGACCTCAATGAGTCAACAAGAGAGAGAACTGGTGCGGTGGCCAGTGAACCTCAACCAAACACCTCTGTGTTTGCTCCGTTGAACTTTCCGATGCGGTCGGTGGAGCATAAAATGGCGGTGCAAACTGATATTGAGGCCAATCAGTATACTCTGAAGTCATGTGTGGAAACCATGACTGCGGTCACAAACTTGTCGCACCGGCTGCAGAGCAGGACAAATGAGGTGCAACAGTTAAACTCCCAGCTGGCTCTGCTCCAACGCATGTATAAGGATGCGCGAGCAGAGATAAGTGTGCTGAAGGCAGAAAACAAGGAGCTGAAGCGGAAGGCCACCGTGATGTTCCGATTCGGAGGTCCGCCATATGCTGCAGTGGAGGAGCAGGGAATAGTGATTGTGCCCAGTGGAGTGGGAAACACGGAGGCAACACCGTCAAGGGCCGCCCAGGACGGAGGCAAGAAGAAAAGACCGGCGGAATAGGCGAAGAAGTGAGGTCGGTGGGTGGCCGTCTTGGTGTTGTGTTTTGGTTTTTTGTTGTTGTTGTTGGTTTTTTTTTTTTTTTTTTTTTTTTTTTTTTGGTGTAAAATTGTGATCGGGGTTGATCCCTAATATAAATAAAACAAAGTTGTTGTGCAAATCTGTATTGTTGGTTTTTTTTTGTTTTTGTTTTTTTTTTTTGTTAATATATATATATAGGAAAAAACGAAAATGATAAATACGGGGATAAGAAGAAAAAGAAAAATAACTTGTCAAAAGGTTGAGGGACATGCCATGTGGGTGGATGTTTTTTTTTTTTTTTTTTTTGATTACGAAAAAAGGAAGATAAAATAAAATAAATAAAAGGAAAGTGGGGTGCAAAAGGTGATTAAAAGAAATAAATAAAGAAAGAGGGTGATGATGGATATGGGTATAGATGTAATAAAGGAATGAAAAGAAAGAAATAAATAAAGAAAGAAAAGAAGAAAAGAAAATGGGTTTGGACTATGTGCTGCTGTGTGTGTCCCCTCCATGTGCTGTCTCCTCCTGTCATCATACGAAATGGTGGGAAAGTTGACAAATTGGTGGGTGTCATTTATAATAATGGAAATAAAGGTGAGGTAGTGGATGTGTTTGGGAACTGCGTGGAAAGAGAGTGCAGAAATTTAGTGGTCGCCTATTCAGATATTAGAATACGAACCACTAGTTCTCACAACATCAAAAGACCAACAGTGGCCTCTCATTCATTTGCAGCTGCATCCTCTGATGGAGTGTTCTCTCCTTCACCATCTGACGGACCACAAGGCGATTTCCGGTATCGGGTTTGCTGTTGTGTTGGCTGCAGTTTAGGTTGAAGTGCCTTGAGTGGTCCTTTGGGCTTCTCTCCACCTTGCTTCCCCAGAGCCCAATCAGTAGAGTCAAAGTAAGCACGTTCATGGTCCTTACAAATAAGTGGTGGTTTCTTGGGCCCATACTTGCTCTTAACAGCTTCCTCCTCCTGTTGGGGTGATGGCATGGCCTTTTCAGAGTCCTCTGGGACATCTTCATCCACACCTTCATGCTCTTTGACATCTTCCTCCTTGCCTGACATAGTGTTCTTGCATCAATCCAATGTACAGCAGCGGTAAAAACAAGCTCTCGAGAGAAAGGAGAGAGAGCTTAGAGATCTCTTCTTGCAGAGTTACGGCTGTGGAGAGTGGAAGGTATGTGTAGAAAATAAGCGGAATAGATTGAGGTCCGGCGGACGGCTAAGGTGAGGTTGCCGCCCGCCGGTGAAGCGAAAAATACTAGGTTCTAAACCTGCTCTGATACCATGTAAAAAATATATTGATATAGAGAAAGGAGAGAATAAATTGTATGTATTATTGATTGATATATATTGATGTACATTACAATGATTCATGATTCTTATATATAGAAGAGGGTGAGTGTGTAGTAGGTAAGGAGTAGGTGAAGTGGAGGTGGTAGTGGTGTAGTGGGTTAGGTTTAGTGGAGTAGGTGAGGTGGTAGTGGTGTAGTGGGTTAGGTTTAGTGGAGTAGGTTTAAGTGGGTGAAGGTTTAGTGGAGTAGGTAGATTTTAACAATATTATGTTTACAATTATTGGATTTATCAAAATACAAAGCCAAACCTTAATTCAAATTGTTAAAGATTGTATTTATATGCTATGTGAGGTGCTAATAAAGAACTCTGATGTTGCTGCTAAAGCCTTTTTAATTTTGAAAATTTGTGCAGGTCAGTGGTTGGGAAAAGCATTTCGGACCATTTAGAATATTACGGTGTTCAGATGAGCGGCGAGAGCACATGCAGAATTGCAATGGATCCTCGGGTGGCCTTATATAGCACACAAGATCTTGAAGGTAATTTTATACTATCCAGAGATCCTTCTGCTTCTGTTGTAGAAATGAAGATCGAACCAAGCATTCCAAGCAAATTTGTTTAGTTGGGTTGCGGTTTGTCTTGGAAGAGCTACTAGAGTGGTCATGCCAAAGAAACTTTCACATTCTTCATTTGGAGCCCCTGTAGTGGTGTTGTTGATGAAGTATCAACTTCATGGTCGGGGCTGGGGAGGAAGTATGTGTATATATACACTAATTGTATTGTGTGCATTTCATCCTTGTTAATATGTATTCCTTTTGTATATACTTCTTTTTAATAATACGAAGCGAATTCATAATATTTTTTCTGTCTCTCTCTGGAGTTTTGGGTTGGCGTTCTCTCTCTCTCTCTCTCTCTCTCTCGTTGGGGGGTAGTGTAGATAGACTTGTTGACAATTTGATGGTACACATAGAATCCCACCTCATTTAACACCATATTTTGTGTTGTGATATTAATTTTGTATTGAGTAGCATCCGATGGAAGACAAATTATAATTTCTGGTAAGGCTGCATGTTGGGTGCTTGAAGAATGGTCAGGTCATGTGGTACTGGGGCAGCTATTTTGAATCAAACTTCAACTTTAAGAAATTGGTGATTATATTAATCATGTTTTCCGAGTTTTTTTTTTTTTAAAACAGAGGATTCGTAACTCTTCGGATGTATGTTAAACACGAATTGATGGAATGGATATTGCAATTAAAATGTATGATCAACATTGGTGTTGTATAGTAAGGCAATCTTTTACAATAAAGACTAAATTACTATTCCAATCTTTGAGTTTTTTCCAGCATCAAAGGAGAAACAGTATCAGTAGACATATATAGCTCATGACTAGCTTCTTATTTGTTTCAGCATGTGTATATACTCATTGTATTATGTACATTCCATCTTTGATTATATGTTTGCTGAGTTTTGATACGAAGGAAATCCAGAATATATTCCTCTCTCTCTCTCTCTCTCTCTCTCTCTCTGTTTTGAGATTCTCATCACATTATACTGCTGGAAATACATTAGATTCAGGGAGAAAAATTTTGAGAACAGATGATCCCCGACCCTTTTGGATATATATGTTAGGCACGAATTGATGGAATGGATATTGATGCATGTCATATTACCAAATTCATATAGATTTTGCTTTTGACACAACAATCGCTCTCTCTGAAACAGGTTGCTATCAAAATGTATGATCAGTATTTATGTTACATAGCAAGCCAGCTTTTACAATAAAATATAAATTTTACTATTCCAATCTTTTTGAGTTTTTTCCAGCATTAAAGTAGAAACAATACAATATCAATACATAAACTGGAACTATAAAACTCTGATTTGAATAGGACAAGCTTCTTATTTGTTTCTGAGTTTGTGCTTCAATTTGTCTTTGGTTCTGCTGCTGCTGCTGATTCAATCACGATTTCCTGCACAAACAAATTAATAGTTCTTCTATGAGTTTGTGATAGATTTTCTTTAAACTTAATGCTATGGTTGATTCTTGGATTTATTTTGGAATAATATAGTTTAGCAACTTGATGCGTAAGACCTGGTACCTGATTAGCACTTGGAGTTTTTTCCTGTCCAGTGGTGCTAGCTGTGGCAACAGCAGCGGCTGCAGCTTTTGGTTCAATGGTTGCTGGCGCTGCTTTGTCAACTTTCTCTTCGTTCACCTTCACGGACTCTACTTTCACAGGCTCTACAGCTGGAGCTTCCGGTTCAGCAGTGGATGGAGCTTCTGGTTCAATGGTTGCCGGAGCCACATCTTTGGCTTTCTCTTCGTTCACTTTCACGGGCTCTATAATACCTACACAAATTGTAAAAACACATTACATATCATAATCCTACTATGCACAATGGTGAAATAGGATTCATGTAACTAGCTAACCGAGTATTGAGTTAATGCTTGTTTTGATATTATCTTATTACTTTTTTCTTTTTTTTTTTCGTTTTCTACATTTTTAAAGACAAAAACAATGAAAATTTCGTGAACACTCCAAGTTTCATTTTTGCATGACAATAATTATAAAAAAATTCGAAAAAATATATATATTTTTAATTGTTCACCAAACAAGGTTTTTATATTTTTTGAAAAACGAAATCAGAAAACAAAAAGCAAGAGGTTTTGCTTGGTTGGCAATTCTTCGTCAAACAATTTCTATGTTTTCTAAAACTTAAAATCACAAAACAAGAAAACAAGGTTTTGTTGAGTCGAGGTTACAAACCATTCTCTGTTACCGTTTTCACTTCTTCAACCGATCCCTTCTCCTCCACCACATTCTTTGATTTCTCACTCTCCTCAGAAACATCAACCTTGTTGGAAACAATGGCCTCAACGGTGTCAACCGTCTTTGAGTCTTGTTTCACCTCTTCCACACCCCTCTCCTCAATCTTCTCCTTCGAATCTTTCTTATCATTATCTCCTTCCTTCAAATCTACAACAGTTGCAACATCTTTCTTCGAGTCACCATTTTTGCTTTCTCCTGTCTCACCCTCTCCTCTTTCTTCTTGTTTTACTGGTGAGACGTTGTTCTCCTTTGCATCTTCGCTTTCTTCTTTTTGTTGTTGCACCGTTGTGTTCGTGTCGTTTGTGACATTCTCGGGGATGGTTTCTACATTTGTGTTCTTGTTGCTCTTGCTTTTGCTAATGGTATTCCCCGCGGCAACATCGTGCTTCGATTTCCCACAACCCATTTTTCAGAGCTGTGAGGTGGAGAAAGAGGAAGAAGAATTTTCTCCCCTTGTTTCAAGGAGAGAGAGAGAGAGAGAGAGGAGAGAGAGAAATGAGACTTTTTTTGTTGCTCTAATTTGGTTTATGAAGAAATCTTGGTTTGCATGGGAGTTATTTATTGGGTGGGTTGTATATATAGTCGAAGAGGGGCCGTTGGTTTTGGTTGTGTTTTAAAGGTTGAGATTTGTCTATTTTTGGCATATATATGAATGTGAATTGGAGGGGTTGGGGTTGTATTTTTAGACAAAGTGAAGAGGGTAGTTTAGACTTTAGAGAGAGGTGAACATACATTGTTGGCATTTGGACTTATTAGCTGGATTTTTTTTTTTTTTTTTTTGACTCTTTTCATTGATGATACCTCTTGGGCAAATCCTATTACCAACTAATATATTGTTTTATTTGAATTTTTGAATATATAAGGAAAAAAAAAATGAGATCAATTCACAAATTCAATAATGTATTACTATTTTATTGTGATAATTTTTTTTAAATTTTTTTTTGGAATATAAGCTTTTATTATCAAAATAAAATGTATATAATAAAATCAATTGAAACTACTTAGTTAATCTTAAAAGTCAAGCTAGTAACTTTCTAATAAGAAACACAAGTTTTGGGAGATTATTCCAAGGATTGTTATGCTATCAACAATTAAAAAAGATTTATGTCAACATATTTTTATTTTAAATTAAAAGGTTTTTAAGAAAAAAATTTTGAAACTTAAAATGACATGATAGTTATAAATAATTAATTTTAAATTCTATTGATGTAGTTACAATCTTAACAAATGAAATGAAGGTAGTCAGAAACGATTATATAATATATATATAATATATATACATATATAAAATATGGTATTGCTGAATTTAACAAACTAAATTAACTTGTAAAATTGAATGGATATAGTATCAAACAAAGAAATATAGTAATAAATAATGTGATTTTAAGACATAAAAAGAAAAGAAAAGAAAAGAAAAATGAATAATAATTTAAGGATATATATGACAACTATATAGGAATGTTGCCGGCTGGTACAGAGATATTGTTGAAAGTTCCGCTAAGCGGCTCTCTGGCTATATGTTTTTAGTCCTTTTCTGCTTGCGGTTTTTTTTTTTTTGAAAAAAAACACATTTTGTTGAAGAAAACTTTTTTCAACCAAAATGTTTTATTGTTTAGTTGTGACTTGGAAAATGATGATTCTTTTCTTTTTACAAAACTGTATTATGTTTAATTATAATCTTAAAAATGATGATCCTGGTAATTATGATCATGCTGGTATAGGTGGTTGTAGTGGCTATGTGATGGCAATAGTAGTGGTATGGTAGTGATGATGGCGTGGGTAAGAACCTAATATTTGCTTCCTCATTTGAAATTTAGAAAATATTTTTTGGCCAAGTTAGCTCATTTTCCATTAATCTAAAAAATATATATAATAATACAAATTTTCTTTTGGACATATGTATTTGATAGTCCAACCAATTAGGTATGTATTAAATTTAGACTGGAGTTTTTAGTCTTGTTTGTTTTTGGAGTTATATTCTATAAATTGTTTTTCAAGCCAACATAATACAACAATATAAATTCTCACCATCTTCGTTGCCTAAACTTCTCCTTTCTTTTTTGTTTTAAGTTGATAAAAATAGAAGAATAGAAATAGTAGAAAGCTCATTTCCTTTTTGTTAAGTGGTATCAGAGCTTGGTGAAGAGTTTTTGAAAACAAGATCAAGCTATGTAAGTATTTCAATTTATGTATAAATTTTGATTAGTGTGTTTGGAGTGCTTTATGATATATATATATATATATATAAATTAGAAAAATATTATCAATCAAGTTTAGTATTTAATTGTGTATTCTTTGTATTTTATATCTTCATAATTATTTGTTTTATTTGTAATTGTTGTAAAAACCTATATACTTAATGTATGTCAAAACTCATATACTCATTAAGACCTTTTGACTATTAGCCATAATTAGGCATTTTTAAGTTTTTAAGATCATAAAGAGGGGTTTTAGGCACCAAATAACTACAGTAGAAGGGCCTTAGATACCAATAACAATCTATAATGACAATTAACTTTGAAGATATAATATGTTTTGAAAATACAAAAAATAATATTAATAATAAATATGACCATATAGTTTGCATATTACTAAAAAATTTGCAAATATAAATAGTGTGTTATAGTTTAAATACTATTACTCATATTATGTGTTCTTGGTTTTTTAAATTAGATAAAAATAAAAAAATAATTCAAAATTATTTAGAATACAAAGTGGAGTCTATAGAATCTGAAATAGACAATTTAGGTTCTATAATAAATATTGACTTAAACAAAGAAGCAAAAACCCAAATAAACAATTTGGTAATAAAATTAGAAATTATATCTTTCATAAACAATGATGGAATGAATAGTACAGGAGATAACTCTATTCGTAAGCTATTTTATGGTACAGAAGATATTCTGGTACTTCAAACCAATACCTATAATAGGACTGAATATGAAAATATTGTTGAAATATTGGATTATTGGAGAAAATTATATAAAGATCCAGATTTAGGTATTGATGGAAGAAATAGACTACTAGATTAGATAAGAGAAACTTATCTAGAACATGAAACCCTTTTACAGTACTTTAATTATGATATTAATATGTCAACCAATGATGATGATAGCCAATCATCCCCATCTCAAGAAACATTAGATCAAGATGTTTCACTAGAAATAAATAAAAAGAAAAAAAGGCAGAAGAGCCAATTGATCCTAAATTATTTGGCATATGGGGGAGATGGAGAAAATTTTGACTTTATTCAAACAAATGAAGTACAAAATGATAGTAACACTGGAAGTACCTCCAATCTTCACCTGAGCCAATAATATGTAGAAAAGATAATAATCATAAGTATGCAATAGTTCAAAATGATACTTATTTAGACTTGTCTCATGTTCCATTTAAGGATTAGCCACAAGCAATTGATGATTGGGCACAACCATTGTTCATCATTATTACCAATTATAAAAATAGTTGGTCAAATGAAAAATTCCTTGATTATATTGCAGCAACTCTTTAGGGAGATGTGTTGCAATGGTTAAGACAGTGGAAAAAATCTGAAATTGAAAAAAGTCAAAAAACAACTCTGTTGGCAAATTTTCTCACATTTGATACAGTATTAGCTGAGTTTGCAAAAATTGTCAAAGAAAATTTATGTGGTTTTGTAGGAGATATTAATTTGCAAGTAGATGCAAATTATATTTTGATTAAATTAGAATTATGTAATATTTGTCTTTTTGAAGATTATGTTTAAACTTTTAAAAAATATTATTATTTTGTTGATCCACTATCAAATCAACCTTAGTTAGATCAATTTTTTCATAAACTCCCTAATCCTTGGGATGACTTATGTTTTAAAACATATTCTGACTTTCTCTAAAAAATAGGGAAAGAAGAATTGGATAATCTTGGTTTTTGCATTAATTATGTTTTAAGACTGATAGCAGATAGATCAGTGTCTAGAAGCAAAAGTGAAAAAATAAATAAAAAATCAATTTTGCAACTCACAATATGATAAAAAATGTTGTGATAAAATTTTGAAAGAAAAATGGAAAATTGGTTGTAATACATTTCCCATGTGAAAAAGATTTTTCAAAAAATGCAGAAAATATAAATGGAAATCTTGGAAAAAGAACAAAACTTTTTCAAAAAAGAAAAAGTATATTTGAAAAAAGAAACCAACAAGTGTTTCAAACAAGAAAGTTTATAAATGTTATATTTGTAACGAAGAGGGTTACTATGCACTCGAATGTCCAAAAAGGGAAAAAAGTGCAAATAAATTGATCAAAGTTCTTGAAGAGCAAGATTTTTAAATAATATATGGTGAAGAAATTTCTGATGAAGAATAAATCTTGTATGAAATTTCTAGTGATGAAGAAAGTTCTGATGAATAATTAATCTCCATGATAACTAATATGAATAGTCGAGAAATATCTCAAGAAGCATATAGTATATCTCAAGAAGAATTACAAGCAATTCGAATTGGAGATGTAATCGGAGAAGAAAATTTTTTTACCGAAGAAGAATTAGAAAAATTTGAAAAAATGAAAGAAGTTACTGTTCAAAAAATTTACAAACTTTCAAAATTCAACTTCTTTTCAGCAAGAGTGTTTGAATAATACAATGGTAACACTCAAGCAAAATAGTCAGAAGAAAGAAATATTGATATTCCTTTTTTTGATAAGAAAAAGGTTGCTAGATGGAAAAAAAAAAATCTTGGAATTCAATATATTCAAATTGGATTAATACAGGTAACCAACTGTCGCTGAACTCTATCCACCACCCCATTCCACACTCGAGTCTCCTTAAACGAAACCCCCAAGGGAAGACCCAAATAGGACATTAGCAACCTTGCCACCTTGAAGCCCAAGACGGCTGCCAACACCAGCAGACGAGCAACCTCACCCACTGGAATCAATTATGACTTTGCCAAATTAACCCGTAGCCCTGACACCGCTTCAAAACATAACAAAACATAGCGCAAGTTGCCAATCTAAGTAGCTTCCGCATCAGAAAAAATTAATGCATTATCAGCGTAAAAAAGCTAAGAAACCACTAGAGAGGCAAACCCCTCCCCTACCTCAAAACCCGATAATAAACTCCCATGGGCTGCCCTAGAAAGCAATCGGCTCAATGCCTCCATAACTAAAATAAACAATAATGGGGACAATGGGTCGCCCTGCTGTAACTCCAAGTGGGGAAAAAACCAGCTGGTGTCCCATTAACCAGCACAGACATCTGAACAGTGGAGATACAAAAATGTATCCACCTTCTCCACCGTTCCCCAAAATCTATCCTCTCCAACAAATTCAAAAGAAACTTCCAATTGACATTATCATAAAACTTCTCAATATCCAACTTACATATGTAAGACTTCAAATTATAGTTACTAGAGATATGTAATGTTCACTATGTTGTTTGCTCTTGTTTTCTCATGTTATTCATTTTTTTAACTAGTTGACTTAGTTTTTTGAGATTCCACTCTGTATATCTAAGCTCCTTTGCTCTCAAAAACTTTGATTGAAGTTATTGATTTAGTTTTTTTGTATTGAAACGGTACGAAAATTGAATGTTGGTTAAGATTATTTCATGTGGCTGTACTTTGCAATCATGTACTTGATTCTAGTAATGTGGACAAGGATAACTCGCTAATATTTACACTTACAGGTGTACATGTCAGATTTGACAGAACTGTTTACTTGGACATGCTCAAGATGTGATGATCTGACTGAGGTATGATTTCTATTGACATCACTTTTTTCTCTAATTGAAAGAATAACCTTTTTTAGCAATAAGATGTTTCGTTGTTGCTGCTTTTGATTCTTGGTTATTGTCAGTGATGGTTTCTTCTTGTTTGAAGCAGGGATTTGAAGTGATAGATAGATATAATTTTTGATGTCAAGCACTGCTTACAGGTTCATTTTTCATAGCATACATGCTAAAGAAGAGCAAATTTTCTCTGGCAAGATTCATTTACATCATGCTTCTTGTTCTTTGTGCTATAAATCTTGACAATAATTATGAATATGCATTGCAGGAATTTGTTGGGATGGCTAAGGATCTTAACGCTATTGTGATTGCTTTCAGAGGCACTCAGGAACGCAGGTTTGAAGACGCTTGCGGCCTTAAATTATTATTTTTTTTGCTCTCTCATTTCTTTCATGCATTATTCTGATCTTGGTGGCTTGGATTGTGTAATGTGTCTCATTAAGTTGTTATAAATGTTGATTACATGTCCTAATGTCTCAAGAGAGAGATTTTATAATGTTTCAAGATACAAAAAGCAATGTTAGTTTTACTTTATTACGGAAATCTTCTTCTTGCCATCAATGGCCATTTGTTCATTACTGTTTAGAGAATCAACAACAATGTGTACAGCTTACAGAATTGGATTGAAGACCTGTACTGGAAGCAACTCGACTTAAATTACCCTGGCATGCCTGACGCAATGGTGTGTTGCGATAAACTTTGACTGGATACATGAATAAAAGTTTCTTTTTCGAAAAAGAAAAATGGTGGGTCAATACCATTCAGTCTGTTTGTTCTGAGTTTTTTAGATTAAATTTTTTGAAAGTTGAATTTTTTGGTTTTCGTATTTTTTTTTGTTTTTAGTGAATATTTTTAAAATTTTAAACATTTTTTTTTACTTTTTTAGATGCACTTTACTTAAATGTATCTAAAAAGTAAAAAATTTGTGAAAAAATATTTTAAAAAATTAATAAATACATAAAAATACAAAAAAATGTACTGAATTCTTGTATTTTTTTTTGTATTTTTGGTATTTAGTGAATTTTTAAAAGATTTTTTTTACAATTTTTTTACTTTTTAGATGTATTTATGTTATGTATGTCTAAAAAGTAAAAAAAATACTTAAAATATTAAAAAAATTCAGTAAAAAAAAAAAACACTAAAAATAAGAAAGTAAAATTTTTTAAAAAGTATTTTTAAAAAAATGGAACCAAGCAAGCTAATTGTTTTTTAATGCCATTTCTGTTTTTTCAGGTGCATCATGAATTTTATTTTGCTTACCACACCACAACTGTACGTCCTGGTGTTGTAAATGCTGTTAAAAGGGCGAGGCAATTGTATGGGGACATTGATATTATGGTTACGGGTCATTCAATGGGAGGGGCTATGGCCGTCTTTTGTATTTGATATTTTTTAAAGTTGTTTTTACAAATATTGTACTTTTTAAACGTATATAGATTAAGTGCATCTAAAAGATAAAAAAATTGTGCAAAATATGAAAAAATTAACTAAAAACAAAGAAAATGGAAAACAAAAAATTTAATTTCCTAAAAAGTGAACTTAATTTTCTAAAATCAAATATGATAATTTATTTAAATTCTCAAAACTTTTTTTGGAACAAATTTTTTTCTTTGACAGTTAGGAAGTGGTGGTGTTATAGAAGCTGACAAATTTCCTTTTTGTATTATATATTTATATATTATTTTTTATGGGAACAAACAAGAGTGCTCATAATATGTTGTTTGTATCATTTGTGCCGCTTGCTTTAGACCATATAGTTAAGCAAGCAACGACACACAAATTACTAGCAAAGTGCTAAAGGCTTACACAATGAGTATTTAAGCATAAACCTGCCAACGAATTGGTTTTCATTAGTTAGGTTGTCTCTTTCTCAACCACATATACTTATTAAATAGCATGCTTCCATTGCATTGCATGGCATGACATCACTTGCTCATATTCTCAATTTCTTCGAGTTGTTTCTTTTGGATATAGGGCGGGTTTGTTTTCGGAGGGAAGTTGGGTGGAATTATTAGTGTAAGAATTGTTAATGTATTATTAATGAAGAGATTAATGCAAATTATGGTGTCGTTCGGAAAGTGAGTTGGCTTTTTAATTTTTTGATTTTTTTGACTATTTTAGTCTGGGGCTAAAAAGTCTGGTTTGAGAATGACTTTTTAGCTTTTTGACTTTTTTGTAAGGTGTCCACATGTTAAATGACCGAACTACCCTTGGTAATACCTTTTCCACTCCTAGCCGGCTCCTTCCTCTACGTCAGCGTCATCGTATTTTTTTATTTTTTATTTTGGATGAGGCGTATTAAATTGAAATTCTTTTTTTTTTAATTAATGTTTTTGTCATTTTTTTTTGTATACATTAATTTGTTTTTATTTTTTAAAAATGGTTTTTCATGTGTTTTATTTATTTTTAAATTATGTGGCAAATGCTAATTTCTGTTTAAATTTTTTTTTTTTGGATGAGGCATATTTTTGTGATTCTTTTTTTTTTTAATTTACGTTTTTGTCATTTTTATTTTTATTTGTATACATTAATTTGTTTTTATTTTTCAAAAATGATTTTTCATGTGTTTTATTTATTTTTAAATTACGTGGCAAATGTTAATTTCTGTTCTTAATTTTCTTTTTGGATGAGGCGTATTTTTGTGGTTCTTTTTTTTAATTTATGTTTTTGTCATTTTTATTTTTATTTGTATACATTAATTTGTTTTTATTTTTCAAAAATAGTTTTTCATGTGTTTTATTTATTTTTAAATTATGTGGCAAATGCTAATTTCTGTTCTTATTATTATTTTTTTTTGGATGAGGCGTATTTTTGTGGTTCTTTTTTTTTTTTAATTTACGTTTTTGTCATTTTTATTTTTATTTGTATACATTAATTTGTTTTTATTTTACAAAAATAATTTTTCATGTCTTTTATTTATTTTTAAATTACGTGGTAACTGCTAATTTCTGTTTTTAATTTTGTTTTTTACTTTCTTTGTTTTTTTTGGGAAAAGGTTTTTTTTTTTTTACTTTGTGTGTGGTGAGGCGATGCCCCTCTCAATCAGGTTCATGTGGGGTAGTTTGGTAAATTTACTATGGCTTGGGTTGTTGCTAAGCACGTGACAAGCTTTTGTCTCCATTTAGCTAATTTAGCTTTTTTTGTCTGGTAGTGGCTAAAATAGCCCAAACTTGTCTTGCCAAACGGAGCTACTAGTACTGTGATATTAGTTAGTTAGAACTAAATATATGAAATTACGTAAAAATACTTATTATATAAAATATAATTTTGTTATCTTTATAAAATAGAGGTCAAAATTATATTTTTCCCTCCAATTCTCCAATCTTATAGGATTATAATTCCTATTCCACCTCCCTTATAGGATTGTTAATCCCCTCCTTGGAGGGTATTAATAGCCCCAAGAGCCCACTAGTCCAAAGGTCTTTGTTCAAACCAAATACAACTTTTGTGGGATCTATCCATGGGATTACTAGTCCACTCCCATAGCCTTTGGACTAAAATAAACAGGCCTAAGTGTTTTTATTTTATTTTATTATTATTATTTTATTTATATATATATACTATATTTGCAAGGACAAATTGAATTATCATATATACTATATTATTTTATAGTATTTATATATATACTATATTTTTATTTTATGGTATTATATATATATATATATATATATAACAATCTTCATATCCTAAAATTGTGAATTATCATGATTTTCACAAATAATAACATAATGCAGAAAATAAATAACATATTCGGATTAGTTATGCGAAACCCTCAAATGATTTATAATTGATTGAACATAAACATAATAATAATATTAGTGGAAAAAAAATTTCTCTCTCTTGGCCCTTTTGAAAATACGTTATATTTAGAATAATTGATGGGTGATCTAAATATACTTTTATAGATAGAGAGAGGACTAGTGTTCTAATATAATACTTTTATAGGTAGAGAGAGGACTAGTGTTCTAATATAACTATAACTCCACGTGCCCATCAAAGTAGGAGATTTGAAACCTATTCCATCTATTGATCAATCAGATAATAATTTATGGTTCAAGATATGAAACTATAATCTTATTAAATCTATAGTTCATATTGCCATATCATATGGGTTACCATAATGGCTAAATAATTAAATTTAGTCTTACATTCTCCTACTTAGCCCATATGATAAGATACATCAAGATTTAATAAGGTAAACATTAGGCGCATAATAAATGATATCAAACTTTACTTTAATTTAGTCATCATCATAATACTATAATTAAATAGTCCACTAATGCGAGTCATGGCGGTTCTACACCAATATATAGTGTGACATATTCCCTTCCATGTATCACAACACAAGCAACTAGTTTAATATAATCCTTAAGTGAGGAGTGTATTTAAAGGTCCAATAATTTCTTTTTATCAAATACTATTTATGTTATTATTCATTCATTCTCATATATATACGTATACCATTCATAATAGGAAATATATCAGAAACACAGTTAATGAGATCTCAATGTGTCAACTTACATAATCAATCATAAATAACTGTTATGGATTACATTCAAGACCCATTCCACTGACAAGTTTTTTTAATTGTCTTTAAGAGTAATCCTTTCATCAATAGATCTGCACTTAAAAGTTATACACTTATGTGTTTTATTGACACTTTCTGTTTTTGAAATTTTTCTTTAACGACAAAGTATTTCAATTATATGTGTTTAGCATCATTAGAATACTTGAGATTTTAAGAAAATAAAACAATTGCGAAATTATCACAATAAATTCTCAACAACTTGGCAACAAAAGTTGACAATCCCAAGTCATGAGATAAAGTTTCGCAATAATAATTCATGAATTGTGGTCTCAAAGCACACCACAAATTCAACTTTTATAATGGATACTTATGATAGTTCGCTTTACACTTTTCTTAATATTGCTCCTTCACATAATAGAAACAAAGAACCAAAAGTGAATTTTCTACTATCAAGATATCATCTAAAGTCTGAATCTAAATAGCCAATTAATTCAAGATTATCAGACTTAATAAAAGTGAGCAAGTAATCTTTTAATCCTTATGATTACCTTATCACTTCCTTATTTGAGTATTAAGTTTCTTATAATAAATGTATAAAGAATCGTTTCCATTCCAAAAAAATTTGCATAAGTTGGATTTCCTTTCGAAATGTGGATAACTTTATGTGAATATTCAGGGTTGCACAGACTGCTCGAGTGAATGAATGGTCGTTATGCGGTGAGCCTAGAACGTGCGCGCACACAAGTTCTTTTGCTCGAGCCACTAAACGTGCGCTTGAGCAGAGAAAGCGAGCTCTCAAAATTTTTGCAGAGGGCTTGAAGTACTAAGAGCAAGGATTCTTTACTCGAGCAACGAACTAGTCACTTGAGCGGTCCAAGAGAAAACATAGGACAAAGTTTACATTTGAAAAGTGATTGTTCGCAAAATTGACAACACAAGGGACCTAATAGAATAGATAACTGCAAAGAAAAAATTGATAATTGATGGATACGATGCAACCTTTTCTATTGAGGTTAAATTTTTTTATAACAAGTAAAAAAGTCAAATTCTCAAACAACCTCTAACTCTACAACTAGCTTGAAAAAATCTTGTCCCTATCTAAGTTTATAACAAATTTTATATATCAACCTACAAAAAACTTACATAAAATTATACAAAGCCTATTTATTCAGGAAAAAATATCATAAAGTTACCCATAATTTTAGATCAAATGTATTCTTGTTGTGAAACCACTCCATGAATGATTTTTTTACCTATAATTACAAAGTTAGCCATAATTTAAATTCTAATTAGATTTCTAAGTAGACCTACTGATAGAATTATTATATAAAATTATGTGACTGGGTTGAAATGTTTTCTTGTTCATTTAAATACGTAACACTCATCATTTTAATTGTAATATTCAAATATGCAATTATTACATCATTTCAAAAATAAGTTATGTATAAAATTTCCGGTGGTTACTTTTTTCCAAATATCTCTTAAAATTAAAAGGCGGGAAGGACTTGGGCTTATAAGATTAAAGTGGTATGATTTGCTATACACTATCTACAATAAAATATGGGATATTGAGATATAGCTAACTACAAAAATATATTTGTATTATTAAAAATAAAGTCTTACTAAAACAAATAAGAAATTTTAGAAATTAAAAATTTTATTTCAAAAAATATTTGGAGGCTAATTCCTGTCATCATGAGAATTAGTGGTGTTCGTGGATCGTGTTGAGTCGGGTGGTCTCTTATCCGTCATTTGTCCAAACGTAGGAGGATTGAAAAAAATCAGTCTGCATCTGTCGGCTTAGTTAGTGGATGCGGATTGAGCAGGCCGTACGGGTTGGTGAGTGGTTGCTGATCGATTTGGCATTAGGCTTTATTGTTTTATGGCTTTTTTTGAACTATTTTAGAGTAATTTTTTACTATTTTAGACCTTATTTGATTCTAATTTTTTTTTTCTTCATTTTTTAATTAAAATGAAGACTAAATTTTCATATTTCATAAATAGCTAATATTATTACTGAATAAAATGCCCTTTTTCAGAAAAAATTACCGGTAGTGTAGACACCCCATTTTTGACCGCCTTTAAGACTTGGACGCGACTGATGGTTTTGGAAGTTGTGCAGTGCAAAGGGTCGATTTTTTCGGCAAGAGGAGAGTCAAATCTCAACTTCATACCTTTTTTTGGACCAAAACAATCTTGATCAAAAGATTTTAGACCTTAAAACCCTCTCTTTCAAAACGTTTTTGAAATAAAGTTTTTACGATGTTCCGAGGCTCACATTTTGTCAAATGTTGCGTTTTTCGGTAAACCGAGCAAGGACAAAGTGGAAATGAACGAAAGAAAGATGAAATCTTTGAAATTTTTTTCAAAACACCTTGTCTAGGGGTTTGGAGTTGAAGAAAAGAGGAGAAGAGAAAGGAAAACTAGTTTGGGAGAAGTTCGGCATGAATCCGGGTAGGACCAAATCTACGCGGCTTCACCGAAACGGGCATAACTCTTTGCACAGGAGGAATTTTGATGCGAGGTTGGCGTCATTGGAAAGATAACTTCTGGGGCTTCAATGTGGCCACATGGAAAACTAGAAAATCAGATGGATGACCAGCTTTTTTGGTCAAAAGTGGTTCAGCATGAATCCGGGAAGGAGAGAAAACATCTGCGCGACTTCACCGAAACAGGCATAACTCTTTGCACAGAAGGAATTAAGATATGAGGCCACCACCGTTGGAAAGCTTACTTCTGGGGCTTCATTTTTCACTCAAGAAGCTCCTAAGGACAAGTCCGGGTGGGGGAGATATGGTCGGTTGAAGTCTGTTTGGACCGAATCTGCGCGGCTTCACCAAAACTGGCATAACTTTTTGCACAGGAGGAATTTTAATGCAAGGTTTGCGGCATTGGAAAGCTAACTTCAAGGGCTTCATGGACGACCAGCTTTGGGGCTTGAACCTTCTAACCCCTGGTCGGCCGACCAGGCCAAGTGGTCGGCCGACCACCTTGGACCTTTTTAACTGGTCGGCCAGCTTTGTCTCAGTAAGTGCATTCCAGCTGTGCCAGCTGTTTGCCATTTGCTGCATCCTCCATACACGGGTATGGAGGATGTTTAAACTAGTTTTAAAGCTTCTTTGAGAAGCTTTAGCCCCTCTCTTCTATAAATGGAGGCCTCTTCTTCCATTGCAATGGTTCAAGTTTTTTGGCTAAGAGATATACATACATCCCTCTCTATCTCTCTCTTTTGTGCTCAAAAGTCCATTTTTCTTGCATATTTACACTACATCTATTAGCCTAACCCCTCCAATACCAACCTAAGCTTCTTGGAAGGTCTTGAGAGGTCCTAAGATTTGAGTTTTTGGCCTCAAAAGCTGCTGGAGTCATTGGCTACAAGGGTAACACTCCTATTCCCTCTTTTTGGTCATTATCTTGCTTCATCTATTAGCTATACTTGCAAGCATTTTCGAGTCTTGGTATAAACCGAAATAGTCTTATTTTGGGCTCCTCTTCATGTTTGTTTAAGAGCATTTTTCTGTTGGGGGTCATCTACCCCCTTGTATGCTTCATCTCTCTTTTAGGGCTATTTTTGCATCCTAGATTAGCCTTACTTGCAAGCATTTTTGGACTTTGACATAAACTAGAAAAAGTCTTGTTTTGATATTCTAAACATGTTTGTTTAAGGACTATTTTCTGTTTGGAGTCATCTTCTCCCTTGCATGCTTCATTTCCCCATGCTTTGAGCCATGCATGTGAGCATTTGCATTGGCCTTGTCTTGGCCTCTTAGCCACTGAAATCCAGTGGATTTTTAGTGGCCTTGATGTGTCTTTGAGCTCCAAAATCATAGAGGGGTGACCCTCTCACCCCTCATTCTCTTTACTAGCATTGTTGGCCTTCCAAAGGGACTCTATTTTGCATGCATTGAAGTCATGTTTCAGGCCTCATTTTGTGGGTTTTAAGGTCTGCCTAAGCTCTGTCAAGAGCTCATTTTGCCACATTTTATGTCTATGATGCATGTGTAGAGCAATCCCATTCAAGGCCTTTCAAAGGGACCTTTCTTTGCATGTTTCCCAGACTGATTTCAGAGCCTATCTGGTGGTTTTTAGGGCTGTCATAACTCATTTCAAGAGGTGGTTTTTCCCTTTTGTTTACCTATCATATAGGTATAGAATGCCTCCTTGCATGGCCTTCCAAAGGAGCCCCTCATTTTCGCATGCATTGACTGAGTTTCAGTGGGTATTTGGGCATATTTTGGCATGAAATGCTTATGTTTTTGGTTGGTTGGGTGAGCCTTCATATGCTTCATATAGTTGTAGAACAACTAATGGTTCACTAGCTTTCTTTGCATGCTTTGTGGCCCCTTGATGTTAGCACTTTTTGGCCATATCATAAACTGATAATGTGCTTATTTTGGACTACCCTAGCTCTATTTTTAGGCCTCATGGTCGAATGATGTTTGTTTTGCATGCTTGTAGTTCAATACCCGGGCTTAACTTTGAGTTTTGAGGTCCATTGCATGCATGTGCTGAGGTGTGTTCATGTTTTGAGGTTATTTTTCATCATATTTCAGAGCTGGTTTGAATGCCATATTGCCATGTTTTCATCTCTTTAAATGCATTTGAGAGTCGGGCTTGTATGCCTCATTTACCGACCATTGAATGAGCTCCATTTCGTTGCATTCTGAGCGATCATTTTAGGCCAATTTCCCACTGTTTCAGACCTGCCTAAGGTTTATTTGGGGTTGGTTTTGTCATTTGTGCATTGCTTTTAGTACCTCTAGGGTAATGCACTTCACTAGTTTCGGTACTCGGGCCCCCTAGCTTGCATAGTGTGCCATGTTTGCATAATTCGGGACCATTGTTTATCATATTTTAGTGCTGAAAATTGCATGTTTGTATGCCATCTTTCATCCCTTGCCATGTTTTGGTAGAGTGGCATTTGATGCCTTAGGTTCGGTCCTTGGTATTCGTGCATGTGTGCATACATTTCGGTTGTCTCATTTTCATCTAATGGCCACTGATGTGAGTGTGGCTGAGGTCCACTCGTGTTGGTGTAAGTCCATCGTGCATTGTGTATGCCATTTCAGTCCTTAGCATTGCGTGTGCTAGGTTGTATGTTAGAGCATTGTGTATGCCATGTTACATCGAGCATTGTGTATGCCATTTCATAGCATTGCGTATGCTAGGTTGTATGTTAGTCGCATTGTGTATGCCATCTCATTTGCATCGTGTTTGGGATAGGAGTTAGCCCAAGCACGGGAAACGAGGGACGTTTCGTACTCCGAGTGACGGAACGTGTCTCAATTCCTTGTCGCCGACACTCCGGATTACCCATGATGGAGTTTAGGTCTTATTGTGTTTTCATGTGCATTCATTTCACATTGAGTCATGCAATTCGACTCATCGGCCATCATGCATCGAGATGCGTGATTGGTGGCACGAGGATCGAGGACTACACTCCCTGAAGAGTAGTCATGCATACATATGTGAAAATATTTTGCCATGCCCCTTTGTTGCTCTCTGTTTCAGCAAATCAGAAATCAGCAGCCTTCTGCAGCTTTGCACAATATTCCGAGAACAATTGCAAACAGAGGCAAACCGGGGCATCGCAATGGATTTCCGAGCAAGGCAACTCAAGCATGTATCATTCATCATTCGGAACAGAGCTAAGGCGGTCCATGGATTTGCGTGCTAATTTATCTGCTTTCCTAGATTAATTTGTTAATTAATTAGGATTTTGTATTTGTTCGGACTATACTATTTGTTCGGACTGTATATTATTTATTCGGACCCTCTGAGCGAGGGCGCAATTGTAATAAGTGTGCGTGCGTGTGATGTATGTTTTCCAACCCCACGTCTTTCTCCCTTTTATTTACCAGCTTATGATGGTTAGATTAGGGCATGTTTCAATTAGCATACAGTATGATAGCATGTTTGCATTCATTCATCTGTTTAGCATGCACCGGGCTCGGCGCATCATGCTAACTGCATTTGTATTTCGATTTCGAGTTGAATACTTGTTAGTTGTAACATTTCACATGCCATCTTTATAATAGCCGAGCTTATCTTAGTTGCATTTTGCATGTGTTGCATTAGGCATTTCTATATAGTTAGGATCATGCATGGATTTCTAACATAGCTTTTGTTTTGGCTTAAAGTACTCGGTAAGTGTTTATGCTTTAGCATCCTTGCATGTGTGTGAGTGACTGCCATGATAGCATGCTTACCATGAGGCTATGTGCTTATATGATATAACTGCCTGAATGCTTGTGGGTGAAGGTTGGGTTATTTGAATTGGAACAATTCATTAATTGTGAGTTTTAAGCCTACTAGATAGTGGCAAAATCATGTTTTCTAAGCCCATCCGAGAGTGGCAAATCCACGTCTTAGCCTGCTTGCGGGTAACACCATCAAACCATTTTCAAAACAAACATGAGATGCTTTGTTCCAATTCAGGCGACCCAGTCTATACTTGTCTGCTGTGCGCATCACATAGTAATTTGGGCTAATAATCGGATTAAGAACGCATAATGTTTTCAAAACTAGATATCATGGTTAGTGGAGGCCGATCTTTGATCGGGCGAGCGGGGGTGCTCACGAAGTGACCTTCCCCAATCGTACCCAAGTTCCCGAACTGAGGCAACTTTGGTGATGACGGACACGTGGCCTTAGGCAACGAGTTAGGGTTTCCTAAATTTCCCCAAAATAAAATATTTAGGTGGCGACTCTATATCTGGAAAAGCAGTCCATGTTTGGCACTTCTTTAAAAAAAATTTGTTTTCAAAAACGATTTGCCGAATTTGGACTCTTTGATGATTCATCGGTCTTGTATTGCACTCCGCGAGATTAGATATAGGACCGTGACTTTGAGTCCTGAACTGTGGTGAGCCCAAATGAACAGAACGGGACTCATCCTCCCGGGACGTTCGGGGACGTCTATAGGTAGGTCCTAATAATTAGACTCAATTCACATTAAGTCTTATTAATTCGTCATTGAAAGGTTATCCCAACAGAACTATCGCTAAAAAAGATTTTTTGTGACAATTTTCTAAAACTGTCGCTTGACATTTTCTATAATGATTTTCTAAATTTATTACTAAAAAAATTGATAATTAGTAACGTTGTCTGTGATGATAACACTGTGAAAAGAAGTTGTTCAGTGCGGGACCGAGGACTTGTTTGGGGAAAGAAGTTGTTTGTTTTCACTCAATTAAACAAGTATAATACACAACTACCACTGTTGGAAAATCTACTTTTAGCGGCGTTTAAAAAACGTTGCTAAACGTCATAATATTACCATAGGCAGCATTTTTAAAAACGCCGCCAAATGTGCCACCTAACGATATTATGACGTCATTATAATTTTAGCGACGTTTTCAAAACGCCGTCGTATCTTTTTTAAAAAACTTACCGTTAGTTTTAGAGTTTAAGTGGCGTTTTCAAAAACGCGTGATATCCTTCTTTTTTTTTTATTTAAAAAAAAAAAATATGAACAAGGTCCTATTGACGTAGTAATAAATAAGAGGGCAGCCTAAATAATAATAGATATATACGGTTTTAGAAACACATAAATGAAGAAATTTAAGCTCAAAGCATTAATCTTTACATGTTTACAAACTCCAAAGGCCTTGTTACATAAAGATTTAAAAAACAAAAAACAAAGGGTTGGGTCAAGAGGGTCTCATCAGAGAGTAAAATCCATTTTTCTGGTGTAGCCAATTTTGGGGTCGGGTAGTTATCTGCTATGGGAATCCTGATGATGTTGCAGCAGTTGCAAATAGTTGCGGAGGATTGATGAATAGCCTTTGCTGATTGTTGCTCATTGACAGGGAGAGGTGATTGCCTCCGGTGGTGGCTCCAATTTGACCTCCATTGCTACTGCTGCTAAGATATTGAACCTACAACCACACAATTAAAACAATTTATTAGCCGGTCTAATTAATCAACCCAGTTATACCCAACTCATGAAATGGGTTTCAATACAGACTTGATAGTTTGATGAGGGTGAAAACATGTGAAGCATTGAGTTTTCACTCTCATTGATGAATTGCCCGGGTCTCAGTGAACATTGAATGTGGGTTTGGCTCAGAAGTTGCATTGTCTCGGTCTCATTGTACCCTTCTCTTCTGTAGGAATTAATTCTATATGGTTCTTGTTGAATATTGAGCTGGGTTCACATTAATATAAGTTATGGAAATTATTAATAATATTAGAATAAATAGTTCAATTAAAGAAATTATTAATATTATTGAGCTGGATAAATAATAGTTTCTTCTAAGAATTTAGTCCATGTAGAATGACCTAGAAGCCTTCAGTTCTAGTTAGGCAAAGAATGACACAAGCCAATTTGAAATGAAACATGGCATAACAAAAAAATCTACTCTAATGCACAATATCAAAGTTGTGCAAATTTCTCCATAAAGCAAAGGCATGGAAGAGCTTTTTAGAAGAAATTGTAAAAACAAAGTATAACGCAGCGGATGAAAAATTATGGTCATACATTTTCAACAGAGTCTGATTTGAAGGATCTCATGGGTAAATCACGTGCTTCCCGAATCTCGTCAATCAACCCAGCAATGGAGTGATATTACAATAGTGAATATCACCCACACAAATCACAATGCAAATGGTTTTGATCGTTGTTTTTGGGAGAGAGTTAGTATATGGGAAAAAAACTCAAACATACGTTGTTTTTCTCTTAATCTCCCATATCCCATATATCAGATATATAATATGTTTATCTCATTTATCCATATCAGTTATATGAGATAATATAAGATATCTATATCATCTATCCATATCAATTGATATGATAGATATATATATCCTGAGTGGTTATCCAAATAGGTTTGAATTTGAATTCAAAACCCATTTGGATAAGGTTTAAAAGATTCAAAGGGTCATGCCACATGGGCGCCCATTTCTAACATCTCCCACTCGCACATGAGTTGGCATGACACTGCCACATCTCTATCTTAATCTCCCCAAAAATGAACAATCTCATACTAGCCAATGCATCGTGCGACCGCTGAGAACACCTGCATGTGGGAGCTCTATACTAGAAACTCAATATGAGTCAGCATAGAGACATCAACCAAAAAGGAACAGAAATAGTGTCTCATGTACGCAGACCCATCTAGCTACATCAGTCCAAAAACATCTCTAATCCCTCAAAGAGCATGTTTGACTCTCCTAGGTCCCGCATTATATTCATACCCAATCAGCATTCTATAAAGAGCGATGTGAGTTGTCGACAGTGAATATAGAGCATAGATGTAGAACTAGATGATCTTCCCTTCACCCTTATATCATTCAATTTGAAATTGACTGCTTTCCTAGAATGTCCCTTAAAGCCGAATCATACATGGCCGCAGGCAACATACCAAAGTAGCTGAACATCAACTCTTCATCTTATGACATAGTCAAGGGTCACAAAAGGCACAAAGTGAAGTCATTTAGAGAAAAATGACTTTTAGGACTCACACGGTGAAGAAGCAGGGATCCATTTTTTCACCTTGCTAACGGGTCGATAAGCACATGCAGTACAAATGCATGTTATAGTGGAGTAACTCTTCCAAAGAGTGATGTTAAACTCACACACCATACAGATCTTAGTCTAGTCGCTCTTAAGCGCACAAGTCGCTTCCTAGCGTCTAACTCGAATTCTCTATTTGCTCGCCTCTCAGGCATCAAATGAGATCTCGCATTTGGTTATCCATAACAGGCACATCATGGAAAAGTGGGTAGTTTCATATCCATGGTCAGTCTCCAACAAGACCTTATCTTGGCTCCAACCAAGGCGACATAGCTAGTGGATAATTTTAGCTTCTCTATTTGCTCTAAATACAATAAGCCACTAGTCTCATCCTTACTCGCTACCTAGCGCTAAGGGCGATTGCTCGTGTGAGTGAGCCAATCTTGCCTGCTAACATCAATTTAATTATTTTGTGTATTCTAATTCACAAACCATTGCAAAAGGTAGTAAACATAAATGTGTAATAGAAACAAATATGAATACTAATGGCATAAATATCCCCGAAAAATATGAGTTCAACTGAATACACATAAAAATATCACCACCTACGTAGTCCTAAAGCCCTAACATGAGTAAGATAAACATCTCTAGCAATGGGCTTAGTCAAAGGGTCTACAACCATGCGACTCGTAGGGATGTGCTCCAGAATCACTTCTTTCTGCGCCAAAATGTCTCTGATAAAGTTGAACCTCACATCAATGTGTTTGGTTCTGCCGTGGTATTTAGGATCCTTAGCGTAAGCGAGTGCAGCCATGCTGTCACAATGGATAGTCACAGGGTTTGAAGTGTGTGCGACAACATCCAAATGCTGAAGGAATCTCCTCAACCACACGACTTCCTGAACGGCAGATGAACAAGCCACAAACTCAGCCTCCATAGTTGATAAGGCGATACAGGATTGCTTCTTACTGCTCCAAGAAATAGCACCATCGCTAAGTATGAAAGTATATCCTGAAGTAGACTTACGCTCATCTAAATCTCCTCCCTAGTCAGCATCACAATAGCCAACTAGATGTAGATCTGAACTCTGGTAGCAAAGTGTGTAATCTGCAGTCCCTCTAAGATATTGTAATATCCTCTTAACTGCTTTCCAATGAGCTGGTCCTGGGTTGGATTGGTAACGACTCACCAATCCGACTGCATAACAAATGTCAGGACGCGTACACATCATAGCATACATCAAGCTTCTAACAGCATTTGCATAGGGAACACGGGCCATCTTTTCATTTTCTTCTTGAGTCTTAGGACCCATATCAAGGCTTAGGCTCTCGCCTTTTGCAACAGGAGTGTCAATGGGTTTGCAGCTCTGCATCTGGAATCGCTCTAGAATAGTCTTAATGTAAGTCTCTTGAGACAAACCAAGAAGTCTCCTAGAGTGATCCCTAAGGATCTTAACACCGAGCACATAGCTCGCTTCACTCATGTCCTTCATCTCAAATGTAGAGAACAACCACATTTTAGTGGTGACAATCATCTCCTTGTCATTTCCAGCCAATAATATGTCATCTACATATAATGACAATATCAGAAAAATGTCCTTGGACCGCTTAACGTACACACAATGATCTTCATCAATCATCGTAAACCCATTAGAAACAATGGCTCGATGAAATCTCAAATTTCACTGTCTGAATGATTGCTTTAAGCCATAAATAGATCGTTGAAACTTGCAAACTTTGCGCTCTTGACCTACTGCCACAAAGCCTTTTGGTTGATCCATATAGATCTCTTCATCCAATTCTCCATTGAGAAATGCAGTCTTAACGTCCATCTGATATAGCTCTAAGTCCAACTGAGTTACTATGGCCAGGATTAGGCGAATAGAGGCAAACCTTACAACTGGTGAAAAAGTTTCCTCATAGTCCACACCCTCTCGTTGGGTGTAAGCTTTCGCCACTAGGCGAGCCTTATACCTTTCTATGGAACCATCCACCTTGCGCTTGATTTTGAGAACCCATTTGTTCCCAATAGTCTTGCGCCTTGGCAACAAATCAACCAAGTCCTAGACATGATTTTTTTTCATAGACTCTATTTCTTCATCCATTGCAGTACTCCATTCTTTACTAGCAGGGGATGAGAGAGCCTCTTTGAGATTCTTAGGCTCTATCTCATCACTCGGAGCAATCATGAATGCTTCCCCTTCAATCTCAAAACGACGACGGGGTATAGTTCTATGTTTGCTTCTACGTAATTGAGAATCCTGAGAATCCTCATCCATTGAATCTAATCCATGGGTAGGTAGATTGCTCCCACTGTCCCTAGGAGCTTGAGGAATTATCTTCTCATTCTCTACTAGGCTACTAGGTGCGCCTTTAAGTGGATCCTCCATCTCATAGAGTTCTACTTCTCTAGTTACCTCACCTCTGCTAGGGAAATCCTCCTCTAGGAAATCCACATCTCGTGACTCAATTTCAGTCACACTTCCATCCGGATGCTCCCCAACAAACACATAGCCCTTAGAATGCTCACTATAGCGAATGAAGATGCACTTCTTTCCTCTAGGGCCCAACTTTCCAAACTTATGAGAAGCGTTGTGTATGTAAGCTGCCGAACCCCAAGGCCGCAAATTGCCCAAATCAGGCTTTTTGCCAGTCCACATCTCATATGGGGTGGAAGGAACTGATTTGGAGGGCACATGGTTAAGGACGTAGGCAGCAGTCAACAAAGCATCTCCCCAATAAGAAATTGGAAGATTAGCTTGCGCCATCATTGATCTAACCATGTCAAGCAATGTGCGATTCCTTCTTTCCGCTACACCATTTTGTTGCGGAGTCCTAGGAATTGTCAATTGCCTGATAACTCCTTTTTCCTCACAGAGCACTTTAAATTGCTCAGATAGATACTCACGTCCTCGGTCAGTCCTTAGAGCCTTAATGCTCTTGTCTAATTGATTCTCAACCTCATTAACATACCGTCTAAAGTAATCCAAAGCTTCTGACTTGTGAGAAATCAAATAGACATGACCAACACGCGTGTAATCATCTATAAATGTGATGAAATAAGGGGCTCCATGCCTTGCCCTCACATTCATTGGTCCACATATATCAGAATGAATAAGTTGCAATGGGATAGATGCCCTTATGGCTTTCCCAAATGGTTTCCTTGTTGCCTTTCCAGCAAGACAGTGCTCACAAATAGGTAAAGTGACTTTAGCGAGTGGGCCTAAAAGACCTTCTCTAGCCAATCTAGTCATCCTGTCTTGCCCTATGTGGCCTAATCTAGCATGCCATCTCATAGAATCATTATCACAAAAAGATGCAATATTAGAAACAGAGCCATTGACATTTTTATTAAGACTAGAATCATCCACATCCAAAACTAAAAACCATCTGAAAGATAACCAAAACCATAAAAATTGTTCCCAAATAAATGCAAACACCATTATTCTCAAAACAAAAGCTAAAACCAAGGCTTATCATGCTAATAACTGAAACTAAGTTTCGCCGAATATCCGGAGCATAAAGAACATCATGAAGATATAAGGTGCACCCTCGTCGCATTTCCAGCTTGAATATGCCAATGCCAAGCACCTCCACACTGGACTCGTTCCCTATGTAAACTTTTCTGCTCCCAGCAGGTACTCGGCGATACTCAACGAACCCTACTTTGTCCCTCGCGATGTGGTCTGTTGCTCCGGAGTCTACAACCCAAAAATGAGGAGAATGAGCAATTAATGCTTGACTAGACACAAAGCATTGAATGCGAGAAATTAAGTAAGGGAGTACCTTCTTCTGCTCAGGGAAATCCCGAGCAAAGTGTCCTTCTTTGTTACAGTTAAAGCATGTCAATTTAGCCTTTGCCTTCTTACCACCTCTCTTGCCCCTACGCTTGAAATTTCTAGCGCCATTGGGCTTAAGCGCAGCTGCTGCTTGCTTCTTAGGGGCACCTTTTGCTTTTTCACGTTTGAACTGAGAAGTCCTACGTGAGCTTGACTCAACCACCATAGCAGAACCATCAGACTTAGCCGCCTCAAGGTGCTCAGCCTCTAGCTCCAAATGACGCGATATGTTTTCGAATGTTTTCACACTCTCATTATGCATCATGTTCTACTTCATCTGCTCCCAAGAATTTTGCAGAGAGCGAATCACAGCTTGTACTTCCTGCTCTTGAGTCAAATTGTGCCCAGCAGTGGCAAGCTCACGTATCATGGCTGACATGACCCTCAAATGCTGCTTCATCGAGTGATACACCCTTTTTTGATATGAGTCAAACTTCATAGTCAACCCACGTAGTTTTGCCAAAGAGGTAATACCAAACTTTTGCTTGAGAGCTTCCCACATCTCAAATGCAGTCGAGCAATGCTCAAACTCACTAATCAAGTCGTTGTGCATGCTGCTCAACATAGTAAAGCACACACATTGATCTTTGTTATGTCAAGTCCGAAAGGCTTCAAGATCACGACGATGTTGAGCTGTATTGCCTTGCTCTGGCTTAACCATCACTTGTTCAAGTGTGGTCAACATTTCTTGCTCATTGAGGAGGTATTGGATCTTACGGCGCCATATATCATAATTGTCGCCATCCAATTTTTCTCCCTTAGTTAAGTCTGCCACCATTGTCTTAGCAGCCATTTCTACATACAGAGTAAACAAATGCGCAGGGGATATTAATGATAGCAACACAAAAAATTATTTTGCAGCAAAAGAATCTAAATTAAATAATGATAATTTTACACATGTCTCAAGATTGAAAATTTGCTATGCTCGTAATCATCTCTTGCGCCTCTAGTGATAATTATCAAAATTTAATTTTATTTCATGCGCAAAAACAATCAATATCCCACTACTTATGGCATATACAAAGCATGATAAATTCCATACAACTGCATCTTAATGTAAATTTACAAACAACTCATGCTATATTCATTTAATAATGGAATTCAAATAAATAAATAAATAACTAATCACGCTTGTTTAATTGCAACATATTATAAACCCTAAAAAAATATGCTGTATACAATATTCGGATTATGCCACAATAAAAAGTACATCATTCTGAAATTTTTTGGAATATTTTTGAAATTTTCTGGAATTTTAAATAACTAATAAACACACATAAAATTAGAAATAAAAAATTCAGAAACTAAAAAACTGAAACAATAATACCAGTAAATAGTAAAACTTTTCAGAAGTCTACAATAAAAATTTCAACCCCAGAAAATTATTTATGCAATACCAGAAGCATTTTAAAGCATAAATAATGAATTATTATCACATAAAAAATACTTTTTATTTTCATAAAATTTTCAAAATTTTACAGAATATAGAAAAATTAATTCTGAGTCTAATAGTACCAACCAAGCATAAAACAAATCTATAATGAATTAATTATGACCATTTAACGCGATTCAGAATTAAAAACAAAACAAACAGTGCCTTATGCATCAGCAGCCAAGCCAGCCAAGCTGGCGGAGGAAAACAGCGTGGAATGCAGCTCAAAATGTGACTCAGCGCGCGGCTCAGCATGTGGCTCAGCGCACGGCGCGCGTGCGTGGCGCGGACGACCCGCGCGTGGACAGCGCCCCCGACGCCCGCGTGAGGGCGTGTGCAGGCGCGTCAGCAGGGCGTCTGGTGCGTGGAAGCGTGTGGGAGCGGCTCACGGTGTCAGGTGGCGCGTGCAGACCACGCGCTGCCTTCCAGGGTGTTTTCTGGTCCGATTTTTGTACTGCCAAACTCCGCCTTTCAAAATAAAACTATTTATGGTATTAAAAAAGACATTAATGAACATAAAAAATAGGTATTTATGCTCTTAATCTAATGAAAGTAGACATTTTCCTCCTTTATAAACATTCATGTATATAATGTATACATATACATATAAAAATATACACATGATTAAAGAAAACACGAAAATACCGATTCATGCTCTGATACCAATGTAAAAACAAAGTATAACGCAGCGGATGAAAAATTATGGTCATACCTTTTCAACAGAGTTTGAATTGAAGGATCTCGTGGGTAAATCATGTGCTTCCTGAATCTCGTCAATCAACCCAGCAATGAAGTGATATTACAATAGTGAATATCACCCACACAAATCACAGTGCAAATGGCTTTGATCGTTGTTTTTGGGAGAGAGCCAGTATATGGGAAAAAAACTCAAACATACGTTGTTTTTCTCTTAATCTCCCATATCCTATATATCAGATATATAATATGTTTATCTCATTTATCCATATCAGTTATATGAGATAATATAAGATATCTATATCATCTATTCATATCAATTGATATGATATATATATATATATATATATATATCCTGAGTGGTTATCCAAATAGGTTTGAATTTGAATTCAAAACCCATTTGGATAAGGTTCAAAAGATTCAAAGGGTTATGCCACATGGGTGCCCATTTCTAAGAGATATTATAACAAGTGTGTTACGTACAGGTTCTAAACATACTTTATTTTTTCTCTTTTCATGCTGCAATTATATTAGTACCTATTACGTCCCACAAAACATTCTATTCAATTTATAGACTTCGCTCAGTATTAATTTATCTCTATTCACCCTTAGGAGCCCGAGACCAGAATAATAATTATATCCTGCGTAAAATCTATCATATCTTCACTCATCTCCAACCTTCTACAGAACAAGGATCTGATATGAAATCTATATTGGTATCACAATCAATAGTGCATTGAGCCATTAAATATTAAAGGCAAAAGTACTGTATAGTAAATGTTAAACAAATAGAGCTCCAAAAACAAACAAACAAACAAAAAATAAATTTTTTGAAAAGAGTTGTAAACAAGGTAATATTGCTTTACCGGTTCTTCTAAGCCCAATTTTCTCACTCGATTTGATCTATAATTTCCACTTCCACAACTCCATCGTACCGGTTTTTCTACATACTCAAAGCCTAATTTCAAGCTAGAATTATCAGAGCCGCCATTACAGTATCTTGAGTACGGCAATAGTATCTATACCAGATCCCAACAAATTAAGCTGAAATTTTAACAACTAAACACAAAAATTCGTAGTTTCGATTTCAGCAAACAAACCACAAACAAGTGCAAAGAGCAAGAGACATTTCAAGGACGCAAAAACAATCGATTACAAGCGAGTAAAGCTGTGAAGTGAAGAACAGAACTAACCTTTTCTTGCTGGAGACTGTTTGTCGGAATTAAGCTGTGAAGTTAAAGCTGCTAGAATACCATACTGGAATTGGAGTTGGAAAGTAATTTCACAGCTCAATAGAAGTTAACAACTATGATAAAACCATAAATGTAATTTCATACTCATCGTAAAACTCAATTAACTTATTGTAAAACTCTTCAAAACTATATTTTGAAAACACTATTTCATACTTGAAGTTGTGTTGTCAAAATACGGTTTTCTAATTTCCTTAACTTATTTTTCTTTTTTATGTTATTTATGTTTTTATTCTGAGGTTGGTTTCATAGCAAACATCTCTTTCTTTGACTCATCAAAACAATTATCTGCTAACCACTGAAGGACAGGTTTTCCTTCCTTGTACTTTTGGCTCTTTTCATGGGCAGTCTCCTGAAAATAAAAACGAAAAGTAATTAAACACCATAGTCAAGTCAACTAAACATGTGCAAACCATAATCTTAAGAACTCTGCCTCATGCTCTTACGTATTTCCATCCCAAAATTGATCCACACCCAACGCAGAAAATGTCAGCAACAGTGTGCAATCTGGTCATCAAAATTCTTTCTTCTCCCTCTCCAACTGTGACATTCACTCTGTCAGATATAAAGAAGCAAGACAAAACATAAGAACAATGAAATGTCAATGTACAGCATCGACAACTTAAAATGCTACAAAGAGCATATAATTTAGCATGCTAATCCATTGCATCCTCAATTCTCCAATTCCCAGTTTTGTTTGCTGAATTCTGATAATCTCACAGTTCCAGAATCATATTTTTTCTCACATTTGAACATGAAAGAAGTGAAGAATAAGATTGAGAAACTAATGCTTTAAGACAATCAAATACTTATCTTCGATTGGAAGTGTAGACTCATTCACATTCTTTGTATGAGTGTTTTGGAGATGCAAGATTAAGCATTAAAAACCTAAGGAAGATCAAATTATATTACAAAATTATCTATTAATTTGGGAGGCAACAAGAGAATCACATCAATTTTATTATTTTAGACAGCCCTAATACAAACGAGCACAGGTAATAACATGAAATAATAAGGCAAAACAAAAACTGATAGCATGTAAATTATTTGTAAAGTTGAGTGACTTACAGTGACTCTTGCACGAACCACAAATTTGTGTGGAACATTATTCACACCAAGTGAGATTTGAAATTTTTTAATGCTATACATCAAAGTCTTAATGAACGAATTAAATAAGCCAAGAGAAAGAATGCATGTGGCAGTTGTAGAGAAAAACTACCTTTTCATCACCCCTACAGATAAAGTACTGATACATTACAACTACTTAAATAAAAAGAGTCAAAAGGCAAGTAATAACATGCTTTCTTGCATAAAGCTCACACAAGCTTTTGATAACCAGCACAATAAAATTAGATCTCAGATGGTTATAAACAAAAATTCAATCTAACCTCGGATAGTAATCTGCTGCCAATTTTTCCAATTTTGGTTTTAAATATACACATTTCTTGCACCAGCTTGCCATCCTACAAATCCAAGTAAATTCACATGACAACCCAACTCAATTCAATATAAGAGGAATCATAATCCTACGAATAAAAAGCAAGGGAAAAAATTCCACAAAAAAATAAATAGTAAAGAAACAAAACAAAAACTGAAAAGAACTGTCATCACATCATAGCATGACCTTTCCACCAACAATCAATGGAACTTTTGTCTCAAAAGTTTTTACTGACCATACTAGTTATTCCTAGTTGACAATCAATAGAAATTTTGTCTCGTGGCATAACCTATCAACCCTAATTGTTATTCCATTAAATGTTCATATTTTATCTTTAAACCAGTAAAAGAGAAATCCATAGCAAAAAAAAAAAAAAAAAAAAGAAAGAAAGAAAGAAAAAAAGAAAAAACAGAAGTGGCAGCATGTCGGGATTCTATTGATATCTCATCAAATTAAGAGGCGGTACATATGACCATAACATGATACCCAACCTTAAGTACTCAGTAATTGTAATAACATGATACCTGTTATTCCTAAACACCGACACCACTCCCGGCATCTCTGTTTCCATTTTTTCAATACAAAAACAATTTGAGAGTCATGGATATGAATTAATCAAATGATGAGAAATTGTTATAGTACTAGTTTCATTAATATGTACCGGCTAGTTGGGAAGCTTGGTCCTCTGTCATCTTGGCTGCAAAGCCTCTGAAACCATGTCTGTAGCTGTATATATGAGATGCTCTGGCTTGTTCAACACTGTACCACAACATAGTCATCAATAGAACACAATGCGATCAATACAACCAATATTACCCACCAACACCAATTTGTATTTCAACCTTGAAAATTACTAGAATTTGATGTGGATCAGATAAGGACATATTAAAGTTGGGGTAAGAGTATATCAGCCAATACTGTTCGATATCATCTTATAAATAAATCTAGCATTCAACAAAACCATTTGAAGATAAAGAAGAAGAATGCAAGAGCAACAAAATTTGAGTGTGAAAACATTGATTTACAATTCAAGAAGAGAAGAAAAGAGCACTGGGCTGACCTTCCTTTATGAATAGCAGCAAGCATTTGGTGGTTCTGCAACAAAATTTCATCTGGGTCATGACCATCTATAGACTACATACACCTGCATATAATTTTAAAGAGATAAGGGAAAGAACTTCAAATTTTCATCAGACTATACACCAAGCTCATGAAACATCACAACACAGCCCAATTACACACCTTAGAAGAAAAACAGAAGCCAACTTCAGCAAGAAAAAGGCAAAGAAATAGATTAACAATACGACTACTATTAGTAGTAGTAACAGTATTTCTTGATGAAACCATTTCCAAGTCTCAATCTGGTTTCCATAAATTTTTTTAGAAGAAAATTTGTCTATCACTACAACTAGATTTTTTTAATAAAAAAAACTCCTTTAAAACACTGATTGTAAACCCAAACACAAGTCTAAAAATATAGAAAATAAATTATTATTTTTAAATATTCTGGGAATAATTACCAATAAATGTAAAAACGATGATGATCGAGGCTTCAATCAATGCATCGCCAAACCCTAATGGGAATCAGGAAGAAGAAGGAGTCATCTCTATATCCCTCTCTCTCTAAAACTCTCAACGTCATCAACTTGAAATGCAAGAAACTCACCGATTTTTTCTAGATCCATTTTCCATCAAAATAACTTTCAGGAAAGAAAACACATACGTAGCTTTCGTAACCATGGGAAACTTCTCTGTACGTTCAATTGAAACGTTGAGATCTTTCGTTATCTAACCAAACTCGACGGGAAGGAAGAGCTAGAGAGAGAGGGAGAGAGAGAGAGAGAGAGAGAGAGAATACGAAACTGAGAGAGAGACAGTGGTGCTCACCTTAGTAGACGATGGTGCTCGCTCCCCTTGCCAGTGCAGATGGTGGAGGCGATGGAGTTTCGAAATCTCGAAATCGCCAATCGCTCTAAGATTGGATCTGAGATGAATCACCAATCGCTCTGAGATTGGATCTGAGATAAATCACTGATCGTTCTGAGATTGTATCAAACGGGGCTGAAGAAGGTTGATTCGATCGGTTAAGAGAAATTAGGGCTTAGAGAGGGTTGAGAGAGAGAGAGAGAAAGAGAGCGACACCCAAGGAGTGAGTGAGAGAGTAAGGGAATGTTTTGGGTCCTCAGGCTCAAAATAAGGCATTTGAAGAGAGAGAGAGAGAGCGCGTGGGAGAGTTAAGACATTTAAAGGCGTTTTTAAACGCCTTCTTCTATCAAAATGGTACCATTTTATTTTTTAAAAATTGTGACGTTTATCAAACGTCGTTAAATATTAAAAAAGACAGCATTTAAAAAACGCCATTAAATCTCACTTTTCTTGTAGTGTACCATGTTCAAGTTGTGGAACGACAAACTGTGGCCGCCAATTTTTCCATCATTCTGTATATAAAGCATGACTTGAAGGTAAAAGTTACCAAAAAAAAGATGGTCTTGAAGTTAATTTTAGTGGTAATTGGATGCAATGAATGAATGATTCCTTGAAATTAAATTAAAACCATACAATGTTTCTATTGTACTTCGAGAAAATTGCTCCTTTCTAATATCAATTGAAAATTTGATTTGTTGATAAAATTTTTCTTTGGCATTGTTTGGTTGATTAATTTAATTATACAATATAAATCGCAAACATGAAAAAGTAATCAATTACAAACAAAAAGGCCTGAGATCTTTTAATGTAAAAAAATCCAACTGGAAAAAATTTGTGGGATTTGGTCCAGTCAATCAATCCACTATAAACAACAAAATATACAATTTGTTACTTAAAAACCAACTTACTTATGAATCTACCATGAACTAAAAAGAATACATCAAACTAACTTCGGAATCCATCAAAGTATTTACCAAAATAAGAACGATGATGTAGAAAACTTGGAGATTGAATGATCTTCGACAAAATATATTATAAAATATTCCAATCATGCATTGGTACACCCTCTAGGGCCCTCTTTATGGTTGAGGTATCCCAAGATGACTTAAATACTTTTTTGAGGCTTATCCATGTGATACACAGACTTAAATAAATCAAAACTGGCACCTCACGCTCGAGCCTACAAAATATTGCTCGAGCATATTTCAAACGAGCATTCTGGTCCTACCTTGCTCAAGCCAGCTTTGACCTCGCTTGAGCACACTACTTTCAAAAATTCTAAATTTGTTCACGGCTATACTAAAAGCTTGTATTTTGATACTTCGTGAATTTGTACTCAACATCATATTTGGATGGTTTTCACTCCAAGATGATTCCAAATCAAATTCAAATTCCTATCATGATTCAATTTGGATTTCTAAAAACAATTAGAACTCAAATAGGTTTTGTTTAAGGAATTGAAAAATCTAACTAGAACATGATTCTAGTAACTATAGGCATTTTTTTTTTTTTTTTTGGTGGAGCGGTGAGCCTCTAAAAAGCTCAACCACATTAAGATAGTTAATAGTTTTGAATATGAAATGGAAGAACTATACAAATTATACAAATCAAAGAGAAAGAAACTAATTACAAACACACAAAACCAAGATTTAACCAAGACACCAAAAAACAAGTCTCATAAGAGAGACTCAACCACATTAAGATAGTTAATAGTTTTGAATATGAAATGGAAGAACTATACAAATTATACAAATCAAAGAGAAAGAAACTAATCACAAGCACACAAAACTAAGATTTAACCAAGACAGCAAAAAACAAGTCTCATAAGAGAGACACTAAGACACTAAGATTTAGCTAGTTGTGATGCTCTTGCACTCCCATTTTCTTTATTGGTATAATTTGTTTTGTACCTTGTACTTGATTCTTACATCAACAAAGTCTCTTTTTTGCTGATCAAAAAAAAAAAAAAAGAAGAGAGAGAGACACTAAGACGAGATAAAATCTCACAAAACAAGACTTCAAAGAAGCCACCAAAGATGCCGAAACTTCACCAAGATCTACGGTAGTCCGCTAAGCAAATATTCACGAACAAGATTTATTCCAAATTGATGAACAAGAATCTTCCAAGAACAAGATCTAACAAAGAGGACCATCAAGTGCCAAAGGCCACATTGAGATCTACTGGGGAACACCTAATGATTGAAGTCTAAAAAAATCTCATAGAGATCTACTGGGGAACTGGAAAATTTAATAAATGAGTGAAAGTCTCTTCATCTTCATATCAAAAATCCCTTTCTAAAGCTAATCCAGATCAAAATTAATTTTTTTTTTAGGGCATTTAGGCTAGAAGTCCATTTCTGAAACTTTTGAGCCAATAGACCCAGCTTAAATCTTTTTGGGCCAAGAGGACGTTATTTTTTCAAAAGGATACTTATTTGTTCAAAGTTTACCTATATATCTATCTATTCAAATGCCATATTATTTCTACATGTGTCACCTATCTATGTAACTGTTTATTCAAATATTATCTATACACGTGTCATCTATCTATTCAAATGTTTCACTATCTTTACACATGTCACCTATATATTCATTTATTTGTTCAATATTACTTATTTGTTCACCTTATTACCACCAACTGTCGGTGCTAGCCGCCGATAATTTTTTTGGCTCAAGACTATTTATCTTTTCAATATTTGTTGAAGAATTCAAAGATCAGATGGCCCATTATGTCAAAGAAGAAGGTGAGGATTAATGCTCCACACTGATGAAGGCACTCATGGAAATTGAAGATGTTGATGTGTTGATGTTGTTGTTATCTGGTTACTATTGAAGTAATGATGTGCAGTTGATTAAGGATATAAGAGTTGTTTTGTTGTTTGATATCTATTTTTACCTCTATTTTCTCCCTTTTCTTTTTGCTCCCTCACCAACTTGTCGAAGTTATGTTAACAAATGATTGGGCTTGTTTGTCGGTATCAACTTAGTTGAGGTTGATTAACTGTTGCTATGATGCTTTTGCACCTCGCCTCTCTTTATTGTTGTTTTTATCATTGTTCTCCATGTAGTGTAATATTTTCATCAGTAAATATTCTGTTTGGTGATCCAAAAAAAAGAAAAAAAAAAAGAAAACTCTTATACAATAGATATGTTTAATACCAAAGGAAATATGTTCAAATACATATACGTCAAAATTTTGATTGACTTACCTAAAAGTAAACATAGACTAAGTAGCTAGTTTTTCCATTGTTTTGTGTTAGATTAACCATGAGCTATCAAGTTTTGTACAATGAAATAGTTTGGAAATATTAATACAATTGTATGCCTGCTATTTGGAAATGTAAACATTGTTGACCATTGCATATCCTTTTAATTACTTAAACAATTTCCAAAATGAATGAAGTATTAAGATTTCAAAGTTAGTATAGAAGTTTCCCAAGTCAATAGGCTAAGATTTCTTAAACTACGTTGACATGGATAACGTTAATTTAGCAAGAGTGTGTTCAATTAATTTTACGCCCACCAAGTAAATAACAAAGACTTGCATGAGCATAGGCCATATTTGATCAACAAAAAACAAACAACAAACTAATGAGTTTTTCATGATTTTGCGTAATTATTTCTTGCCAGATAATAAAGTTTTGAAAATTATTATTGCAAAATCAATTAATGGTGAAAAAAAATTTAGACTAATTTGAATTCAACCTTAGGCTTTATAGTTGATTATCAATCAAGTCCGCCAAAAAAACAATCAAATAAATAAAAATTAATACTAGGTTTCATGAAATAAATATTATGAAAATTTTTCATCATTTGATTAGTGTGTGGTGTTTTATTGTGTGTGTAATCTAAAGGTGAAATTTTTTCATAATATTTCTTTCATGATACCTGGTATTATTTATTATTAAATATATATATATATATATAAAATAAATAAAAAAATCATGCAAAAGAAAACCACGTGGTTAGTAATCTCTCAACATACTTCTCAAGTTGCTCAAATAAACCGACAAGGAGAAGAAAAAAAAAAAAAAGAAGAAAAAAGAAGAAAGAATCTACGTTTACTAATGGTAATAGGAGAGATAAGAATACTTTAATTATAATAGTAGACGAGTTTTACATATTGAATAGTTCAAATATTAATGCGGCTTCCAAGATAGGTCTATAGAGACCTAACAACACTCTCCAATTTAGAAAGTCAATTGGAGAGAACCCAAGTCATTAAAATATCATATAATATGTCCCTGGTGTATTGATTTCACAACATCACCCTTTACAACTTACTAGTAATCACATGGCATAATATCCAAATTTTAGTATTTAAATTTAGAAAATATAACAAATTTAATAAATGAAAAAGCTGTGAAATTCATTCGATAAGATAATGTCATTTTGTTTCTTTTTCTTTCTTGGTCCTTTTTTTGTTAGGACAAACAAATGGTTTCTCATTAAACGTGAATCGTCGAGTCATACCCGATGAAAAATTATTGGGGGTCCCTCCAACGTTATGTGTTCATATTTTTCATTAATCATTATATACGTACTATGACCTTTTATGTTTTTGAATCACTTAATATAAAATTATAAATTTTACATTTTCAACCAATCACAACACTCTTAGAACACCACGTGATCATACTTTAGAAGTACCATAACATGATCTATACCCAATACATTATGCATGTGACAAAATATTAATGTTTTCGTTTGGTTTTTTTATGAGGTGAATTTTTTTAAAGATTTTTTTTAGTTTTTTTAAAATATTTTTTTTAATCGAATAGATAATTGTAAATAAAAAAGTGATTAATTGATGAATACGATGTGATCTTTTCTATTGAGATTAAATTTTTAACTTTTTAAATTTTGTTCTTATAACAAGTAAAAAGGTTAATTCTCAAACGGCCTCTAAATTTACAATTAGCTTGAAAAAACTTGCCCCCATCTAAGTTTATAACAAATTTTATACATCGACCCACAAAAAAAACTTACATAAAATTACAGAAAGTCTATTTATGCAGGAAAAAAATATCAGAAAGTTATCCATAATTTTAGATCAAATGTATTCTTGTCATGAAACCACTCCATGAATGATTTTTTACATTTAATTTAAATTCTAATGAGATTTGGGTAAATTATTAATAGGTCCTAATAGTTAGACTTAATTTTCATTAAGTTTTATTAAAAATTAGTCCTAGTACAATCGTCACAAAAAATAATTTTTATGACGCTTCGTTGCATATGTCATTAAAAATTGACAGTTAATAACTTTTTTTGTCGCGATTATTATAAATTATCGCTAAAACTTATAATTATGATATTTTTATGTGAGGAATTTTTCAAATTGTCATTGAAAATTGAAAACATGGATGTAAGAAAAATAAATAAAACAAATGACCAAACCGATTGAACCCCACCAAACCGGCTATATTTGGTCTTTTTTAACAAGAATCGGTCTATGCGGTTTTTAAATTTGATTTTTTTTTTTTCGATTCAGTATCGTTTCAAATACCTTGTGCACTGAACTTGACCAAAACTGACGGCTTCCACATATAAATGATATTAATAAGTATAACAAATTATTAACCATGATTAATTAACCTTATCATTTCTATAATCTAAGTTTGTAAACTCTTATTATATATAATCTTAACTCTAACTCATTATTCTTGAAATCTTAGTATTTTTAACCATTTTTTTTTTGTTAATCTAAGAATTGAAAGTATTTATGGATAGATTGGATATGTTGAAGTGATGGACAAACAACTAATTTAATATTTTTATATAGATTAGTAATTATATTAAAAAGTGAGACAAGCGATTAAACCATACAAAACCAAACTGTTTCAATCGGTTTGATGGCAGAAGCGGTCTATATCGGTAGCCAAAATAATAAAATCGACATTATCGGTTCAGTGAATAATTTTACCTAAATACCGATCATACCGAACTGATTACATCCCTAATTGAAAATTAGTGACTTTTTTTTTGTAACGATTTTTTAAAACTATCTCTAAAACTTATAATTAATGAAATTTTTTGTGACAAATTTTTTAAATCGTCACTAAAAATTAATAATTAATAATATTTTTTTAATAATATTTGAAAAAAATGTCATTAATTACAATAGAATCTATTGAACAATAAGTTCACTTATTAGGAGTTAAATGTAAATCTCCATTAGGTTTCCAAATGTAGACCTACTGATAGATTTATTATATAAAATTATGTGACTAGGTTGAAATGTGGCTGGCTTTTTTTGAATTATTTTGGAGTGATTTTTTATTATTTTAGACCTTATTTGATTCTATTTATTTTTTTTGTTCTTCATTTTTTATAATTAAAATAAAGACCGAATTTTTATATTTCATAAATAGCTAATATTATTATTGAATAAAATGTCTTTTTTTAAAGGAAAATTTACAAACAGGTCAGAATAATTAGATTTAATTCACATTAAATCTTATTAATTAATCGCTAAAAAAAAATTTGTGACAAGTTTTTTAAAACTATCGCTTGATATTTTCTATAACCATTTTCTAAATTTATCATCAAAAAACTTAATAATTAGTGAAAGTTTCAGTCACGATCCTTTGTTTGGAGAACAAATTTGTGGAAGGACATACTTTGGGAAAAAGTTGTTCAATGCGGGACCGAGGACTTCTTTGGGGGAAAAAGTTTGTTTGTTTTCACTCAATTAAAAGTGGTGGTTGCAAGTATAATCCACAACTACCATGTTCAAGTTATTGTGGAAGGACAAACTGTGGCCCCAAATGTTTCCATCTTTCTGTATATAAAGCATGACTTGAAGGTAAAAATGGTCTGGAAGTCAATTTTGGTAGTTGGGTGGTGTTTAAATGATAGGCAAGATAAAAAAATATTATGCAATGTTTTATGAATTTTTTTTTATCTTTCGATTAGTGTGTGATATTTTATTATGTGTATAATTTAAATGTGAAAAATGTTCATAAAATTTTTCATAATATTTCATTTATGATATCTACCATTACCCTTAAAAAAAATATAAGAAGCATGCAATGAATGGAACTTGAATAAGTGCAAAGAAGAGAGGGATGCAATAGTATCTTAATGTAAATGTTGTTGTTTTCTTTTAGCACCTTAATGGAAATCTTATGGTATGCACTCTTTTAGGGGTGTATATGATATGCACCTTATTATAAAAATATATAATTTTATTATAGAATTTCGTAACATCAATCATAAATTGATGTGTTCAAAATTTTGTGATTAATATTGTAAAAGTTTATGGTTTAGTTATGACATTTTTTGTTACGCCAATGTGTGGTGAGATTACGTATTTTGTAATTGATTTTATGAAATTTTGTGATAAAATTATACACTTTTTTGGAAGCATTTCCCCTACTTTAGGAAGATATTTTTTGTGTCTTCATACTAGTAAAAATATAGGAAAAATTTCATATCAGTGTATATATAATCTCAAAAATAATTACAAATTAATGATAAATTTTATTAATATTAATAATTAAAATTAGAAAATTTTCTATGTATATGTAATAATTTTTTCAACATCTATGAAGTAATTTCCCCAAAAATATATTGTAAAGAGTTCTCATCAGATCTCTCAATTTTGAATAGAGTGGTGTTACTATACATATTTCTTTTGGAGTGTATATTATATATAAGTTATATTTGTCATAATTAAATTATTTTTAGTTATAACTAAAAAATAATAATAAATCATAATTAAACATCACATAAAATATAACCAAATTCTTTTTTTTTATCATAATTAAAATAATAATTACAATTATCACAATAAGTCATAATTAGGTCACAATTAACATCAAAATATATTCAAATAACACAAATATTATAATTGTGGGGCAGGTGGCTAGGGTTGTTAGCCGAGGTGCCACGTGGATGGACCAAGTCGCCAAGATATGATGTGATCATATCTAAATCCGAGATATTCAGATAGAGGATAAGAGTCCTAAATGACATTAAGCTACCTTTTTGGATAAAGATGAAACTTTTGAGGAAGTTCATCTAATCTGAATAGTGTGAGTTGTAATAGATGTTATCCTTATAAAGGATAGCGTCCTATGAAATAAGACTCCTAAAAGGAGTTGGACACTGACCATTATAAAAGTGAGGCACCTTCGTAGGTTTAAAGTATGCTTTTATTTGTGATGTTTTTTTTATTGTGAATTGTGTACTTTTTTGATATCTTTGAGAAATAAGTTGATTGACTTGATCGTCGTAGTGCCTCCGGGTAGACGAACCATCGTGGTATTCTTATCTTCTTGTTGGCAAGTGGTTGGCTCAATCTATTCTGTCAGTACTCTCCAGCTGAGTTCCCTGTTCAATTGTGTGGTTGGAAATCAACACCCACAATTTGGCGCCGCATGTGGGAATTTAGTTAGAATAGATGGCCATCATTGTGCAAAATCAACATGTCGGCGACGACGAGTTCAGCAAAGATGGAGAATGCGTCAACATTGACGGAATGAAGACCCTTCCAGAAAGGATGAATGCAAAAATAAGAGGGCATGAGCGCTCCCGAGGAGATGAAGATGACCTTCAAGTAGAAAAGACATTGGCCTAGGTGAAGTAGATCCAAGATGGAAGAGTATAGCCTAATTAGAGCATATCCCAGATGAAAGAGCATAGCCTTAGTGAAGCAGATCCAAGATGGAAGACCATGGCTTAGGTGGAGTAGATCTCAAATGGTAGAGCATGGCCTAGGTGAAGAAGATCCAAGATGGAAGAGCATGGCCTATGTAGAACAGATCCTAGATGGAAGAGCATAGCCTAGGTAAAGCAGATCCAAGATGGAATATCTCAGCCTACGTGAGCAGATCTTGGATCCTAGATCCCAGAAAACAATATCTCGGCCTAGATAAGTAGGTTCGAGAAGACAAGAGCTCAGCCTAAGTGAGCAAATCCCAGAAGACAAAATCTTAGCCTAGATGATTAGGTTCAAGAAGACAAGAGCTCAACCTAAGCGAGCAGATCCCAAATCCAAAAGACAAGATGTCAGCTTAGTTGAGTAGGTCCAATAAGACAAGAGCTCAGCCTAAGTGAGCAGATCCCGAATTCCAACTAGATCCTAGAAGACAAGATCTCGACCTAAGTGAGTAAGTCCAAGAAGCCAATAGCTCATCCTAGGTGAGTAGATCCCAAATCCCAAAAGACGAGATCTCGGCCTAGATTGTTAGATCCGAGAAGACAAGAGCTCAGCCTAAGTGAACAGATCCCAAATCTAGAAGAGAAGATCTTAGCCTAGATGAGTAGGTTCGAAAAGATAGCAGTTTGACAAAGTGAACAATTTTGAAAAGATCAGAACTTACCGTAGGCGAACAGAGTTGAGATAAAACAAAGCTTACCTGAGATTAGAAGATCTTGACGGTAAGAGATTGTCGAGGCCTTGGAATGTGGCTTGATGAAATTTGGAGCTTGACTCTAATGGTGTTAATAACCTCAGCTGGAGTATTAATAAAATACTAGTATCGACTTTGTTCATTACAAAATGTTGTTTACGAGATAAGACTGAAAAAGTCTTAAGGCAATGTTCCCATGGTGAACAAGGCGATTAACTTAGACTTGCCATGATGACAAAGTTGAACTAAGGATAAGGCGATGTTCTTGTGGTGAACAAGGAAATTAACTTAGACTTGCCATGATGGCAGAGTTGAACTAAGTATAAGGCAATGTTCTAGTGGTGAACAAGGCGATTAACTTAGACTTGCTATGATGACAGAGTTTAACTAAGTATAAGGCGATGTTCCCATAGTGAACAAGGAGATTAACTTAGACTTGCCATGATGGTAGAGTTGAACTAAGTATAAGGCGATGCTTCAGTATGAAGCAAGGCGAAACTTGCTATATTTTGGTCGGTTTGTGCGAAAAGCCGAGGTAGATAGTACTCTCGGGGTACTAAGGTCAAGCCTCAAGTGTTTAGTTTGGGCGAGCCAAACGCGATAACCTCGGTCATGGATGTCTAAGTTAGACTTAGGCAAGAATCAGGCGATACATCCTTAATGTGAAAATAAGGGACACTTAAGTTCATATTAGAGGGCATGAAGCATGGATGAGTATAACATTTGTGAAATTTTTTAGAAAAATGTAACAAGTTTAAGTGATCCGAGATGATAGATAGAAGTTCTATCTGAGGCATGATAATCATAGATGATTAATTATTCGAGGTGTTTTGATCTGAGATGATTCATTACTATCCGAAATGTTTTAGCCCGAGACGAATGTTCAAATTATGCTACTTAGAAAGACGAGAAAAAGTCCAAGTATGAAAACATACAAGACATAAAGAAAAAGCAGTAAGCATACAAAAGCAGTATTCAACACTTAGACGAAAGAGGAATTGCATTAAAGGAAGAACTTGTTCCATCACAAAAGAAGGCACATTGGCCCGACATGTCAGAAATTGCTCTATAGAAAGGATTAAAACTATTCAAAGGAAAAGAAAAAGTACAATTAGAAAGAAAAAAAATCCTAAGTATCAGGAGCATTGTTCTCTAACTGATCGACCTCGGCATTTGGCGTTGTATGCATTCTTTTCAGCCGCTATCTTGGCGTCGATTTTTATCATGTTGACCCCTGAATAGGGAACAACCCCTGAGCGAGTTAACTTGGGCTTGCCAAGAAGATAGAGCTAAAACTAAGTTAAAATGATGTTCTAACGAGGAACTTTGCATTTAACTTAGGCTTGTCATGAAGACAGAGATGAACTAAGTTAAAGAGATGTTTCAAAAAGAAACATAGCGAAACCAGCCATGATCTGGCTAGTTTGTGCGAAAAGCCAACGGGGCAGAAAACATAGATGAGTTAATGAAGACTGAGTCAGTGATTTGAAAGTGATACTTGGTGAAATTTTCAAAAAAATTTAAGTCTTGGCCTTTTTAATAGGCCTTAGCATCTGCTCCTTGCTGGTTAGTGCCTCTGCTAGTTTCTTCTAAACTTCAACAGCTTTCTTTTCAGTGGCCTTAGTAATGGCCTCAACTTTGGCAATAGTAACTTGGTCCTTTTGTTTTACGTGCTTCTCTTCTGAGATGTTGAGTTGCTGGAGACATGAGCATGCTGGATTGACTATAAGGGGATGGAGTGGATTGTACAATTATGACATCAGGGATGTTAGCAAGAAGGTCTTCTACGATAAGAGTTCGGCGAGACATTTCGTCATTGGTTACAATGATGGTTACTCTCAAATAGGGCAGTTAAAGGATTATCAAGGTCTAAGGCTGGGAGCTTAGGACCTCGATCTTTCCTATACCTGGTTCTAGCTGCAAGATTGTCGCTATAGCGGTGTTTTCACTACCATTGAGATTGTGGGTTGATGCGTGGAGCAGTTGATAAAGTGATTGGCTATTAGTCTAGTTCAACTGGTAGAGTTTGAACTTTGGGCACGAATGAAGTATTCATAGTAATGAATGCTTCAAGAACAACGATGATGGTTTGCAGAGGCCAAGTGAAAAAGAGAGTCTGAGGACACAGAGAAAGATGAAATGGAAAAGTAAAAAGGTTTTGCTGGAATGGAAAGAGGTGACAGATTGTAATGATTCAAGTTTCTTGGGAGACGTGTGATGTCTGATGTTAGGTGACGTCTAATGGGGCAGTGTGTGCCAATTATGGGAAGTATTGGGAACCAATGAAGAGGCGATACGTCATGATGTTGGTATGATAGTTGAGACGACAGATTTCGAATCTTGATGTTCTTGAACTAGCGAGTTATGACCTCGGCTAGTAATGCGATCTTTTTGGAGAAGATGATCTCAATTGAGAAGTGTGATCTCGGTTGAGATGATAATCTCGGTTGAAAAGTGTGATCTCGGTTGAGATGACAATCTCGGTTGAGATGGTTATCTCGATTGAGATGATGATCTCGGTTGAGATGATTGATCTTGGTTGACCTGATGATCTCGGTTGAGATGTTGATCTTGGTTGAGATGATGATTTCAGTTAAGATGTTGATCTTGGTTGCGATGTTGAATTTGGATGGGACAAAACTTGTTTGTTCTTGGTTCTTGATGAGTTGATACTAGAATCTTGACATTCTTGAACTAGCAAGTCATGATCTCTGCTAGTAGTGTGATCTCTATCGAGATGTTGGACCTGGATGAGATAGAACATGATGGTTCTTGGTTTTTGGTTTATTCTTGATTCTTGATTTTTGGTAAGTGGACATTTAAATCCTTGTTTCTTTACGTCGGCGAGTCATGATTTTGGTCGGAAGAGTATCTCTAGCATGTTGTTTAGCCGACATGTTGAAAGATGAAACGATGTAGGTTCCATAACCTCAGGTTGCCAAGGTAATAGAACCTAGACGCAATTGCGGAGACATATTTTTTGGTTTGTCCACGTGGTTGAGGTTGTTAGCTGAGGTGCCATGTGGATGGACCAAGTCGCCGAGATATGATGCGATCATATATGAATCTGAGATATTCGGATAAAGGAAAAGAGTCCTAGATAACATCAAGCTACCTATTTGAATAGAGATGAGACTCTTGAGGAAGTTCATTTAATCTGAATAGTGTGAGTTGTGATAGATGTTATCCTTGTAAATGATAGAATCCCATGAAGTAAAACTTCTAGAGGAAGTTGGACACTGACCATTATAAAAGTGATGCACCTCTGTGGATCTAAGGTATCACTACAAAAAATTCACTTTTTTGCGACGGTAAAATACCGTCGCCAATACCAAAGAAGCCGTCTCAAATGCTTTTTTGTGACGGTAAATAGCTTTTAGCGACGGTACTAGGGGGGTCGCAAAAAAAGGGGTAGCTAAAGGTCTTTAGCGACGGTAAACGCCGTCGCAAAAATATTGGCGACGGCAAAAATGCCTTTTAGCGACGGCAAAATACTGTCACAGTTAATGTGTAAAAATCTGAAGTTTTTGAGACGACATTAAAATACCGTCGCTAATATGGTTATTTGCGACGGGAAAATACCGTCGCAAAAGGGTTTATTTGAGACGGTAAAAATACCGTCGCTAAAAATGGTTATTTGCAACGGGTTTAATACCGTCGTTAATACTGTTATTTGCGACAGAAAAGTGTGCTGTCTCTAAAAATATTATTTGCGACGGTGAAAGTACCGTCGCTAAAGGCCTTTTGTTCATATTGCCAATATCATTGGCGACGGCTACGCTACCATCGCAAAAACCTGATTCTAACAAAAAATGCAGTTTTAAAATTATTAAAAATATGCAAATTACCTGTATTAAATAAAAATAACTAAAAAAAATCGATAACTATATAATAATATAAAAATTCCTGTATATAAATAAAATTTCATCCATAATTAAAGTACTCTTCCATTCATAACAACACATCATCAAAATTATCCAACCACATAATTTTGCAGAATACATACATAATGTTGTTCACAAATCTAAATAATGTAAATCAAAAATAAAAGTTTTCTTCATAAACAAAAGTCCGTCGCAATCTTCACACGGCTGCATTCCACAAGAAGCGAACTGCTACTCAGGAAATATCTGAAAATAAAAAATAAAAATAATTAGTGACAATATAATTATGTATTAATATTTTAATTACAAAAAAACATAAAAAATTAATTACTATATAATTACAAAGATAGTTAAGTAAATAATTTTGGCTAGATAGAAATCCGACCTTAACTCCCAAACCAGAAACCCGATTCGAGTCTCGTCTTCTCTCACAAGTCTCTCGTGCCTAGGCGATCATGTGTGCCAAGTTTCGTGCTACACCGACCCCTTTTGGTGATTTTGGAGCGTCAACACCTCGAATTCAAGTTTCTTAAGGAACTAGTTTGCCTAGACTGAAATACGGCTCTAACTCCCAAACCGGGAAACCGATTAGAGTCCCGTCTTCTCCCACAAGTCTCTCGTGCCTAGGCGGTCGTGTGTGCCAAGTTCCGTGCCAATCCGACCCCGTTTGGTGATTTTGGAATGTTAACACTTCGAATTCAAGTTTCTTAAGGAATTAGTTTGCCTAGAGTGAAATCCGTCTCTAATTCCTAATCCGGGAATCCGATTGGAGTCCCGTCTTCACCCACAAGTCTCTCGTGCCTAGGCGGTCGTGTGTGCCAAGTTTCGTGCCAATCCGACCCCATTTGGTGATTTTGGAGTGTCAACATCTCGAATTTAAGTTTCTTAAGGAACTAGTTTGCCTAAACCGAAATATGGCTGTAACTCCCAAACCGGGAAACCGATTGGAGTCCCGTCTTCTCCTACAAGTCTCTCGTGCCTAGGCGGTCGTGTGTGCCAAGTTTCGTGCCAATCCGACCCTATTTGGTGATTTTGGGGTGTCAACACCTCGAATTTAAGTTTCTTAAAGAACTAGTTTGCCTAAACCGAAATATGGCTCTAACTCCCAAACCGGGAAACCAATTGGAGTCCTGTCTTCTCCCACAAGTCTCTCGTGCCTAGGTGGTTGTGTGTGCCAAGTTTCGTGCCATTCCGACCCCATTTGGTGATTTTGGGGTGTCAACACCTCGAATTTAAGTTTCTTAAGGAACTAGTTTGCCTAAACCGAAATATGGCTCTAACTCCCAAACCGGGAACCCGATTCGAGTCCCGTCTTCTCCCACAAGTCTCTCGTGGCTAGGCGGTCGTGTGTGCCAAGTTTCATGCCAATCCGACCCCATTTGGTGATTTTGGGGTGTCAACACCTCGAATTTAAGTTTCTTAAGGAACTAGTTTGCCTAAACCGAAATATGGCTGTAACTCCCAAACCGGGAAACCGATTGGAGTCCCGTCTTCTCCCACAAGTCTCTCGTGCCTAGGCGGTCGTGTGTGCCAAGTTTCGTGCCAATCCGACCCCATTTGGTGATTTTGGGGTGTCAACACCTCGAATTTAAGTTTCTTAAAGAACTAGTTTGCCTAAACTGAAATATGGCTCTAAGTCCCAAACCGGGAACCCGATTGGAGTCCCGTCTTCTCCCACAAGTCTCTCGTGGCTAGGCGGTCGTGTGTGCCAAGTTTCGTGCCAATCCGACCCCATTTGGTGATTTTGGGGTGTCAACACCTCGAATTTAAGTTTTTTTAAAGAAACAGTTTGCCTAAACCGAAATATGGCTCTAACTCCCAAACCGGGAACCCAATTCGAGTCCCGTCTTCTCCCACAAGTCTCTCATGCCTAGGCGGTTGTGTGTGCCAATTTTCGTGCCAATCTGACCCTATTTGGTGATTTTGGGGTGTCAACACCTCGAATTTAAGTTTCTTAAGGAACTAGTTTGCCTAAACTGAAATATGGCTCTAACTCCCAAACCGGGAAACCGATTGGCGTCCCGTCTTCTCCCACAAGTCTCTCATGCCTAGGTGGTCGTGTGTGCCGAGTTTCGTGCCAATCCGACCCCATTTGGTGATTTTGGGGTGTCAACACCTCGAATTTAAGTTTCTTAAGGAACTAGTTTGCCTAAACCGAAATATGGCTCTAACTCCCAAACCGGGAACCCGATTGGAGTCCCGTCTTCTCCCACAAGTCTCTCGTGCCTAGGCGGTCGTGTGTGCCAAGTTTCGTGCTAATCCGACCCCATTTGGTGATTTTGAGGTGTCAACACCTCGAATTTAAGTTTCTTAAAGAACTAGTTTGCCTAAACCGAAATATGGCTCTAACTCCCAAACCGGGAACCCGATTGGAGTCCCGTCTTCTCCCACAAGTCTCTTGTGCCTAGGCGGTCATGTGTGCCAAGTTCCGTGCTAAACCGACCCCTTTTGGTGATTTTGAGATGTTATCACCTCGAATTCTAGTTTCTTAAAGAACCAGTTTGCCTAGAGTGAAATTCGTCTCTAACTCCCAAACCGGAAACCCGATTGGAGTTCCGTCTTCTCCCTCAAGTCTCTCGTGCCTAGGCGGTCGTGTGTGCGAAGTTCCGTGCTAAACCGACCCCTTTTGGTGATTTTGGGACGTTAACACTTCGAATTCATTTTAGCTTAGAATGTAAAGTTACATTTTATACCTGATCTTCTGGTGGTGGTGTATATGGATTCTCGTCTTCTGCAGATTCCCTAAATGCTCGGTGGCCACTCGATGCATCAGGAGCCTATGATAGTCAACGCATAATGTGTTAATCTTTTATACATAATGTTGTGTGACAATTTAACTATCAAACAATTTAATTTATATCGAACCTGTCTGTTAGGATCCACACTTGCCCCCTGTGACACAAAGGCCATCATCTCAGCTCTCAGCTGCTATAAATGTGTAGAGAACTCTGCTCTCATCTCCTCCTTCAACTCATCCCTTAGCTTCGCACGAACCTGCTGGGTGATCTGAACAATAGTCGATGGCTGGGGTGCTGACTGTGATGGCCCTGCACCATCTTTATACACTGCTCTCCGAGGCACAGTTCTCCCGTATGTGCGACAATATCCATGATTGTCATGACCTATCAACTCATGGAAAATGGCATTCCTAGCCTCCAAAGTCCGACAATCCTCAGGTAGCATAGAGAGTTGGCCATTAAACTCATCCTGTATTGAATAAGAGATACAAGTATATGCCAAATTAAGATAGTTAACACAAAAAATAAAAAATAAACTTTAAATACAATCAAAGGTCTTTGGAAACTACCAAGGTCTGGATAACCTCTGGGTCATCTGCTCTACGTGTCATAAGCCAAACATTCATCTTATCAGTAGACTCCCCCTTATTGGTTATCTACATTTTTTTAGAAATATGAAAATTAGAATCCAAATAATTTGTAAATATACAATGTTTATTTATATACAAAAATAAAATAGTAAAATATAAACCTCATGCCGTATCTGAGCGAAAGTAGTACGCCCTGTGGTATGAGCTATGCCGCGAGCTCGCCGATTTTTAGCGTTCCTAGTTGCAATTTTCTATAATAGGTTCAACAAATGTAAGTATATAAATAAGATTTGTATGTTTACATATCATACATATAACTTATTTGTATACCTCAGCATCGGAAGTACGCCAATACTCCACAAGTTCTTCCCACTGGCTTGGCACAATGTGCAAAGGAACATCATCCTTCAGATTAGGATCTTCACTTCTAGGCTTGAAATACTTACACTTAATCTTATTCTTGTGATCCTTCCATATGCTGTTATAGTTTTTCATGCAGATTGGCTTGTACTCCCCTGGACATATATTCAAATTGTCCTATAAAACACAATTTCAAGGTTTAAATAATAATAACACAATTTTGGAATTTAAATTTTTGGACAAAAATATACTTTTACTTTCACATCCTTCCAGATAGCATCAAGAATATCATCAGGCACAGTGTTCCAGTCAAGAAAAGTAAGAGGAATAATGTTACCATTTCGCACAATAATGCCAAGTTGAGTAGTTAACTTAGACATGTTATCCCCTATTGGACAGTAATTTTCATCAAATTGTATGTCCAATTTGGTACCGGTACCCCACTCCCTAATGCCCTTGGCACATCCTCTACCACGCCTACTCGAGGTTGATGAAGAACTAACATGACCTGTGAGATACAATAAGAATAAATAATATGCAATGATAATAAACAAATGCAAATTTAAATAATGTCAATACAAATCAATTTCTTATACCTGAGTGAGGCTGTGAAGAAGTCGAAGGATCTGAAAAATACAATGAAAATAAACAAGTTATATGTAATGAGAACAAATAAATATATATTTAAATAATTTTCATACAAATCAAAGCAAATTTATATACCTGCGGATGGCTCAAAAGCCGATGACTCTAGTCGGGTTGATAGCTGCTGCGGTGCCACTGATGGTGGACGCACTGATGGTAAGCCTAGAGGCTGAGTAGCTGATAGCTGGTGTGGTGCCACTGATGGGGGTCGATGCGGTGGCACTAATGGCCCCTCTGATGGTGCTCGCTGTGATAGCTGAGTAGATGATAGCTGCTGTGGTGCCACTAATGGTGCTCGCTGTGATGCCTCCTCTAATGGTGGCACTAATGGCCCTTCTGATGGTGGTCGATGTGATGCCTCCTCTGATGGTGGTGCCGCTGATGTCCTCTTACGTACCACGTCGGACATCATGCGCTGGGGATGATCAGGTTTCCTCTTCCTTCCCATAATAATCTGCAAGCAATATAACATTAATTAGAAACATAGATAATGGTTTGTCATCAACTATAATATGACATTAATTGAACTAATACAATTACAAAGACAAAGTAAATTAAGAAACTGATGATTAACTACAACCTTGGCCTTAAGTGAATTACTGATGTTGATTAAATATCAACCTATTTGAACATCAACTGTTTCCCCTTCTGCGGCTTCCCTCACCCAACCAACTTCTTCATCACAAAGCATTATATTTTCTTCCAATTGTTGGCTCATATATGGCTCAATTTGTGGATCAGTCGAACTCATATCAAATAAACCTCTTTGAGACATCTTCACCGCCACTTGCCAGTCTGGTTGTAACGGGTCTGCAACATACCAAACTTGCTCTGCTTGGGATGCCAAGATGAAAGGTTCATTAGTAATTCTATCATCTCGATACAACAAATGATTGAAGTTGACTAACGTGAAATTGAAGACATCTTGTATCTTCCCGTGAATGTTGTCAATCCAATCACACTTAAACAACACATGCTTCTTCTCATTGGAATATCGAATCTCAACAATATCTGTCAATTGTCCATAATAGTACACAGACCCCACACGAGGATTCTTGTCTTTCCGACTAGCATAACTTATAGTATCTGCCTTCAAAGCTACACCACAATTTTGTGTGGCTCGACGGTCATCCATGGCCTTTACTCGATACCGAAACCCATTCATTATATACCCGTTGAACCTCCTTGCCAGGTTATGAGGACCATTTGCCAATACAGTAATCTCTTCAGAAAATGTGACATCACTAGTCCTTTGCAAAGTTTGAACCTATTTTAAATAATAAAAATTGTAAAATTTAAAATATAGTTCGACTTAGGTAAATAGAATCTGTAGATTTAAATACATACATGTTCCTTGAACCAAATGTGAAAAGTTTCAAAATGTTCACGCCGAAGCTGATGATCGTCAACACGAGGCATTTTGACCTTAAGTTCTTCAAGGTGTTTGCTGTGTAAATTAAATTTTTATCAAAAAACAAAATTTGGTTCAAAATTCAATGGAACATAATAAAATATTGAGTGAGTGACATAACTTACTTTATGAATGGTTGAACCGCGGCTGTATTGAATAAGACATACCGATGAGTTTGTACCCAAGAAGTGTTATCAAGATAAAAGCTTGTGATTTCACCAACAGCACGACCTAGATTATCATCACCACTGTAGTTCCTCGTGGGTCGATTAGATTTAGTTTCCACATCATTGAGATATTGTGCACAAAAATTCATGCATTCTTCCATAAGATATCCTTTAGCAATTGAACCTTCTAGACGAGCTCTATTACGCACATATTGCTTCAAAGTAAGAAGATACCTCTCAATTGGATACATCCATCGAAATTGAATCGCTCCACCCAATAATGCTTCGTCAACTAGATGTATAGGCAAGTGCTCCATTATATCAAAAAAAGTAAGAGGAAATATTTTCTCTAGATGACAAAGTGTTACGGCGATACGATCTTGAATATATTGCAAATTTGTCGCATGATTGACTTTGGAACACAATTGTCTAAAGAAATTGCTCAATTCAATCAAAGGTTCAATTACATTCTTCGGTAACGATCTTCAAATGGCCAATGGAATTAGTTGTTGCATCAGAATATGACTATTGTGGCTCTTAAGACCCCCAATACTTCTATCATGTAAGCGCACACGACGCGATATATTGGATGAATACCCGTCGGGAACTCTAACTTCCTTCAATACTTTCAAGAACAAATCTTTCTCATCCTTGGTCATCGTGAATTGTGCCGGTGGTAAATAAGCTTTATTCGACCCTTTTAATTACGAATGTAGGGGTTTTCTTATATTCATTTCTTGTAAATCACGCCGAACATTAACACCATCCTTCGATTTTCCTGCAACCCCTAATATTGTCCACAACACATTATCACAAACATTCTTCTCTATATGCATCACATCAAGGTTGTGTCTAATTAGATTATGCTCCCAATATGGCAGTTCATAGAAGATACTCTTTTTCTTCCAGCTATGGGTGCGATGTCCAACTTTCTCTTTCTCTACTTGTCTCCTATGCCTCTCCTTAAGGTCATCCCTCTTGTATTGGGTTAAAATACCCTCAGATTCTAATTGTAGCAGCATCTCAGTTCCAGACAACAATTTGGGTTTGAATCTGACTTCCCGACTACCATCAAATGATACTTTATCCTTTCGGAATTTATGGCCATTAGGTAAAAATCTGCGATGACCCAAGTATGATTGTTTCCTACTATGCTTCAACCAACACGATGTAGTTTCTCTATTGCAACAAGGACATGCATATTCGCCTTTAGTACTCCATCCTGACAAGTTTGCATATGCAGGAAAATCACTAATTGTCCACAGTAAAGCTGCATGCATTTGAAACATTTGATTTGTTGATGCATCAAATGTGGAGACACCGTCATTCCATAGTTCTTTCAACTCCTCAATTAACGGTTGCATATACACATCAATCTTGTTACCAGGTCCTTTCGGGCCGTCAATAAGCACAGATAAAATTAGAAATGGTTGTTTCATGCACATCCATGGTGGCAAGTTGTATGGAATGAGTACAACAGGCCAAGTGCTATGAACTATGTTCATCGTCCTGAATGGGTTAAAACCATCAGATGCTAAGCCAAGCCTTACACTTCGGCAATCATTACTAAAGTCAATATTCCGACGATCAAAATCTTTCCATGCAAGGGAGTCTGCAGGATGCCTAAAGACATCGTCATTAGTTCGTTCCTCTGCATGCCATCTCATTAACTTAGCCATCTTGGATGACATAAACAGCCTCTGCAACCTTGGCTTTAAAGGAAAATACCTCATTTGTTTTGCAGCTATTTGTTTGCCACCGTTGTGAGGACCATTTGAACCACCATCACCATTTGATTTCCATCTTGAACTGTTGCATATGACACATTTATCAAAATTTGCGTCCTCGTTTCGAAACAACATGCAATTGTTGGGACATGCATCCCATGTCTCATATGTGAAGCCCAAATCTGTTGTGACCTTTTGAGCTTTATAATATGAGTCCGGGAGTTTCACACCCAACGGGAACGCCTCATTCAATAACTCAAGCAACATGTCAATAGACTTGTCTGTCCACTGATTAAGCACCTTCAAATGTAGAAGCTGAACAATGAATGACAAAGAAGTGAACTTCTGACAACCCGGATACAATTCACTTTGTGCATCTTGAAGAAGTTTGAAATAGTTTACAGTCTCTGCATTTGGACCGAGCTGGGGTTCAGATGCATGGGGATCAGTGCTCTGTGCTTCATTACCGTCAACACTTGTACTGACATGTGGATTTCCCACAGCCCCTTGTATCATTCCAACCATATCGTCGCCAATGTCTAAATTAGCCAATGTTTCATTCCCTCGATTAGCATGCAGAGATACGTAAGATTCCCCATGATTAATCCAATGTTTGTACTTTTTAAAAAAACCATTCAAAATCAGATGCTTCCGTACACCCTCTTGCACAAGATGGTATCGATTCTCACATTTTTTACACGGACAACTAATCATCGAACCTTCAACCCTATTGGTGTAGGTAAACACAAGGAATTGATCAATCCCATTAATGTATTCCCTCGACATCCTATTTGGCAAATCAATCCAACTCTTATCCATCATCTGTACTTCCCTTATATGTGTTTCCCACTATTAATTTGCTTCAAGCAAACTTACTGGGAGATATACATCTCATATACAAAACAAATATGCCCTAGAAAAAAATATAATTACAACAAATGTAAGAGTCATAATGAGATGTAAGGGTAAAAATATAATTACAAGACATAATATCACATATCAATTATCGTAAGAGAAGAGGGGGTTGGTGGGCTTCAAATCCCGATACTTGGTTCAAAAAAATCCAAGCATCATTTTAATAAGATGAAGGATCTTAACTTCTCCCCTTTTGATCTTCACCAAACATAAAAAGAGTATATATATATAGGGGGAGGGAAGGGGATAAAAGATTATATTCTTCCTACTAGTTCTTCAGCAGAAGTGAATACTCAACTTGCCTTTGGAACAACAGTGAGACAGGGAACTTTTATCGATTCTCACATTTTCTACACGGACAACTAATCATCGAACCTTGAACCTTATTGGTGTAGGCAAACACAAGGAATTGATCAATCCCATTAATGTATTCCCTCGACATCCTATTTGGCAAATCAATCCAACTCTTATCCATCATATGTACTTCCCTCAAATGCACACTTCACTTCTTTTGTAATCTTCACAACAATATATATAAATATATTTAAATGCTAGTCATTTTCCACATGCATATGTGTTTCCCACTATTAATTTGCTTCAGGCAAACTTTCTGGGAGATATACATCTGACATGCAAAACAAATATGCCCTAGAAAAAAATATAATTACAAAAAATGTAAGTCATAATGAGATGTAAGGGTAAAAATATAATTACAAGACATAATATCACATATTAATTATCCTAAGGGAAGAGGGGATTGGTAGCTAAACAATTAATAGCTTTAACTTAGGCACCAACCAAGAATAACTGTCCAAACAAACGCACAGATATAACCGTAAATTCAGAAAATTGATTCAATTTTCTAAAACCAAATAACTCAATTTTTTGAAAAATTGATTTGATACAGAAAATTGATTCAATTTCTAAAACCAAATAAGGTGATGGGAAATGGAGTTTAGTATTTCATAATTTGCATACCATGCTAAATGGGAAATGGAGTTTAGTATTTCATGCCAAGTATATACTGAAAATAGGTCAAATTCATGAATTTGAAAAACAAATGTTTTAGAACCTTACATTCTCAAAACATTTTATTAACTTTTTTAGCAGTTGTAGATACAAATAGCATGTAATGCTAAAGGATCCTTTTCTTTGCACTAACATGGCACGTATCTTTTCTTAAGGATCTAACAAAATAATTCAATGTAGGCTTATATAACCTAAAATGTGATGATTCTGGATCCTAGAAATATTTTTTCCTTCCACCTTTTCAAATGAATAAGTGACAGGTGTTGTTCGAAAATTAAAAATCGAAGGCATTTAGGACTGGAGAAATGCAAAGAATATTGAGGCAACCTTAACTATTAATATTAGGTTAATGCCACATTGCGCTACCATTTTGTAAAAGTTGCGATTTGCAATGTAAAACCTAATTGCTTGCACCAAAATGGATCGTGTGATCCTTCTCCATACACAGCACCTATATACCCAGGTCTGCCAAAGAAGAGCCAAAGAAAATAGAGGTTAAAGAAGAGAAATCCAAAGAAGAGAAGGAAAAGAAAAGCAAAGAAGAGAAGGGAAAGAATGTAGATGAGAGAAGCAATTTGTTGTTTTTTTTTCCCCCTTCAAGTTAAAGTGTGGTGCGGAGAAATACACAAGATATGCCAATGTCATAGCTTACTGGGGAGCATTGCAACTATTTTTAAAAAATTAAAGGTGTAAACTGCAACTTTTACAAAAATTTAGGGGCAAGTGTTAAATCTTGTATTGACTTCAAATTGCTAGATTTTTGTGTGTCTGTTTCTTTTATCCCCCAAAATGTGTACCCTGTCTTTTTGTTATCTGACCTCTAACCCTTTTTGCTTGGTTGTTATATTAAGGAAGGAAACTACATCTGTACCCAAATCTAAGATTCACCCACCATCTTCTAGAGCACAAACCATACAGAGTAGGATTGTTTGGAATTTCAGAATAAACTATTCACAGCATTAAATTGATAACTTTTCTCTTTTCCTAATTGTTTCGCTTTTGGTGAAGGATCACTTTCCAAATACGGAAATTCAGCAACTACAATTAACTCGGAACATATTTGGCAACTACAAGTAACCAAACAATGCGATATAACTCAAAAATAGTCACAAGTTAATAAAATATATAGGTATACCATGTATGGAACAAAAAAACAAAAAAACAAAGAACAAGTACTAGTTAGATTCCTATTGTTGATATTTACTAGATTTCACAAATTCATTGTTCTACTTCTAGTTTTTTTTTTTTTCAAAGTGAATTTAACTAAGTGGCATATTTTTTTTGATAAAAAACTTTTGTTAGTGATAGTTTATAAAAAACTAATAAGAAAAAGAATGAGAAACGTTTCTTTGGTATCATTAGGAAATTCAAGTGGTAGTGTGCGAATATGAATGATAATTTCATGCCACTTTTAAATTTCATACAAGATTTGGTGAAGGATTGGAGCTACTCTTACATCAACAATACATTCTAGATCACTTTTCAGCAATGTTAAATTGAGAAAGCCGTGTTGGCCCTGGAGAACCACAGCAAGTATTTGTAGGAACACCTACCTTTTGGAATGATTCTCCTGCCAAAAGTGCTTGACTAACACCTTCAGGAGCTAATTTATATTCCTCCAGTGTGCCATTTTCCTATTAAGATACCAGTCACTATTTAACAAAATTGAAGGCTGCTGTAATAATAGAAACTTGAGTCATGTTGAACCATGTAAGTACATAAACCACATGAAAATTGATTAAACCCAAACAAAAAGAATCTTCAATGTAAATCTTCCACATTATTAAAATTAATCTTGTGTGCAGAATTATTTTATTTGCATTATTAAAATTTTCACTTCATAATATATTTTCACTTCGTAATCAGTCAGTTGACTCAATGAGCTGGAATAATAATGAAGTTATAATTCATTATATTAATTAATATTCATCTGCTCTATTAAAATGTCAAGTAGGCTGCAGAATTACTGTATGCAGAATTATTTTATTTGCCCTATAATTTTTAAAATTTTAATGTTCAAGCAAATAAAATCTGGTTTGAAACATGTGGAGGCTAAAAATTAGCAGAGCATTGTGTGGGTCGCAACTGGTAACAGCCCAATTGGGACAATAACGGTGTCCAATTTTACAGATTCATACAACATATTGATTATGCATAAAGTTAGCAGAAAAACAAAATTAAATAGATAAATCAAGAATGAAAACATTTGAAAGTAAAATTTGATAAAGTTTTTACATCATCAACAAATTTCATATTCATCATACTTGAAAACAAATATTTGAAAAGCTAGTAAAAAATATATCAAATAATTTTAATCCCAGAAGATATAAGCTGTTGAAATTCAAGAATACATGAAAAAATTGAGCAAATTAGAGGGCTTTCTCTCTCTGGTTCAGTCATTTAGATGAAAATTTTGACGTCCATTTTCCATATCCCACATTTGGATAAGAGTAATTTAAACACCAAAACCACAAAGAAAAGGACAGAAATTGAATTAAAAAGACAAAACAATGTAACAGGTTCTAGACTATCCTGAATAGAAATATAGACAATGTGAGAGTAGAAATATAACAGGTTCTAGACAATGTGAGAGTAGAAATATAGACCTCCTCAGTATGTTTCAATGACTATCCATTTGACTCCATGGATGTTCTGCAAAGCCATTACAGGTTATAGGGTTTCTTTTGTAGAAATACACTTGAGCCTACCCATGTGGGAAATTAGATGTCTCTGTTACATTCAGTGCATCTTGAAAATTTTGAGCTGTCTCTCTCTCTCTCTCTCAAAATGGTGATATAGTAAAATGGCTTTCACTTGTTTGTAAAACCCAAAAAAGTATTTCGAATACAATTGAAAAAACCAACCCAACACAACACAACGAGCACATAACCATCTAAAACAGACATATATGTAAAGGAATCATTTTCGAATAGTAGCAAATTAAGACATTGAAAGGAAGAAGACGAACCTAGACGAAACAATTAGACCCTTCTCATTTGGAATGCTTTTACCCAATAAACCTCATGAATGGCCGTTCACAGTCGCTCGTCACTCGTCGTTCACCGTCGTGGCTGCTCGTCACTCCGGCGAAGGCTGTCGTTCACCCTCGTCACTCTACGAAGGCCGTCGTCCACCACTATTTTGATTTTGAATGATTTTGATTTGAGGATTTTGGGGATCAGTGGATTGGGATTTTGGGGATTTTAGGGATTTCGGTTTCAGGGATTTTGATTTGAGGAATTTGGGGATTTTAGGGACTTCAACCGTGAATGAGATAGAAATAGCGGGATAAACCAAATATTCATTTATTTGCGACGGTATATTTCAACCGTCGCAAATGATCATGATTAACGAATGAAACGACGTCGTTTTATCCTTCGTTTTTTGGCGATGGGCTTCTGCCGTCACAGATGGTCCACCATTTGCGACGGTAACTTCTTACCGTCGCTAAATAATACGTTTGCGACGGTATACCGTGCGTCGCCAATGTTTTTGGAATTTTCTTTTTACAATCTTTAGCGACGGAATCATCCCCGTCGCAAAAGGCCATTTTTTTATCGACGGCAAACACACCCCGTCGCAAAAAACTTCTTTGGCGACAACAACTACAATGCATCGCAAAAAACCATTTTTTGCGACGGCAGTCATCCCGTCGCAAAAACCTCCGTGTTATTTGCCTGATTTTCTTGTAGTGTATGTTTTTATTTGTGATGCTTTTGATTGTGAATTATGTATTTATTTAATATCTTTGAGAGATAAGTTGACTGACTTGATCATCATAGTGCCCCTAGATAGACGAACCACCACGGTATTCTCATCTTTTTATTGGCAGGTGATTGGCTCAATCTATTTTGTCGGTGCTCTCCAACTGAGTTCCCTATTTGGTTGTGTGGTCGAAAATCAACACTCACAATAACTTAGATATATAATACACACCCTAAAATAAGATGTGTATTATAAAATTTTTATTTTATCATATAATATGTCACTAATGTATTGATTTCACAGCATCATCTTTTACATCTTGTAGCAATCACATGACATTATATTCAAATTTTTATATTTAAATTTAAAAATATTACAAATTTAAGAGGTGAAAAAATTGTTGTTAGGTTTTTGTAACAATATTCAAAAATTGTTGTTAGGTTTTTGTAAATTGCAGTGAAGCCTGGTAGTGACTATGAGGTAACCTTTTCCTCATGTCAAAAGACAAATACAGAGGGATAAGTAGAGGAAATGCAAATAGATGGTAGGGGGAGCATTCACATTTATTCAACAAATACTTCTTGATCACTGGATGTTTGACTTTTTTCAGTCATTCGCATATTCTCTTATCGAAGATCTAGCCATCAGATCACTACTAGGTTTTGAATCTAATGTTTGTCGAACTCCAATAGCCACACACACACTTTTATCATGGGATCTATGATTTTCACACGTTGCATCACATTCTTTCATGAGAAATCTTCTAGAGGTTGTGCACATTGTGTTTCCAAGTAAATGTATTTCTTGGATATTCTTGTGCGTTTTTAAAATATAAATATGAAATTCCTTACTTGCTCAACCATATTATTTTTGTCTTTTCCTTTTTGTTCATTGTTTTTCGTGCTTGTGGTTGGTTTTAGTGAGGGGGAGTTTGGTAAATCATTGTAGGAGAGTTTATTTAGCATGAATTTACATTGATTGGTTTTGAAAGGGAGATTGGTGTAAATTGGTTTGCATGTTGCTATGTATTGCTTATTGCTCGCATGCTATTGATTATTATATCAACATGTCCTTACTTGTGTGGTTTATGCTCTTGCTTTACTTAACTGAGCTTCCTTTGACAATTCATGACAAAAAGGGAGAGAATTTTATAGGAGAATTTGTTGAGAATTTTTTTAGTGTGGTTGCATGTTTAAAATTTTCATCTATTCATGCTGCATGTTGTTTAAAAAAATTTTCATCTATTCATGCTTCAAGATAATCTTGTTTGCTTTCATATACTCTTGTGTTACTAATAGTTGTTTTGCAGATCATTGCATTAATAGTTGTTTTGCAGATATTGACCTTAAGAAAGCTATCTTGGTTGGTTGGAATGGGTTGGGGTGTTTAGGATTTTCTTTGTTAGGTGTGTTTTGTCTCGGAATTACCAAAGGAAGAGATTGTTAGGTTTTTATAATTAGTAATCCCGTTTGACAAAACTCGTTTCAGTTGTAATTTTATTCACTCTTTTGTTTAAGTGAGGATGTGAGTGTTTGGATGTGAATCCAACCTGAATTTTGGCTATGCATATGAGTTTGTGATTTTGAGCTTGTTATATTTGTCACTTGACTATGTACAGGGAAAGGAGTTTGTGATTTAGAAAAGATGTGATATGTAGTTTGTGATCTGGGAAAGGTGTTTCACCGTTGGAACGGTGAAATGTCCACTAGAATGGTCGGCTTTACTCACACCGCTCAAGCGGTGAAGTGTGCACTCAAGCGGTCTTCGCGATTCTATTTATTATAAAGTGCACCGTATGTTGTTTTTAGGGTTTAAGCCGTCCAAATTCTGGGAGAACAAAGCTACTCAGGTTTTATATGTTGGAGGGTATTTTTATAAGTGTTTCCTTTATGATTTGAAAGTAATTTGTGGATCTACAAGTTTCATATTGGTACCATCAAGGGGTTTGTGTTTATTCTTTTATCCACAAAAGAGAGAGAGGTGTTCTTTAGTGGATTTCGGAAAATTTAGGCCTGAAATTTTTGTGGATTCCAAAGTGGCTCATCGTTGTGTATTCAACATTAGCATTGTGAATTCAACGTTGGGCAAGACGATTCCGATGAGAAGAATGTCGTAGAAGAGGCACATCGGGGTCGGTTCAATTGGAGCGTGGATTCGCTAGGTAGTTGATGGTATGCATGTGTAATTTCTTTTTATCCTCTTAGTGGATTATTTTGTAGTTTTGGTTGGTGATTTTTATCACAATTGGGGACGTTCTAATTGTGATTTTTTTTATGTTAAATCGTTGTGTCGTAATATTTTTGATTGTTTGATTGAGATTGGTATTCATTACTTAAAATTAAAATATAATCACAAATCAATAAAGAAATTATTTAAAATTTTCAGGTGTAAAATTCATTCCATAAGGCAACAAATGTCATTTTCTTTCTTGGTCCTTTTTTGGTAGGACAAACCAATAGTGCCTTAATATATGTGAATAATCATATTAGTGGCCACCGCAAAAATTTTTATTGATGAGGTCGGTTAAAAAAAATTATGGCGACATTTGGTTTAATTTTTAAATTTAAGTTGGATCAAAAAAATTAACAAATATGTTTGGTTAATCAATTTTTAAAACTCTTTTTAACATTATTTTTTCTCTCTTCTCTCTCCTTCTCTTTTATTTATTTATTTATTATTTATTAATAAATCAATCGATTAATTTTTCTTTCTCCTCTCTCATTTTCTCACAATCTACACATCAGTCAATCAAATTTTCTATTACACCCATCTATTTAACTTCAAAAAATAAAAAATAAAAATAAAACTATAAATCCTTCCGAAATTATTTTTAAGAATTATAATCAAACAAATTTTTAATTTTTAAAACTCTTTAAAAAAACTAAACCAAATAGAACCCAAGTTTTAAAATTTTTATTAAAAACAAGTTAAGTTAATTAACATTTGAACTTATTTAAACTTCTCTACCTTCAAATAATAAAGTTTTAATAAAATACTATCATCTTAACAAAATAAAATAAAAAAATATTAAAACATACATAAATTATCGTATTTGATTATATGTCATTTTTTTGTAATTATTATAATAACCTCATTGTCAATAGTGTCCAACACATCTTTATATTTATATATATGCGTATATATCTCATTTGGTTTAAGTCTTGAGAAAAAGTATATAACAAAGAAGAATTAGGTTCCAAATGAGTTTTGATTTCTAATGGACGAGGTCCCATATATATTTTTTAATGGGATCAATAAGTTATTAAATAGTTTTTTTTTTATCATAATTAAAGTAAAATGGGTACTTGATATTTACTTAAAATACGAATTATTTATTGTGATTTGAAAAATTAAAAATATCCTTTTATCAATATTTTTTATTTAACCGAATTAATTGAAAATATAAAATTTTTAACTACTCTCTTATACAATAATAAAGTTACTTGAATTAATAATTGAAATAAATTTCTAATATCATTAAAAACTCTTAATTGATATGATAATTTATTAATAATAAGGATAACTTGTTATGAAATTAGAAATTTGAAGGGGTGAGATATCCTTTCTAAAATTACATGAAGCTATTTGCATTTTAAACAACTTTTAAGAGAAAAATATTAGAAAATCCCATATGGGAATGAACTTTCGTTTGGGAAGTGGGTTGGTTTTTTGACTTTTTAATTTTTTTGGTTATTTTAGCTTGGGCTAAAAAGTTTGGTTTGGGAAGGGTTTTTTGACTTTTTGGCTTTTTTGACTTTTTTCGTGAGAGAAGAGTGTAATGATTATGGGTTGGATGTGATGTTTTATTTTTTGTGGCTAAAATAGCCTATTTTGTCTTTTGTGGCTAAAATAGCCAAAAAAGCCTAGAAAAACTCTTCCCAAATGGACCCCAATTACTTCAACCAATCTCATGAATTTTCTAATACAATGATAGGTCTTATTTATTTTGACAACCTTACTGTGAGATCCCAATTTGAATTTTGGTATGATTTGACAAATAGTTCTACACTTCCTCATTGGAGGATGCCGTCATAGGGAAGTTTGATCCAATTTTTGAATCACATTTCCGTCACCCAAACGTAACACTGTAACATAATACTTTAATGTAATACATAAAAAATTTCTTTGTGTATTTTTCTCCAGCATAACATTCCAAACGTAACAATTCAAAATAGCACACTAAGAAAAATATAAATATATATTTTTCTCAAATATAACACTCCAATAAATAGCAATAATTAAGAAGATTATAATAACAAATAAGTTATTATACATTTAAAAAAATTAAATAGATCAAAAAAAATTATGAAACTAACTAAAATATAATTCTAACATATAGAATTTATCAACAACTCTCACAAATTTTAAAGATATACTTATAATTTACTTAAATAAAAAAATCAAGAATTTTTTATAAGGCGAAGGGTAGATGCCACTCCCATCACCCTCTTCATGGAGTCGGCCCTGCACAAAGTCATACCCCACTCACTATACCCTTCAGATAACGATTACGCATGTGACAATATATTAATGTTTCGTTTGGTTTTTCTATATATGTCAGCAGTGACGGAGTTAGAAAATTAAATTAGAAGGGATATTTATTAATTATATTATTGAAAAATTTTATAAAAATATTTAACGCAAGTTTTTACGATTGATTTCGAGGAACATAAAAAAAAATAATGTTATTTATAACTAGTGTATCATGGACAATATAAAAAAATATGGATATAAGTCTTAAAATAAATTATATGATGATAAAAAAAAATTTATACAAAATTTGATAAAAAATTCAATATAATGGTAATACTACATCATCATTAGTATGTGATATCACCAACTAATAGTAAATAAACACATAGAGAGTGAATCTCACATGTCAGATGTAACTAACAATCTAATAAATTTCATATCTTTGTAGTGAGATTCGTTATACTTGTATGTCAATAATAATGACATCACCGTTACATTCAAAATTTTTCATAAAATTTTCATAGATGATATGGTTTATAAAAGTTTCTTCATTTTCATTCAAAACAATCATTATTGTTTTCATAATTTTTAAAATGTCATTGACATTTCACTCTAATAATATTTTTGTAATTTTTTTTTAAAAAAATATTTTCTTTATATTTGCAACAAAACAACAACAATAACGCCCAATTAGTACACATTAATATCTGTTTGGGAGGAGAAAAATTAAGTACACACCTAACCTTTGACATAATACACAAAGTGGTGGTCCCAAGACTTGAACCCATAACCTTAAGGTTATTAGGCCAAGTTTTAACCATTAAATCAATAATCACCCTCTTTCTTTATATTTGCAAAAAAAAAAAAAAAAAAACAAAAAAACAAAAAATTTCCCAAAATTCAAGGGGAGGCGCGTGACCTCCTCGTCTTTAGTTGCCTCCGCCACTGCATGTTAGATATATTAATGATTCGTTTGGTGTCACGATCCGAACCTGCCCCTATGGGTTAAGGACGTAACCGGCCAGTAATCCTGAGATTACCTGCGGCCTCAAACCAAAATAGACATAACTCAACAGAGTAAAGGGGCCAAACGGAAGCAATAATAAAAAACTTTGTCCATAAAGCCGTGCTTATATGCACTTCAAAACAAACCATACTCATATACGTTAATAACCCACGTCAAAAGTACAGTATCATAAAATTCTTTACAGACAAGATCATCCAACTAAGTCAACCCATGACAGACTATTTACAAATATACATAAAGTCCTTGCTAGCAAGACAAAATATAGTTACATAACAAAATGGCAAGGATAGGTCTCGTGCGTGAGACACAAGGCTGATTTTCTCAAACTCATGTTGTTCCTGGCAGACTTCATTGGGGCTGGATTTGGACTTCCCTCGGCTCACCTACAAACACATGAATGAGCGTGAGCGATAGCCCAGTGAATAATATCAAATACAGAAGTCATATAAACAATATGTAAGACAACATACGCCAAACGGCCTTGGGCCCAATTCATATTCCTACTTAACATATGTACATTTATGCAAGGTTTAGATCGAGTGACTGTAGTTCCAAACATACTGGCCTTTAGCCCATTCATTTATGTCAAAACGGCCTTTGGCCCATTCATTTATGTCATAACGGCCTTTGGCCCATATACTTGTGGCAAAACGGCCTTCGGCCCACTCATTCGTGTCAAAACGGCCTTCGGCCCACTCATTCATGTCAAAACGACCTTCGGTCCATCCATATATGTCAAAACGGCCTTCGGTCTGTTCATGTACATCAAAATGACCTTTGGTCCAGTCATTTCTATCAAAACGACCTTCGGTCCATTCATTTCTATCAAAACGACCTCCGGTCCATTCATTACTATCAAAACGACCTTTGGTCCACTCATCTCTATCAAGACGACCTCTGGTCCATTCATTTCTATCAAAACGCCCTTAGGTCCAATTATTTTCATGTCAGATTTTTGTCCACAATCCCAATCAGCAAATCATAAAGCTTATAAGGGAATAAACAATTGGACATTCACAATTATTCGAATATCGATATTACTCACAGTGATCGGCTTGTGGATTTGCCCTGGAGCTTGACCCTACACATTTCATGAACACAAGAGGGTCACTAACAGTTCAATCCGTTCTTTGATTCACATATTCCTCTTTAGGCTTTATTCTTATCTTATTAACTCATTTACAATGCTTAGCATATGCCTAAGAGTGCTTACAAGTGAAAGAGAACGGAAAACGAAATACAGAACGAGCATACAAAATTTCAGAGAACAGGGTCCCCGCTCGAGCGTCAACTTCCCCGCTCGAGCAGACCCTTAAGGCCTGCAAAAGTACTGGTTGCATGAAAAATACGCTCGAGCGTGGGATAGAGCGCTCGAGCGGAAGGCCTGTCTACAAAAGTTCCCCGCTCGAGCGTGAAATATCACGCTCGAGCGGACATCCAACTCTGCAAAAAGTGCTGAGAGCATGATTTTCCAGCTCGAGCGGCTCTTTCCCCGCTCGAGTGGACATAAAAAATCTGGGTTTTCCAAATTGAGTTCTTGAGCTCCAATTCGAATTCTTAGCTACATTACTTGCATGCAATGGCCCAAATCTCAAATATAATCATACTAACATGGCACCAATGCAAGATTATAACATCATGAGGCTCAATTTCTTGATTTATCTACTTGCATGTCCCAAAATATGCCATACTCAACACCAACATAACAAACTCATGCATTCAAGCTCATATCTTCTCAAGTTGTACATGCATGTGATGAATTAGCCACATTCTCAACTTAGATGCACAATTGGTGATCAAAACATGAGTTTCAACTACAATTTACATGGATCATACCCCTTTGAGTTCAAAACATGCAATGTTCAAGACAATCACACACATGCATGCATATATGGGTCTTCATTATAACGAATTCAACTTAATTTCCTTATGATCAGACAATTCCATGCTCTAGATCCTCTTTCAACCTTGAATTCACAAAATGATAGTTAAAAATTTACATGAACTACTCACCAAGGAGTTTAATCTTCACACTCTATGGCAATTCTTGTGTTATCTTCAAGGCATTCAAGGATCAAGAGCAAAACTTAGATTTTTCTCCCCTCCCTCTCTCTAATAGCCGGCCCTCCTCTTCTCTTAGAGTTGATCAGCCAAAATCAATGTAAAGGGAAGGAATTGGTTTTAATAAGGTTTATAATAGCCCCTCTCACATATTATTTCAACATAAAATAATTGGGTACTCAATTCATCAATTAAATCAATTTAATCTGACCAGAATCAATTTCTAATTAAATTTCACCATAGGTTCTAAAAATTATGCTAATCCAAATGGCATAATCAATTTCGGGTTCTGTAGCCGATAAGGCCCTCAATTTAATTTTCAAAGCAGATTATTCAAACAGATATTCCTACGGTGAACAGATAAAACTTCAAAATCACATATATTCATATAATGGCACATAAAATCATGCTAAACACCTAATCATACTCAAATTAAGGACCAATTAGCATATTACGGAACAGGGATATCACATTTGGTGTTTTTTATGAGGTAGTTAAAAAAACAAAAAAAAAACAAAAAAACAAAAAAATTTCCAAAGGCACGTGACCCCCTCGTCCTTGGTTACCTCCGCCACTGCATGTTAGATATATTAATGATTCGTTTGGTGTTTTTTATGAGGTAGTTAAAAAAAATAAAAATTGATCGTTTTTAATTTTTTAAAAATAATTTTTTTACTTTAATTAATAATTATAAAGAAATAATTAATTAATATATACGATATAATCATGTATTATTGAGATTAAATTTTAAATTTTTAAACTTTTTTTCCGCAGAAAATTAGAAAGTCACTTCTGAAATGACTTCCAAATTTGCAACTAGCTAGAAAAAAGTTGCCACCATCTAAAAGTTGATAACAAATTTTATATATTAATCCACAAAAAACTTATATTAAATTACAAAATGTCTATTTATATTCAGAAGAAAAAAAAAAATCAGAAAGTTACAATTTCACGTCAAATTTATAGATTTAATTTGTGAAACCACTCTCTGAGTGATTCTTGGCCTTCAATTTAAATTCGGAATAGATTTCTTATTGATAGAATTTTATATAAAATTAAGTGACTGGATTGAAACGTTTTTTCATTTAAACACATAACACTCATCATTTTAATTATAATATATGAATATAGTATTATCACATTTAAACAAACTATGTATAAAATTTCTGATGGTTGCTATTTTGCCAAAGGGTCCGGACCGTCTCCAGTCTAGATCTGAGATAGTATAGTCCAGTTCAGTCCATTAGACCCACTTATGAATCTTTTTTCGATAATTTGAACCGTTCACATTTTAGGATTTGTTAAGTATATTATTCTTGTAAAAAATCACGTCAATTAGATAACAGATATTATGTATTCAAATCACTTTTGTCCTAAAAAAATAGACGGTTAGAAAATTAACAGTTAATAAAAAAGTGATCCAAAAGCATAGTATCCGTTATCCGATCGAAGTGATTTTTTATATAGATAATTTACTCAACAAACCTTAAAATGTTAATGATTTGAATTATAAAAAATAAGCCAAAAGTGAGCCCAATGACCCTCCAGTCCAGATGGTGGACTGGAAGCAAGCCCCACCTTTGCGAGAAATATGAAATTAAAAGTCAAGTGTTTTGGATCTAATCTTCTAATTTTGATTTTTTTTTTTCTTTTCAATTATCTCTCAAAATTTAAAATGGAAAGGACTTGGGCTTATAATGTACTTTATCTGCAAAAATATAGGGGAAATTACTGTACAAAGAATGTTTCAAAAATTAATTACAAAGTTATGGAGAAGTATATGAATTTACTTTTTAATATATGTGAAGTTATCATTAATTTAAAAATAATTTTTTAAACCCCATTGGAATGAAATTTTTCCAAAAATATTTGTGTTATTATATAAAGTTTGCATCTCACTCAGTGTAGATACGCTTTTTTTTTTCTTTTTTTTTTTTAATTTCTAAAAATACCCATAAGAAAGAATAGTTACGTAAAAGAACGGCTAGTAATGTTCTAGATTTCAATTTTTTATTAATTGAAAAAAAAAAAAAAACTCACAGCTACCGTACAAGATCATTCTATTACGGAAAATTCTATTTTAAAAACTCTCATATTATATGTATCTTTAGTTATGTCATTTTTTTCTTTAATTATGACTAATTTTTTTTCTTTAATTATAACATTATTTTGAAATATTTGCTTATGACTTTTTTGTATTTGGTTGTGACTTTTTTTTTTTTTTTTTAGTTATGACTCAAAAATTATAAAATTATGTTATTTTCTTCCGTAATTATAAGGTATATATAATACACATACCGGTGTGCTTACCTTTCAAATATATATAATTTGAATTTTACAAGTCAGATGATGGAGCAATCATTAAAGAAATTTCTTCACTTAAATTCTATATCATATGCATTATGTTACATATTTTTATAGTATATAATATGTATTTTATGATAAATATTAAATAATTTTTTGATAAAGTTACGATAATTTATATTTTAAAAATAGAATTACACTTTTTTTTTTGGTAATATTACATATTTTTGTAGTAATGTTACGCATTTTATATTACCACAAAATGCATAATTTTATTTTTAATAATAAATATCACAAAAATATCACAAAAATACATAATATCACTACTAAAAAAACCACTTTTTGCGACCGCTATAAACCGTCGCAAATAATAAAAAACAGTCGCAAAAGACTTTTTGCGACGGCCCATGCGACGGCAAATGGGGGTCGCGAATATGGGGGTGGCAAATACTTTTGCGACGGCAAAACAACGGTCGCAAATTATTTGCGACCACCTAAACTACTTATGGCGACCGCTATTTTGCCGTCGCAAAAAACAAAGAAAAACACTAACATAATCTTTGGCGACCATCTTGTTACCGTCGCAAAAAAGTATTAAAACATAGTGAACATAGGTCAAGATCCTGACCTTTGCAAATAACAATGACAAAGAATCTGGAAACTCACCTGTAGCTATGATAAGAAATACCAGAAATGGTAAAGACAAAAAGCTGTTATAGAACATGATCTCGACTGATGAAAGTCCGTCCTCTGCACCAGACTTCTCCACCAACACAAGGTACATGGTCTGCATATGCAAGCATATCACAAGCTCAAGCAACAAGGCTCCAAAATGATTTTATGAGCACTTGTTATTCACAAATTTCAATAAGAAAAGTCCAAGACCAAACCTGGAAGAAAACAGAAGTAAAGGCCATGCTATATCCAACAAGGTCAAAAGAAAAATCTCCCAGCGCTGCAATCATAACCCCAGCAGCAGTCAATACTACCGAAAGAATTACCTGAAATAAGATAGAGATGCAAACAGCCTTATTAATTTAAAAAATAATAAAATAAAAAAACAGGAACAAAAAATCATTGCTGTCTGCCGAACCAATAGTCGTTAAGACGTTTTAATGCACTGTATGTGTGTCCACATGCTGCAAGACTAACAATCACGTTTTTTATCACGTTTCTAGGCAGTTTGGTGTAGCACTTCTGAATTAATGACACTTCAAAAGACTCGGAGGAAAATTAAATTTAAGCCCAAACATATTAAGATGATTAGGCACTAGAAACAATATATGAACAAATAAATAAATAAGAAAGTTGACCAAGGTCATAAGGTAAGGTCAAAGGGACAAAATTCAACAAATATGTAATAAATATAACACGATGCTAGAAAATTCATCATTTTTGTTTGGGTGGGGTAAAGTTATTTGCTTACCTGTTCTTTCAAGAAAATATTTCATCCGAACACTTTACGAAAAGAAAGAAATAGAGAAAAAGTTTCATCCGAAGACGTACCAAATCAATGGAAGCCAAAGAAGATGACCATGCCGGTAATTACTTGATAAGAACATAATTTTAACAAATCAGAATGATGGACTTTCTTACTTGCTTACATAACCTAGTAGCCACAACAACATAACATGCAGAGACTAAAAATTGCAAATATTATATGCAATGTTTTGATCAAGTCACAGCATCATCTTCAAAATTAAAGTATAATATTCATTAGAACTTTGAATGTGCCATATCCAAAAATTTAGAAGAAAAAGGCCACTCCATATTGCTAATTCTGGTCCTAGTTAATATAAGTTTTAAACTGCTTGGATTTGAAAATTTTCTCTTAAAAATGTTAGGTAAAAAACACTAAGGAGCATAGTTTATCTTGAAATCTTAGAGCAGCCATGAACTTTGAAAGTTTTCATCAAACTTGGACTTGAAAACTAACATTAGTGCCCCATGGCTTATCTCATAAGCACGCTTCTAAGTGAGAATGTCTATCCTAACAATGCTTGCTCACAAAACTAATTTAATCACAATCAATCAATCCAATCATGCTAAAACTAATTTAAAATCCTACAACTCAGTTATAGATAGTGAGAAAACACGCATCGATTAGTTTGAAATGAAGGCATTGAGGTCGTTGTCTAACCTTTAAATCAATGAAATAACTGTCAACATTAAGTCTCTCAGAAGTCCTTGTACGCTAGCTGAGTTAGGTTTGGGCTTGACCTGTAATGACAGAAACGAGAGTTAAAAAAATATTAGATCTAGAATTTTTTCTTTCCTAAATAGAACATGTCTGGTTGATATTCAAAGCACATGTAGCAGCCATGAAATGAACAGCATATTCAACAATTTTGCAGAGAGAAGTAATTTGAACAATTCAAGCGATGAAGTGTTTCCAGTAAGGAGCTTCCAAATTACTGTCAACAAGTCCGGTGGAGGACCGTTAACTGAGTCAAAGAAAGGATGTGAAGACCTTTTTCCATCACAAATTTTCCATCAACTTTCTTACCCAAAAGTAAAAACCCCAATAACAGAGTGATCATTTTCAATAATCAATTGCACCATCAACAATTATCATAGATAAAACAATTACTTTCTCTTAATAATTATGTGAAGAACATAAACTGAAAGTATCTATAAAAAGCTTGAAGATCTACACCTTCCTTTAAAAGCTCATATGCCTAATATCAACAAGCAGTACAGAAAATGATGGATCATAATTTTCTCATAAAATGAAAGGTCTTTTCGAACACTCCATGGTTTTGATCATAATTTGGGCATAGCGTCATGGTTTTGTTTCTAGTTAAAATTAGTTAGGTGGAGAGTGGTATTCGCACAGAGCGATGTGGGATTCAATGCTATAGGTTAATTTTGGTGCTTGAATGGACGAGATCCTTGCGATCATCGAAAAATTCTGAGAAAACTAAGGATATGTAACTTTCAAACAGAGAAATTTGACTACTTTTCTTGCCAAATGAGTTAGAAATTTTAATTGATGAAAATTTAAGGCCTATGGTACCTAGAGAGTAGACTCAGCAGAAGTGACACATAACTTCAACAAAAAAAAAAATACCAAATTCATGAAGATGTACACATACACACCAGAACTCAAAATCTTCATGATGAAGAAAACATAGAACTCCATAGTCACCTCTTGAACGCTTGAAATTCCTCCGAAGAAACAGACCAGTAGCTAAAGAACGATGAGCAGGTAAAACACAAGCTGAACTTGCAGCGATCATGGTAAAAAAATAAAAAATAAAAAAAAATCCCTAGTACAATACAATACAATACAAACAACAATAACACAACTCAAAATTCGAAATTCAACGAACGAATATTCCGCCAAAATTCAGAGGCGGTCACCGAATAACCGTGGTCTCATACATGCATCAATGTCCCCTGTAAACACACCTCCTCAAGATCAACCAACACAAATCTCAAAAGAAACCCCTCAATTTCAAAATCCGCATAGTTTGATCACAAAAAAACAAAAAAATTACCACTAAAACTCACCTCTGTATGTCTAGGCTTCGCCGGAAACCCCTGCTCCTGAATCTCTGCAGAAATGAGAGAGAAGGAAGAAATGAAGTCAGAAGGAAACGCAAACTTCCATGGGCGGAAATGAAAGAAAAGCTTACACAGCGATATAGCTAATGAAAGATTCAGCAGTGTTAGTTAACTCTCATCAAAGACCTCGTGCAAAACGAGTGAGAAAGAAAAATCCACGAAACATCAGTCAACAAACCCTCAGCTATTATTCCATCTTCTATTGATCTATAACACACTCAAAAATCCCCAAATTTGTCAAATTAAAATCAACAGTGACTCAATGCTTAACACAAAAATACACACGCACATATATATATATATATATATATATATATACACATTTCGAGAGTAGAGATTTGAAGCAAAATTGCAAACCAAAGAAATATGAGATTGTCGGAGTCGAAGAGTTCAAGATCTTGAGGAAGTTGAGGACGTCTACTTCGATTCTTGCTCGGACCTCAACAAAATAAATTCAATTTCAAACATTGATATTCACAACATATACATAATATATATAGAGGTACATATACATGTATAGTAGAGGTGCTAATTTGAGAAGATCAAAGGAGAGAGAGCACGAGATTGAGAGAAAGAGAGAAAGCGAGATTGAGGAAGAGAGAGAGAGAGAGAGAGAGAGAGAGAGAGGAGAGATTCATACCAGTCGTATTACTGTGAGACCGATAGAGAGCGAGAGAAAGAGAACAATCGGTGTTTATGGAGGGGCTAGGGCAAGTATAAAGAAAAAGGGAAAATAAATAGAAGAAAATAAGGGGGTAAATTGATTATTTGCGACGGCTAACCAGATGGTCGCAAATTATATAGTAGCAAAAAGTCAATTTTCTAGTAGTGATAAACGTATATATGGTATACATTCATGTTAGGATCTCAACATAACAGAACTTGAGAGGTCCGTAGGATCCGACATGGGTCTCATTTCGATACAATGTATAATGTTCATAAAAAATTTAGAGTGATCCGATAATCGTAACATTTTTATTTTATCGCATTTGTCTAAAAAAAAAACGAATGGTCTATTTCAAATATGTATTTGTTGCTCATTTATTTTTTCTAGACTAATGTGATAAAATAAAAAAGTAACAATTATCGGATCGCTCTACATTTTTTTCATGGATAATATATATTGCGAATCCTATAAAATGAACAGTTTGAATTATCAAAACGGGATCCATGTTGGGCTTTACGAGCCTTACAAGTTCTATCATTTTTATTCACCCAAAAAAAAGTTCTATCATTTTAAAATCTCTTAACATCAGTGAAGCTGAATTCCCATAACAATTCCCCTTTTGTGTATTGTAGACACCCCATTTTGACCGGCCCTAAGACTTGGGCGCTTTCTTTTGATTACTCAATGATGAAAACAGGAATATGCTATCTCACAAAATTCTCAGTAAAAAGATGGAATATAAACTTTAATCCTAGTCTTACACCTGTTTTTGCCAAATTATTTTAGACTCCTTCTCCATTTTCTTTCCTTTTATTATGTATTATATATTATATATATATATATATATTATGTTATATTATTATATAATATTTTATTAAATTTATTCAGTAGCCTGGTTTCACCCACGCACCATACTTTTGTATACATATAATATTATATTATATAAGGTATTATTCCTCATTTAAAAAAAAATTCACTACACTCCCATCGTGCGTTTTTTTTGTTTTCTGTGCCTTTAGACCCGCTTTGGTCAAATTATGTTGCATATTTGGCCTACTAAAATATATTTTATTAGTCCATGTATTTTAATTTTACGTATTTGTGTGTTTTTATATATTTTTCTGGGTATTTGTACATGTATTTATGCTAATAATCTCTTTTATACATTATTATATTGTAAAGTGCATAGTAATTTTACTGTGCATTTCACAGTAAAATCACTGTGCATCTTTTGAAATCAACTCCTTCCACCACCGTTTCTTCTTTTGTCTTTTTCTTACAATTATTTTCTATAAAAGGGGGAAGATCAGAGAAGGAAGAGGGAGGATTTTGGCAAGGGAGAGATGAGAAGAGTCAAAAAAAATTGGGAGAGAGAATAAAAAAAAAGGGAATTGGTGCGAGGGAATTTTGAGAGAAAAAGAATCAGAAAGAAAGGAACCGTTAAAGTTGTAATTCCAAATTTTGACTGAGAATTGAGAACACATTCCACAAACTTGAGGGTAATCAAAAGAAAGTTTGTGAATCAGAAAATTCATCATGTCCCTGAAAGGTGAGTTTTCGCAAACTTTCATTTAATTTCAAAATGTGATATAATTTGTTTAAGTACTTTATTTATTGTTTTTCATAATTTTTTTTGTCACTTTAAATGGTCGGTTGAACCACCTAATTTTACTACTTTATCTGCTGTAATTTACGGTTGTATATAAACTGTTGTAATTTACATAAAATGTTGTAGTTTACTATTTATAAATTGTTGTAATTTTATCGCTTTAAATGGTTGGTTGAACCACCTAATTTTATTACTTTATCTGCTGTAATTTACGGTTGTATATAAACTGTTGTAATTTACATAAAATGTTGTAGTTTGCTATTTATAAATTGTTGTAATTTTATCACTTTAAATGGTTGGTCGAACCATCTAATTTGTTAAAAGATGTGACCCCGCCAAATGAATAGTGATCGGTGGTGAATAGTAACCTCCGGCGGTAAATAGTAACTTCCGGCGGTGAATAGTAACTCCGACGATGAATAGTAGCCCCATCGATGAATAGTACCTCCGGCGATGAATAGTAACAGCGGATGAAAAAATGCCCGGTAAGATGAATAACGATCAAGAAAGGTGAATAGTAATTGTCATGATGAATAGTAACTTCCGGCAATGAATAGTACCTCGGGATGAATAGTGCTCCCGCAAAAAATAAGTTTCCCCAAACAGAACGGAGCAGTCTTCCTACGTCAAGCAAAATATTTTCCGGCGCACATGAAGTTTCTTTATTTTATTTGATTTTATTTTTATTTTGAGAGTTTGTGAGGTTTTTATTTTGTTGTAATATTCCTTTCTCTCTCTCTTATCTGGTTTGTAATAATTTATTCAGAGCGTTGTAATAATTCCCCGCCCCGCTTCTTTCTATCCCGTTCTTTTACTTGCTTTCTTTATTTGTACATAAACATCATATTTATTTTTCATCATAGTTATGCTTTGCATCCATGTTTCATGCATCTTGATTCGGCTAAGTTTGCATTTGTGGATTTAATCAATTCCTATGTGATTATGTGCGCTACCTCATGTTCTTGAGATGATTCACATATCATATTTTAGAGGCTGAATCTTTAGTTGCATCTCATGCGTGAATTGCATTAGGATTTTGTATATAAGATCATACATGTTTTACTAACTTTGCTTTGTAGCTTGTTCGTGGGTCGTCAAACATGTAAGTTTTTATGCTTTAGCATCCCGTTTGTGTATGTTTTTCTTACTATGTTTAAGCATTCTACCATGTGGCTATTTGCTTATGTGATATAATTGTATGAATGCCAGTGGATGGAGGTTGTGTCGCTTAATTTGGAATGATGTTGATTTTCATGTTTGCAAACTCAATTTATTTGGGTTATACATTTTCAAAACTCTTTCAAAACTACATGAAATCAAGTTGTTCCAAAATGGGTGACATAGTCTATACTTGTATGCTTCACATAGTAAATTTTAGGATTTATTAACTAATCAGAACATGAACATATAAATAAAATAAAATTCATATCGTGGTTAGTAAAGGCCGATCTTTGATCGGGTGGGCGGGGGTGCTCATTATTGACCTTCCCCTCTCATACCTAAGGTTCCGAGCCAAGCATCCTTGGTTACGACGAACAGTGGCCTTGGCACCGAGTCATGGGTTTCCTAATTTCCCAAAATATTAGGTGGCGACTCTGAGATCTGATGACGCAGTCCATTTTTGACAAAATTGCAATAAAAATGGATTTTCAATAAAAGTTGCCAAATCTGGACTCTCATCTACGTTTCACATTGCACTCGTGAGAATAGATCAAAGAGATCTCAGGGGTCCGAACTGTTTAACGCGCGCGGGTACCCCCCGGGCATGTTACAGTTTCTGTAGACACCCCATTTTGACCGGCCCTAAGACTTGGGCGCTTTCTTTTGATTACTCAATGATGAAAACAGGAATATGCTATCTCACAAAATTCTCAGTAAAAAGATGGAATATAAACTTTAATCCTAGTCTTACACCTGTTTTTGCCAAATTATTTTAGACTCCTTCTCCATTTTCTTTCCTTTTATTATGTATTATATATTATATATATATATATATTATGTTATATTATTATATAATATTTTATTAAATTTATTCAGTAGCCTGGTTTCACCCACGCACCATACTTTTGTATACATATAATATTATATTATATAAGGTATTATTCCTCATTTAAAAAAAAATTCACTACACTCCCATCGTGCGTTTTTTTGTTTTCTGTGCCTTTAGACCCGCTTTGGTCAAATTATGTTGCATATTTGGCCTACTAAAATATATTTTATTAGTCCATGTATTTTAATTTTACGTATTTGTGTGTTTTTATATATTATTCTGGGTATTTGTACATGTATTTATGCTAATAATCTCTTTTATACATTATTATATTGTAAAGTGCATAGTAATTTTACTGTGCATTTCACAGTAAAATCACTGTGCATCTTTTGAAATCAACTCCTTCCACCACCGTTTCTTCTTTTGTCTTTTTCTTACAATTATTTTCTATAAAAGGGGGAAGATCAGAGAAGGAAGAGGGAGGATTTTGGCAAGGGAGAGATGAGAAGAGTAAAAAAAAATTGGGAGAGAGAATAAAAAAAAAGGGAATTGGTGCGAGGGAATTTTGAGAGAAAAAGAATCAGAAAGAAAGGAACCGTTAAAGTTGTAATTCCAAATTTTGACTGAGAATTGAGAACACATTCCACAAACTTGAGGGTAATCAAAAGAAAGTTTGTGAATCAGAAAATTCATCATGTCCCTGAAAGGTGAGTTTTCGCAAACTTTCATTTAATTTCAAAATGTGATATAATTTGTTTAAGTACTTTATTTATTGTTTTTCATAATTTTTTTTGTCACTTTAAATGGTCGGTTGAACCACCTAATTTTACTACTTTATCTGCTGTAATTTACGGTTGTATATAAACTGTTGTAATTTACATAAAATGTTGTAGTTTACTATTTATAAATTGTTGTAATTTTATCGCTTTAAATGGTCGGTTGAACCACCTAATTTTATTACTTTATCTGCTGTAATTTACGGTTGTATATAAACTGTTGTAATTTACATAAAATGTTGTAGTTTGCTATTTATAAATTGTTGTAATTTTATCACTTTAAATGGTTGGTCGAACCATCTAATTTGTTAAAAGATGTGACCCCGCCAAATGAATAGTGATCGGTGGTGAATAGTAACCTCCGGCGGTAAATAGTAACTTCCGGCGGTGAATAGTAACTCCGACGATGAATAGTAGCCCCATCGATGAATAGTACCTCCGGCGATGAATAGTAACAGCGGATGAAAAAATGCCCGGTAAGATGAATAACGATCAAGAAAGGTGAATAGTAATTGTCATGATGAATAGTAACTTCCGGCAATGAATAGTACCTCGGGATGAATAGTGCTCCCGCAAAAAATAAGTTTCCCCAAACAGAACGGAGCAGTCTTCCTACGTCAAGCAAAATATTTTCCGGCGCACATGAAGTTTCTTTATTTTATTTGATTTTATTTTTATTTTGAGAGTTTGTGAGGTTTTTATTTTGTTGTAATATTCCTTTCTCTCTCTCTTATCTGGTTTGTAATAATTTATTCAGAGCGTTGTAATAATTCCCCGCCCCGCTTCTTTCTATCCCGTTCTTTTACTTGCTTTCTTTATTTGTACATAAACATCATATTTATTTTTCATCATAGTTATGCTTTGCATCCATGTTTCATGCATCTTGATTCGGCTAAGTTTGCATTTGTGGATTTAATCAATTCCTATGTGATTATGTGCGCTACCTCATGTTCTTGAGATGATTCACATATCATATTTTAGAGGCTGAATCTTTAGTTGCATCTCATGCGTGAATTGCATTAGGATTTTGTATATAAGATCATACATGTTTTACTAACTTTGTTTTGTAGCTTGTTCGTGGGTCGTCAAACATGTAAGTTTTTATGCTTTAGCATCCCGTTTGTGTATGTTTTTCTTACTATGTTTAAGCATTCTACCATGTGGCTATTTGCTTATGTGATATAATTGTATGAATGCCAGTGGATGGAGGTTGTGTCGCTTAATTTGGAATGATGTTGATTTTCATGTTTGCAAACTCAATTTATTTGGGTTATACATTTTCAAAACTCTTTCAAAACTACATGAAATCAAGTTGTTCCAAAATGGGTGACATAGTCTATACTTGTATGCTTCACATAGTAAATTTTAGGATTTATTAACTAATCAGAACATGAACATATAAATAAAATAAAATTCATATCGTGGTTAGTAAAGGCCGATCTTTGATCGGGTGGGCGGGGGTGCTCATTATTGACCTTCCCCTCTCATACCTAAGGTTCCGAGCCAAGCATCCTTTGTTACGACGAACAGTGGCCTTGGTACCGAGTCATGGGTTTCCTAATTTCCCAAAATATTAGGTGGCGACTCTGAGATCTGATGACGCAGTCCATTTTTGACAAAATTGCAATAAAAATGGATTTTCAATAAAAGTTGCCAAATCTGGACTCTCATCTACGTTTCACATTGCACTCGTGAGAATAGATCAAAGAGATCTCAGGGGTCCGAACTGTTTAACGCGCGCGGGTACCCCCCGGGCATGTTACAGTTTCTGGCGACTCTGCTGGGGATTTTATGAAACCTTGACTCGAACTCCATGATATGACCTTTATTTTCAATTATATGTTCATTGCATTGCATTCATTGGTGCACTTCAGTCCTTGTGTTGCCCAGATACTGGTGGGAGCACAGGTAAGCTTTTTGTGACACTCCACCTATTTTTACGATACTTTAGAGGTCTTGTGTTGTAACCTTTTGAGATTTGTCAAAAGGGTAGCTTTGCTATGTAGCCCTGCTATCTAGCTTTGCTATCTAAGGTTCTCAGACTCCGAAGAGAGGCTATTTGACTCTTCTGATTTCCTGGGATCTTTATTGGTTATGACCCAAAGGACTCTTTGGTAACGTCACCTTGGCTTCAACCCATAAAGTAGAGCCAACCTTGTACATATAGTGAGCTATAGTACCTTTCAAATTAGGACAGAATGCTTTCCCATTTCTAGGATGTATGATACCACTTGTGTGAATAGTGAAACCCTAGATCATTCCAAGCTAGGACAGGATAACCCTACCCTCTTTAGGGGTGTTTGTTCTCTTTCCTGCTTTATGTGTAATGTATTGGATCTATACAGGGGTTCTCAAATTCGAATTAGTGGCTCAGGCTGTTCAGTTTAGCACCATTACTTCAAAAACAAAAAAATAACAAAAACATAAAATAAAAAAAAAAAAAATTTGTTAAAAAAAAATGCCGATATCCCACAAAGTCGACCATCTCTGTGCTTGGGGAGTGACCACCTGTTGATTGCATGAGCTTTATTTTGAATGTTGTGGCTGGCCCACACTTTGACTAGCAAAATTGAGAATGGTTTTATTCTGAGTTCTGAATTGAGTATTGAGTGTAAGTTTGACTCCACCAAGTTTGTAGAGTTAGAGTCAGGCTCGAGTCAGCCTAATGAGTCAGAGTCTGTTGATTTCGATAGTGCTAACCTAGACATTTCTGTCCTGTCTAGGTTCTCTTTGTCATTTTCTTTTGAGTATGTTGTCAAAAGTCTGTTGCCATTGCTGAGTCATAGTCTCTTTTTAATAAACAGAAAAACAAAAAAACAAAATGCCATAGAGTCTGCCTACTTCTCTGTGCCTTAATTCATTGCATTGACCAAAGTTTTTTAAAACTTTTTCCAAAACTCTGATGAAAACAAAGAGGAAGAATTTCCTCGGGATTTGCAAATTTTGATCAACTAAGAAGAAGAGAGGTGTGCTAAGCCTTTGATGAATAAAATCATTTTTGTTAATGTGGGTACTGAGAATGATCCTAGCTTGGTCCAAATTGGGTCTGTCTTATCTTCGTAAGAGTACGGGTGATTAGTCACTTTGTTAAAAGATTTCAAAAACCATTTTTGTGTGGTCCTACAAAGACATGCCTGGAATTGATTATACAGCATAGGATCCCTCTTGACTCCAGGTCCGACCTCCTTAGCTCCTTAGCTTTCAAACCTTAATTCGAAGTATTCAATGATCATTCAAAGTGTAAGGCTTGCGTAGCCGAATTGGAAATATCCCTTGAATTAGGGGCCATGATGTGATTCAAATGGAGGCAGCCCTTCAACTAGGGGCAAGAAGGTCGAATGTGATTCAGATTTGAAACAACCCTTGAACTAGGGGCAAAAGTATGAGGCTTGCATAGCTGAAATGGAGGTAGCCCTTGAACTAGGGGCAATAAGGTACCACCCTTGAGAGGCTCGCTGGGCCGAAAACCCGAAAGGGCGACCTAGGCAAAAGTTAGAGCACAAAAAAAAAATAAATAAAAAAAAAAGAAGGAAAAATAAAAAGAAAAATGAAAAGCTCGCAAGGTTGAAAACCCGAAAGGGCGGCTTTGGCAAAAGTTAGAGCGTAAAATGAGAGTGTCAATACCCGAGTGAACCTTAGCCAAAACTATGTAGGGCCTGTGATTCAGATTGGAAACAGCCCTTGAACCAGGGGCAAGAAGGTCGGATGTGATTTAAGATTTGAAGCAGTCCTTGAACTAGGGACAAAAGGTTGGATGTGATCAAAGAGTTAAAACTGAATCGTTTCCCAATGAAGATCACCCATAAAGGCAAAACCCAGAATTTGAGAGAATGAATTTTATTGTTGAAGGACAGTCGAGTTCCTATCCATTACACTAGGGGCAAATTCAGACCCAATTAGCCTAGTCCCTACATCATCATATCTACTGGTCAAGTGTAGCAGTCATTGGCTTAGAGATTTCACACCCAATCAACATGGACAAGCTAAAATAAAAGTACCATCCTTGAGAGGCTCGTTGGGTTGAAAACCTGGAAGGACGACCCAGGCAAAATTTAGAGCAGAAAAAAAAATCAAAAAAAAACAAAAATAATGAAAAACAAAAAAAAGAAATGAACAAAATGAAAAAAAATAGAAAAATGAAAAGCTCGCAAGGTTGAAAACCCGAAAGGGCGGCTTTGGCAAAAGTTAGAGCACAAAAGGAGAGTGTCAATACCCGAGTGACCCTTAGCCGGAACTACGATGGCCTGATTCCTATCTTGAGGATACGTAGGTAGCTTCATCTTGAAGTTCGGCCCTAATAATTTTTCAACTCATTCATCTCGTCCATGTTTGCTTGGTGTGTCTTTAGTCGACTTGGTTGTCCTATCCGTGTTTGATTGGTGTATCTTCATTCTGCTCAGTTCAATTGGTTTGATTTAACTTGGTTCAGTTCGGTTCGATTCGATTTGGCGGTTCGGTTCAGTCTGGTCCAGTTTTGCTCGACTTCATTCGGTTCGGATTGGCATGGTTCGGTTGGCTTGGTTCAGATATCACCTTTGATTATCTGGTTTGGGACTATGCACCCTAATGGTTGATTCCATGTTAGTTGAGTAGTGGCCATTTGCAAAAATAGATTTTGATTAATTTGAATGAAGCTGACTAATTTTTCTCAAAAATTGTTCCATTTTTGCAAAACTTAGACCATTCTTTGGATTTGAAAAGGGAAAATTTTCAGTGCTCACAGTTTAGCTTACATGATTTCAAACAGAAAATGGAATAAGTATGCTAATCTAACTGTCATGTTGATCAAAACATTTTTATGAAAAAAAAAAAAAAAAAAATTCAAGGTAATGAATTAGGGGCATAGTCGAGTTAGAAATTCTGTCTTCTCCACCACTCGAGTCAACTCCTCGGTGTATGTGAGTGTGTATTCATACCAATCAGTGTATATAAGTGTGTATTCATACCAGTTAGTGTATTCATACCAATCAGGGTATTCATACCAGTCAGTGTATATAAGTGTGTTCTTTTCATACCAGTCAGTATATTTATACCAGTCGGTGTATTCATACCAGTCCGTGTATATAAGTGTGTTTGAATTTTTTTTTGCTTCGCTCTTCTTTCAGTCATTCTTTGATTCAGGTCAGTATAGAATCAATGTTCAATTCAGAGTTCAAAATTCGATTACTCTCAAATTCAATCAAACAAAAATGTTTTCAAGTTCAAAGAGATATGCTAGTCACGCCATCGATGTGCAAAAACTAAACTGATTTTATTGTAGTCAGGGAAGGACATCCCCGATCACAGAGACACAAAACAAAACAAAAAAAACAAAAACAAAACACAAAAAAAAAAAAAAACAAAAACAAAAACAACAAAAAAAAAAAAAAGAGAGAGTAGCATTTTCTCAGTTTTTCGGCAGTAGCTTGGCAGCGAAGATTACAACCAGCTTCATTTGCACACAGTTTCATTGCCTGACTTTACCATCAGCTGCCTCGCTTCATCTTTACTTCTTCGAAGCTCTTGAAGACTCTGCCTCGGCCTTGGCAGAGCTTCCGAAGGAGATTATCCCTCGCTGGCCGTCAAAGGTAGTCCCATGACGAGTTGCGACGGTCACCTGTCGTTTCAACTCCTTGATTTGTTTCTTCAAGCCACTAACTTCCCCTCGAGAATCTTTGTACATATGTTGAAGTAAAGAAAGTTGTGCATTCAATCGATGTACTTCAGACGTCCTGTTCTGCAGTCGACGGGACAAGTTGGAGACCGCTGTCACGGTCTCCACACATGACCTCAGTGTATATGAGTTTGCTTCGATGTCAGACTGTGCCGCCATGATTTGTTCAACTGACATCGCTGGAAAGTTGAAAACAGGGGAAGGAGGAGGAGCTCGTGGTTGAGGTTCAGGAGAGTCAGAAGCGGTCATCTCTATCGTGGACTCGTTCAGGTCTGGAAAAAGAGTGAGAGAACCGTGTGAAGAAGCCATGGCAAAGAAGAGTAATGTAAAAGAAAGAGGTTGCAGAGTGGTGACAGAGAAATTTTGCAGGCTTTTGCTCTGCCTCTCTCTTTCGCAGGCCTCAACTTAAGAAGAGGATGAAGCCAAAGAAGAAGACAAAGAGGGAGGAAGGCTGAGATGATCATTGACAATCGGGGCACGATTGGATAGCCTGTCGGTCAGGCGCCGCGATTGTTGAAATCACGCGCCAGACACAGCGCTCGAAGAAGATGACGGAAGAGAGAGTAAGACAAAAACAGAGAGAGAGGCGGGAGAATTGTATATTTATACATATATGTATACATATTGTATATCTATGTATTATATATATTTGTTTGAACGTTTTGGTCACAAGAGTGGCTTAGGTTTAGTGGTCTAATTCGATGTTTGAAGGATGGAAGGCTGAGCCCGAGGTCAGGGGTTCGAATCCCATAACAAATGTTTCTTTTGTTTTCTTTTGGTTATATATATATATATATATGTCTCGTATACCTACATATATATATATATATATATATATTTGTTTGCATATTTTATCACAAGAGTGGTTTGGTTAAGTGGTTGAGGACTAGGAAACTAAGCTTAAGATCAGAGGGTCGAACCCCTGTATCCATGCATTTTGTGTTTATCCTTTCTTTTTGTGTGTTTTGCGTACGCACGCTGTCATATACCATATATATCTATGTATATATCCGTATGTCTTTGTATATGTCTGTACATATCTGTATATTTATATATCTGTATATGTATATATGTATACAGTATGTACATATCTGTGTGTATTTTTGTCTGTATATGAATATATGTATACCGTATATGCATGTCTGTGTATATTGTCGTATTAGTATGTACTTTGTCTATACATGGTATATGTATATGGTATTTGGTTCGAACATACAATTCCTTCTTTCATTCTGTGCATCTATCGCACAATAATCTCACTTCATGCACCTACCACATAAATGCATCAGATTCAATCGCCCTGTCTTGGGCATCGCACTGTCTTGTGCATCATCAAATTCAATCGCCCCGTCTTGGGCATCGCACTGTCTTGTGCATCATCAAATTCAATCGCCCTGTCTTGGGCATCGCACTGTCTTGTGCATCATCAAATTCAATCGCCCTGTCTTGGGCATCGCACTGTCTTGTGCATCAAATTCAATCGCATTGTCTTGTGCATCATCAAATTCAATCGCACTGTCTTGTGCATCATCAAATTCAATCGCCCTGTCTTGGGCATCGCACTGTCTTGTGCATCCAATTCAATCGCACTATCTTGTGCATCCATACATCGCACTATCTTGTGCACCCCCCACTCGCACTGTCTTGTGCACCCGTATTGTGCTATCTTGCGCATTCACCCATATCGCACTGTCTTGTGCACCCGCATTGTGCTGCATTACGCTATTCTGCGCATTCACTCAAATCGGTTAAAAACAGTCAGGTGTGCCTATCTGTTTACACCACCTCGGTTAAAATACAGTCAGGTGAGTCTGTCTGTTTACATCACCCCGGTTAGAATATAGTCAGGTGAGCCTGTCTGTTTACACCACCCAAATCGGTTAAAAACAGCAGATGAGCCTGTCTGTTTACACCACCTCTCCTCCTCTCGCGTGAGACGCGTTAGGATTGCAAATCGGTTAAAAACAGCAGGTGTGCCTGGTGTTTACACCATCTTTCCTCCTTACATTCTGTGCATCTAACGCATAATAAAGCATCTATCGCACAATTTCGATTCCATCGCACTGTCTTGTGCAATTTCAATTTAATCGCGCTATCTTGCGCATCACACCATCTTGTGCACTCCCTAGGTCTAGGAGACCTTAAATCCTCTGAAGGTGCAATTCCTTTGGTGTTTGTCGTGCCCGAACGACTTCAATGGTCTAAGAATGGTCTAGGAGACCTTAAATCCTCTAAAGGTGCAATTCCTTTGGTGTTTGTCGTGCCCGAACGACTTCAGATGGTCTGGTATAGCCACCTGCCTGTGATTGCAATAAGTTCCTAGGAGACCAACTGCGACGGTGGAAACTAGAGTTCGAATGGCGATGCCTAGAACACAAAAGGTTTGGAATTTCCGAGACTAAAGTCTGGTTTAAATACCCAGGGGTGTATCCCCGGCTTGAAATCTGTATGGCAGCCCCATAGGTTGAGGTAGCGTGTATGCGCCTCAATTCTGGATACTGAACCAACCTAGTCTGTCACCCCGTTGGAGAATAGGGAAAGTTGTGAATATGATCAGGAAGAAAAGCAGTATCGGTGGCTTCTACATATAGAGGTTACCCCTTGTCATTCTACCATACCTTCTTCCACTTGCGTAAGACGCGTTTGGATTTCGAATCCACCTTTACTCCTTTCACGTGAAACGTGTTAGGATGTGACGTTCTCCTTGGTTAAAACCTTCCCCCTCTCCGTATAAAATACGGTTAGGTACGCCTGTTGGTTACACCATTGTCATTCTCATTGGTTAAAACCGTCCCTCTCTTCGTATAAAATACGTTGAGATACGCTTGTTGGTTACACCATTGTCATTTTCTACTTGGTTAAAACCTTCCCTCTCTTCGTATAAAATACGTTGAGATACGCCTGTTGGTTACACCATTGTCATTTTCTACTTGGTTAAAACCCTCCCTCTCTTCGTATAAAATACGTTGAGATACGCCTGTTGGTTACACCATTGTCATTCTCATTGGTTAAAACCTTCCCTCTCTTCGTATAAAATACGTTGAGATACGCCTGTTGCTTACACCATTGTCATTTTCTACTTGGTTAAAACCTTCCCTCTCTTCGTATAAAATACGTTGAGATACGCCTGTTGGTTACACCATTGTCATTTTCTACTTGGTTAAAACCTTCCCTCTCTTCGTATAAAATACGTTGAGATACGCCTGTTGATTACACCATTGTCATTCTCTTTGGTTAAAACCTTCCCCCTCTCCGTATAAAATACGGTTAGGTATGCCTGTTGGTTACACCATTGTCATTTTCTCGTTGGTTAAAACCTTCCCTCTCTCCGTATAAAATACGCTGAGATACGCCTGTTGGTTACACCATTGTCATTTTCTTGTTGGTTAAAACCTTCCCTCTCTCCGTATAAAATACGCTGAAATACGCCTGTTGGTTACACCATTGTCATTCTCATTGGTTAAAACCTTCCCTCTCTTCGTATAAAATACGTTGAGATACGCCTGTTGGTTACACCATTGTCATTTTCTTTGGTTAAAACCTTCCCTCTCTCCGTATAAAATACGTTGAGATACGCCTGTTGGTTACACCATTGTCATTTTCTACTTGGTTAAAACCTTCCCCCTCTCCGTATAAAATACGGTTAGGTACGCCTGTTGGTTACACCATTGTCATTTTCTACTTGGTTAAAACCCTCCCTCTCTTCGTATAAAATACGTTGAGATACGCCTGTTGGTTACACCATTGTCATTCTCATTGGTTAAAACCTTCCCTCTCTTCGTATAAAATACGTTGAGATACGCCTGTTGCTTACACCATTGTCATTTTCTACTTGGTTAAAACCTTCCCTCTCTTCGTATAAAATACGTTGAGATACGCCTGTTGGTTACACCATTGTCATTTTCTACTTGGTTAAAACCTTCCCTCTCTTCGTATAAAATACGTTGAGATACGCCTGTTGGTTACACCATTGTCATTCTCTTTGGTTAAAACCTTCCCCCTCTCCGTATAAAATACGGTTAGGTATGCCTGTTGGTTACACCATTGTCATTTTCTCGTTGGTTAAAACCTTCCCTCTCTCCGTATAAAATACGCTGAGATACGCCTGTTGGTTACACCATTGTCATTTTCTTGTTGGTTAAAACCTTCCCTCTCTCCGTATAAAATACGCTGAAATACGCCTGTTGGTTACACCATTGTCATTCTCATTGGTTAAAACCTTCCCTCTCTTCGTATAAAATACGTTGAGATACGCCTGTTGGTTACACCATTGTCATTCTCATTGGTTAAAACCTTCCCTCTCTTCGTATAAAATACGTTGAGATACGCCTGTTGGTTACACCATTGTCATTTTCTTTGGTTAAAACCTTCCCTCTCTCCGTATAAAATACGTTGAGATACGCCTGTTGGTTACACCGTTGTCATTTTCTACTTGGTTAAAACCTTCCCCCTCTCCGTATAAAATACGATTAGGTACGCCTGTTGGTTACACCATTGTCATTTTCTCTGGTTAAAACCTTCCCTCTCTCCGTATAAAATACGTTGAGATACGCCTGTTGGTTACACCATTGTCATTTTCTACCTGGTTAAAACCTTCCCTCTCTCCGTATAAAATACGTTGAGATACGCCTGTTGGTTACACCATTGTCATTTTCTCTGGTTAAAACCTTCCCTCTCTTCGTATAAAATACGTTGAGATACGCCTGTTGGTCACACCATTGTCATTTTCTACGTGGTTAATACCTTCTTCCTCTCCGTATGAGATTGTTGGTTATACCGCCATTCCTCCTTTCGCGTGAGACGCGTTAGGCTGTTGTTTCACTCGGTTAAAATTATGTTGTGACACATTTGTATGTGATCTTGTGGCACAATTAATGCAATGCACCCCCTGTTATGTTTCATATCATTTGCACGAAGCTTTCCTTTTCATTGTTGTCATCTTCATATCTTTATCATCACTCCATGGCATGGTATTGCATTGCATAATCATGAATTTTCAAACAACTGGCTTCGCAAAGCGTGTAAGTCTAACCTTCAAACTGCATTTTGAGCATGTCACTTCCATTCTGCCCCTGAACTACGCTGGTTTGATTCCTTGCAAAAGGATACGTAGGCAACCTTCGGGTTCAACCACTTGCATTGCATCTTGTTTGCTTGCCCAAGTCTTACGGCCTTGTCAAAAGGGTCGTCTTTGGGCTTTGACATTCACTCACGTCATGAAATGACTTTGAGCTCTGTCAAAGAGGGGCAACTGTAGACACCCCATTTTGACCGGCCCTAAGACTTGGGCGCTTTCTTTTGATTACTCAATGATGAAAACAGGAATATGCTATCTCACAAAATTCTCAGTAAAAAGATGGAATATAAACTTTAATCCTAGTCTTACACCTGTTTTTGCCAAATTATTTTAGACTCCTTCTCCATTTTCTTTCCTTTTATTATGTATTATATATTATATATATATATATATATTATGTTATATTATTATATAATATTTTATTAAATTTATTCAGTAGCCTGGTTTCACCCACGCACCATACTTTTGTATACATATAATATTATATTATATAAGGTATTATTCCTCATTTAAAAAAAAATTCACTACACTCCCATCGTGCGTTTTTTTTGTTTTCTGTGCCTTTAGACCCGCTTTGGTCAAATTATGTTGCATATTTGGCCTACTAAAATATATTTTATTAGTCCATGTATTTTAATTTTACGTATTTGTGTGTTTTTATATATTTTTCTGGGTATTTGTACATGTATTTATGCTAATAATCTCTTTTATACATTATTATATTGTAAAGTGCATAGTAATTTTACTGTGCATTTCACAGTAAAATCACTGTGCATCTTTTGAAATCAACTCCTTCCACCACCGTTTCTTCTTTTGTCTTTTTCTTACAATTATTTTCTATAAAAGGGGGAAGATCAGAGAAGGAAGAGGGAGGATTTTGGCAAGGGAGAGATGAGAAGAGTCAAAAAAAATTGGGAGAGAGAATAAAAAAAAAGGGAATTGGTGCGAGGGAATTTTGAGAGAAAAAGAATCAGAAAGAAAGGAACCGTTAAAGTTGTAATTCCAAATTTTGACTGAGAATTGAGAACACATTCCACAAACTTGAGGGTAATCAAAAGAAAGTTTGTGAATCAGAAAATTCATCATGTCCCTGAAAGGTGAGTTTTCGCAAACTTTCATTTAATTTCAAAATGTGATATAATTTGTTTAAGTACTTTATTTATTGTTTTTCATAATTTTTTTTGTCACTTTAAATGGTCGGTTGAACCACCTAATTTTACTACTTTATCTGCTGTAATTTACGGTTGTATATAAACTGTTGTAATTTACATAAAATGTTGTAGTTTACTATTTATAAATTGTTGTAATTTTATCGCTTTAAATGGTCGGTTGAACCACCTAATTTTATTACTTTATCTGCTGTAATTTACGGTTGTATATAAACTGTTGTAATTTACATAAAATGTTGTAGTTTGCTATTTATAAATTGTTGTAATTTTATCACTTTAAATGGTTGGTCGAACCATCTAATTTGTTAAAAGATGTGACCCCGCCAAATGAATAGTGATCGGTGGTGAATAGTAACCTCCGGCGGTAAATAGTAACTTCCGGCGGTGAATAGTAACTCTGACGATGAATAGTAGCCCCATCGATGAATAGTACCTCCGGCGATGAATAGTAACAGCGGATGAAAAAATGCCCGGTAAGATGAATAACGATCAAGAAAGGTGAATAGTAATTGTCATGATGAATAGTAACTTCCGGCAATGAATAGTACCTCGGGATGAATAGTGCTCCCGCAAAAAATAAGTTTCCCCAAACAGAACGGAGCAGTCTTCCTACGTCAAGCAAAATATTTTCCGGCGCACATGAAGTTTCTTTATTTTATTTGATTTTATTTTTATTTTGAGAGTTTGTGAGGTTTTTATTTTGTTGTAATATTCCTTTCTCTCTCTCTTATCTGGTTTGTAATAATTTATTCAGAGCGTTGTAATAATTCCCCGCCCCGCTTCTTTCTATCCCGTTCTTTTACTTGCTTTCTTTATTTGTACATAAACATCATATTTATTTTTCATCATAGTTATGCTTTGCATCCATGTTTCATGCATCTTGATTCGGCTAAGTTTGCATTTGTGGATTTAATCAATTCCTATGTGATTATGTGCGCTACCTCATGTTCTTGAGATGATTCACATATCATATTTTAGAGGCTGAATCTTTAGTTGCATCTCATGCGTGAATTGCATTAGGATTTTGTATATAAGATCATACATGTTTTACTAACTTTGCTTTGTAGCTTGTTCGTGGGTCGTCAAACATGTAAGTTTTTATGCTTTAGCATCCCGTTTGTGTATGTTTTTCTTACTATGTTTAAGCATTCTACCATGTGGCTATTTGCTTATGTGATATAATTGTATGAATGCCAGTGGATGGAGGTTGTGTCGCTTAATTTGGAATGATGTTGATTTTCATGTTTGCAAACTCAATTTATTTGGGTTATACATTTTCAAAACTCTTTCAAAACTACATGAAATCAAGTTGTTCCAAAATGGGTGACATAGTCTATACTTGTATGCTTCACATAGTAAATTTTAGGATTTATTAACTAATCAGAACATGAACATATAAATAAAATAAAATTCATATCGTGGTTAGTAAAGGCCGATCTTTGATCGGGTGGGCGGGGGTGCTCATTATTGACCTTCCCCTCTCATACCTAAGGTTCCGAGCCAAGCATCCTTGGTTACGACGAACAGTGGCCTTGGCACCGAGTCATGGGTTTCCTAATTTCCCAAAATATTAGGTGGCGACTCTGAGATCTGATGACGCAGTCCATTTTTGACAAAATTGCAATAAAAATGGATTTTCAATAAAAGTTGCCAAATCTGGACTCTCATCTACGTTTCACATTGCACTCGTGAGAATAGATCAAAGAGATCTCAGGGGTCCGAACTGTTTAACGCGCGCGGGTACCCCCCGGGCATGTTACATGTATCCACTTTGGTTGTTGATACATGAACTGATGAACTTTTAATGCATTTTGAGTATTGCTATGCTTTAAAAAGCTGTCTTGGTAGTTGATGGATTCTTGACCAGACAGTCTAAAGTTGAATAAAATCGTTATATAAATCTCCATCCATATACATATTACTTGCATTGTTCTACTAAGACCTTGAATAAAAACCCAAATGGCCTCACTAGGCTACTATGAAGTCCTATCAGCACTTATATGCTTTCTCTTCCTTTTCTTCCTATCCACCACCGTTGATGATGTGCTTCCTTGGAACTGGCCTCTTTTTGGGATGCTACCGATTCTTCTCTGCCATGTGCACCAGATCCACGACTGGGCCACCAGACTTCTATGCCAAGTCGGAGGTACTTTTCTATTCAAAGGCCCATTTTTTTGCTAACATGAACATGTTGGTAACTGTTGATCCATCCAACGTGCACTACATAATGAATTCCAACTTCTTGAATTTCCCAAAGGGTCCTCAGTTTCTCAAGATTTTCGACGTTTTTGGAAACACGTTTATCAATTCTGATTCAGATATGTTTATCTACACAGTGCACTATGTGAAGCATTAAGGCTATATCCACCAGTTCCATTCCAACACAGAAAGCCTTTAAAACCAGACACACTTCCAAGTGGGCATTATGTTGATCCAAAAATGAAAATATTATTCTCTCTATATGCAATGGGGAGGATGAAATTCATATGGGGAGAGGATTGCGTGGAGTTTAAGCCGGAAAGATGGTTATCTGAGCGAGGAACGATCAAACATGAGCCATCTTACAAGTTCTTGGCGTTCAATGCAGGATCGAGGACTTGTTTGGGGAAAGAAGTTGCGTTCACTCAAATGAAGGCGGTTTCGGCTGCAATAATCCATAACTATAACGTTAGAGTTGTTGAAGGACACCCTGTTGTTCCTAATGCTTCTATCATTCTCTGTATGAAGCATGGCTTGAAAGTTAAAGTTACCAAAAGATGGCCTTGAAATTAATTTTAGTAGTAGTTTGGGGTATTTAAAAAGTGTAGTAAGTATGCAATGATTAGAATTTCAATAAGTAAAATGAATGGTTCAAAATAAATGTTGATTGTTGCTCTCTTTTAGCATATTGCCTAATTGTTTAAAGTTGTAATATCTTGTTCAACAAAGATGACATTTGGGTTTATTCTTGTGTATGTGAAAAAAAATTGTGAGAATGGTGATTATATGTGGTTGTGTTTAACTCACGTGCTTATGTTTTGATTTCTTTGTATGTAGAGGGGTACTATACCTATTTTTTTAAGACCTCCACTAAATAAATTATTTTCCTCCATCTTTTCTTTGAACCCATCGTAATATTTAAAATACTCCTTTCTTTGAACCTTCTCTTTACCACAACTTTTCCTTTAGCAAACGTCCTCTTCTGCCACCCTTTAACTCCGGCCACTTTTAGCATTGCCTTTGGCGGCCCTCCCCAACCCTCGCCTTATCCCCTAACACCCTTTCGCACCTCCATCATTGCCTAGTAGTAGCCCTTCCTCACCCCAGCTTTTCTTCAACCATTTTTCTGTTTTGTATTTGAATTTTTTTGGAATAACTAGGACCAAATGAACTTGATTTGTCTTGTCGTGTTCCATCGAACAAACTAAGTTTGTTTGACTGGAAATGATTGAACAAATCAAATTTGTTCGGTTCTGACCGATCGAACACAACAAAATTGATCAAGTTTGACTTTAGTAGTCTGAACATCCTTAAAATGTTCGACAATGAAAAATCGAACAATATTTGTTCGGCAAATCAGAACCGAATAACTCAATTTTTGTCAAAATCATATAAAATTCATAAAAATGATAACCAACTACACTCAAACATTTCTTAAACACCAAAATCTTATATGTAATTTATATACAATAATCATATTTACTGTTAAAACAAGTTGAGAGAGAGAGAGAGAGAGAGAGAGAGAGAGAAAGAGAGAGAGTCTCTGTGAAATATATTATTTCAATACTGAAACCAATGAACATGGTCTCCTTTATATAGAAGAAAGAAGACAAGATAAGGACTAAGATACATAGCTATCTCTGTATATATCTTAACATATCTATCTACAGAAACATAGCTATCTATATACATATCTATCTACAGATACATAGCTATCTATATACATTAACAGCCTCTCTCAAACTCAAGGAGGATACATATCAACCAACTTGAGTTTGGAAACAAGTTCAATGAAGTGGCCAGGAGGATAAGCTTTAGTGAAGATATCAGCATGTTGATTAGCAGAAGAGATCTGATAGAGATGAACAGTACCATGAGTGACATATTAACGAATAAAATGGCAATCAATCTCAATGTGCTTGGTGCAATTATAAAAAACATCATTGTGAGCAATCTAAATAGCACTATGATTGTCACAATAGAGATCAGTAACACCAGAGGGGGTAACATCCACGTCAACAAGAAGCCAACGAAGCCAGAGAAGCTCCTGAGTAGTATCAGCAAGAGCACAGCATTCGGCTTCTGTACTTGAACGTGCAGTAAGAGACTGTTTCTAGTTGTACCAAGAAATAAGAGAATCACCTAAGAAGAAAAGAAACCTGTAGTAGAGCGGCTAGGGATGGCAATTTAAACCCGGTCCGATGGGGACCCAACCCCCCAACCCCGATTGGAACAGCTTTTCCTCGAAAATTATCCCCATAGGGCCGAGAATGGTATTGAAAATTAAATCCCTGATGGTTTTCGGGCCGGGAACGGGGATATGTTCCCCAACCCCAGCCTCAGCCCTGGCCCCGCCCCATCCCGACTTAATCCCCGACTAATCCCCGTATATATATATATATATATACATATTATATGTTTAGGGTTATTTTGTGTCACTTCTCTCAGTCTCTCTCTCACTTACATCACACTCACTTCTCTCAGCCTCTCTCTCTTTCTCTCTCTACTGTGTAGTTCTTGTGATGAAGATCAATAGCGGACGTGCAGATGGGCGAAAGAGAGACGACGAATCAAACCCCCCTCCGACGACGACGACGACGACGACGACTAAGCAGAGAGCAAAGAGAGAGAGAGAGACCACCGAATCAGACCCTCCTCCTCCGATCCGTCCTCCTCCGACGACGAGCCCCACCTCCTCTTTCTCATCCTCCTTCTCCGATGAGTGCCACCTCCTTCTCCTCCGAGACCTTTGATGACGACGACGTTCCCTCTGCCACGCCAGATTTGAGCAGATGGATCTCTCTCTCTACTTAGATCTATCTCTCTCTACTCAGATTTGTGTGTTGTTGATGTTGTTTGATGATATTGTTGTTGATGATGTTGATGTTGAGGATGTTGTTGTTGCTACTGTATTTTTTTTTTTGATCCAGGAAATTTTTGGGATTGGGAAAACTTGATTCCCGTTAGGGGACGGGGACGGGGACGGGGACGGTAATAGGTTCCCCGTCGGGAAACGGGGCCGGGAACGGGGACGGGGACATTTTTACCATCGGGGATCGAGGACGGGGACATTCTTACCATCGGGGATCGGGGACAGGGAGGGCGATCTTCGACCCCGCCCCGTCCCGCCCCAATGCCATTCCTAAGAGCGGCAGTCAGTAGAATCCCCAGCCCACTCAGCATCGAAGAAGGCACGAAGCTGAAGAGAGAAGTGGGCGGAATAATGAAGACTATGAAATAAGATGCCTTTGAGATAACGAAGGATACGAAATAAAGCATCATAATGAGGTGTACGAGGAACCGACATATACTGGATAACAATATGGATAGCATAGGTAATGTCAGGACGAGTAATAGTAAGATAGACAAGGCTGCCAACCAGTTGACGATATAGAGTAGCATCAGAGAGTAGAGTGCCATCAAGAGGAGTAAGATTACTCTGAGTCTCCAGGGAAGTGGGGGCAGTCTTGTAATCTATAAGACCAACACAAGCGAGAAGATCGTAGGTATACTTAACCTGAGAGAGAAACGAACCCGTGGAGTCATGGGAGATTTCAAGACCCAAGAAATAGCTGAGAGGACTATAGTCTTTCATCTCGAAATGATGGCTAAGAAACTGTTTGAGGCGAAGAACACCATCCACATCATCACCGGTGATAATCATGTCATCCACATAAAGCAGAAGCAGGGTGGTCCCTTGAGTAGTTTTCCACACAAAAAGAGCAGTATCATAAAAATTGGAGGTGAAACCATAATCATGAAGAGTAGAGCTGAACTTGGCAAACCAAGTGCGTGGGGCTTGCTTAAGAACATATAATACAAGCTGAAATTTGCAGACCTTATGAGGCGGATAAGTAGACCCAGGGAGAGTTTGCATGTAGACCTCCTCTAGAAGATCACCATTAAGGAAAGCATTTTGAATGTCTATTTGAGAAAGGTCCCATTGGTGAGTGGCAGCAACAACAATCAAGCTGCGAACAGAGGTAAGACGGGCAACAGGAGTAAAGGTCTCCTCATAATCAATACCATATTCCTGGTTGAAGCCTTTAGCAACAAGGCGAGCTTTGTATCTCTCAATAGAGCCATTAGGGTGGGTCTTGATTTTGTATACCCATTTGCAGCCAATGGCAGTCTTCCCAGGGGGATGATCAACAACATCCCAAGTATAAGTTTTGTCTAAAGCTTGCAACTCATTAGTCATAGCATGCTACCAAAGAGGATTAGAGCGAGCCTCGCGATAGGAGGTAGGTTCATGAGTTGAAAAAGCAGTGGAACCAATAATATAATCATGAAGATGAATAGAAGGTTGTGTTACCCGGTGTGGCCGAGTAGAGGGTGAAGAAGCCAAAGGGCATGGGAGTGACGCAATAGGAGAGGAGGATCCTAAGGGAGCAAGAGCAGAACCATCAGAGCGAGCAGGCTCATGGGCAAGACCAGTAGGAAATGATGTCTCTAAAGGGGTAGGTAGGGGCCCTGTATTAATCTCATTAGAGAATAGATCTGTGGAAGGGTTAGTAAAAAATAGAGAGGGTGAGGGAGTGGATAAGTGGAATTATGAGAAGGAGGAAAACATTTTGTGTTCCCAAAAAATCACATGACGAGAGATACGGAGGTGCTGGGAGATAGGATCACAACAACGATACCCTTTATATTCAATACCATACCCCCAAGAAGCAACAAAGACATGAACGAGGTTCAAGTTTGTTGTGTTCATGAGGTTGGAGAAAAACAAAACATGCAGAACCAAAGACCCTAAGATTGGGGTAAGGGGGACAAGTGCCATGCAAACACTCATAGGGAGTGTGATTATGAATGACAGGCGTAGTGATACAATTTATAGTGTAAGCAGCAGTGAGAGCGGCTTCGCCCTAAAAATTTTCCGTAACAAGAGGAAGAGAAAAGGAGAGCTCGAGTAGTGTCGAGAATATGACTATGTTTCCGTTCAGTACGTCCATTTTGTTAAGACGTACCGGGACAGAAACGATGAGGCTGAGTACCATGACTCTGAAGAAAAGAAAGAAAATCATAATCCTTATATTCCATGGCATTGTCGAAGCGAAAGATCTTAGTAGTTTTAGAAAATTGGGTTTGGACCATTTAAACAAAATTGTAATAAAGTTGTTTGAGGTTAGAGCGATTTTTCATAAGAAACAGCCATGTAAAATGGGAAAAATCATCTATAAAAATAACAAAATAACATGTACCTCCCATAGTAGGAGTTGGGGAGGGGCCCTAAACATCAAAATTGATGAGATTAAAAGGCATAAGAGAAATAGAGTCACTTTTATTAAATGATAAAGCAGGTTGTTTGACAAGTTGGCATGACAAACAATCTAAAGTTTCAAAACTAACAGGACCTAATTGACCACTAGAAATTAAAGACTTTAACCGACCAACAGAAAGATGTCATAAACAACAGTGCCAAAACTTAAAAGGAGATAAAAGAGGAGCAGTAGTAAGAGCTGTTAGTTGAGAAGAAACCTGAACATAAAGGTGAATGAGTTCATAAAGACGTCTATGCTTACGGCCGATCCCAAGAGTCCGTCCTGCCCGAGGATCTTGCATCAAACAACCAGTATGAGAAAAGGTACCAGTTAGACCATACTCACATAAATGACCAATGGAGAAAAGATTTAAAGTAAGAGCAGGTATAAAGTACATATGAGATAAAGATAAGTGCGAGGTGGAAATAGAACCAACATGACTTACAGACAAAAGAGACCCGTCAACAGTATGAATAGAAGGAACATGAGGATTAGAAGAGAAAGAAGTAAAAATAGTAGGATTAGAGGTCATGTGATTACAACAAGTTGAGTCAAAATACCAGGAAGTTTTACCTGAGGTGACAGACAAAACAGTAGAGGGAGGAGTATCGGAAGCGGAGAGAAATTGTTGGAACATGGCTTCGACATCGGTTTGAGAAAAGACTGAAGTAGAAGGGTCTATAGGCATAGAAGAAGGTAAATCCTCTAAGGCAGCAGCAGCAATGCGATGAACATGCATAGATTTAAACTGATTCCCAGAACGTTGAGAGTTGCCCTGTGAAAAACTCCTAGTGGAAGAACCATTGTGAGAGGATGAACTAGGAGAGGCTCGGGTTGGATTTTGGAAGCAATCTTGTTGTAGATGACTAGGACCAATCTTGTTGAAAAACCGGCAAAGTCGAACTGGACAATGAACCAAAAGATGAGTAGATGGAAGACCTCGGTTTTGACAGTAATTTCAAGTAGTGGACCACTGTTGTAAAGAAGAACTACGAGTCTGGGGAGTATCAAGAACAGAGTCCATAGGGTGTGGATGGAGATGACCAAGCCTAGTTTCCTCTGATAGTAGTTCTGAAATAACCTGCTCAAGAGTGGGTAAAGGAGTGCGATGAAGGAGAGATGCGCACACCGGCTCAAAATGAGGAGTTAGAGCCATAAGAAAATTGAACCAATCACTGTTGGTCGCGATAAGTAGTAAACAGAGCAGCATCCTCAGTATGGGGCCATGGAGGTTCAGAGAGAGCAAGCTGATCCCAAACAGAATAAATTTTGGAGAGGAAATCATTAATAGTCTGAGTTGGCTCTTGGCGCATACGGTGAAGATGGCTTTGAAGCTGATATTGGTGAGCAAGACCAGTAGTCTGATATTGGTTTTTCAAAAAATCCCAGATATCTTTTGCTGAGTGGAAAAAGTGTCAAGTTGGAACTGACCAAACTGAAAGCTGATAAATGTAGTAGATGTATTCCGAAGCCAAGTGATAATCTGATAGTTCTTACTATCCCAATCCTCTAAGTGGTCTACATATTTGGCAGCTGATTCAGTGGTCTCTTGGTTGGGTTTGCGCACATCTCCAGTGATAATATGCCAAAGTTTCTTGCTTTTGAGGAAGCCAGACATGGCTTGTGCCCATAAGACATAATTGGACCCGTCAAGAACAACTGAAATAGGGTGGTAAGAAGAGTCTGGGCAATCCATGGAAAAAAACAACACTATAGATACAGAATTTGAAAAATCGAGGGTTCCAGTGAATTCAGAGGGTCGAAAACAGTGAGAAACCAGTCTGAACTGGCCTAAAAAGGCCAAAAACTAGACTGAATCGGCCTATTGAAGAGGTTGAACCGGATTAGGGCTGACGTCAGCAACAACGTGTGTCAGTTAGGCGCGTATGATTGAGGCTGCTCAAGCGGCTGAAACGGTGCGAGTCTGTGGCGTCTAGGGCACAAGCAGCTGAGACGGCTCAAGCAGCTGAGGCTGACATAAGACACGTAAGATAGCGGAGACGGAAGCGATTGACGCACCGGTAACAAAAGCGATGCGTGAGGACGCGTGGAGTCTGATCTAAGGACGCCGTTAGTGGCGTTGGAATCGTTAGAAGATTCTGAGCACAATGGTAGGCTGTGTGAAAATTTTAGAGAACAAAAAGAATCTGAATAGTGACGGAACTAGGATAAATACCAAAAAATGTAAAGCTTTCTGGTTAATGAGCCATAACTTTGCTCTCTGATACCATGTTAAAACAAGTTAAGAGAGAGAGAGAGAGAGAGAGAGAGAGAGAGAGAGTCTCTATGAAATATATTATTTCAATACTGAAACCAATGTACACGGTCTCCTTTATATAGGAGAAAGAAGACAAGATAAGGACTAAAGATACGTAGCTATCTAACTAAAGATACGTAGCTATCTATCTACATTAACATATACGTCTAAACTATGATATTTATTTTTTTATTTTTGTTCGTTATTATATTATTCATGTTCTATATGGAAGTTAATTTTCAAGAAAGAGAGGAGCCGAAAAGGGAGCCATCGGTAAGAGAGGGGCTAGGCTTGCTGATGGAGTTGGAAGAGAGATGAGGTAGCTGCAAGTAGTGATGGGTTGGTGGGATAGGGTTAAGGTTAGAATTTTGTTGATTAGGGATGAGGATAAGGTTAGTATTTCATATTAGAGTAATTTTGTAATAAAAAAATAAATAGAGAAAGTGGAAATCCTATGATAAAAAAATGGGAGCTATTAGCATCTCTCTTACATGAAGCATGGCTTAAGGGTGAAAATTTTGTTGAATGTTACCATTTTCTTGTGTTCTGTTTGGTTCATCAGAATAAGATGGAATGGAATAGAAATGTGATTTCTTAAGCCTTACTATGGTCAAAATGGTGAAAGATGATTCTTTAATGGTGAAAGATGATTCCTTTAATTTGATATTATTTTTTAAATCTAATAAGAGTAAATATATTTTTATAATGATCATTTCATTTTATTTCATTTCAGTTAATCAAACACTACCTAATAAAATTTTTCTATATTTCTACGAAACACAATGTTACCTAATATATGTAGATTTTTAATTGGTACTAATTATGCAATATAGTTGTGAAACAATTTGATCTTGCAAAACATGAAGAAAAAAAATATCCAGGTGATTGGTCATTTAAAAATTATCAAATTGAATTTTTATATTTTTAAACAAGGGTTTGGATTCTCTCAAAATTGGTCATCCAACTTCTAATAAATGTTTGAGCTTGGTGGGTCCATTTTGGGACCGGCCTCGGTAATCTAAACCATTCATTTTTAAGGATTTGTTGAGTAGAATATTCATATAAAAATTAAGTTGAATAGACATTCATAGCTATATAATTTAATTACATTTGTTTAAAAAAAATAGAAGATAAATATAAGTTTTTGAATAACTATCTATTTTTTGTAATATAACTGTGATTCAAATATATAGTTACTGATATTCGTTCATCTTAATTTTTTTTTTTTATAAATATTCTACTCAACGAATTTTAAAAAGTAAATGGTTTAAATCACCAAGGTCAGCTCCAAAATAAGTATACCAAGCCCAAACACTCTCTGAAATTGAGATGACCAAATTGATAGAATGAATACATACCCTTAAATAAAGATTTAACAAAAAAAAAAAAAAAACAAAACAAAACAAATACACGAGTTACTTAAAATAATTGAGATTCCAAATACATATTAATCTCTTAACTAATCATAAAATGTCACATTACTTGGATTCTAGGACCTTTAGCTTCTTACGTTGGAGGAAAATGTGAGCAAGCAAGCATTGAAGAACTCCCAAGTTGGAAGCATGCCTACCCAACACGATACAGTATAAAATATTAACCAAAATCACATAGTAAAGTCATTACCAAAGAATAGCCATAATTTATGTTGATTTATTCACCAGTAAACTTTCCCCTTTAATCTAGCTTAATGTTTGTTTTGTGTTAAAAAAAATAAAAATATAAAATAAATAAATAAATAAGCACTAATGACAAAGAATGGTGTTGAGTTTATGCAATGGAATGGAGATTTCCATTTTAATGGGGGAAGATTATTTCTCTCTTGATCTTATGCATATTATTATTATTATTATTATTATTTCGGTTAATTATCCATAGGTCTTGTTATAAGGACCTGTGCACCATTAAGGGTTTGTTTGGCATGTGCTAAAATAGCACATGTTATTTCAGTACATTATCTTATTTGGATTAAATCACCTCTTTATCACATCACTTTAATCCCAACTCACATTTTATATTTTTTTTTATAAAAAGTTAAAAAGTATACTAATCTAACACTTCCTAATCAATCCATAACTCTCACAAGTGTTTGTATAGATCAAAAAGTTCCACAAGTGTTAGTGACGTTTCTCTGTAACATTTTCTCAACTGACGCTAAAAGCTAACCATTAGTAACACATTTTTTTTATAAAAATGCCACTAAAATAATAAAAAATAGAATTTGTGGTAACAATTAAAAGTAAATAGGAATTTTTGATACATAAAAAATTTAAGAAGATTTATTAATACACCCATCTTTCACTACAAGAAAAAGGGGCTATTGCAACGGTTCTTTTATGGCGTTTATGAAAATGCCATTATAAACTAATGAAACACAATATTTTGAAAAACATTGTCTGTAATATCAGTTAAACGGTGTTGTATTGGGTCATGTTATTGACCGTTTAAACCTCCATTTCTTTTAACCCAGTCTCTCTCTTTTTCAGTCTCTTCCACAACTCAGTCTCTCTCTGTCTTCCAAAACTCTCAATTTGAAGCTCTCACTATCATTTTCACTCTCATTCTCAAACAAACTCGCTCGCTCGATTGCAAATTTTGCATTTGATCTCTATTATCTCACTCTCACACACTATGGTTTGCACTTCATCGATCTCCGTTGTAACGCCCTCAAAATAATAACATTAAACCCATCAGATAAGACAAGCATTTACATATAAACTAAGCACATTCCTTTCATTCATTAGAATTCCAAGACATAAGTATTACATGTTAACCTTATATCAAAATGCCCTACGGGCTTACAGCTTTCCAAGTTAACACTTGGTTACAACAAAGAGTTCTAACTCGTTTACACATTAAGCCCTTGGCTTGAAATTACATGTAATACATCAAAAGTAAAACGACAAAACTATGCCCGCCACTAGCCTCCCAGCTATGTCCTTGGAGGTGGCATGCTTCCTGTACCTGAAAATGATATTCCCATATAGGGTGAGCCACAGCCCAGTAGAAATACACTAAACCAACCATGGACAATGACTAAAACATTAGCAATTGATAGTTGGTCAATACTGATACAATCACATAAATTGCATATTTATGTCAACGACTTACAAGTCCCAATTACTTTTCATTTTCCCTTTTTCAACAGATAAGCATGCTAGCTCTATCATCATTTCCACAGATATGTATAAAAACTATATCTCACATTCAGATAAGCATAAAAGCTATATCCACATTCTCAACAGATATGTATATCAACAATATCCACAGATAAGCATACAAGCTGTATCCACACTCTACAACAGATATGTATAACCACAATATCCACAGATAAGCATACAAGCTATATCCACACTTCACAAAGATAAGCATATGAGCTCTATCTTCACTTCTCTAGACAAGCATATGAGCTCTGTCTACGGAGTTCATCCCCTATCTCCTCCCAATACCTATCCGGTTTAGAGGTACATCCCCTATCTTCCCCTAAACCGCGGAGTACATCCCCTATCTCCTCCTCTACACATAACGTATATAAACACATTGGTTCTATATACAATCACACAATACAAACAATTAATGTATTCTATCAACTGTCAAGTTCCATGACACATTCCATTGATTAGTTCCCGTTTACTTAATCATCATGCATTGTCTACAACAATCTCGACTATCCTTCACCGATAGCCCAAAGCAGTTATTTCTAAAACAGAAAATAAATGCACAAATGGATATTCAATCAACATTTCATTTCCTTCATTCCTCTCAATTAATTATCCCAATTAATTAAACAATGTAATTAGGTCAATTCCCTTAATTAACATTTCAACCCTTAGGTCCCATTTTCATCAATGATTCAACATTAATTCCATTTTCCATGCCAAACATGCATCTAGGTTTATTATGAATAAAACCCCAACTTTTGTAAAATTACGCAAAAGTCCCAAACTTTCACCAAATTACCAAACCAAGCCCAACATCTCAAATTACCAAAATTTAAAGACAAAACCCATAGAGAGGAGTAGGTTATCCCTACCTCAAATTCGGAGTCCCAAAGGAGAAGACAACAAAACCCAACGTGCTCCAAAACCCGTGATTTTCAGATTAAAATGTAGCCCTCGACGATCAACAACCTTTTTGTAAAGGCCAAAGGTGAGCCAATCACTCCTACTAGATCAAAACCTAGAGAGAAGGTAGTATCTAGAGAGAAAGACTCAACAATGGTGTTTTTGGAAAAGTAAGAGAGAGAAGAGAAAGTGAAAAAGTGATTTGAAGAGTCACAATTTCGGGACTTTAACCCAGGTCTCTGCTCGAGCGTAAAACACCCCGCTCGAGCGGCCACTCACAGACTCCCGCTCGAGCGGCCAACCTCCCGCTCGAGCGCAGAATGCACTCGCTCAGCACTTTTGCAGAACCAGGCCTCCGCTCGAGCTCCCAATCCCTACGCTCGAGCTCACAACACTGCACAACAAGATACTGGATGGATGTATTCCCCGCTCGAGCGCCAACACCTCCGCTCGAGCGGACAGGCCAAAAATCTAGGCAACTAGTTTTGGTTTCTAAACTCAACCAACCTGAAACAAACCTGCCCAACACATCCCATAACTCAAATACTAAGTAAAAAGGATGCAAACAAGATGATAGACAACTACCAACATCCACGGACACATGTCCGGATCACGGTATAACAAGGGTAAACCCGGGATCGCTATAACCTCCCCCCCTTAAAGAATTTCGCCCCCGAAATTAAGCACAAGTTGCAAAACAAGCTTTCCTCCATTTTAAACAGTGTTACACTTGAACAGTCAACAATTCGACCCATTACCGGTCATCCCATCCCTTAAACAAGAGACATATCACAATATGTAAATAACATATGTACTTTCAACATGCATCAACATTATGCACTATCCTTCCAATTCCAACAATATATTCAACAGATATATTGTTACATTCAACTTCCATATGAGGCAAGTTCCAAAACATACTTTCAATAAACCAAACATTTTCAATGTTTCACAACTTAAGACATATATAAAAGCTCTTAAGTTCAACAAAACGTAAAATTTAAATACAAGATCACACATCAACAAACAAGTCCGGATATTTCTCACGGACTTCCAACTCACGTTCCCAAGTGGCTTCCTCCACTCCGTGATGTTTCCACAAGACTTTCACCAAAGGAATGGTCTTGCCACGCAGGACCTGATCCCGCCTATCCAAGACCCGAACCGGTCTCTCCTCATACGAGGCATCCTCATCTACCTCTAAATCGGTCCAATCCAGCACATGTGATGGATCTGGCTCATACTTCCGAAGCATACTCACATGAAACACGTCATGCACTCCGGACAACTGCGGCGGTAAGGCTAACCGATAAGCAACCTCACCTATCCTCTCAAGGATCTCAAAAGGACCTATAAACCGAGGGGATAACTTCCCACTCTTCCCAAACCTCATCAGGCCTCGTCTAGGTGATATCTTCAGAAAGACATGATCACCTACCTCAAACGCCAAAGGCCTCCTCCTACGGTCGGCATAACTCTTTTGTCGACTCTGGGCTGTAACAAGCCTCCTACGGATAAGCTCAACTTTCTCCGTCGTCTCCCTAACCAACTCCGGACCCAACAAAGGTGCATCACCCACCTCGGCCCAACAAACTGGAGACCTACACGGTCGGCCATACAAGGCCTCAAACGGTGCCATACCGATGCTAGACTGAAAACTGTTGTTGTAGGCAAACTCTACCAATGGCAAGTGCCTCTCCCACGTCCCACTAAAGTCCAGGACACAACCCCGAAGCATATCCTCGAGGATCTGAATAGTACGCTCGGACTGCCCGTCAGTCTGAGGATGATAAGCCGTACTAAAGGTCAGCTCAGTGCCCAGTGCACTCTGCAAACTCTGCCACAACCTAGCAGTAAAACGAGGATCTCTATCTGAGACGATCGTCACTGGGACCCCGTGCAATCTCACTACGTCCCGAATATACAAATCGGCTAGGTGATCTACCGAATCTCTCACGCGCATAGGAATAAAGTGCGCCGACTTAGTCAACCGGTCTACAACCACCCAAATGGCATTACTACCTCGCTGAGTCCTCGGAAGACCTACAACGAAGTCCATAGTGACATGCTCCCACTTCCACTCGGCAATAGGCAAGGGTTGCAACAAACCCGCTGGCCTCTGATGCTCGGCCTTCACTTGCTGGCAAGTAAGGCATTTCGATACGAAAACAGCCACATCTCTCTTCATACCCCGCCACCAAAACTGGCGGCTCAAATCCTGATACATCTTAGTGCCTCCCGGATGCACCGCAAGGCGCGAATGATGAAACTCTCGGAGTACTTCCTCTCGGCAAGACTCCGGTACAAACAAACGGTCTCGGTATCTCACACTCAGGTCGGGATACACCGTCAAACCCTTCTCAACTTTCCCACTGGAGATCTTCTCTCGGATGGATTCTATCTCAAGGTCACCTCTCTGTGCCTCTAACACTCTAATCACAAGTGTAGGTTGCGCAACAACGGAAAACAAGGCCGCAGCCTCAACAGATTCGCCTAGTAGCAAATCAAACTCGCCAAGTGCTCCCAACATCTCCCATTCCCGGATGGCTATACAAGCTACATCACTAATGGTTTTCCTACTAAGGGCATCGGCCACAACATTGGCCTTTCCCGGATGATAATGCAACTCAAAATCATAATCCTCGATGAACTCCATCCATCTCCTCTGCCTCAAATTCAAGTCTCTCTGGGTAAACAGATACTTCAAACTCTTGTGGTCCGAGAATACCTCGAACCTCTCACCATAAAGGTAGTGCCTCCAGATTTTCAAGGCAAAGATCACAGCTGCTAACTCTAGGTCGTGTGTGGGGTAATTCTTCTCGTGTATTTTCAACTGACGTGAGCCATAAGCTACCACTTTCCCCTCTTGCATCAACACACAACCCAAACCCTCTCGTGAGGCATCACAATAAACCGCATAACCCAACCCTCTCTCCGGAATAATCAATACCGGAGCGGTGGTCAATCTAACTTTCAACTCTTGGAACGACTTTTCACAAGTCTCACTCCACACAAACTTGACTCCCTTCCGAGTCAGTCTAGTCAACGGTGACGCTAACCTGGAGAAATCTTTCACAAACCGACGGTAATACCCAGCTAATCCCAGAAAACTGCGGATCTCAAACACACTCTTAGGCTGTGCCCAATCTTGCACTGCCTCAACCTTGGATGTATCAACAGACACCCCTTTTCCGGATACCACGTGGCCTAAGAATTTGACTTCCCTCAGCCAGAACTCACACTTCCCAAACTTGGCATACAGCCTATGGGCTCTAAGCAATTCAAGCACCACTCTCAAGTGTTCCTCGTGCTCTTCCTCAGAAGGCGAATAGATAAGAATGTCGTCCACGAAGACGACCACAAATCGGTCTAAGAACTCCCGGAAAATCCGGTTCATCAAGTCCATAAAGACTGCCGGTGCATTGGTAAGCCCGAATGGCATCACCAGAAACTCGTAATGGCCATACCGCGTACGGAATGCCGTCTTCAGAACATCTTCCTCCCTGACCCTCAACTGATGGTAACCCGATCTCAAGTCTATCTTAGAGAAACAACGGGAACCCTTCAACTGGTCAAACAAATCATCTATACGGGGCATAGGGTACTTATTCTTAACCGTAGCCCGATTCAACTTCCTGTAGTCAATACACAATCTCAAGGCACCATCTTTCTTTTTAACAAAGAGTGCCGGTGCTCCCCACGGTGAAACACTAGGGCGGACAAAGCCCTTATCTAGCAATTCCTGGAGCTGAACTTTCAACTCAACCAACTCTGCTGGAGCAAAACGGTAAGGTGCCATAGAAATCGGCGCCGTACCAGGCACTAAATCAATAGAGAACTCTATCTCTCGGTGAGGTGGCAAACTAACAAGATCTTCGGGAAAGACATCCGAATACTCACAAACCACCCTCGGTAACACAACCTGGGTCTCACCACTCTCACCACTCTCACAGCTAGCAAGTAGACTACTAAGCTCACTTCGCCCTCGCGAATCAAACCCCGGTGGCAAAACACTACCAACCCGGTCTCCCAAGAAATGGAACCACTCCCCGCTCAAGGTACATAACGTGACCCTCTGGCGGTAGCAATCAATAACAGCCCGGTATGACGATAACCAGTCCATACCCAAAATAACATCAAAACCCTTCATGGGCATGACAACAAACGGAAAAGGAAGCCTATAGTCGGCGACCTCTATATCACATCCTCTAACACCCTGTTTCAGGATCAACTCACCGCCCAAAGGCGATACCACACAAATAGGAGATGCTAACTGTGCTAACTCCAATTCCAAAACAGATGCAAATGCAGCAGATACAAAAGAATGAGATGCACCCGTGTCTATCAACACATTAGCAACCGAGTTGAAAAATAGAAAAGTACCTCTCACTACTGATGGAGCCGGTACTAAATCCTGCGCGGTAACAGCATACACGCGCCCCGTAGGCCCCTGGTCTACCTGCTCACCCCTCGGAGCAAAAGACTGCTGCACAGACTGGGATGACGAAACTCCCGGATTGGCCCTCGAGGCCTGCACAGACTGAGCTGGCTGAAAACCCTGCGTCTGCCTAGAACCAGACGCTCCCGAAGTGGCACTCAACTGTGGGCAAAACCTCTTCATGTGCCCAGGTTGTCCACACTGATAACAAGTCAAGAGCTGCCCCCTGCCCAAACTCTGACTCTGCGGTCTAGCTGAAGAAGAAGTAGCTTTCTGACCCCCACCCTTCTGCGGGCAAACCGAAACCTTGTGACCCAACTGGCCACACTTGTAACAAGTGAATTCCCCCTGACTGCCTCTCCCCGAGCCTACACTCGGCACTGGAAAGGTCGATCTAGAGACTGCACCCTGAGACTGCTGAGGGTTATAACCCTTCTGTCTCCTGCCATCACTCTGACTATCCTGGCTCCTCTTGGAGCCTCTTTGACCCTCATCCTCCTCCTGCATCATAAGCTCCATATGAGCTGCAGCGTCCACTAGGTGTCTATACTCTCGAATATAAGACCCACCAATTCTCAACTTGAGGCCCCGCCTCAACTTCCGCTCAAACTCATAGCAACGGCGTTCCTCAGACGCCACCAGTTCAGGTGCAAACCTGGACAGACTGGTAAAAGTAGCCTCAAACTCGGCCACTGACAAGCCCTGCTGATTAAGCCGGCTAAACTGATCCCTCAGCTTCTCCCTAGCTACTGCAGATAAAAACCTCTCCTGAAAAGCATTCACAAACGCCTCCCAAGTACCACCAACACGAGCTTTCTCGTACTTCCACCATTGACCCGCATCTCCCTTCAGTTGAAAGGATGCCAAGGTCACTTTCAGTGCTCCGTCCTCGATGCCAAGCATCTCAAACGTCTTCGTTGTCTGTTCGAGCCATTCATCTGCCTTAAGCGGCTCTTTAGGATCCCTGATAAACTCGTCCGGATTACACCGGAAGAACTCCCTCTTCAAGAAGGAAGGTCCTGTCTCAGCTGCCTGATTCCCAGCTCTAAGAATACCCAAAGCTCCTGCTATCTCTCTGGCCAAGGCACCCATAGCCTGCTGACCTACTGGCTCGGCCACATTGGCCTGCCCAACTCCATCCTGCACTGCCGGAATCTCACCCTGTAACGGTACTTCCTGCCTCGCAGGTCTACCACGCCTAGCACCTCTTCCTCGTCCTGACATCCTAATAAAGGTAACACAGAACGTTAGCACATTCATAGGTGTGCCGAAACTGAACACTCACGTCCTAATGCATGGACAAGTGTAATTCACTCCACATAAGCACATAAACACATAAGCACTTACGAATTTCATTTCCGGATAATGACAGTCCGAGGCGTTACTAGAGTTCCGGTTAGAAACAGCATTGATCAAGTGCTTTTCCAACAAGACTCCCAGAAACTCAAGGATCCAATCAACATCCCAGAAATTAAATCCCATACCCACATAGTCACATAAGCATGTTATCACTTAAGCACATAGCATATGGTACTACATCTACGTCTCTATCAAGCGAGACAAACCCATTGTGATCCTAATCACTTCCCACGTGCCCAAAGTATTCGAACCCGGTACGCTCTGATACCAAGTTGTAACGCCCTCAAAATAATAACATTAAACCCATCAGATAAGACAAGCATTTACATATAAACTAAGCACATTCCTTTCATTCATTAGAATTCCAAGACATAAGTATTACATGTTAACCTTATATCAAAATGCCCTACGGGCTTACAGCTTTCCAAGTTAACACTTGGTTACAACAAAGAGTTCTAACTCGTTTACACATTAAGCCCTTGGCTTGAAATTACATGTAATACATCAAAAGTAAAACGACAAAACTATGCCCGCCACTAGCCTCCCAGCTATGTCCTTGGAGGTGGCATGCTTCCTGTACCTGAAAATGATATTCCCATATAGGGTGAGCCACAGCCCAGTAGAAATACACTAAACCAACCATGGACAATGACTAAAACATTAGCAATTGATAGTTGGTCAATACTGATACAATCACATAAATTGCATATTTATGTCAACGACTTACAAGTCCCAATTACTTTTCATTTTCCCTTTTTCAACAGATAAGCATGCTAGCTCTATCATCATTTCCACAGATATGTATAAAAACTATATCTCACATTCAGATAAGCATAAAAGCTATATCCACATTCTCAACAGATATGTATATCAACAATATCCACAGATAAGCATACAAGCTGTATCCACACTCTACAACAGATATGTATAACCACAATATCCACAGATAAGCATACAAGCTATATCCACACTTCACAAAGATAAGCATATGAGCTCTATCTTCACTTCTCTAGACAAGCATATGAGCTCTGTCTACGGAGTTCATCCCCTATCTCCTCCCAATACCTATCCGGTTTAGAGGTACATCCCCTATCTTCCCCTAAACCGCGGAGTACATCCCCTATCTCCTCCTCTACACATAACGTATATAAACACATTGGTTCTATATACAATCACACAATACAAACAATTAATGTATTCTATCAACTGTCAAGTTCCATGACACATTCCATTGATTAGTTCCCGTTTACTTAATCATCATGCATTGTCTACAACAATCTCGACTATCCTTCACCGATAGCCCAAAGCAGTTATTTCTAAAACAGAAAATAAATGCACAAATGGATATTCAATCAACATTTCATTTCCTTCATTCCTCTCAATTAATTATCCCAATTAATTAAACAATGTAATTAGGTCAATTCCCTTAATTAACATTTCAACCCTTAGGTCCCATTTTCATCAATGATTCAACATTAATTCCATTTTCCATGCCAAACATGCATCTAGGTTTATTATGAATAAAACCCCAACTTTTGTAAAATTACGCAAAAGTCCCAAACTTTCACCAAATTACCAAACCAAGCCCAACATCTCAAATTACCAAAATTTAAAGACAAAACCCATAGAGAGGAGTAGGTTATCCCTACCTCAAATTCGGAGTCCCAAAGGAGAAGACAACAAAACCCAACGTGCTCCAAAACCCGTGATTTTCAGATTAAAATGTAGCCCTCGACGATCAACAACCTTTTTGTAAAGGCCAAAGGTGAGCCAATCACTCCTACTAGATCAAAACCTAGAGAGAAGGTAGTATCTAGAGAGAAAGACTCAACAATGGTGTTTTTGGAAAAGTAAGAGAGAGAAGAGAAAGTGAAAAAGTGATTTGAAGAGTCACAATTTCGGGACTTTAACCCAGGTCTCCGCTCGAGCGTAAAACACCCCGCTCGAGCGGCCACTCACAGACTCCCGCTCGAGCGGCCAACCTCCCGCTCGAGCGCAGAATGCACTCGCTCAGCACTTTTGCAGAACCAGGCCTCCGCTCGAGCTCCCAATCCCTACGCTCGAGCTCACAACACTGCACAACAAGATACTGGATGGATGTATTCCCCGCTCGAGCGCCAACACCTCCGCTCGAGCGGACAGGCCAAAAATCTAGGCAACTAGTTTTGGTTTCTAAACTCAACCAACCTGAAACAAACCTGCCCAACACATCCCATAACTCAAATACTAAGTAAAAAGGATGCAAACAAGATGATAGACAACTACCAACATCCACGGACACATGTCCGGATCACGGTATAACAAGGGTAAACCCGGGATCGCTATATCCGTCACTTGCAATCCGACTCTCTAGCAGTTCTTCATTGATCTCTGTCACTCGAGGGCTTTGCTCTAGCTGTTCTTCATTGTATTCGAACTCGAACTCGATCTGCTCTTCATCAAATCGCAGATCCAAAACTCATATCATTCTTGAACCATATCGATCTCTCTTGCTCTTATCTCAGGTACATTTTTCATTCTCTACTTTCTCATTGTCAAATCTACTAATTAAGTCTGTAATTTTTTCATTCTTTAGTTTTTTTTTTTATAAAAAAAACTAGTTTATATAATTTGTGATGATCTTACTTGTTAGGTTTTATTCTTGGCAATCCCGTTTGACAAAACTCCTTTCAGTTATATTTATTTTCGCACTTTTATTTCAGTGAGGCTATGAGTGTTTAGATGCGAATCCAACCCGAATTGAGCCTTTCAGAGAAGTTTGTGATGCAAATATTTTCAAGATTGCCACTTCGCTGATTATTACGGGGGTCGAGCTGCCCGGTCAGCTCGCGGCCCGAAGCAAAATGCAAAAATGCATTCAAAGTTGCCTGTCCGATCATGTTATATTTTTCCAGTTTTTCCAGTTTTGGCCTTCCCGCTCGAGCGGGGAAAGGGACGCTCGAGCGGGGATTGGAAGCTCTCAGCATCTCTGCAGTCGCCTGTAAAAATACTGGAAGGTGTGATTTTACGCTCGAGCGGATTCTCCTACGCTCGAGCGCATCTCAGTTTGTTCGCACGCAGTTTTTGGTCAGTCCGCTCGAGCGGGCTATGTTGAGCTCGAGCGGAGATCGCGGGACAGATTCTATAAATTCGCATGTTGGGTCAGATTTTAGGATAACGACTCCAGATCTTCTTTTTGTTTTCTAGGGTTTATATCTGGGGATACTTTGTGAGTTTTCTTTGATGTTTTTATTGAGTATTCAACTCATGATCTAAAGAGAGTACATCAAAGGTTTGTTTGTTATACACAAAAGAGAGAGTTATTCTTCAGTTGTGGATTCTGAAGAATTCGAGCCTGAAGCTTTGGTGGAATCCGGAGTGGCTCATCAGAAAGACAATTCCGTGGTGAAGATGGGGTTGGAAGAGGCACATAGAGGTTGGTTCAATTAGGCATTGTGGATTCGCTAGGTAATTGAGAGTATACCTGTGTAATTCCTTTAAATCTTCTTAGTGGATTGTTCTTGTGGCTGTTGCCCGTGGTTTTTTGATCACAGTTGGAGGTGTCCAATTGTGGTTTTTTCCACGTTAAATCGCTGTGTTTCTTTGTCTTGATTGTTTGATTGGGATTGTTATATTCTGCTTAAAATTGATACATAATCACAAATCAACATCTAGGGGATTTCTAGATTTTTCATTACTGTTCTAGTTCTTTAGATTATTTATGATTTTAGCATTGCAATCTGTTTGGGGAAAAAACTAGTTAATATTCACTTGATCCCTGTCTTGAATTGGATGTTGTGTTTCATTGCTTACTTGACGACTTCTCTTCTGAATATTCTGCCAAGATGAATAAATTACTTGGTTTGCCTGAAAACAATGATGATTCTCTAAGGAATCCACCGTGGATACAATGTTGTATACAATTTCGTTCTTCTAACCAAGCTGGTACTTTTTCAAGGAGTGGGCGCTACTATATATGTTGTACTAAACTTGTTTTAAAGTAGGCAATGCTACCAAGTTGTGTAGGCTTTTGTTAGCGTAGTCAATTTGTATGTATGTTGTGGTCACTAACTAGGGTTTTGAAGGGGTTTCGACACAGAACAAGTTAGTGTATATTTTGTATCTATTATGGTCACAGTTGGGTTATGAATGGACCTAGAACAGTAGTACAGCTCAGTGGATATATGTTTTGAAAAGTGCCTATGAAGTTCCATTTAGTTTTTGGAACTAGTTGTAATTAAAGTTTCAGCTATTCTTAAACCCACTTAAATAAATACTCCAGTTTAAGATGGTTTCTTGGTTATGCATAGCCTTATTTGTTTCATTCTCTTTTTGAGGGCATATTTTTTTCTTTAATTATAGGGATAGTGTCTTGTGTTTCTATCCGTTTTGTTGCTTCCAGAAGTCAGGATATCTTCCATGAATGTTTTGTATGTTTCTCATGCTCCAGAGGATAAAAATCAGATTCTAATATTATTGCGAGCACTGTATACCAGCAGTTTTATAACCAATATCATAATTCATGAACCTAAATTTATTTTGCAGGAAGAAGTCAACTTCGCCTGTTGGATAAGATCTTCATGATCACCTTGTAACTAAAATTTTTATCTGTTATTCTTTCGGCCCAAGTAACTTTACTCAACCCTAGAGATGCATTATAAGAATATCAATAGCTCTTCCTTGGGAAATTTAGAGAATCCAAAAAATTTGAATCAATAAACTTGTGAGGCCTATGGGAAATTTGAAATGGTTGGTTAAGGTAGTTGTTTTGAAGAAGATCATATGTTTTTACTTCTGGAATCTTTATCTCCAATTTGTTTTTGTCTTTCTATTCTAAAACCTTGCCAATCATATGATTATATAAAAATCTCAAAACATTAAAGGTTGGGACCATCTAAGCTTGTTGGTGGATAGTCTAAGAAGTTGGATGGATCAACCTTGATAGTCCCATAGATTGTATCTTTGGTGGGAGTGGACCCATTAATGATTGGCCCATTAGTTCATATACTTAGAGCATCTCTATCAAGCTCTTCAAAATCATATTTTAGCTAAAAACTTCAAAAAATCCACTCCATCAAACTCATTTACAGCTCGTCAAAATTTACGATGGCTACAGTAACTCGTTACAACAAACGAGGCACTGTTCATCGCTATTTGTGTGTTACCGGATGTCCGACAGGAAGTCCGGCCGGATGTCTGGCCAGTTAATTTTTTTTTTTTGCTTTTTTTAAGAATTGTTTGGCTGGTAACTTATCAATTTAATAAAAAAAGAAAGACTAACAAACATAATAAGAAAATAATATTTAATAAGAATAAGTTAGAATAAAGAGTTTGATGTAGTAGGTGCTAAAAAGGGTGTAGCCAAAATAATAAAATAGCTTTAATTTAACTAAAAAATTAAAGAGTTTGGTGTGGATGCTCTTACAACTAGATTTGGACACATGTCAAAATCTAGACAACTAAATCACCACGAATCCACTTGATTTTTTGTTATATAATATATTTCACGATTTTTCGTGTTAGTTAAACTTAGTCATTTTATGATGAGGATTTGGGTTACAGGTACTTTCATTTTGTGTCATGTATTTATGACTGGTATTGCAACTACATGTATATGGGCAGTAGTGTATTTTTATTTATTTATTTTTAATTGAGTGTCCTAACTAGTTTACGTGCATGTCAATTATTCTTAGAGTTCTGCAATTAACAATCAGATAAATCTCTAATGACTCTTGAGGTGACTTGAATTCAAGATTTTAAATCTATACTCAAGTCTTTATCACTTGATAATACGAATAGTAATATATAATAAAAATTACAATGATAGATCCATATATATTTTTATAAGTTGCGAAATCAAGATCATTATCTAGTTATGGGGTTGCTTTCAGAAACACTCCATATTTCTCTATGCGTCAACCATTGTAACTCCATTAAAAAAATATGGAGTATTAAAAAATTCATTTTAAGTAAGAAAATGCTATTTGTATAAATATTGATATATATAGGCCTCTTTTGAGAAGGTAAAAAAAAAAAAAGTCAGCTTATTAGTTTATTGATTAAAAAGTCAAAAAAAAAAAAAAAACTCTTAGTTTATTTTAGGATCTGTTGAGTACTTAAAAGTTAAAGTTGCCAATTATTTGCAGGTTAATACAAATGCTGACGAGGCGATGAAGAAGTTTATTTTGGCATCTATTGGGAAAAAAATGGAGAGAGTGGAAGGCTAGAGTTAAAAAAATGGGATATATGTCATTCGACAATAATGTTGATAGGCTAACTCATCGACCCGAAAGAGTACATGAGCATCAATGGCGGAACTTGGTGTGGACTCGCTTTTTTCCGCACCTCGCCTTTCCAAAAGGGTTTGAAATGAAGGTCTTACAGTTCGGACTCCCGCGATTTTGAATCTCGTCTCACAAAGTGTAATGTGAAACTGATAAACACCAAAGAGTCCAAATCCAACAAACCTTTTTAAAAAGTTAATTTTAAATCAAATAATGCCAAAATTAGACTGTTTTGCCAGATACAGAGTCGGTACTTAAATATTTTATTTTGGAAAAATTTAGGAAACCCTGACTCGTGCCAAAGGCCACGTGTCCGTCATCACCAAAGTTGCCTTAGCTCGAGAACTTAGTTACGAGAGGGGAAGGTCCTGAAATGAGCACCCCCGCTCGCCCGATCAAAAGATCGGCCTCTACTAACATGATATGATTTTTATAAACATTATGTGTTCTTATTCCTGCTATTAGCTAACATTACTATGTGACGCACACAAGCAAGTGTAGACTACATCGCAAGATTTGAAACAATTCAACTCATGTTTGTTTGCGAAAATGGTTTGAATTTGTCACCCTCAAGTGGGCTTAAAGTTACGGATTTGCCACCAAACACAATGGGCTTAAAACATGATTTTGCCACAACAAAGTGGGCTTAAAACTCACATTCATTGAATCGTTCCAATTCAAACAACAAGCCTTCATCCACAGGCATTCATGCATTTTAGCAAGTAAGCACATAGCCTTATGGCAAGCATGTGAAACATGGCAGTATGGCAATCACACTCATGCAAGTATGCTAAAGCATAAAACTCACTGAGTACTTCAAGCCAAAACAAAAATTAGTTAGAAAAATACACGATCCTAACTATACAAGAGGCCTAATGCAACACATGCAATAATGCAATTAATAGGCTTGGCTACTAAGCATGGCATATGAATCGATTTGAACAACATGCGATTAAACATGTATTCAAATAAGATATTGAAATGACGATGCAGTTTGAATGATGCGCCGATCCTCCGTGCATACAATATGAGATGAATAGATGCAAGCATGCAAGCATAAGGTATGTTAATTAAAAATGTCTCTAATCTAACCATCAAAAGCGATTAAATAAAAGGGAGAAAGACGCGGGGTTGGAAGACATACACACACGCTAGCACACTTAATACAACATTATGCCCTCATGAAGGAGGGTCCGAATGAATAAGCTAAGCTAATCTAAGCTAAGCTAAGCTAAGCTAATCAAACTAATCTAATTAAACTAATTAGACTAATTATTACAAATCAAATGAATAACTAGTAAACTAATTACTAACTATTACAACACTTTAATCAACTAGTAAACTAATTAATTAAAACAAATGCACACTAACTAAGCATGTAAGGCATTAAACTATGCTGCCACTGCTCCGCCTCGGGAAGTGGAAGATGTATGTGCTCGGTTTTCTCCCTGAAAAGACCTTCGTTATGCTCTCAAGAGGCTCTGTTTACAGGGTTGAGCACACTTCATAATCTTTCTGCTTTAACTTACCAAATATTTGCTGAGGGTTACACCAGTGACCTGCTGGCCCTGAATGGTTGCTGCCGGCCCTCTACTGGCCAAAAAGGTGCCTTGCCGGCCAGAAATAAAGCCTTGTTGGCCATTGGTGAGGCACTGCCGACCACTGATGCTCTGGGTCACCATATTGCAACGGAGCACAAATAGAGCAAAAGAAAGGTTTTTCCAAGGGTATGTTTGTACTGTACCCTTTCTTATTATCTTAAAATCTCAAAGGAGTGGCACACTTGGATCCAAAATGACCAATCAAGCAATTTCATTGCATGATGGCCAAAGATCCAAGTTGTACAATTTCAATAAATGCACAAATATGACTCAAATGACCACCACCCTATCATGCATGATCAAGGGTGATGGAGACCAAGAAAAATGACACATTTCATCACTTTTGAGTATGAAATGTCCCATTCGCCTTGTGTTCAAACTAACGTCCAGTTTGAACACATGCAATGCAACACAAAGAATGCTTATCTTGCATCTTTTACTTGTTCAATTTTGTTTACTCATTTTACATTACCGATCTATTCTTTAATTGATTAAGTCCATTAATGAGTGTCCTCTAAAGGAAAGAGAGCTCAAACCAAAGATTTTTTTAGGCATGAAAGAGACCTCATGCCGTTGGTAATGAACTCCAAAAGGGATTAAACCATTAAGCACAAACATCTCAATTTCATGCTTTAAATAAGCAAATGGTTTAAACCATTTTCAAAGCAAACAAAAGAGTGAAGACTGGAGGGAGGTTACAGAGATTTTAAGTGTAGAAATGGAGTACAAAACAATACTAAAACATGCTTTGAACTTAAAACAATGATGATTAAAGCATGAAAACACCAAGCTAGTGAAGGAATTAACCCTACAACTATGCTATACAAGCCTCAACTAAATTAACCAACCCAAAATAGAGCCAAATCAAGTCAAAACAGAGGCAAAAACATGCTGGACTTAAGTTAAATTAAGCTAGAAAAACATGCTAACTCATGAAGCTAACTAGGCATGCAAACAAGATACAAGGAGCGGAGGCTAACCCCTCTAATTTTGGACTTCAAAATAGGGTTTTTACCACTGAAAAACCTCTGAAATTCAGTGGTTAAAAGGCCCAAAAAATTTGGTTTGAAAGTGATGAAAAGATGGCACAAAAACTTAACAAGCTAAAAAGAAAAAAGGGTGGACAACCCCTTAACTCAAAAGAGCTCAAACCACCACTTTTAGGCCTCAAAAACAGAACTTTTTCAATGCCAAAACCAGCCCCAAAATAGTAGAAAAAGATGGCAAAGCAAGTATTGAAAGCAAGCTTAAGTAATAAGTATTATACCTCTTGAAGCAAAGGCACAAAATAGGCAACAATCCAAGCCCAAACCACTTGCTAGAGCTCAAACCAAGTCTTAATGAACCTCAGCTCAAAGAGAAGTAACTTCTATCGAGGAAGTGTATGTAAAAGTGTAGAGAAAACAAGCTTCTAGACACAAAATTGTAAGAGAGAGAGAAATCTAGAGAGAGAGAGAGAGAGAGAGAGAGAGAGAGAGAGAGTTTTTTTTGTCTTCAAATTTGTCTAACCCCTCCACATGGAAGAGAGGGGTCTATATATAGAAAATACAAAATCCCTTCACAAAGATCCAGCCACATATGTGTTAGAAGATGCATGAACTTGTGCAAACAGCTAGCATAAAATATCACAAAATATCTGTAGAAAAGGTTGATGGTCGGCCGGCCTTCAAGGATGGCCGGCAGGCCATCAAAAACTTCACCCTGAAAAGACCTAAGCATGATCCAAAGATGAGGCAAAATGGATGCTGGGTTTAGAGAACTTAAACCTGTGGCGTTTTGCCGTGGACTTCGAGCGTTCGGTGGGCAATCAAACTCATTATCGGATGTACCTGCAAGAACATCCATGTACCTGCAAGAACATCCAAGTCTTAAAGAGGGCGTCAAAAATGGAGTGTCTACACTTGGTCTATTATTGGGGCACTTGAAAGGTACATGTATCATTTAATGCTGCTAGTTCAATGAATTGTTTGTATTAAATTGTTTACTGAACTCTATTGTAATCTCACAAGATGAGTTTATTAATTAATAAATTATCTTGTGTTTGTGTTCATATGTAATAGAAAAAAAAGTACGAAAAACAAAGAAATTCGGAAGAAGAAGACATTAAATCACATAACCGGCAAAAAACCATTCTTAGTTGTTTGAGTAGAGGTAAATAGTTTCCTTATATTTCAAATTAAAATTGTATATTTTGATTTTGTTACTTATTTTTAATTGTAATTATAGCAAATAAATAAGAAGAATGGAGTTCCGGCAACTCGCTTAGAGGTGTGGATGGTTGGGTACTCAAAGGATAACAAACCAAGTATTGATAAAGTTGCTGAGGTCATGGTATGTAGCTTGGTTGCTTCTTTCTCTCTCTCACAACTATGATTGTTTTCATGATTCTCTTATCAGTTTTGTTAATATAAATTTTCTTGGTGGCTAATTAACTAATTAACAATTGCAGACACAAATGAAGGAGCTTGGGACACAATCCAATACTACAGATGAAGAGATTATCACACAGGTTTACAACTAAATCACATTATATTGAATTGTCTTAATAGTATATGTCATCGTTCATGCATTATAAGTTTCTTTAATTTGGGGTACAATGATCGTGATTATAAGATTGTTAAAGTTTCTTTCACAGACTGTGTGCTTGATGGGAGTTATTGAGAAATACAAGGAATTGGCCAAGTACAATCTGAGGTAGCTATCATCCAAACCATAGTTCCTTCCACACTTTTTGGGGTATTATTATAATTGGGAGTTTCTTTGTAGTTTTTGTTAGATGTTATCAAATCGTTGTTAGGTTAAAGATTTTGATGAAAATCAAAAGATGAATGAAAGATCTAGGACCTGAGAGATAAGGAGCTTGTTTTCTTTTAAATTATTTAAAAACATGCTTATCATTCTAAAAGTTTAATGTAGTATAGCTATATTTTTATTACCCCTATTAATTATACTTCTGGAGGCTTTGTTAAGCTGTTTGACTAAGTAGTATTTGGAGTGAGGGGAGCTATAAATTGTTGGAGTTGTTTTCTTCTTTTAGCTTATTTTCCTATGAGCTCGATACTCCATTTAACACTGTTGTTCTTTATTGAGCTGAGTGTTCACTGTGGGTTGAGTGATTTAGTTGTCTTATATTGTGAGTTTGCTGCAAACAGTGTTATATTGGTTCTTAATGCTATATTTCATTTGTGTGCTCTTATGATTCTAGGTCAGCTTTATCTCTGTTGGGACTTGAAGATGTATGCATATGGTTTACATATTGTCCAGGTTAATGCTAGAGTGTATGGAGGAATGGATGGAATTTTGTTGGTTGGACTTTATTTTGGTTAGAATTCGGTTTTGTGGTCTTTTGAACTTGTTCATTGTCACTATTTCCTTTGTATATATGGATGTTGAACAGGTTATTCGGATCAAATCTTTTAGTTGCTGATCTATTTAGGCTTTAGCCTTATTTAGTTGTGGTAGGTCCTGCGGTATGCCCCTTGGAAACTTGTAAATTTTTTTATTTTATTTTATGATTTATTCACTCAAAAAAAAAAAAAAAAAACTCTTTGGTAGCTGGTTGCTTATGTGATATTAGGTGAATATTTTTATCTGATTGTAATTTCGATCATATTTCAGAATCAAGAGAGAGAACCAAAAAAAAAAAAAAAGGTGGCGCTTTTTAAAAAAGGCCACCAAATGATGTCATGATGATGCGTTAGTCTGTGATCGAAATGGAAGCGGACGTCAAAGATTTTATGACGTTTTAAAAAAAGCCGTCTAATAGTTGTAGCGACAGTTTTCAAACATTGTAAAGCTATTACAGCGGCCGTATCAACGAAGAAAATTTTAAATGTTGCTGTAACATTTTACGATGTTTTTCAGGCTTTTAGCAGCGTTTTTAACACAAATTTCCTGTGTTTATAACAGGACTTTTCAGTTTCTTATTGTTTTGTATTGTTATATTATATATGTCAGGCCCAATTTGCATTCGGCCTATGTGCGAAGATGGCCCCATACTGAATTGCTATTTAAGAAGTTCAGCCTAAGCTCGGTGTGACAACTAAAAAACGCAAGTTATTTACGCAAAATTATCAGCCAGTCCTATCCGTTATGATTATTTACCCAATAAATCTTTGAGTGAGAATTTTATGGATCTATTAGTTTTAAAAATTATACTTTTGCAGTTGAAATCATTAGAAAGTAGAGAATTTGATGTGAAAATTGCAGATTAACAGATTAGGTTGTAAGGTTAAAATTGAAAACATAGCCCTATTAATTTAAAGTAAGACTTGTTAGACATGTTTTATTAGTAGGATTATAGCATATGATTGAAATTGTTAGTTCATGGACTCACGATCTTATGTTTGATTGCAAATTTTATTAATTAGATTACATGTACGACAGACATTCAATCCAATAAAATTGACGAATTTTTAATACTGAGAGAGATTAAGAATCATAATTTTAAGTATAAAAGTAAAAGAAAAAAAAAGGTTATCTCACTAATTTAATTGAATAACTAATCTTACACTATTTCATGAAATTATTAATTTTTTTACTATTAATTTCATTAATCAAGGCGGTTTGGTATAAAGTCCGGTCTATCATACCAGCACATAAGTCTCCATTAGCCTGGGAGGAAATATTGTTTGGCTCATATTGTTGTTGGGATCAACAGGCCCTATTTGTGAAAGGTAGAAGTCTCGCTCTCTCCCTTTTTCTCCCTCTCTCTACATGATCATTTTAAGGGTTACAATGGTCTTTTGCATGAATTTGGGTAGAAATTTAAAAAAAAGAAAAGAAAAATGTGGATAAAATATAAATAAAATGTAATTATATTTCACTCATATTTTCTATTTTTTTTTTTAAATTCTTGTCCAAATTCGTAATCCAAACACAACATTAAAGTAATACTATAATGATCATATTTTTTAAATATTTATCTATGATCATTTTTTGTGTTAAAAGATTCAATTTTTCAAATAATAGAAATTATATGATGTAAATAGAATTATTAGTGACCTATGAATATAATATGATATAAATACAACGATATGACAAAAGTTAAATTTAAAAAAATTACAAATACGATGGTTAAGCTATTAAGACTAGCTGTTGGTCCTCCCATTTTGGATTTGAACCATCAAGTGGCTCCTTTAATTTATTCATGCCGTACAAGGTGAACTAGATTGGTTTATAATGCAAATCAAACCAAAAATGATTCATTGAGTTGAGGGTCAATCAATGCTCCAGAGAAGTCTATTCTCGTCAGCAAACTTAAATTATATTTTTGTACCCGTTTGACAATTGTAAAAATAGGTCCAAAACACTGCCGAGCAAACTTACTCTGCAACAGGACCTCCAATCCTAAAATCATAGACCAAAGTCTAAAGTGTATTCACTTATTTTAATAATTAAGACTGAATCGTATATCCAAAATGTTAAATTAAATCCAATCGTATAATTTATTCTGGTTCGAATTAATTTACAATTTTTTAATTTTTTTCTCAATTAAAGTATGATCATTCTGTCTATTCAAACGGTTGAATCTTATACTCATATGACCTAAATGGAATTGACGGAGCTAACAGTAGTTAATAAGTAAATGTTTTTGCTTTTGTTTTTGTTTTTTTGATTTTTTGTTTTTCGTATAAAATCAAAATTTTATTTTCTATGTGACCAAGCAATCCCTCTCCTTCTCCCTCTTTATCTCTCTATCTATTTCCTTTGGTCTTGTTTGATTAATATGATTAATAGTGAAAGAATTAATAATCTCGTAAATTAATGTAAGATTAGTTATCCAATTAAATTAGTGAGATAATCATTTATTACTCTTCATTTTTTTTTTCTTTCATATTAGAAATTATGATCCCCAGCCCAACCCCTCTCAATATTAAAAATTTGTCAATTTCGTTAGATTGAATATCCGTCGTATATGTAATCCGATTAATAAAATTGGCAATCAAATTAGTGAGATAACCATTTCTTATTTTAATTTCTTTTTTTTTAAAAAAAATACCAATAAATTATATTTTGCTATTAAGATTCCTCATGAGTCTAATCAAATTTCATTGTGAATAATTAATTCTTTTTCTTCATAATTTATTCTCCAAAAGTTGGGCAATTCTATTTTCACACACTAATTCCACTCAGTTCACACACTTAATAAAAAAATTTATTAATACAATTTTGTCTTAAAATAAAAATATCATAATACTCTCATCTTCTTCTACTCAAACCATATTTCTAAAATGCCACAACCATCCTCTATTGTCAATGCCACCTCTCTCATCCGTCATCTCCTCCTGTGGCCTTTTTTCTTATCCGCCTGCAATTACTTTTCGCCATGAACCATACACTCTCACAAGTTTCTCACCATGAATCACTCAATATTGACTGTGGAAGTCTAGGATGGAGGGGGGATGAGCTAGAAGTGGATGGTGGTAGCGATAGAGGGTTGAAAGTGGCGGCAACGACAGTAAAAGATGATTGGATGAATGAAAAAAGAAAAAAAAAAAAAATATTTTGTTTGGTATAGTTTTAGAATATGTTTTCAAAAATAAAGTAAAAAAAGTCTTATTTCAATATGGTTTCATCTTTTTAGGGGCAAAAAGATTCAAAAATTAAAAAAAATTATTTTTTTGATATTTATTTTTGTCAAATTAATTTATATTTTTCTCATAAAAATTTTAAAATTTTGATTCAAAAATTAAAACTAAACATAGCCTTAGGGTTTTAAAATAGAAAATGAGGGTAATATTGAAATATAGATATGTGTACTGAGAATTTATATTTTTATAATGTGTGTATTGAGAAATTATTCGTTAAGTATGTGTACTGAGAGAAATTATTGTGTGAAAATAAAATTATCCCAAAAAGTTTGCTTCTTCTTAATGGTTTGTTTTATTCCAAATCTACCCTTATAATTAAATATAAATAAAAAATTGTATAAACAAATTTAATTTACTTAAAAATTATATTTTTAATTGTAAAAATTAAACAAATTATATTGAACAATATTATAAACAAGAATTTGATTAAAAGTTCTGGCATAAGACTCATCATTTTATGTTGTCTCGTATTATGAAAATATGTGGTAAATAATTCAAAAAGCCTAATTTTACTAATATTACATTAAAAGAGGGAAATACTACCATAGCAAATCCAGATACTTTTCAAAGGGTGAGGTAAAAAAAATAATGAATTTTATGTCTACGTTTTTATTTAATAGAATTTGCATATTTTTAAAATTTCAAAAAGATTTTCTTTCTAAGGTAAAGTTGGAACAAAACATATTACCGTGGAGAAATAATTTTTTTGGAAACAAGTTATCAAAAATAGGATTTAATTGTGGATATCAAAATTTGATAGGATTTTCAATAATATTGTATTAATTATTGTTGGTTTCCTATGAGTGCATGGATGGGATTGAGACTTGCTCGAGTATAGATGATCCAAGGCATATTTTTCTGCCTTCGTGTCTACCTGTACTTTGGAATTAACAAAAGTAGTCATATAATATCAAAGATTTATGATATTTAAATTATCTTAATTAGTATGTAATATTTTATTTTAAGTATAATTTAAAAATCATAAAACTTTGATGATTACCTAGCAGCTTATCTTTTTAGAATCCATCCAAACACCAAACAAAACAACAAAAGAATCCAGCCAACCACTTACAACCGTACTAAGAAACAAGACAGAAAAGTGAGAGTTTGTATTTCTCTCCTTCAAAATATGACATATCAAAGGGAAAAAACAACAAATCTAACACACACACACACACACACAATTCCTTATTACATAATAGACTTGTACCAAAACTCAAATACATAGATCATCAACTTAAACACACAACCCAACTAGAAATCACATCATAACATCATCAGACCAAGTACTCCTCTCAAATCCATCTATTGGCAGCTCTAACCTTCAATCCATGCTTCATGTAGAGAATGATCGAAGCATTAGGAACCACAGGGTGACCTTCCACAACTCTAACATTGTAGTTATGGATTATTGCAGCCGAAACCGCCTTCATTTGAGTGAAAGCAACTTCTTTCCCCAAACAAGTCCTCGGTCCTGCATTGAACGCGAAGAACTTGTAAGATGGCTCATGTTTGATTGTTCCTCGGTCAGATATCCATCACTCTGGCTTGAACTCCAAGCAATCCTCTCCCCACACAAATTCCATCCTCCTCATTGCATACAAAGAGAAAAGTATTTTCATTTTCGGGTGAACACGGTGCCCCGTGGGCAGTGTGTCCACTTAAGTGGGCTCTTTGTGTTGGATTGGAACTGGTGGGTAAAGCCTCAATGACTCACACAATGCAGCATGCAAATAAACCAACTTGCTTGGCTCTTTTGCCTCGAAAAGCCGCCATTTCTCAGTTTCTCCTTCAGGTATAACCGATTTAAGCTCTTCTCTGATCTTTTCTTCGATGGTTGGATGCTGCGAAACAAGCCAAATAAACCATGTCAGAGCTGAACTAGTCGTGTCTCACCCTGCAAGCAAGAGATTCAAAACAGTATCCCTCAAGAACTTATCATCGGGCTTTAAATTGAAGGTGCCATCTTCAATCAAGTATGATGTTAGTAAGTCCACAGCTTCTTCTTCTTCTCCCTCTTTTAACTCGGCTTTTTTGCTCGTTTCTTCTTTCTTCATCGATACATAATTATTGATAACGCGATCTAAGGTTTTCCAAGCTTCGCTTAATTTCTTCTCGTGTCCGATCCCTAGCCAACTTTGGATCCTCCACACGGTTTCAGGCACGACGTGCCTCACAAGCAAGGCTTCTTCGGTGTCATCCATGGCTTTCGCAAAGGGTACATCTGGAAATTCAATTGAAAGACAACCCAAGTCATAACTAGTTATAAAAATACAAGTAGTATCAAATGTGAACCCTTGAAATAAATCTTGCAAGTCCACAATTAGGCCTTGTTTGGACACATGGTTAAGAATCGGGATCAACCCCGTCTCCACTTTTCCCCGACTAGTCTTGACTAAAAACCGGTAGAGTCGCTGGTGGTTGATCAATACGCCGGCGAGCTTTCTCTGATTCTTCCACAGATCTGCGTTGGAGTTGAAAATCCCATCTCCCAAAACATCAAACATTTTCAAGAACTCGGGTCCTTTAGGGAAATTGGAACTCATGACGTAGTGCACGTTAGCAGGATAACATGTCCATGTTAGCGGGCCTTTTAGCAAAAAGTAACCCCAGTTCGCCCTAGGATTTTGGTACACATTTCATGAACCCGGTTCACATGGCGGAGCATGCTCGGCAACATGCCAAGAACCGGCCAGTTCTGGGACAAGTCATTGTTGTCACCAAAGACATACCAATCCATTAGGATTTGCCTTTATTCCCAAGTCTCCATACACCAGTCTGAATAAATTCTGGGAGGATGAGATCACACCCATAAAATCATAGAAACCAATATCACAAGCAATGCCTCCAAACAAATAAGAGCACATTTAAGATGATTCAACTGCTCCTCTGCACCTTGACTGGCAAGCCAAAGCCTAATAGTTTTGCTGCACTATAACTGCTAATTGCTCCCTAAGCAAGTCCCACAACTAGAAGCTCCATAAATTATGTGACAGGCCCTATATGCACCAAGAGCATTGTTCAAAGCTAAGTAGCATAGAAATGGAAACTGGACAGTGGGCAGAAACACAGCTATATGACAAATCCTTAAAAAGTAGGACATCACCATGGTGAAGCTATTGCAACATATACATATAACTCTTATTTAACGTTAATTATAAAAGTATACTGCCCATCCATATATATAAAAGTATATCGTATATTACTTTGTTAATTCTCTAAAACTCCATGTTGGGAATAAAGGCAAATCCTAATGGATTGGTATGTCTTTGGTGACAACAATGACTTGTCCCGGAACTGGGCGGTTCTTGGCATGTTGCCGAGCATGCTCCGCCATGTGAACTGGGTTCATGAAATGTGTACCGAAATCCTAGGGCGAACTGGGGGTACTTTTTTTGCTAAAAGGCCCTTGGTTTGCTAACATGGACATGCTAGGCACAGTTGATCCTGCTAACGTGCAGCACGTCATGAGTTTCAATTTCCCTAATTTCCCTAAAGGACCCGAGTTCTTGAAAATGTTTGATGTTTTGGGAGATGGGATTTTCAACTCCGACGCAGATCTGTGGAAGAATCAGAGAAAGCTCGCCCGCGTATTGATCAACCACCAGCGATTCTACCGGTTTTTGGTCAAGACTAGTCAGGGAAAAGTGGAGACGGGGTTGATCCCGGTTCTTAACCATGTGTCCAAACAAGGCCTAACTGTGGACTCGCAAGATTTATTTCAAAGGTTCGTACTTGATTGAAGACTTGCAAGAAAGAAGAAATGAGCAAAAAAGCCGAGTTAAAAGAGGGAGAAGAAGAAGAAGAAGAAGCTGTGGACTTACTAACATCATACTTGATTGAAGATGACACCTTCAATTTAAAGCGCAACGATAAGTTCTTGAGGGATACTGTTTTGAATCTCATGCTTGCAGGGCGAGACACGACTAGTTCAGCTCTGACATGGTTTATTTGGCTTGTTTCTCAGCATCCAACCATCGAAGAAAAGATCAGAGAAGAGCTTAAATCGGTAATACCTGAAGGAGAAACTGAGAAATGGCGGCTTTTCGAGGCAAAAGAGCTAAGCAAGTTGGTTTATTTGCACGCTGCATTGTGTGAGTCATTGAGGCTTTACCCACGAGTTCCAATCCAACACAAAGAGCCGACTCAATGGACACACTGCCCACGGGGCACCGTGTTCACCCGAAAATGAAAATACTTTTCTCTTTGTATGCAATGGGGAGGATGGAATTTGTGTGGGGAGAGGATTGGTTGGAGTTTAAGCCAGGGCGATGGATATCTGACCGAGGAACAATCAAACATGAGCCATCTTACAAGTTCTTCGCGTTCAATGCAGGACCAAGGACTTGTTTGGGGAAAGAAGTTGCTTTCCTCAAATGATGGCGGTTTCATGCTGATGTGTTGATGGGGTTGAAAATCGTATCAATTTTTGATATCCACAATTAAATGCTATTTTTGATAACTTGTTTCCAAAAAAAATTATTTCTCCGTGGTAATACGTTTTGTTCCAAGTTTACCTTAGAAAGAAAATCTTTTTGAAATTTTACAAATATACGTTTTGTTCCAAGTTTACCTTAGAAAGAAAATCTTTTTGAAATTTTACAAATATGCAAATTCTATTAAATCCGAGGTAATACGTTTTGTTCCAAGTTTACCTTAGAAAGAAAATCTTTTTGAAATTTTACAAATATGCAAATTCTATTAAATAAAAACGTAGACATAAAATTCTTTATTTTTTTTACCTCACCCTTTGCAAAGTATCTTGATTTGCTATGGTAGTATTTCCTCTTTTAATGTAATACTAGTAAATTTAGGCTTTTTGAATTATTTTCCACATATTTTCATAATAAGAGACAACATAAAATGAAGAATCTTATGCCAGAACTTTTGATCAAATTCTTGTTTATAATATTGTTCAATATAGTTTGTTTAATTTTTACAATTAAAAATATAATTTTTAAGTAAATTAAATTTGTTTATACAATTTTTTATTTATATTTAATTTTAAGGGTAGATTTGGAATAAAACAAACCATTAAGAAGAAGCAAACTTTTTGGGATAATTCTATTTTCACATACTAATTTTTCTCAGTACACACACTTAATGAATATTTTCTCAATACACACATTATAAAAATATAAATTCTCAGTACACATCTCTATATTTCAATATTACCCTCATTTTCAACTTTAAAACCCTAAGGCTATGTTTGGTTTCAATTTTTGAATCAAATTTTTAAAATTTTTATGAGAAAAATATAAATTAATTTGACAAAAATAAATATTAAAAAAATATTTTTTTAATTTTTAAATCTTTTTGCCCCTAAAAAGATGAAATTTTTTTAATTTATTTTTGAAAACATATTCTAAAACTATACCAAATAAAATCTTTTTTTTGCTTTTCTTTTTTTTATTCATCCAATCATCTTTTACTGTCGTTGCCGCCACTTTCAACCCTCAATCGCTACCACCATCGCCATTTCTAGCTCATCCCCCCTCCATCCTAGACTTCCACAGTCAACATTGAGTGATTCGTGGTGAGAGACTTGTGGGAGTATATGGTTCATGGCGGAAAGTAATCGCAGGCGGATAAGAAAAGAGGCCGTAGGAGGAGATGACAGATGAGAGAGGTGGCGTTGACAATAAAGGATGGTTGTGGCATTTTAGAAATACGGTTTGAGTAGAGATGAGAATATTATGATATTTTTATTTTAAGACAAAATTGTATTAATAAATTTTTTTATTAAGTGTATGAACTGAGTGGAATTAGTGTGTGAAAATAGAATTGCCTAACTTTTGAAGAATAAATTATGAAGAAAAAGAATTAATTATTCACAATGAAATTTGATCAGACTTAAGAGGAATCTTAATAGTAAAATATAATTTGTTGGTAATTTTTTTTTTTAAAAAAAGAAATTAAAATAAGAAATGGTTATCTCATTTAATCCAATTAATAAACAAAAATTCTCACAAATCCACTTTGTGGATTAGACAGTGATGTTTGGATTTGTCAGGTCTACCACAGGTCTCAAATTAATTATCGGAATTATTTATTTTTTTAAACCACAATGGCGCTATTTGGGATTCCGAGAATTAGGCTATTATAGCCTCATTTGATTTTTTAGCCCAAAAGCAACACTGTCCATGGATTTTCAGAAAAAAAGAGAGAAGAAAATAGGCTGCTGCTGGACAGTGTAGGCACAGCCTACACTGTCACAGCCGGACAGTGTTGCCCCCAAGGGCGAAATTACCATTTTGCCCCTTTATATCAATTTTAAAAAATAAAAAGTTAGAGATAAATCTGTCATTTTAAATTTAAACATCATTTCAACACACTTTTCAATACAATAACTCAACTAAAAAATCATCTCATCTTCCCAAACACAAAAACTAAAATAGCCACTAAAATAGCCAAAAAGCCAAATAGCCTACTAAAATAGCCACTTCCCAAACGAGGCCAATGTATAAATTATCTATATAACAAATCATGTCAATTCAATAACCATAACTAAGTTAATTTATTACATTTGTCTCCCAAAAAATAGATAATTTTGTTTTCAAATAATATTTATCGTTTTTTTTTTTGCAAATAAATATAAACTATTTTTTTTCATGAATAAGCTAAATATTATAATTTTAAAAAATAAACAACTCAAATTATTGGAATGAACCATAATGAATGCCACGAGCAACATCACCGCCCATACTAAGCTTGTCCAAGAATCACGGTCAGATTTACTTTTAATAAAGTGCATTTAGTTATCGTTTTCCTTTTGAAAATAAGAAGTTGCATTCTTTTGGATTAAATATTTTTTTTTTATATGAGAAGTTAAGTACTGTCCAAGTTTTAATATTAAAGCTCCACAAAAAATTTTCTGGTTTAGTCAAAATTAATTATAACGTTAACATTGATTTTTTTTTTCATTTTGGATAAATAGTATCACTATTTGATTAGTATTATTACGGTGTTTTGTTTGGATTTATTTCAAATTTAAATATCAATTTCACCGTTATATTCGGATTTATGATACTCATTACGGTTTCCATTGTAATGATATTATTCTGTAAGATCTTTCGTATATGTCATTTATGAAAAAAATTTGATCAATTTGATAATCGTATTTATTTTTATTTTTATTTTATCACATTTGTCTATAAAAAAAATAGATGACAAGCTTATTTTTAAAAAATAAATTATTCATCTTTTGGAGACAATGGCAAAAATGAAACAGTTGCAGTTATGGAATGAACCTACTATTCAGTGTGAATAACTTACTATTCAATCTCAGTCATGTAAGGGTCTGCCTGTGAGAGTGGCATTATTACTACTTGCGAGCAGTGGCGTAGTCGAATTTAGGGAAGTGGGGTACAAATTAATGACAATATTAATTATTTTTTTTTATAATAAATAACAATGAGATATTACTAAACTTAAATATTAAAAGTTCATTTGGATAAATGTGAATTTTAAATTAAACGATTTTAGATTAAATTTTATACAAATATTGGGGAGTAACTATTTTATAGGTGGAATGGAAAATTAAAAATGAAGATAAGTTGAAATTGAAGATATATTTTAGTAGAGAAATTCTATAAAACATACTGTAAAAAAAGTGTTTATCATATGTTGCAATTATGATCTTCGTGGTCTTTAGTTATAACACATTATAGTATTAGATATAATTTAGTTATAACTTTTTGTGGTTGTTATTTTAGTTATGACTATATATCAAGTAATAGTTAGTTATGACTCATTCTGATATTAGTTATGATCTATTGTAATTTTTTTATTTTCTATAATTGAAAATGTGTTGCTTGATTATAATTTATATAGTGGTCATTTTAGTTATAAATAGAAAGAAACACATGGAAGATAAACTCCATATGTAGGATAAATTTCACATGTCAAATGTAATTAATAATTCAATAAATTCTATATCTTTATTGAAATTAATCATGTTTGTATGTCAATAATGATAGACATTACCATTATATTGAAATTTTCATAAATAATAATATGACTTACTATAGTCTCTTTATTTTTAATCAAAATAATCATTATTATTCTCATAATTTTAAAAGTGTCATTGACATGTCACTTTAAATAATATTTTTATAATTTTTTTTATTTAAAATATTCTATTTATGTTTAAAAAAAAAAAATCTCAAAATTCAGGGAACACGTAACCCTCGGGCCCTACATAGCTACGCCCCTGCTTGCGAGTGCTTGGCAGCTTTTCTTTTTCCTTTCTTGTTTTTGTTTTGCTTGGGCTTGGTTGGTTCCTCACCTTGCTTAGGCCTAGTTTGAGAAGGCTAAATAAGTGTACTTTTTGATTTTTTATGAAATATGGGTTGGGTTTGGGTTGGGTTTGAAGTGATGTGTTAGAGAGGTGATGTGACTTAAATAAGATGATGTGATTTAAATAGGATAGTGACTTTTTGACTTTTTATCTTTTTTCAATCTTTCCAAACTAGGCCTTAGTTGGAGCTAGCGTGTAATTGAGCTTTTTTCTCGATGCCAATTTAATTGTGTTAGGTTTTTATTCTTGGCAACCCCGTTTGACAAAACTCCTTTCAGATGTATTTATTTTCGCACTTTTATTTTCAGTGAGGCTTTGAGTTTATTAGATGCGAATCCAAACCCGAATCGAACCATGCAGAGAAGTTTGTGATGTTAATGCTTTCAAGATTGCCACTTCGCTGATTATTACGGAGGTCGAGCTGCCCGGTCAGCTCGCGGCCGAAGCAAAATGCAAAATTGCATTCAAAATTGCATGTCCGTCGTTGCTCGCTCGAGCCAAGGAATTCTCGCTCGAGCTAGGGCTTGCTCGCTCGAGCCAAGGAATGCGCGCTCGAGCCACGGATTGCGTCCATACAAAAACCTGAAAAAGTGTATTCCTCGCTCGAGCCAAGGATCCGTCGCTCGAGCCAAGGCACTAGTAGAAATCATGAAAAATACACTGCTCGCTCGAGCGAACCTCAGAATCCGGATTTCTCAAGGAGTTTGTTTTTTTTCCAATCTAGGATTACTTTTGGTTCTCTATAAATACTTGGTTTTCTCCCAAAACTAAGTGATTGATTGAAGTCCTCCAGATCTTCTTTTTGGTTCTTAAGGTTTATATCTGGGGATATTTTGTTTGTTTTCTTTGATGTTTTTTTTTGAGTCTTCAACTCATGATTTAAAAAGAGTACATCAAAGGTTTGTTTGTTATACACAAAAGAGAGAGTTGTTCTTCAGTTGTGGATTCTGAAGAATTCGAGCCTGAAGCTTTGGTGGAATCCGGAGTGGCTCATCAGAAAGACAATTCCGTGGTGAAGATGGGGTTGGAAGAGGCACATAGAGGTTGGTTCAATTAGGCGTTGTGGATTCGCTAGGTAATTGAGAGTATACCTGTGTAATTCCTTTAATTCTTCTTAGTGGGTTGTCTTGTGGCTGTTGCCCGTGGTTTTTTGATCACAGTTGGAGGTGTCCAATTGTGGTTTTTTTCACGTTAAATCGTTGTGTTTCTTTGTCTTGATTGTTTGATTGTGATTGTTATATTCTGCTTAAAATTGATACATAATCACAAATCAACATCTAGGGGATTTCTAGATTTTTCAAATTGGAATCATCTAACTTAGTTATGATGTTTTTTTGCTCTTCTTTGCTTTATTGATGCTTGTAATGTATTTTGTACTTTCTCTTTTATCAATAAAGTTATCTTTTTTGCTGATAAAAAAAAAAAAAATTAGATGAACCCACTATTTTTTTTTTTCATTGATGATATACACAGAAGACCTTACTAAATGAACAATTCGAATCATTAAAATAGAACTCACGATGAACATAATAGTAAGTTGAGATTTGAACTTAAATTATAAAATTACATCAAATTTATATTATTTTCTTTAATAATAGTTAAAATTAATAGAATATAATTTAATGCCAAAATCGTTTACTATTGGCATTAATTCATTGTTGCCAAACTCATCCCTAGGCTGGCCCTGATTTTTATGGGTCTAAGGCAAACTCATAAATAGTATCTTAAAAAACAAAAATTTAAAATTTTGCTTGTATATATATAAACACTAAAAGTGATAAAATAAACAAAATTGGGGGGGTTGGGTTGTTGCGGTCGTTTGGGTTTAATAATTTCTTTTTTTGAAATGTAACGCTTATGTCTATTAATTTTGTTTTTCTCAGAAGAGATAAAGAGTGATCACTTTTAGATGGAAAAGAGAAATGGTTGAAACCGGATAATAAAAGTAAATAAGTTACTTTAATTAGTAAAGGAAAAAAGAGTTACAAAATGAAAATAACTCAAAAACTATAAGCAAATCAAACCAAAATTTTATGAAAAATATCTAATATGAATTAAATATTAGTAACATTTTTTTATAAGAAAAATCATTTATTATAGAAGATAGAAAAATTAAAATAATTTATTATAGAAAATAGAAAAATTAATTATAAATTAACAGAGTGCAGATGAGATATTTGTCCCAGTATAAGTGACAACTACACCCTTGGGACACAATTACCACTTGCACTTCGTTAATTTGAAAATTAAAATTAACTTTCTTGTTTTTTTATTTATTTATATAATTAGTATAGGAGGGCTATGAATTCAATTAGAACCATAAATTTAGAGATTTATTATTTCCACTCTACTTGTTTATAAATACACTCCGAGAATTGTCCTTAAAGTGTTTAACATTATACATTGACATGACAAAATACACATTGACAATTCACATTGGAGATAAAGACTCGTAGTAATTAGAGTGTACGTGTGTTCTAATGGCATGTCTTGATAAAGAGTAATGCTAGAGATCCCAAATATTCTATCAAAAGTTTTATCAAATGTCTCACATGGGTGTGGGACCCACACAATGTGGGTCCCATGTGGGTCCCACACCCATGTGAGACATTTGGTAAAATTTTTGGTAGAATTTTTGAGGCCTCTAGCATTTTTGCTTGATAAATGTAAAATATTAGAGCTTTCCTATCATATTACTTAAATTTTATTTAAAATATTAATAAAAGTTTTATTTTTTATTTTAAGAATTATTTTTTCATTTATTTCTCCCAACAGATTCTATTATTTTCCTATTCTATTAACAAATTCTCTATTTTTTTTCTCTATTTTATTAAAATATAATTTTTAATTATAAATTTAAAAAAAATTAAAAATCATAAATGTGTGTTGCAGTCCCTAAACAAAAAAAAAAAAATAATAAAAAAAAATAAAATTAATAAGGGAGTTACAGTGACTCCTTACAAATAGGGAGTCACTATAGCAATTCCTATTTTTGGAAAGTGTTTAAGAGCTCTAATGGAAGGGTATAGGGAGCCACTAATCCCTTAAAATAGGCAAGGATGAAATTTAGGGGTTCTATTAGACACTACTAAAATTTCAGCTTTTTGCAACGGCAAATGACTTTTTGCGACGGTAAGAGAGGGGTCGCAACTGGGGGGGTTGCAAAAGAGTTTTTACGACGGCATTTTTGCCTTTTGCGACAGCACTTTACAGTCGCTAATAATGTTTGAAATTTCTTGATTTTTTGCGATGGCACTATTTTACCGTCGCTAAAAATGTTATTTGAGACGGCAAAAAATGCCGTCGCTAATAGTCTTTTTTTTGGCAACAGAAAGAACATTGTTTTTGCGACGGTGTGGTGCCGTCGCAAGCCGTCGCAAAAAGTATTAAAAAAAATAATAAAATTTCTATTTTTTGCGACAGTTTAGTGTCGTCGCAAAAAGAAAAACCTGTAACAAAATCAATAAAAATAATAAAATTTTCTTTTTTTTGCAACAGTGTAGCGCCGTCACAAAAAAAAAAAAAAATCCTCCGATAAAATTATTAAAAATATTAAAATTTCTCCATAATAATTGCATAATAATATAAAAATTCATGCATAAAAATAACAATTTCTTCATAATAAAAATTTTACAATGATTTACAAATTATGGAAGGATAAGGGCATTAACAGTATGTAATGTATAAAATGGGAAAATAAAAATTTTATTTTTATTTTATTTTTTTCAACTCGTCATCCCGTCTGGTTATTTGGATTTGAAAGCCATTCACTAATCGAGCTGAAGGAAAGAAAGACATCCAATCCATCTTGAGTTGGGTCCACCTACCAAAATAATTTGCAGCGAAATAAGAACTCCATTTACAACATAATTTCTTCACATCATCCACACAAAAAACAATATGTATATAATCCATCATATTTATAAATAAATAATGAGACCCACCATTAATTTTTGAATGTGATGTGTCCTACATGCAAATATGGTGGAGTTTATTGTGTGAAACGTATTTGGTGATTTATATATATATATATATATAAACCCTCAAAAAACAAACCCATAATTTGAGGACATCTTTACAACCATTAATTAATGCAACATAATTTTTCTTAAGTTTTTTATTTTTTATTTTGGTACTATGTAAAAGTCTATTTGTCTGTATAATGTTTTTCTAATCAAAGGAGGGGGGAAAAAACATTCGAAATATCTTAAGCTTTTACGGAGAATAAACTAAATTATATATTTAGACTTTGTCAAAAAACATAATATTACCCTATTCCTACTATTTAAAATGTACTTAATGTTAATAAAACATGCTCTAAACATAATATTACCCTATCCCTGCACAAAGAATTTAATGTTAACAAAACATGCTCTAAAAATCATTTATGACTACCAAAGCACTAGTACAAGCATCATCAAACATACTGAGCACAACTCCACTAAGACGCAACCAACACTCCAAACATCGCAAGGATAACTCCACCCAAGCCCTGGACAATCATAAAAAAAAATTTACTAATTGGATATGTCTTCCAGTCTTAAAGGTACATCAGAAAAACGTGAAAGATAAGCCATAGCAGTTGAGAATAGCATACCCAGAATTACTTCTGGTGCCCGATAATGTCGAATTGATACAATGTAGCTCTGATCTTGACGATCATAAGTTGTGCTGCCAAAATCAATTACCTTGATGGCACTTGATTTTGGAACTTTTTCGAAGTAAGAACCATCCTTTGGCGATCATGAGGAACCCTGTTCACATAGAATACAAGATAAGGTCTCAACACAAGTTAACAGTAGAAAGTCCACTATACATCATGTACAATATAAATAGACAAGAAGAAGAAAGATTCAAATAACCACCTAACAATGCATTACCTTGTAATCTGGAACTTTAACATGCTCTGAAGACACTAGAAGAATATTCTCAGGCTTCAAATCCGTATGAATCAGATGCAAATCATGCATAACTGCAAATTAGAGAAATAAAGCCAAATATTAATGCATGTGATGAGGAAGCTAACTAAATACAAAAATCTTTAGCAGAACTTTGTATAAAAGAATTTGCAGCTTAAAAATAAAATTGAAATGAATTAATGTTAGCTTTCATCTATCACCAACCAAACCTAGTAAAAACAGAAAACGGAAAATAATATGATGAATTTAAAGAAACTGGTCCAAGTAATTACTACACACATGCTACACATTCCAACAGTTGTATGCCAATCTCACGGACAAGATCAATTGGAAATGAGCGATAATTGTTTTTCTGTAGAAATTTGTATAAGCTTGGTCCAAGCTTCTCAAACACCTGTTAAAGCCATTTGAATCCATCCACAAGTCTTAACCCCAAAACATTCTTGAAATTGGGGAATTTAACCCACCAAATCAATTATATACTTACAATACAGATATGGTTACGATAGTCAAATCAGTTCCTTATTTGCACACAACTGCAAGGAATAAACCCATTTAACCACTGACACAGAATTTACAAAATCCCACCAAAACATGAGGAATAGCAGTGAGAGATTGAAACACATTAAACTCATGAAATAAAACTCACCGGTTGCCATCCTTATCATGTTTCCCAAGCTGTTGCAATACTTCAACTTCTATCATAGCTGCTTCACGATATTTCTTAATACCACGAACAATTTTAATGGCAGCCATATCCTTCCTTTCTCTGTCCCAACATTCCAAGACCTGGCCAAAGGTGCCTATATAAAAATAGATCAACAAAAACAAGACATGTGATGAGCCTGGAATTAAACTTCAGTAATATTATAATAGAAATATGTTTATTAAGAAATACCTTCGCCCATCTTGCTGTGAATCTTATCTGCACCCAAACAACAAAGCCACACAAGTACAATCAGAAACAAATAAGAATCTAATGAAGAAAAATTAATATAACAATATTAGACACATCAAACAACCTGCTTAGTATGAGTTTTGAGACAAAAATAATGCCTTGGATTTGTTTAATTAAAAAATTATGCATATATCCTTGAAAGTAGAGCTATAATCAAATGCAAAAGTTGCTATTAAAAGGATTTCAATAGGTCACATCAGAAAGCCACCTTATGGCTTTCAGTCACTTGCATAAAAACTTTATAAGGCAAAAGCCCTATTTAATGATAGCACCACCACATCAATGAAAAAAAAGCAATGGTGGTGCATGTTCATTTTAGTAACTTCAAAGTTCACAAAATGATCAAGTGAATTGAAAAATGAAAATATCTTTGGTGATGGTAGTGTAGTTACAGCGATAAGTTAAATTTTCGCCAAGCGCAAATATGTAATGTCCATCTTTATCATCTTCTCGCCATGGGGGAGAACCATTTCGAGCCACTCACTTAACAAACAAAGAGGAACTAGTATGGTCTGAGGGTGCCCTTGAAGTTGCAAAGCTTGTCACATTTCCAACCTCTTGTGCACAAAACATTCCTAGCTGAGCCTACACACAGGTATTCATTCATGTTCCACTCAATATAAAATATTTTTTTTCACCTCTTGATGCATTAGAGCCTTTACGACACACTTCACCAATCATCAAAATCATATCAAAATAATAACCAATGAAACTTCATCACATAAAAATTAAAAAAATATATATATATATGTTTCAACAAAACCAAAAAATAAGAAACAATTCTATTCTATATCATCATTAGCTAATCAAATCAATTTTTTTTTAAAAAAAGGAAAAAAGGAAAAAAGAGAGGAACACATCAAGCTTACAAATTTACAGAATCAAATGCTATCATATTATCCTAATTTTGATACTGTGATTTTAGATGCAAAGATTACCTCCGATAAGAAATCAAACATGTAGAATTTTTTTGTCTCCGATTATTACATTTCTTTATTTCCAATATAGCTCCACAGAAAATTTCAAGATATAAATTTTGTTTAATGACATTCCCAACCTTGTCACATTCCCAACCTCGTCGTCGGTGAGAGACCACAGAGGGCTTAGCGATGATGATGATGATGATGATGAGAGACCCGAAGCTCTTCTGGACTCGAGCTCTGAAAGTGTTGCCCATGGAATTCGAAGATGAAGCCATCGATATCGATTGGTTGATATTTGATTGACGATTCAAACAAGTCTGTATGTATGTATGTTGATATTTGATTCCGATTTCCTACTTCTACGCCTAGAACTCCTGCTCTTCCTTTTCCTCCTCGATCGTGAATCATCCTAATTAGCATTTGAAACAAATTGAGAAGGAGAGAGAGAGAGAGAAAGAGAGAGAGAGAGAGAGAGAGAGAGAGAGAGAGAGACGTAAGAAGAGATTAGGGATTTTGAGATTGGGGATTTTGGGTTCACGAGATTGGGGATTTTGAGTTTGGGATGGGGGGAAACCCGAGCGGGAATGGAAAGGGGGGATTACAAATGAATTTATTTATTTTTTTTTCATTACAAATGAAAATTTAAATAATAAAATGATTTTTTTTTTGCAACGGAGGATGCCGTTGCCAAAAAAAATTATTTTTTATTAAAATAATTTTTTTTAGTTAATGAATTTTTTTTTTCATTTAATAAGATTGAAAATTTATTTGTTTCATATTTATTTTAATAAAATAAAAAATATTATATTTTTTTTTATTATTTGGTAGAAGTAGGGATAATATTTTCTATTAAAATAAAGTTAATTTTTTGTGGTCAATGAAAAAAAAAATTTTGTGACCCTTTTTTTTTTGTTACTAAAAATCAAGAACTAATTTTTTGTGGTAGAGGATTGGAAGTGGCAGTAGTGGTGAAAGTGGTGGATAAGAGGTGATAGTGGTGGTGGTAGTGATGGTGAAGGATATAAGTGCTGAAGTTGTGGTAGTTGTAGAGGAGATAGAATAGCGATGGTGGATGAGAGGTAATGGTAGTAGTAGTGGTGGTAGTGGAGTGGTAGCGATGGTAATAGTAATTTAGTTGTAGAGAAGACGGAAGGGAGCTCAGTAAATAAATAAGACGGAAGGGAGAGAGTGAGCAACACGAAGACAGTGGGGGAGAGAGAGAGAGAAAAAGAGAAGAGAGAAAGAGGAAGAGAGAAAGAGAGAGAGTGAAAGACAGAAAAAGAGACAGAAAAAGAAGAGAGATTAATGAGATATAGAGAGAGAGATAGAGAGAAGATAAATGAGCGAAAGAGAAGAGAGATAGAGAGATGAGAGAGATAGAGAGAAGAGTGATAAGCGAGAGACAAAGAGAAAGAAAAAAAGACAGAGACAAAGACTGACAAACAGAGAAGAGTGATGAGTGAGAGAGAGAAGAGAGGTAATATTTTGTGGTAGAGGAGAGGAAGCGGCAGTAGTGGTGAAGGTGGTGGATAAGAGATGATGGTGGTGGTGATGATGATGGCGAAGGAGATTAGTGGTGAAGTTGTGGTAATAGTGGCAATAGTGGTAGTGGTGGTAGTGGAGTGGTGGCGATGGTAGTAGTAATGGTAGTCGTAGAAGTGAAATTGCGACCGTGGTAGTAGTAGTGGCAGTGAAATGACGTTTGCAGTAGTGGTAAAGGTGGTAGAGGAAATGGGTGGTGAGAGAGAGATATGAGTGAGAGACAGATAGAGGAGAGAGAGAGAGAGAGAGAGAGAGAGAGAGAGAGAGAAACAGAGACAGAGTGGTGAGCGAGAAAGAGACAAAGTGGTCGCTAAAAGTACATTTTCTTGTAATGGATCGATAAATCGAGAGGGAGCTTAATAAATAGAGAAGACGGAAGGAAGAGAGTGAGCAACATGAACACAGTGAGAGAGAGAGAGAGACATAGAGAGAGATAGAGAGAAGAGAGATGAGCGAGAGAGACATAGAGAGAAAATAGATGAACGAGAGAGACATAGAGATAAGCGAGAGATGAGCGAGATAGAGGTGAGAAAGATAGAGAGAAGAGAGATGGGTAGAGAGATAGAGAGAAGAGAGATGAGAGAAGAGATAGATGAATGAGAGACAGAGAGAGAGAGAGAGAGAGAGAGAGAGACAAATAGACAGACAGAGAGAGAAGAGTGATAAATGAGAGAGAGAAATAAAAGAGTGAGAGGAAGATGAAAAAATGGGTGAAAAGATATAGACAGAGAGAGAGATAGAAAAAAAAAGAACGAAAAGAGATAAACAAGAGAGAGACAAAAAGAGATGAGCGAGAGAGTGAGAGAGAAAAAAAGAAGAGAGAGAGAAGATAGATGAAAGAGATAGAGAGAAGAGAGATAGACAAGAGACACAGAGAAAAAGAGATAGGGAGAGAAAGAAAGAGAGAGAGATAGAAGGAGAGATAGAAAAAGAGAGAGAAACAAGAGATGAGCGAGAGATAGACAAAAAAAGAGAGAAATAGAGCGAAAAGAGATGAGCGAGAGAGAGACGTAGAAAAAGAGAGAGATAGAGAGAGAAGAGAAATGGGCAAGAGAGATAGAAAGATAAGAGAGAGAGAGAGAAAAGAAATGAGAGAGATAGAGAGAAGAGAGATGAGCGAGAGAGACAGAGAGAGAAAACAGATGAGAGAGATAGAGAGAAGAGAGATAGGCGAGAGACACAGAGAGAAAATGAGAGAGAGAAACAGACAGATAGAGAAAGAAGAGTGATGAGTGAAAGAGATAAAGAGAAGAGAGAGAGAGAGATAGAGACAGAGAGACAGGAAGATGAAAAAATGAATGAAAAGATAAATGTTATATCAAAAGAGTAAGACGACATTTTTTTTTTAATTTTTTTTGCGACAGAAAAATACCGTTGAATTTATTCAAACCATTTTGTGACTGTATATATATGAAGCTGTCTCAAAACCACAATCACTACGCTAGATTAGAGTTTTCTAAAAACTCTTTTAAGAAAATTATACTTTCTTGTGTTTCCGTGTTATATTGTTTTTACTGAATTTTTTTAATATTTTAAGTATTTTTTTTTTAATTTTTAGACACACCTAACATAAATCCACCTAAAAATTTTAAAAATTGTAAAAAAAACCTTTTAAAAATTCACTAAATACCAAAAATACAATAATTCAATACATTTTTTTTTGTATTTTTATGTATTTATTAATTTTTAAAAATATTTTTTCATAACTAAGTAAGGTGCATCTAAAAAAAATATTTAAAAATTTAAAAATATTCACTAAAGACAAAAAAAAAAAAAACACGAAAGTCACTTTTTGCGACGGCAGAAAATGCCATCTAAAAAAAGCAGAGTATTTGCGACAGCACCATCTGCCGTCTTAAAAAATGAGAGTATTTGCGACGGTAAATAGTGCCGTCGCAAATGCTCTGTTTTTTTGAGACGGCAAATGGTGCCGTCGCAAATACTCTGCTTTTTTGAGACGGCAAATGGTGCCGTCGCAAATACTCTATTTTTTTGAGACGGCATTTTCTGCCGTCTCAAAAAGTTTTTGAGACGGCAAGTGTGCCGTCGCAAATAGTTCCGTCTCATAAACCCACTTTTCCTGTAGTGAGAGATGCTCTTAGAGCATCCCCAACAATATCCTTATTACCTTTTTAGCTATAATAAAGAGTTTTTTTTGGTCAAAAAACAACCCCAACAGTTCCCCTATCCAACCCTTAAATATAAGTATTGCTACAGTGACTCCTTATTTGTAGGGAGTCACTGTAGCTTTCTTTATATTGATAAATTCTTATTTTATTATAGCAGAAGGCGCGAAGGGAAACTGGAGGGCGCCAAAACTCAGCCAAAGACTCTCTCAAGAATCTCTTTCACGAATATAGGTCACTCTTTCTCACCATCATTATCACTAAAAGCAATTTCTGGTATGTATTTTCTTTGTATTGTTCCCAATCTAAACCCTACTTTTTCTATTATACTTCTCTGTGTAGTGTGTATCTCTCTCTTTGCTTTTTCACCAAATAGAGACCAAAAACTTGCAAATATATATGTGATGCTTTGGTTTTGGTGATGGTAATTTGAAATTTATATGAAAATCTATTTTAATTTACTGGTTTATGGAGTTTGTGGTTTAATAGGAATAGATATTTTATATATATGAGGGCTTTGAGAATTTGATTGCAAACAATTTTACTTCTTAAAAATTGAAGAAATCAATGGTTTAAAGAAATTTATATGAGAATGTGTGACTTTTCTAGTTTATGACTTTGTGGTTGGATATAAATAAATATTTTATATAAGAGTTGTTCATTAAGGTAATGCCCTATTAATGACTTTTCAGTTTTTGTGGATTATTATGAAATTTTGTTTATGGGCTTGTAGTAAGTAGAATTATTGCATATGCTGCACTTAAAATTGTTAAAAATAGTTAGCTCTTGTTTGAATTCTATTTGTATTTTCTATTCAATATGTAAGGATGGATTCACAAGGAGGCAAATACTTCATCAATCTTTTGCACGAGGATTCCAACTTTAACGACTTAATTTTTATGGATTCACAAGATCAAATGGGTCAAAATTTGAAACAAAATACTCAAATACCTGCTGAAACAACTCAATTCTCACCTCAAATGGTATCCAATACTAAAGGATCACGTGGTGGAAACTTCATTATAGATGAAGACAATCTCATTGTATCAGCATGGCTTAATACTAGCTTGGATGCAGTGTATGGGAATGAGCAAAAACATAAGACATATTGGTCAAGAGTATATGAGTACTTCCACAAACACAAGACCTCCAATCATGAATGTAATGTGAACTCTTTAACGCATCGGTGGTCAAGCGTTCAACTTGGCACAATAAGTTTTGTGGATTTTTTGCCCAAATTGAATCAAGGCATCAAAGTGGTATAAATGAACAAGACAAGGTAATTTATAATTTTTTAAAAAAATTATACATTTTGCAATTATTACTCTTTTATAATTGTTGACTTTTATATTTTAATTTTAGATCTCTCAAGCAAAACTATTATACCAAGAATTGCATAATAGTTCATTTCAGTTTAATCATTGTTGGAATTTGTTGAGGTTCCAAGCAAAATAGATGAAGGGTTGTGAAAAGAAAAAATCAACAAAAAAGCCAACATTGACCACCATCCCCTCCTCTAATCCAGATACAGTTAATCTAGGGGATGATGATGGATCACATGATACCTTTGTAGACTTGGAGAGACCAATAGGCAGGAATGCTGAAATAGAACGGATAAAGAAACGAAAGAGTGGAGATTGTATGACTTCGCATACTAACTGAGAAAAAGGACGATAATAAAAAGAATAGTGAGAAGAAAATAGAAATCCTGGAGAAAGCATATGTTCAGGAGGAACAAAGACTTCGACACGAGGAACAAAGGCTTCTTCATGATAAAAAAAGACTTGCTATGAAAAATGAAATGTTCAGAGCGGAACAATTTAAAGAGGAGGAGAGAATTATGCTGATAAATACTAGTGGTTTGTCTCCAATGCAACAACAATATTACAATTGTCATCATTTGGAAATCCTTGAAAAAGGAAAGTAACTGCATAACTGCAGGTTATGGAAGATAATATTGTTTTTGTATGGGCTATGATATGGAAATTAATGTATTTTGACTTGATTCTACAGGAAAATTTTGTAATTGACCATGGCCTGAAAATGTAATGTATATTGACTACAGTGCAAGAATTTTGTAATGGACCATGGTATGAAAATGTAATGTATTTTGACTATAATGCAGGAATTTTGTTTATGGACCATGATGTTGGAATGGACCATGTTTATGAGATAAAAAGTTAGAGATATGTATACTTGGAATTTTGTAATGGACCATGTTGTTTATGAGATAAAAAGTTAGAGATATGTATACTTGGAATTTTGGAATGGACCATGTTGTTTATGAGATCAAAACTAAGCTTAAATAGATGTTATTTCATGGCCAAAACAGCAGAAGAACAACAAGCAAAACAGCTGCAGCAGAGTAGGCAAACATAGCAGCCCAGACAAGAGGCCGGGTGTAGACACCCTATTTTTGACCGTCCTCAAGACTTGGTTTTGCTTGCAGGTACATCCAACAACTAGTTCGATTGCTCGTCGAGTATTCGACTGCCGCGGCGGAACGTCACAGGCTTGAGCTTTCCAAACCCTGTATCCTTTCTGCCCCATTTTTGGACCATGTATTGGCCCTTCCAGCCTGTTTTTCTTGGTGCACTGCCAGCCCCTTTTAGCCTTGCTAGCCATGCCTTTGTTACTGCCGGCCATTGATGATGCCTGTCGGCCATCAATGAGCCACTGCCGGCCACCACTGATGGCCGGTAGACCCCTTGTTTCAGCAGGTTTCACGCCAGATCTTTTGAGCCAGCTGGTTTTCACTTATCTCTCCTCCATACACGTGTATGGAGGGATGAGCCTCTTTCCAAGCTTGTTTAACAAGCTTTGCATTATTTTTCTTCTATATAAGGAGAGACCCCCTCTTCTTAGCAGAGGTTCAGCCATTTTAGAGAAGATATCTCTCTCTCTCTCTCTCTCCATCTCTCTCTCTCTCTCTCTCTCTCTCTTTATATATTGGATAAAATAGTGCTCTAAAGTCCATTTTTCTTGCACTTTTGTACTACAACACATAGAGGTACACCACCATCTTTGGACTGAAGTTCTTGGGGGTGTTCCTTGAGCTCTGAAACTTGATTTCTAGCCTCTAAGGTTGCTGATTTCGAAGTTGAACTTCGAGGGTGAGTATATTCCCCTTTTTAGCATTTATTTGTACCTCATTTTGGCCATCCTTGCATATTGTTCTAGACCTTGCTTTCAACTGAAAAAATTTCTATTTTTAAGTTCTTTAGATCTTTGTTTAAGGTCATTTTTTTCGTTGGGGGTTGTTTACTCGCTCTTAGGCCTTGTTAGGCCTTGTTTTGAGCCATCCATTTAGGCTCTTGTTGAACCCTTTGCATGACCTTCCTACCACTGAAATCTAGAGGATTTTTAGTGGTGGAAAGGTGGTTTTGGAGTCCTAAATAGGAGAGGGTCATCCCCTCTCCTTTGTGTCTTGTTTACTTGCTTTGAATGCTTCACATGTGAGCACCTTTGTTAAGTTCATGTTGGCCATAACTTAGCTTTTATTTGTGGTTGTTTTGCTAAGGCATGCCACTGTTTTTGCTTGGTTTGGTCACTCCATGTTAATACACTTGTAGTGCAAATCACACAAACTAGCTTTGTATGCTTCACAAAGTAGCATGTCATTCTAGCTTATGTTAAGTCCATTCCAGCATGTTTTTGGTGTTATTTTAACATGTCTTAGACCTGTTTTGGTTTGGTTTGGTTGGCTCTTGCATGCCTCATGCACTTGTAGTGCATTTCCATGAAATAGCATAACATGCATCATGTTTTGACATGCCATTTTGGCATGCTTTTGGCTTAACTTCAAGAAGACTTCGTTCATGTTTTAGCATGTTTAAAGTCTAATTTATGTTATCTTGGTCATGCATGACTTGCTTTGTATAGCCTTGGTTCAATCTAGCTTGTTGGCTTTGTGTATTGAGTCCACTAGGACGTGTTATTTGGCCTATTTGAATGATTTGGCATCACTTGTTATGTTGTTTCAGTCCATGAAATGTGGTCATATGCTTGCATTTGACATGCATTCAATGCGTTGGAGGGTTTCTCCCTTTATGTCTTAACATGAGCCATTGCGTATGCCTTCATGCCTTAGCTTGCGAGCCATCATTTCAATGTGTTTTTGGGGGTGGTTATGCCATAATATAACTCTGATTTTTGTTGGTTGAGTCACCTCATGCTTGGTCTTAATAGGTCTAGTGTAATTCACCCTATTTGCCTTGTATGCATCATGCCTCATGCTCACCATACCAGCTTGTTTTGGCTTCCTTCCATGCATGTTTTAGACTCATTTTAGCATGTTCTAGGACTTCTTTGGGTTGCCTTTGTCGCATTCTTCATGTTTAGTATAGTTGTAGTGCAAGTGCTCTTGCTCACTTCAAGCTTTAAGCACCATAGCATGCTTCATTTGTGTTGCGTACTTGATTTGGCATCATCTAACATGACATTTCAAAGCCTATAGCATTGCCATGTTCCCACTTCAATCATGCTTTAAGTGCCTTTGAGTGTTGTGCATCATTGCCTAGTTTATGGCTTAGCTTGTATGCTTGCATGCCTAGGTCTTTGGGCCCTCATCTCAGCATGTTTAGGTCCTTATTTTGACTTATTTGAGCTCTGTCCATGCTTAGTTCATACATTTGTGCCATGTATTGCATGCCTCATTCGTAGTCCTTTTGATAGCTCCATGCTTTAAGGACCTTCGCATGCTTTACTTGTGTTGTTTAAATGATTTGGCATAATTTCTCACCTCATTTCAGAGCACTTAGTGTTGTTACACTTCCACACTTTTCACTCTTTAGGTGTTCTTGAGAGTTGCACATTTATACCTTAATTAGTGAACCAATTGGCATGCATGCTTGTATGTGTTTTCGATACCTTCATCTTAGTAGATGGCCACTGATTTGGGCGTGGCTGAGGTCTGCCCATTTTGGTTTAAGTCTATCCTTGCATGTTGTTGCACGCTTGTCTTGCACATTGTTGTATGCTTGCCCCATCTTTGCATATTGTTGTATGATTGTCTTGTATGTTGTTGCATGCTTGTTACATACTTGGTACATCGCATGTTGTCGCATGCTAGTTCCATTACATGTTGTTTGCATGCTCGCCTTACATCGCATTGTATATGCCATGTTCATCGCATTGTGTATGCTTAGTTGTTGCATACATTAGTATTGTGCATGCCATTAGCCTTATTAGGTTGTTCATATTGCATTACATGTTTGCATGCTTGAGTCGCATTGTGTATGCCATCCTTGTATTGCATTGTTATTTGGATTAAGTCTTAATCTGAGCACGAGAAACGAGGGATGTTTCATACTTCAAGTGATGAAATGTGTCTCAATTCTCAGTCGCTGACACTCTTGATTATCCATGATAAAGTTTTAGGCTTTATGTGTTTGTTTGTGCATTCATTTTACATTAAAATTTGTACAAGTTGAATCTTTGGTCATCATGCATTGAGATGCGTGATTGATGGTCTTGGATCCGATTATGCCTCTCCCTTGATGTTTTGAGGTGATATGGGGTGGCATAGTGCGTACATATCCTTGGGAGACCCTTCATTTTCTCTATTTTGTACTCTGTTGCAGCTTGGTGTCACAGCACATTAGTGGCCGGCAGTGCCTTGCAGATGGCCTGCAGTCCTTCATTCTTGGTCGGCAGTGCCTACTCTTGGCCGGCAGGGAAGTCGGCAGCAACTCCCTATTGCTGGCAGGCCACTGATGCACTCCCCAACATGTTTCTGGTAAGATCTAGCAGTAATTTCTCAAGGACACCCTGTAGATAGAGCCTCCAAGAGAGCAACCGGAAGGTGTTTCAAGGCGAGAAACCGAGTGCGAGCATGCACCCTCTTCTCCTTCAACCAGAGCTGGAACAGCATGGTTTACTCTTTTTCTAACTTGTTAGTTACCATTTGGTTTTGTAATTTAATTAGTTAATTTGTTAATTAATTAAGTTTTGTAATAATTAGTTGTAGCTAGTTATTCATTTGGTTTTGTAATAACTAATTAGCTTGTTAGTTAGTTAATTAGTTAGCATGTATTATTCTTTCAGACCTTCCGTCGAGAGGGCGAATTTTGTAATAAGTGTGCGTGAGTGTGTGAATGTCTTCCAACCCCACGTCTTTCTCCCTTTTACTTACCTGCTTTTGATCATGTTTTGATTAGCATCCTTATGCTATGCATGTTTGCATCATTTATCTGTATTGCATGCACCGGGCTCGGCGCATCATATTAACTGCATTGTATTTTAATTCCAAATTGAATACATGATTATCTAATCGTATTTCATATGCCGTATTAGAATAGCCGAGCCTATCTCTAGTTGCATTTTGTATGTGTTGCATTAGCCATTTTAAACATGAACTAGGATCATGTATGATTTCTAACTAGTTCTTTGTTTTGGCTCGGAGTACACTGTGAGGGTTTATGCTTTAGCATCCCCACATGTGTGTTAATGTTGCCATGAAAGCATGCTTTCCATGAGACTAACTGCTTAAGTGTTTAACTGCCTAAATGCCTGTGGGTGGAGGTTAGATTACTTGAATTGGAACAATTCATTGAAATCTTCGATTTAGCCTACTTGCGAGTAGCAAACTTCAAACCGTTTTCAAACAAACGAATATGCAATGTTTTGTTTCAAATTAGGCGATCTAGTCTATACTTGTGTGCTGTATGCATCACGTAGTAAGATTAGCTAATTAACCGGAATAAGAACGCATATGTTTTCAAAAGCAAGATATCATGCTTAGTACCCCCTCTCGTACCCAAGTTCCCGAGTCGAGACAATTGTGGTAATGACGGACACGTGGCCTTAGGCATGAGTCAGGGTTTCCTAAATTCCTCTAAAATAAATATTTAGGTGGCGACTCTGTATCTGGCAAAGCAATCCATGTTTGACACTTCTTTACAAAAATCAGTTTTCCAAAACGATTTGCCGGATTTGGACTCTTTGGTGATTTATCAATCTCACATCGCACATTGTGAGATCAGATTAAGAACTGTGACCTTTGAGTCCGAACTGTAGCATGAAGCCCTAGGGTGCGTCTACACCGGGCTGTAGACACCCCATTTTTGACCGACCTTAAGACTCAGACGTCACCGATTGAGTGCTTGGTGATGTTGCATATCGTGCTCGTTCAGAGGTTTCGGAGTCTCGGCTGCGAGCCTTGCCTCCGGACTTCCGGACTCTTTCATGCTTTACCTCGGTTTGCGAACCAGGCTCTGTTTTCTTTGTTTTCTCTTCCCGAAGGGAGGAAGAGGTCTCGTAGATCATCTCTCAGTGGCCATAGGCTACGTTTCGTGGTCGTAGGCCATTTTGCCCGTTTGGAGTCCGGTTTCTGGTTTTTCGGAGCCGTTGGCCGTGTGCCTCGGTTCGGGACCGCCTAACCACCTCCGTCTGCCCCGGTTTTTGGCATACATCTTATTTGCTCCCTTTTGAGGGACACTGCGGTCCGAGAGACCAACTTCGTGGTCGAACACCACTCCCGGTGCCCAACAGTCAGTTTTCGGGGCCCCAGACTGCGCGTTTCGGCCCCCGAACCTTCATTTTGCATCGGTTTTGGTTCATTTTTGGCAGGGACCTCTGTTTCATCATTAGAAAGGTCGTAGAAGGGTGGGAGGCCAGTAATTGTTCCGGCAACCAGTTATATTTTCTCATCACCCTCCGTCACCCGTTTTTCTCACTTGAAAGCCAATGTTGACCACCTTAAGGCCACTTTTTCCAGCTCTAAACCACATATTTGTGATGTACACATCTGGGAGGCAACCAATATTTGGTGGCCGGCCAGTAATTGCTGTTGACCCTTTTGAACCCCTTTGAAAAATGGGTTGTTCTCTCTCCTGGTTCACTTTTTCCAGCGTTTAACCACAGGGTTGTGTTGTGCACACATTAGAGGCTCTCTATTTGTGGTGGCCGGCTATTACTCACACTTGACCCTTTTGACCCTTGGCTGGCCGGCCATGAGAAGTAGCCGGCCTTCCACCTGCAACCGAGATAACTGGCCGGCCATGTTCCTTGTATCATCTACAGTGCAGATATACATCTGTTTTCCCCCCCAGATTCTGTATCCGGGGGGCTGCATTTTGGAGGGAAACTTAGCATGTTTTCCCTCCATTTTTTCCCCATTTCCCCCCCCATTCTTGCCTATATATCAGAGGCTCCAGCTCTGATATTAGGATTGGAAAATTCCCCCTCAAGCCCTTTGCACTATATCCCTCTCCTTCTCTATTTCCAAGCTAAAAACCTTCCAAGTCCTATACCCCTTTCCACACCACCACCAAGCTCCACCCTTCCATCCTTCATTCCAGCAGCTGGAGGTTCTTCTTCAAGGCCTAGGAGTGCTACATCTCAAGCCAAAAGGGTGCCAAAGTGTAGTCTACAAGGGTGAGCCCCTTTTTTTCCCTTTTCTACCTTTTTTTTTGTTCAATACATAAGTCATATTTGCTTGCTGTTTTGGGCTCCGACCCTAACTAAAGTTAAGCTTATTTTGAGCCATTTTTCATGTTTCATTAAGGGCCTCTCACTGTTTGAGGCCTGCTTGGTGCACTTGCTTCATTATCCCTCTTATATGCTATTATCTTGTGTAGTATTTTTGGCCTAGGTATAATCTGTTTTGAGGCATGTCATAAACTGTAAAGGGGCTTATTTTGAGCCCTTATTCAATATTTTTGAAGGGCTCAATGATGTTTGAGGCTTCTATCTTCCACTTGCCTTTATATCTCTATTTTGGCTCCATTTTTGCATGAGTTATTAGCCTCTTGAGATTCTGTTTTTGGGCTCTGCTCCAAACTAAAAATGGCCTTATTTTGATCCCATATTCATGTTTCATTAAGGGTATTTCATGGTTTGAGGCGTCCTTTGTACACTTTGTGTTATATCTCTCTTTTTGGCTTTATTTTGTGTAGTATTTTAGGGTTGCATGCATGCTGTTTTGGGTCCGGCCATCAACTGTAAAATGTATTATTTTTGGCCCCTCTTCAATATTGTTGAAGGGCCCCTTTGTGTTTAAGGCCAGAAACCACCACTTGCTTCTTTGACCCTCGTTTGGCCCATTTCTTGCATGAGATCTTAGCCATACCTGTGCTGGTTTTTGGAGTTTGTTGTAAACTGTAAAACATCATATTTTGGGCCCCTCTTCAACATTGTTGAAGGGCCCTAATCTGTTTTGGGTCAGGAGCTGTGAGTTGCTTCATTATCTCACATTTAGGGCTATTTTTGCATGCTAGTTTTGCCCTATTTGTGTTTTCTGTTTGGTCTTTCTTAGAACTGTGAACATGCTTATTTTGGGACTTCCTTGAATCTGTATTCACATGTCATAAGCAAATAATGCATGCTTGATGTAGCTACAAGCCATTTCATGTGCTTAATCTTGCATTTCGGGACCATTTCATGCATCGGGGGCTATATTGTCATGATTCGGGGCTGTTTCGGGTCATATTTTAGTGCTGAAATTTGCATGCTTGTATGCCATATTCCATGCCTTGCCATGTCTTGCTAGAGTGGCATTCCGTGCCTTAGGTTCGGTCCTCGGTTTGCGTGCATGTGTGCACGTATTCCGAGTTGTCTCATTTTCATCTTATGGCCTCCTATGTGAGTGTGGCTGAGGCTCACTTGTGTTGGTGTAAGTCCATTGTGCATTGTGTATGCCATGCCATTTCATAGCATGGTGTATGCTAGGTTGTATCTTAGTTGCATTTCATACATTTCATGCATATTGCATCGTGCTTGGGATAGAGGTTAGCCCGAGCACGGGAAGCGAGGTACGTTTCGTACTCCGAGTGACAGAACGTGTCTCAATTCCATGTCACCGACACTCCGGATTATCCATGATTGAGTTAGGTTTTAGTTGAGCTTTCATGTGCATTCATTCCATATTGAGTTGCACATTTCGACCCCTCGGCCATCATGCATCGAGATGCGTGATTGGTGGCACGAGGATCGAGGCATGCATACATTTGTGAAAATACATTGCCATGCCCTTTTCCTGCTCTCTGTTGCAGCAAATCAAGAATCGGCAGTCTTCTGGGGCTCGGTGCGCTTTCCAAGAATAAATTGCAAATAGAGGCTAATCGGGGCATCGCCGTGGATTTCCGTACAAGGCAGCTTAGATATGCATCATCCAGCATCTGAAGAAGAGTCAAGGCAGTCCCTGGCTTGCATGCCAGTTTCTCTTTTTTTCTTAGTTAATTTGTAAATTAATTAGGAATCTGTATTATTTGGACTGTACTATTTATTCGGACCCTCTGCGCGAGGGCATAACTGTAATAAGTGTGCGTGTGTGTGTTGTATGTCTTCTAACCCCACGTCTTTCTTCCCTTTTATTTACCCGCTTATGATGGTTAGATTAGGGCACGTTTAAATTAGCATATAGTATGACAGCATGTTTGCATCATTCATTTGTTTTGCATGCACCGGGCTCGGCGCATCATACTAACTGCATTGTACTTTCAATTCCAAATTGAATACATGTTAGCTGTAGCATTTCATATGCCATGTTTAGGATAGCCGAGCCTGCTATAGTTGTATTTTTGCATGTGTTGCATTAGGCATTTCTATATAATTAGGATCATGCATGGATTTCTGATGAGCTTCTGTTTTGGCTTGGAGTACTCGGTAAGTTTTATGCTTTAGCATCCTTGCATACGTGTGAGTGACTGCCATAAATAGCATGCTTACCATGAGGCTATATGCTTATGTGATATAACTGCCTGAATGCCTGTGGGTGAAGGTTGGGTTATTTGGATTGGAACAAATCATTGATTGTGTGTTTTAAGCCCACTAGATAGTGGCAAAATCATGTTTTCCTAAGCCCACCTGAGGGTGGAAAAATCTGCATCTTTAAGCCTACTTGCGAGTAGCAAACCATCTTTCAAAAACAAACATGAAATATTTTGTTCCAATTCAGGCGATCCAGTCTATACTTGTATGCTGTGCGCATCACATAGTAAATCTAGGCTAATAACCGGAATAAGGACACATAATGTTTTCAAAAATAGATATCATGGTTAGTAGAGGCCGATCTTTGATCGGGCGAGCGGGGGTGCTCACGAAGTGACCTTCCCCAATCGTACTCAAGTTCCCGAGCCGAGGCAACTTTGGTGATGACGGACACGTGGCCTTAGGCAAACGAGTCAGGGTTTCCTAAATTTTCCCAAAATAAAACATTTAGGTGGCGACTCTGTATCTGGCAAAGCAGTCCATGTTTGGCACTTCTTTCAAAAATCTGTTTTCTCAAAAACGATTTGCCGGATTTGGACTCTTTGGTTCAGACTTAGAACCGTGACAATTTGAGAGTCCTGAGCTGTAGTGACCCCAAATGAACAGAACGGGAGCTCGTTCCTCCCGGGGCGTTCGGGGACGTCTACAGTTTCTGGCGACTCTGCTGGGGATTTAGAGAACTTGACTTGAACTCATGATATCTGTTTTTGACTACACTTATGTGTTTCTTTGCATTGCATGTGCATTAGTGCGCCTAGGACACCGTGTTTGCCATCTACTATTCCTGAACAGTTTGTCGGAGGCTTGTCTTGTCAAGGCATGACCATAAGGCTGACCGGTTGTGGGCTCTGCCAGTATGGGAACACAAATCCCGGTTTTACCGGGGCACCCTTTTTGACCATTCGACCTAGTGCATTTTCGGAATCCATAGTGACCATTCTAAACTAGGACAGGTTGCTTACCCGATTGTAGGCTGTTTGAAACCGCTGCGTACGTAGTGAAACCCTAGCTCCTGACAAAATAGGACAGGGAAACCCTACCCCAACATAGGGGTGTTTTGGCTCTCACTTGCTTGCTATGTGCTTTTAGGGTGTTCCCCTACAGGAATGCATGTAACAGTTTGCAAGATTGGGCATCAGGCCTGCGAGCATCAGTATTTGGGAATCAGTTTTACCTGAGGGTATCAGTTTACCGGCAGAATTTTGGGCAGAATTCAGTAGAGAACACACTCATTCAACTATGCTCATATCTGTTCGGGTGAAATTAGGCTGAGATGCTGCATGTTTTCCCTTTTGCTAGGTAGTCCTGGAACCATAGCTGCAGAAGACTCCGATATTCCCCGAGGTTCGTCGGACTTGTGCTGGTAGACTTTGTCAGGTCAGAGATTCAGTTCAAGGACAAATCAGTGTTTCTCCGCCAGAGGCAGGGTAAAAAGGGCCAGTTAGGCACAGATCACCGGTTCAGCAGTTACCAGATCAGTGGCCCTTATCCACCCCACCAGTGAATAGCCAGGCTGAGGCCTCAGTTTTTTATCAGTTTTTAGTCACCCCGCCAGTCAGTTAGATGGATTAGCAGAACACATCAGGGATGGAGGCAATGATGCGCCAGATGCAAGAAAGTATGAAACTCATGCAGCAAGATGTTGTCCGCTAAGCTGAATTCGCCAAACAGCAGGCTGCGGTTATGGCCCAACAGGCAGACTTAATTGCCCGGTTGCAGCAGCAAACAGGAGCATCTGCTCCCCCCCCCGCCAGGAATTCCAACCCTCGGGGAGACAGCTAATGTCCAGGAAGATACGGACATTCCGACAGGGCCACCTCCGCCCCCGATCCTACCCCAGCTATCTAAAGCATCGATCAACCTAACGGATTCTCCCTTTGAGTTTGAGGTAGACCATACAGTGTTGAAGTTGAGCAAGCTTGAAAAGTTGTTCAAAAAATGCCAGGGGGTAAAGTCCATCCCGGACATTGAGGACGGGTACACTAACACAGCCGTGACACTGCCGGACAGGTTCAAGATGCCTCACATCGACCGTTTTGACGGGTCAGGAGATCCCATGGTCCATCTGAGTTTGTTTTCAGATGTTCTACGCCCGATGGGCTTGACAAGATTACAGAAGCTTTCCCTTTTTGGCAGGACCCTGTCGGGTATCGCGGCCATCTGGTACGCCAAATTGGAGGATTCAGTGAAACAAAGCTGGGAGGAGATGGCTGAGGCCTTCGTCGCACAATATTCATACAATACCCAAATCGAGATTACGACTCGTGATCTTGAGACGACGAGACAGGAGCCTAAGGAGAGCTTCTCAGAATTCGTAACCCGCTGGAGGGCCAAGGCTTCAATGATGACCCTGAGACCTACTGATAAGGACCAGATCAGGATGATTGTGCGCAATCTCCAGCCAAAACTGATGCAAAAGATGATTGTACTCCCCTTCCCTACCTTTTCTGATCTGCATGAGATGGGGGTACAGATTGAGGACGCTATGAAGTAGGGCCTTCTTGACCAGGAGAAAGAGCATCCCAGGAGGGCATTTTCCCGCAGATCAAATGCGACCACCAGTGGTGATGCAGCTGCAAGATCTTCAGATGTGGGCATGGTTACCACCACCGTATCAAAAACAGCTACCCCATTCACCGGTGCATCCGGAAGTAGCTCACAAGGAACCAAATACCCACCTCGAGTCAAGAGGGTTTTTACCCCACTTCATATGCCTTTGTCAAAGGCTCTAGAGGTCTTAATCCGGAATAGGCATCTGAAACTGTTGGAACAACAGCCCCTACCCGATCCTATCCCTGCAAAACATGATCAGACTAAGTACTGCGCCTACCATCAACAAACCGGTCATGACACCGACAGTTGCTTTCGTCTGCGCCATGATGTACAAGATCTGTTTGACAACAGGGTCATTACCGCGCCAGGTCCTGCAAAGTCTATCGGCACTTGATTAGTGAACTTGTGGGGGACAATGTGATGTGATCAAGGGATGAACCACCTGCGGGCAGCACTCAGTTTCCTCCAGATGTGACGTGTGGCACGCACTGTTTTGAGCATTTGTGAATACTAGTTTTTGTAGCTTCTGACTTGAGTGTTGAGTCAGTTCTATGGTTTTGTTTTGAGTCTGTCTCTTTGTTTTGAGTTGGTCTTTTTGATTAAGGGTCTGTCTTGTTGTATCGAGTCAGTCCTGTTTTGTCGGAGTCTGGTGATTCCGGGGGTGTTACCTCGGACGTCACTTGCTTGTTTTGAGCTTGTCTTTTTTTGGCTTTCTTTTGAGTCTGTTCCTGCCGGGGAGCCAGTTGTGCCAACAGATTTGAATGAAACAGCAGTAATTTTTGCACTTCTGTGTTCGCTTTTGCCGTGTGCTAGTTGTGCCGGAATTTGAATGAAATGGCAGTGCATTCCACCTGCTCTCTTGTGCCTTGAAATTATTGCATTGACCTAAGTTTTCAAAACTTTTTTTTTTGAACATTGCGATGAAAACAAAGAGGGAGGAATTCCTCGGGATTTGCAAAAATTTGATCAAACTAAGAGAAAGAGAGGCATGCTAAGCCCTTAATGAATGAAATCATGCTTGTTAGCGTGAGTACTGAGAAGGACCCTGGCTTGATCCAGACTGGTTTCACATTATCTTTAGCGCGAGCGATTTGTCGCTTTCTTAAAAACTTTCAAAAACAAAATGTTTTGTGCGGTCCTGCAAAGACCTGTGTGGAATCGCTCTTGAGATTGTGCAGCCTAGGATCGCTCTCAGCCTCGAGACTCAACCCCTTCGCTTCCAAACCTTGAACTTGAATTCAGAAGGTTCAACGGTCAACTACGATGTAAGGCCTGTGTGGCCGGATTTGAAGCAGCCCTCGAACAAGAGGCCAGGAAAGTCAGATCAAAAAGATCAGAAGATCAGAAGAAGCTTGCAAAGCTAGAACAGAAGTACCCCTCGAACTAGGGGCAAAGATATTAGACATGCTCGAAGAGCTGAAGATGAGTCCTCTTGGAAATCAACAGCCACTCTCCTGGATACGGATGGCTTCGAAACCCTATAACCATTTGGCATGGACCAAGCTACACTTTTACCCTTGAGAGGCTCGCTGGGCCAAAAACCCGGAAGGGCGACCCAGGCAAAAGTTAGAGCAAGAAAAAGAAGAAAAAGAACAAAAAAGAAGAAAAAGAAAAGAAAAGAATATCAAAAAAAAAAAAGAAGAAGAAAAGAATTGAAAAGGGAAAGAAAGAAGAACAAAGCTCGCAAGGTCGAAAACCCGCAACGGGCGCCTTGGCAAAAGTTAGAGCCTAAAAAGGAGAGGTTAATACCCGAGTGTACCTTAACCCCGAACTACGTAAGGCTTGATTCCCATGTTTGGGATACGTAGGCAACTTCATTCTGAAGTCCAGCCGTAAAACACTTCAAATTCGATTGTGTCCATGCGATGGTTTTGGTCACCTTTGTCTTCTCTGTATCTGAGAGTCTGGTTGTGTTCGTCGCTTTGAGGACTGGCTACAATGCGCTGCGGTGCTATCCAAACAAGGGGCAACTTTCCGTTGCCATTCAAAACGCCGCAGTGTCATTTCAAACAAGGGGCAACTTTCCGTTGCCATGCAGTGTCCTTCAGACAAGGGGCAATTTTCCATTGCTATGGGTCCGAGGTTGTGCATCTCAAGAGTAGGTTCCGTGCTCGTTGAGCATTGGTCGTTTGCAAAAATAGTTTTTGAGAATTTTTACTGAGGTTGACTAATCTTCTCGAAAAGTACTCCATTTTTCAAAACTGGACCATTTCTTAGACCCAAAAAAGGAAAACTCGCAGTGCTCATAGCCTAACTTGCATGATTTTAAATCAGAAAATCGAACAAGCGCGTTAATCTAACTCTCATGTTGGTCAAAACTGTTTTAGTAGAAAGCAAAAACAAAAAATGGTCAAAATGATGAACTAGGGGCACAGTTGAGTCAGGTGTTCTGTCTTTTTCCCTTTTTCAAAATACTTGCCAGAAAGGGCACTCTACCTGTCGGAAAGGGCACTGTATTCACCAAAAAAGGGCACAACAAAGGGCAGAAAGCTCTCACATCCTCCAAGCAACGAGGTATCAAGCAAAGCGCGAAGCGCGAACTAGAATGGGGCAAGATATTCCACTACATCATCTGGACAGATCTTATCACGTCCAAACTCCCCAGCAAAGCATCATCAACTGATGTTAGCTGCAGATTTGCTACACACCCAGTTGTAGCGCAACCTTTCCATGGAAGGAATTCACTAGCTGTGAGCGGAAGAAAGAGAATCTAGCAGAATGCTAGGGGCACGAGCCCACTATTTGCTGTTTATCCATCAACCACCAAGGGGAGGGATTGAAAAATGAGAGATTGAAGAATAGAGAGATGTGCGATGAGAGGAAAAGTGAGAAGAGGGCTTTTTCAGAAAAACAGAGCTTGAGGGCCGAGTGATGTGAGAACCACAAATGAGAAAGGGTGAGAAACACTACCCGGTGAAACAGGCTCCCTGTGCACGTCTGAGTGTCGTGTCTTTTTGTTTTATCTCGATTCTTGTTTTGAGTCGTTTCGAGTGTAACTCGATGTGTCTAGGTTGTGTGCCTTTTATTTCCTTGTTGAGTCATTTTGCTGTGTTCAGTCGTAGGCTCAATACTTGGTCGAAAACTCATCTCTCAATTTTAAAAATAAAATCATTTTGTGCTCCGAGTGCCGTGCCGTTCTCCACATCTGTGCAAAACAAGATTTGTTCTTTCATAAAACACCTCAGGGTTCAACCCAGGTCATGTGGGAACAATAAAACCAGGACCTATCTGAAGCTATATGGGTTCCAGACTGCAAAGCAAAAGAAAAGGGAAAATGTCGAGTATCTGAGTTTGTTTCAACTTCGGTAAGTTCCAACACTACATTCCGTGTGTACCTCTTCAGGTCTTGCCAATGCTCCGAAGTATGAGTGCGCCTCTACCTCAAGCTCAAGATCAAGTTTGCCTCAAGTCAGAATGGCGATCAAAAGTGCTCTCCCTGAGTACCGTTCCCTGCCAGAGGCATCTTGGCTGTGTTCGCAATGAGTTCCTAGGAGACCAACTGCGACGGTGGAAACTAGAGTTCGAATGGCTGATGCCTAGAACGTAAAGGTTCGGGATTTCCGGGACTAAAGTTTGGTTTAAATACCCAGAGGCGTGTCCTCGGCTTGAAATCTATATGGAAGCCCCATAGGTTGAGATAGCGTGTATGCACCTCAATTCTGGATACTGAACCAACCTAGTCTGTCACCCCGTTGGAGAATAGGGAAAGTTGTGAATGTGATCAGGAAGAAAGGCAACATCCAAAGTGTTCTACGTGAAGAATCCTTGTCAGTATTTCAAAGCCTTTGTACTATGAGTTGAAGGTAAGTGTTCGAAGAGCACGAGGGGAGATCCCCGTCAGAGTAGAGCGGTTCATCGCCACTCACCTCATGAGGTGCTTTCTAAAGTGTCGTTACGCTTGTTTATTGCGTTCCTTGAACATCATGCATTGTATTGCATTGTACCTATCAAGTTTCTTTCTCATTCATGCACGATATTGTTGTAGACACCCCATTTTTGACCGTCCTCAAGACTTGGACGTCACCGTTTGAACACTCGGTGATCATCCATGTTTGTGTTCGTTTGGAGTTCCCGGAAGCCTCGGCTCGCGTGCCTTGCCTCAGGATCTCCGAACTCGACCGTTTAGTGTCTGGTTTTGCACCAAACACTTGCATCTTGCCTTTGAGAGGCAGGGTGGGGCTTGTAGACCATCCCCACCCACCACCGGCATTGGCTAGAGGCCACCGGCTGGTGTTTGCTGCCACCGGCAATGTAGTTTGCCGGCTGGCACTCTTTGTTGCCGGTCAGCACTATTTGTTGCCGACCGACACTCTTTTTGCCCAAGATGGCATTTTTGGCCGGCCGGTTACTGTGCAGTTGCTTTTTGAGATATTTTTAGGCAGCTGTATTGCAGTGACTTTCCCTCCATACACGTGTATGGAGGGATGGCCCTCTAGTTTTGCTTAACTTGTAAGTTTTGCAAGTTTGGTGAGGGGGATAGATAGAGGCTCTCTCTTGGGGTTAAGGGGAGAGACTTTAGACATTTTAGAGAGGGAAAAACACAGAGAGAAGCTCTGGTTTTAGGGTTTGAGTTGTATACATATCCTATCTCTATATTTACTCTTGTGTGTGTTTTAGTCCGTACTATTGCACACAAGCACCTAGTGTTTCACCTTCCTCTTGAAACTAGGGTTCTAAGGGCTTGTTCTTGAGTTTCTTGACTGGTTTGGAGCTAAAGGAGGCCATTGGAGCATCATTTGTGAAGGAGGCTTCAAGGGTGAGAATCTAGTCCCTTTTTACCCCATTTTTGCATTGATTTTCTACCTGTCTTAGAGCTGTTTTTGTGCTTATTGTATAACATAAAAAAGTTCTATTTTTAAGCCCTCTTTATTTTTTATTAAGAGTGTTTTGTTGTTTGAGGGTTGTTGACCACCCTTAGGCCTTAAAAGGTCTCATTTTGAGCCATTTTGTGCTAGCTCCGGGATTTTGGTGTTGAGGTCTCTTCACCACTGAAATCTTGAGGGATTTCAGTGGTGAAGATGATGCTTTGAAGTCCCAAGAAGGAGAGGGCCACCCCCTCTCCTTGTTGTCCTTGAAAAGGACATATTTTGGCCTCTTAAGGAAGCCTATGCTTGAGTGTGTGTTGAGCATGTTTGGTTTGTTTTTCATGCTTATATATCCATGATATAACATAATTTAAAGTTGGTTTTGGAACTCCATGCATGCTTAGCAAAGTTGCCTTGTAATGCCATGTTTATGCCTTAATGTGCCTTAGGTTGTTAGCCTTTGTTAGAGCATGTTTTAGGCTTGGTCTTGTGAAGATTATGTGCTTATTTTGCCATGTTTTAGGTCTGTCCATAAGTGTTTGGGATGATTTTGGCATGCTTGATATAGCTCCTTTGTATTTGGGCTTGTTAGCCTTGAGTATGTGCATGTGTAGCATGACATCTTTGCATCGATTTGGTGATTTGGGGTCCCCCCACATGTTATTTCAGTCCCATTTCCATGCTTGTTTGATTGCCTTGCATGCCTCTTTAATGTTTTGGAAGCATGTGTTGCATGCTCCTTGTTTTGACCATTTGTGCATGCCTTTGTTTTGGGTCATTTAGATGCCATCTAAGTGGTCCTTAGGCCTTGTTTTGATGCCCCAAAACTCTGTTTTTGGTTGATAAGCTCATACCATGTTTAGTCTTGTAAGTGTATTTCAATGCTCCTTGGATTTGCTTTGAACACTTAGACTATTTGTTGCATGTTTAGCTTGATTTGTTGCTTGGTTTGGCACCATGTATTAGCATGATTTCAAAGCTTATAATGCATGCTAATTGTTCATGTTTGTCCCTTTCAAGTGTGCTTGAATGTTGTTTGATTTGTGCTTAAGTGTTGGTCCTTATGTGCATGTGTGTGTGTATGCCATTTAGCCCTCACTTTTTAGCACTATGGCCACTGTTTTAGGCCTTATTAGAGCTGCCTAATTCATGTATAAGACCATCTTAGCATTAGTTTGCATTGTCATATGTATGCTTGCATGCTTGCATAAGTTCATTGCTATGCCATGTCGCATCCTTAGCTTGTATGCCTAGGTTGCATTGCATCTTGCATGCATTTCTTGTCCCTTGACTTGGGTGATAGGGATTGGGAGTTTTGTTTGATTGGTTTGCATACATTTGAAATCAAAGTTGCATACTTGGTTCTTTGGGCCATCATGCATGGAAATGCGTGATTGATGGTCCGAGAATCGAGGCACATGCCCCTTTAAGTCATTATCATGATAAGGGACATGGTTGGTGCATACATGCCTTGAATTGTGCTGCCATGCCTTGTTTTGCCCTCTGTTGCTGTGAGTTGCAGGTCCTGCAGGCTTTCTTTGCCGACCGGCAGTGTAAGGTGCCGGCCGGCAATCTTTTCTCTGCCGACAGCTTCATTTTGTGCCGATGGACACATGCCAGTGCCGGTGATGATTTCATTCAGCCGGTGGTGATCCTCTCTGTCCAAGGGAGCAGTCCTGAGGTTTTGACAGCCTCCAGAGGAGTGAAGGAAGGAAAACAGAGGCAGCTTGCGCATGGCGGCGCGCTTCTCGAGGCGTTTTACTGTTTTTCTTAGTCTATTTAATTTGTTAATTAAATTAGGCAATTTGTAATATTAATTAGCTTGCGTAGTTAATTAATCTGTAATATTTATTTGGTCCCTCCGAGCGAGGGCAAATATGTAATAAGTGTGCGTGAGTGGTGTGTATGTCTTCCAACCTCACGTCTTTCTTCCCTTTTATTTACCTGCTTTGATGGTTAGTATTAGGGCACGTTTAATTTAGCATGCCTTATGCTATGCATGCGTGCATCCATGCATTTGTATTACATGCATTAGGCTCGGTACACCATGCTAACTGCATTTGTACTTCAAATTCTAAACTGAATATGTGATAGTCGTGCATTTTCACATGACATGTTTAGGATAGCCGAGCCTACTCTAGCAAACACTTTGTATGCGATGCATTAGGCACTTAACATGGACTTGGATCATGCATGTTTGCTAACAAGATCTTTGTTTTGGCACGGAGTACGATGTAAGTATTTCCGCTTTAGCATATCGCATGAGTGTGAATGTTGCCATGTCAGCACGCTTAACATGTGGCTAGATGCTTATGTGTTAAAATGTTTTGAATGCCTGTGGGTGAAGGTTGGATTGTTTGAGTTGGAAAAACTCATTGAAATCCGTGTTTTAGCCTACTTGCGAGTAGCAAAATTCAAAGCATTTTCAAAACAAACGGATATGCAATGTTTCTTTCCAAATTAGGCAATCTAGTCTATACTTGTTTGCTGCGCGCATAATATAGTAATTCTAGGCTAATAAATGGATTAAGAACACATAAAGTTTTCAAAAACGGATATCACGGTTAGTAGAGGCCGGTCTTCGGACCGGGCGAAAGGGGGTGCTCATAGCTGACCTTCCCCGATCGTACCCAAGCTCCCGAGCCGAGACAACTCCGGTGATGACGGACATGTGGCCTTCGGCACCGAGTCAGGGTTTCCTAAATTCTCCCATAAAAAATATTTAGGTGGCGACTCTGTATCTGGCAAAGCAGTCCATGTTTGGCACTACTTTTTCAAAAATCTGTTTCTCAAAACGGTTTTCCAGATTTGGACTCTTTGGTTCAGATTAAGAACCGTGACACAAATCGAGTCCGAACTGTAGCATGAGGCCCCTCCGCGAGCGCGTCTACAGTTTCTGGCGACTCTGCTGGGGATTTTTAGAGAGTTTGACTCGAACTCGTGATATCCTGTTTTGATCTCATTCATGTGTTTCTTTGCATTGCATGTGCATTGGTGCGCCTAGGAACACAGTGTTTGCCATCTGCCATTCCTGAACGGTTTGCCGGAGGCTTGTCTTGTCAAGGCATGTCCATAAGGCTGACCGGCTATGGGCTCTGACAGTATGGGAACACAAACCCCGGTTTGGACTCTTTGGTTCAGATTAAGAACCGTGACACAAATCGAGTCCGAACTGTAGCATGAGGCCCCTCCGCGTGCGCGTCTACAATTGTATGTATGGTTCATTCAAAGAAGTTCCGTTTGAGATCCTTTATTTAGTGTATCAATCGCACTTCATTCAGTTAGTGTATCAATCACACTTCATTTCTTTAGTATATCTATCACACTTTCTTTGTTTGCTTAGTGTATCAATCACACTTCATTTATTTAGTGTATCAATCACAGTTCATTCACTTTTAGTATATCAATCATACTCTGTTCACTAAGTGCATCTATCACACTTCGTGTTCACATTTAGTATATCAATCATACTCTGCTCACATTGTGCATCTATCACACTTTGTGTTCATTTTCAGTATATCAATCATACTCTGCTCACATTGTGCATCTATCACACTTTGTGTTCATTTTCAATATATCAATCATACTCTGTTCACTAAGTGCATCTATCACACTTCGTGTTCACATTTAGTATATCAATCATACTCTGCTCACATTGTGCATCTATCACACTTTGTGTTCATTTTCAGTATATCAATCATACTTTGTTCACTAAGTGCATCTATCACACTTCGTGTTCACATTTAGTATATCAATCATACTTTGCTCACATTGTGCATCTATCACACTTTGTGTTCATTTTCGGTATATCAATCATACTCCGTTCACTAAGTGCATCTATCACACTTCGTGTTCACATTTAGTATATCAATCATACTCTGTTCATATAGTGCATCTATCACACTTTGTGTTCATTTTCAGTGTATCCATCACACTCGTTCACTAAGTGCATCTATTACACTTCGTGTTCACATTTAGTATATCAATCATACTCTGTTCACATAGTGCATCTATCACACTTTGCGTTCATTTTCAGTGTATCCATCACACTCGTTCACTAAGTGCATCTATCACACTTCGTGTTCACATTTAGTATATCAATCATACTCTGCTCACATTGTGCATCTATCACACTTTGTGTTCATTTTCAGTATATCTATCATACGCTGTTCACTTAGTGCATCTATCACACTTTGTGCTCAACCTTCAGTGTATCTATCACACTTGTTCACTCAGTGCATCTATCACACTTTGTGTATCAATCACACATGCTCACACTATGCCTACTTTGTGTATCAATCACACGCGTTCGCTCTGTGTATCAATCACACACTCCCGCTTTGTGTATCTATCATACTTGTTCACTTAGTGCATCTATCACACTTTGTGCTCACCTTTTTGTGTATCAATCACATGTTCGCTCTGTGTATCTATCACACATGCACATTGTATTCGCAGTAAGAATTTCATAATTTTGTTACATCCTTTCTGCACGAGATGTAGTTTGGCTCGAGTTTACTTGCTTGCCTAGCATTCGCTTAAAATGTTGCATTTATTTCGCATAATTGCTTCATTACAGCTCTCTTTGCATGATCATGAGTGATGTTCGGCTTCGCGTAGCGTATAAGTCCAACTTTCAAAACTGGCTTCGCGTAGCGTATAAGTCCAATTATCAAACCGGCTTCGCGTAGCGTATAAGTCCAATCTTCAAAATATTTCTGCATATCATTTTGCATCTTGCCCCTGCTTGTGGGCACATCTTTGTTATTTTGTATGTTTGTCTAAGTTTTCGGCCTTGTCAAAAATGGGTCGTCTCTGGGCTTTGACATTCACTCCCGTCACTTATGACTTTCGAGTTCTGTCAAAGAGGGGCAACTGTAGACACCCCATTTTTGACCGACCTTAAGACTCAGACGTCACCGATTGAGTGCTTGGTGATGTTGCATATCGTGCTCGTTCAGAGGTTTCGGAGTCTCGGCTGCGAGCCTTGCCTTCGGACTTCCGGACTCTTTCATGCTTTGCCTCGGTTTGCGAACCAGGCTATGTTTTCTCTGTTTTCTCTTCCCGAAGGGAGGAAGAGGTCTCGTAGATCATCTCTCAGTGGCCGTAGGCTACGTTTCGTGGTCGTAGGCCATTTTGCCCGTTTGGAGTCCGGTTTCCGGTTTTTCGGAGCCGTTGGCCGTGTGCCTCGGTTCGGGACCGCCTAACCACCTCCGTCTGCCCCGGTTTTTGGCATACATCTTATTTGCTCCCTTTTGAGGGACACTGCGGTCCGAGAGACCAACTTCGTGGTCGAACACCACTCCCGGTGCCCAACAGTCAGTTTTCGGGGCCCTAGACTGCGCGTTTCGGCCCCCGAACCTTCATTTTGCATCGGTTTTGGTTCATTTTTGGCAGGGACCTCTGTTTCATCATTAGGAAGGTCGTAGAAGGGTGGGAGGCCAGTAATTGTTCCGGCAACCAGTTATATTTCCTCATCGCCCTCCGTCGCCCATTTTTCTCACTTGAAAGCCAATGTTGACCACCTTAAGGCCACTTTTTCCAGCTCTAAACCACATATTTGTGATGTACACATCTGGGAGGCCACCAATATTTGGTGGCCGGCCAGTAATTGCTGTTGACCCTTTTGAAACCCTTTGAAAAATGGGTTGTTCTCTCTCCTGGTTCACTTTTTCCAGTGTTTAACCACAGGGTTTTGTTGTGCACACATCAGAGGCTCTCTATTTGTGGTGGCCGGCCATTAATCACACTTGACCCTTTTGACCCTTGACCGGCCGGCCATGTTCCTTGCATCATCTACAGTGCAGATATACATCTGTTTTCCCCCCAGATTTTGTATCCAGGGGGCTGCATTTTGGAGGGAAACTTGGCATGTTTTCCCTCCATTTTTCCCCCATTTCCCCCCCATTCTTGCCTATATATCAGAGGCTCCAGCTCTGATATTAGGGTTGGAAAATTCCCCCTCAAGCCCTTTGCACTATATCCCTCTCATTCTCTATTTCCAAGCTAAAAACGTTCCAAGTCCTATACCCCTTTCCACACCACCACCAAGCTCCACCCTTCCATCCTTCATTCCAACAGCTGGAGGTTCTTCTTCAAGGCCTAGGAGTGCTACATCTCAAGCCAAAAGGGTGCCAAAGTGTAGTCTACAAGGGTGAGCCCCTTTTTTTCCCTTTTCTACCCCTTTTTTTTTGTTCAATACATAAGTCATATTTTCTTGCTGTTTTGGGCTCTGACCCTAACTGAAGTTAAGCTTATTTTGAGCCATTTTTCATATTTCATTAAGGGCCTCTCACTGTTTGAGGCCTGCTTGGTGCACTTGCTTCATTATCCCTCTTATATGCCATTATCTTGTGTAGTATTTTTGGCCTAGGTATAATCTGTTTTGAGGCATGTCATAAACTGTAAAGGTGCTTATTTTGAGCCCTTATTCAATATTGTTGAAGGGCTCAATGATGTTTGAGGCTTCTATCTTCCACTTGCCTTTATATCTCTATTTTGGCTCCATTTTTACATGAGTTATTAGCCTCTTGAGCTTCTGTTTTTGGGCTCTGCTCCGAACTAAAAATGGCCTATTTTGACCCCATATTCATGTTTTATTAAGGGTCTTTCATGGTTTGAGGCATCCTTTGTACACTTTGTGTTATATCTCTCTTTTTGGCTTTATTTTGTGTAGTATTTTAGGGTTGCATACATGCTGTTTTGGGTCCGGCCATCAACTGTAAAATGCATTATTTTTGGCCCCTCTTCAACATTGTTGAAGGGCCCCTTTGTGTTTAAGGCCAGCAACCACCACTTGCTTCTTTGACCCTCGTTTGGCCCATTTCTTGCATGAGATCTTAGCCATACCTGTGCTGGTTTATGGGGTTTGTTGTAAACTGTAAAACATCATATTTTGGGCCCCTCTTCAACATTGTTGAAGGGCCCTAATCTTTTTGGGGTCAGGAGCTGTGAGTTGCTTCATTATCTCACATTTAGGGCTATTTTTGCATGCTAGTTTTGCCCTATTTGTGTTTGCTGTTTGGTCTTGCTTAGAACTGTGAACATGCTTATTTTGGGACTTCCTTGAATCTGTCTTCACATGTCATAAGCAAATAATGCATGATTGATGTAGCTACAAGCCATTTCATGTGCTTAATCTTGCATTTCGGGACCATTTCATGCATCGGGGGCTATATTGTCATGATTCGGGGCTGTTTCGGGTCATATTTTAGTGCTGAAATTTGCATGCTTGTATGCCATATTCCATGCCTTGCCATGTCTTGCTAGAGTGGCATTCCGTGCCTTAGGTTCGGTCCTCGGTTTGCGTGCATGTGTGCACGTATTCCGAGTTGTCTCATTTTCATCTTATGGCCTCCTATGTGAGTGTGGCTGAGGCTCACTTGTGTTGGTGTAAGTCCATTGTGCATTGTGTATGCCATGCCATTTCATAGCATGGTGTATGCTAGGTTGTATCTTAGTTGCATTTCATACATTTCATGTATATTGCATTGTGCTTGGGATAGGGGTTAGCCCGAGTACGGGAAACGAGGTACGTTTCGTACTCTAAGTAACGAAACATGTCTCAATTCCAAGTCACCGACACTCCGGATTATCCATGATGGAGTTAGGTTTTAGTTGAGCTTTCATGTGCATTCATTCCATATTGAGTTGCATATTTCGACCCCTCGGCCATCATGCATCGAGATGCGTGATTGGTGGCACGAGGATCGAGGCATGCATACATTTGTGAAAATACATTGCCATGCCATTTTCCTGCTCTCTGTTGCAGCAAATCAAGAATCGGCAGTCTTCTGGGGCTCGGTGCACTTTCCAAGAATAAATTGCAAACAGAGGCTAATCGGGGCATCGCCGTGGATTTCTGCGCAAGGCAGCTTAGATATGCATCATCCATCATCTGAAGAAGAGTCAAGGCAGTCCCTGGCTTGCATGCCAGTTTCTCTTTTTTTCTTAGTTAATTTGTAAATTAATTAGGAATCTGTATTATTTGGACTGTACTATTTATTCGGACCCTCTGCGCGAGGGCATAACTGTAATAAGTGTGCGTGTGTGTTATATGTCTTTCAACCCCACGTCTTTCTTCCTTTTTATTTACCCGCTTATGATGGTTAGATTAGGGCACGTTTAAATTAGCATACAGTATGACAACATGTTTGCATCATTCATCTATTTTGCATGCACCGGGCTCGGCGCATCATACTAACTGCATTGTACTTTCAATTCCAAATTGAATACATGTTAGCTGTAGCATTTCATATGCCATGTTTAGAATAGCCGAGCCTGCTATAGTTGCATTTTTGCATGTGTTGCATTAGGCATTTCTGTATAATTAGTATCATGCATGGATTTCTGATGAGCTTCTGTTTTGGCTTGGAGTACTCGGTAAGTTTTATGCTTTAGAATCCTTGCATGCGTGTGAGTGACTGCCATAAATGGCATGCTTACCATGAGGCTATATGCTTATGTGATATAACTGCCTGAATGCCTGTGGGTGAAGGTTGGGTTATTTGGATTGGAACAAATCATTGATTGTGTGTTTTAAGCCGACTAGATAGTGGCAAAATCATGTTTTCCTAAGCCCACCTGAGGGTGGCAAAATCTGCATCTTTAAGCCTACTTGCGAGTAGCAAACCATCTTTCAAAAACAAACATGAAATATTTTGTTCCAATTCAGGCGATCCAATCTATACTTGTATACTGTGCGCATCACATAGTAAATCTAGGCTAATAACCGGAATAAGGACACATAATGTTTTCAAAAATAGATATCATGGTTAGTAGAGGCCGATCTTTGATCGGGCGAGCGGGGGTGCTTACGAAGTGACCTTCCCCAATCGTACTCAAGTTTCCGAGCCGAGGCAACTTTGGTGATGACGGACACGTGGCCTTAGGCAAACGAGTCAGGGTTTCCTAAATTTTCCCAAAATAAAACATTTAGGTGGCGACTCCGTATCTGGCAAAGCAGTCCATGTTTGGCACTTCTTTCAAAAATATGTTTTCTCAAAAACGATTTGCCGGATTTGGACTCTTTGGTTCAGACTTAGAACCGTGACAATTTGAGAGTCCTGAGCTGTAGTGACCCCAAATGAACAGAACGGGAGCTCGTTCCTCCCGGGGCGTTTGGGGATGTCTACACGGGCATCCAGGAGGATGTCCCCCCGGATGTCCTCGCTTCTTTGTTTTCGACTGCTTTGCTTCTGCTTTGCTGTTGCTGTTTTGCACTCTATTTTGGACCTATTTTGTGCTTGATTCTTGACCTATTCATTTCCACTCCAATAATATGGTCCAAGTGTAAGAAGCAATTTAATGATTTGGAATGGTGGGAGTTTTTTTGTTAATGCTGCTGCTAGATACTTAGTTTTATATTGGCATTCTATTTTTTTCCTTCTTCATCAATAAAGTTCCTTTTTTGGTTGATAAAAAAAAATAAAAAATAAAAAAAAATAAAAAATCAAACATTAAGTTTTTTTTAATTATAATCCATGTTTAAAAAAAAAAAAAAAATCAAAAAATAATCAAAAGCAATCATTAAAATCAATATGTCTAACACATAGCAATATAAGACTTCTTAAACTAAATAAGTGATACAATTTAAATATTTATATTAAAATAAAGTTCTAGCATGATTGTCCATGCACTTGCCCCAAGTGCTCAACAAGGTCAGCTTGGAGTCGAGAATGAGTTTCCTTGTCCCTAATGCGATGATGATTTTGAATGAATTCCATAAATTCAGGTGTATGCTTGCGTGAGACCGATTCTTGTGAACTTCCATCAATTGCATCATAATTGAAGTCTTTCGATCCATTAACATCTCACTCATCCTCAACGATCATGTTATGTAATATCACGCATGCCTTCATGACATATTTCAGTCTTAGTGTTCCAAAAACTTGCAGGTTGACGTACTATCGTGAATCTAGCTTGTAGCACTCCAAATGTACACTCTATATCCTTTCTGGTGGACTCTTGGGCTGAAGCAAAATACTTTTTCTTGTTTCCTCATGGATATGGAATTGTTTTTACAAATGTTGACCATTATGGATATATTCCATCAGCAAGGTAGTATCCCATTGTATAGTCATTAATATTGATTGAGTAATTGACTGGAGGACCGTGGCCTTCAGCAAGCTCGACAAATACAGGAGATCGATCTGGCACATTGATGTCATTATGAGATCCTGGTAACCCAAAAAATGCATGCCATATCCAAAGATCATACGATGCCACTGTGTAGACGCGCCCTTAGGGCCTCATGCTACAGTTCAGACTCAAATGTTACGGTTCTTAATCTGATCTCACAATGTGCGATGTGAGATTGATAAATCACCAAAGAGTCCAAATTCGGCAAATCGTTTTTGGAAAACTGATTTTTGTAAAGAAGTGCCAAACATGGACTACTTTGCTAGATACAGAGTCGCCACCTAAATATTTTATTTTGGAGGAATTTAGGAAATCCTGACTCGTGCCTAAGGCCACGTTTCCGTCATTACCAAAGTTATCTCGGCTCGGGAACTTGGGTACGATTGGGGAAGGTCATGCAATGAGCACCCCCGCTCGCCCGATCAAAGATCGGCCACTACTAAACATGATATCTTGTTTTTGAAAACACATGCGTTCTTATTCCGGTTATTAGCCTAGAATTACTATGTGATGCGCACAACACACAAGTATAGACTAGATCGCCTAAGTCGGAACAAAACATTTCATGTTTGTTTGAAAATAATTTGAAGGTGCTACTCGCAAGTAGGCTAAGACGTGTATTTGCCACCCTCGGGTGGGCTTAGAAAATATGATTTTGCCACTCTCAAATGGGCTTAAAACTTATATTTCGATGAATTGTTCCAATTCAAACAATCTAACCTTTACCCACAGGCATTCAGACAGTTATAGCAAATAAGCAATTAGCCTCATGGCAAGCATGCTATCGTGGAAACACTCACACACATGCAAGGATGCTAAAGTATAAACACTTACTGAGTACTCCTAGCCAAAACAGAAACTAGTTAGTAATCAATGCATGATCCTAGTTCATGTTAAAATGGCTAATACAACACATACAAAATGCAATTAAAAATAGGCTCAGCTATTCTAAAATGGCATGTGAAATGCAACTTGATAATCATGTATTCAAATCGGTATTGAAATACAATGCAGTTAGTATAATGCGCCGAGCCCGGTGCATGCAAGACAGATGAATGAATGCAAACATGCAAGCATAAGTATGCTAATTGAAACATGACCTAAAACTAACCATCGTAAGCGGTAAATAAAAAGGAGAAATAAGTGGGGTTGGAAGACATGCATCACACACACGCACACTTATTACAAAATTCGCCCTCTCGATGGAGGGTCCGAAAGAATAATACAAATCAACTAACTAATCAACTAACAAGCTAATTAATTATTACACAACAAAATCAAAATATATAACTATTCTAAGTTATTAAAACACTGAAATGGCCTCGTGACGAGGGATGCATGCGCGCTCAGACGGCTTCGCTCGGAAATCCATCGCCATGCTTCATGTTGCCTCTGTTTGCACTACTCTGTACCTCTGAAAATTGTGCCAACTTCTGTGACACTTTTGAACCACTTCATGGACATGCTGAGAGGTCATCGACCAGGTAGTAAGGCCATCGGCCAATGGAAAGGTGCCATCAACCAATTATGATGATATCGGCCAACAATGGTTAGCCGATTGGCATTGAAAGTAGCCGACCGGTCATTTTTTCCTGCAGAATGCTGTTTTGCTGCAGCAGAGGGAAAACAGAGCATGGCAATACATTTACAAGGCAATGTTTACACGACCACCCTCATTATCATGTTTGAGACTCAAAGGGGTGTAGTCTTCGACCCTCGGACCACTAATCACGCATCTCGATGCATGATGGCCAAAGAGGCCAAGTGTGCAAATTAATATAGAATGAATGCGTAAAAAAAACATGTGAATGCTTCACACTCTATCATGTTGGATCAAGAGTGTCGACGACCGAGGATTAAGGTACATTTCGTCACTTCAAGTATGAAACGTCTCTCATTCCTCATGTTTGGTTTGACACCCTAAACCAAACACAATGCAATGCAAGTATGCCAAATACAATGCAAAGCATGCAACCAATGTAGCTCAACATGAGCAATGCCAACCTAATGCAATGCAACCCAAGTGTATAAGCTAGGTTAGTGCGACATGAGCATGTCAAGAACCATGTGAACAACTCAAACATGTAATCTCAAATGCAATGGGATAAGCATGCGACAGTAATGGACCATATAATGCAAGGCATGCAAATATCATGAAAGCAAAACATGTTTTATGGACTTAGACCAAGAGGACAGACCTTGGCCATGCCCAAATTAGTGGCTAATACACCAAAACCAAGGCACCAAAAGGGTAAAACACACACATGCACCTATTGGTCCACAAGCCATGTAACTATGCACAATCCTCAAACATGAGCAAGATGTGATAAACATGAGAATATGGAAATGCAATAAGCTCTAAAATCATATGAGGAATGATGCCAAATCATGCGCACAAGTCAAACATAGCATATCAAAAGGGTCAAAGCTCAAAGTTAGCAAGGGGACTTAAACCATGACCATGCAAAGCAAGTCCCAAAGGGGCAAGGTGATCCAAAACAGTCCCAAGGCAGGTCTAAACAAGACCAAAAATAAGCTCGAAACTAGCCAAAACAAGCTAGGACACAACGCCAAAACATGAGGCATGCAAGGCTATCAAAGAGGGTATTACACTACACCTATCAAAACAAAACATGGCATGACTTAAGCCAATAAAATCAGAGTTATGACATGTTAGAATGAGTCCAAAAAAACCACTTAGATGGCATCCCAAAGGCCTAAGCATGATGGCATACGCAATGACACATTCATGAGGCATAAAACACAAACCCTTTAAAGCATTAAAGGAGTGATAAGTACAAGCATGTGAGCATGAAACATGGACTGAAATAACATAAAAAGTGATGCCAAATCACTGAAATGGCCCAAGTAAAGCATGTTAGTGACTTGAACTCTCAAAGCTAATAAGCTAAAATGCATGGTGGCTATACAAAGCATGACATACATGGTTAAAACAACTAAAATCAGAGCTCTAGCATGCTATAACAAGGCTAAAAGCTTCATGGAGTTGAGCCAAAATCATGTTAAAATGACATGTTACTACATGATGCATGTTAAGGCAAATAAGAGGGTTACAAGACAAGTACATGGTGCATGCAAGAGACCAACAAACCAACTCAAAACAGAGGTATATTATGCCAGGATAACACTAAATACTTGCTGAAATGGGGACAAAACAAGCTAAGCAAACATGCTATGATTATGAGCCACTTATGCTAGCAAATGAGAGACAAGGAGAGGGGGGTGTCCCTCTCCTTTTCAAGACTCCAAAACCACATCTCTACCACTAAAAATCCACTGAATTTCAGTGGTGAGAGAGTCAAAACAGGATGGTTCCAAAGCTCAAGAAGAAAGGTACAAAATGAGGCCAAACAAGGCCTAAAAGAGGGGTAGACGACCCCAACCAAAAAGTGACCTTAAGAAACTATAACAAGCATACAAAATTAGAACTTTTTGTAGTCTAGAGTTAAGCTTGAAACAATAGGCAAGTATGTGTAAAAGCTTAAGCAAGAATAGGGTATCTAAAGCAAGAATGCTCACCCTTGAAGAACACCTTCAAGAACAAGGCTCCAGCACCTTTCTTTGACCAAAACCTCCTCAAGAACACTAAAAGTAACCTCCTAGTGCCTCAGTACACAAGGATGGTGCAATACTAGGTGTTAGTGTGCAATAGTATGAAGAAATCACACTTTTGAGCAAGAATACACATACAAATATAGAGAGAGAGGAAATATAGAGATAAATAGATATAGAACTCTTCTCCTCATATTTTCTTCAACCCTGAGAAGGGAGAGGAGCTCCCTTCTTATAGGAATCCAATTCTAAGGCTTCTTGGAGATGCTAACATAAGGTGCAAATCCCTCCATACACGTGTATGGAAGGGGTGAATTGTGCATGCCAGCTGTAACAGTTGGCACAAAATATCTGCAAAAAGTAGATGAAAAGGGTTTGGCCAGAAAATATGGCCGATTGTCCAAAAAAAGTGCCGATCGGCCAAAAAGAGTGTTGATCGGCCACCACTTTTGGCCGATGGCAAGAATACAAGGCCGATGGCATCAAGCCTTGGCCGATGGGTTGAGGGGATGGCCAACAAGCCACCCTCTTTGCTCAGAAGCAAAAACCGTAAGTCTTTGGTCCACAACCAAGCACAAAATAGTCAAGTTGAGAGATCCTAAGGCAAGGCGCGTAGCCGAGACCTTCGGGAACTCAAAACGAACACGAGCATGGATGATCACCGAGTGTTCAAACGATGACGTCCAAGTCTTGAGGACGGTCAAAAATGGGGTGTCTACGCACTGCTTCCAAAATAATTATTGGTTCATGAATATGACCAGTATACATTCCGCTTAACGCAGTCGGACAATTTTTCCATTTACAGTGCATACAATCTATAGTCCCCAACTTTCCAGGAAAACCGCAACTTTCACCAACTGCTAGCAATCTAGTAATATCATCGTTGTTTGGTGACCTTAAGTACTTATCCGAATAAATTAGTACAATAGCTTTAACAAACTTTTTCAGACCATCCGGTGCGGTGCTTTCTCTGATACTCAGATATTCATCCATATAATTAGCCGTTATTCCATAAGTAAGCATCCTAAGTGTGGCGGTCATTTTTTGAAGATAAGATAAATCGAGCATTCTAGCAGCATTTCTTTTTTGGACGAAGTATGGATCATATGCTTCTATTTCTACTTGAATTTGGAGAAAAAGAGAACGGCATGTCCGAAATCTCCTCCGAAATAAATTGGAGGGATATACAGGTGGTTCAGCAAAATAGTCAAGAAAAAGCCTTTCATGGCCTTGACCAAAATCACGTCGAATATATTTGCGGCCTTTAACAGAACCACGATGTGAGCTTTGATTGTCTCTCAAGTCGTTCTTCTTCCATTGCAACCACTGTATATATCTCTAACTGATCATAAGAGTCTTCATCATTAGTATCATATTGATTACACAATTGCGAGCCATAGAAAAAAATTTAGAGAATGAATTCAAAAGAAATTGGTTTCAAATTGAAATGAGGAGAGCAAATAGTGCTATTTATATAATTTGAAAAACATGACTGTTAGACTATTTAAAAAAATGACCGTTGTTGTTTGAAGTGTTGGTACAATTTGAGTAGCTGCCCCATTGCCTGAACTGAAATTAATGACGTTGTTGTTTGAAAAATTCCAAAATTTGAGTAGAAGCCCACTGCCTGAAATTGCTGAGTTGGTTGACATATGTTTTTATTATTTTATTATTAAAAAAAATTCAAATTTAAAAGCAATTGAAAAGATTATTTTAATAGAATAGAGAAAGAATATAGAGTTTGTTAGGGGAAGTAAATGAAAAAGTAATTCCTAAAATAGGAAATAAATTTTTTAATAATATTTTAAAATAAAATATAAATAAACTGATAAAGATGCTCTTAGTATAATTTTTATTACACACGCTTTAAACTTTTAACATATGTCCTATGGTACACATTAATAATATCATTTATAAAACAAGAATAAAGCTAAGTGTACAAAAATGAATAAGAAAATCAATTATGGATAAGACACAAACGGTATATCTCACATTCAATCACAAACAAAACCAAAGGATGATTTAGTGATCTAATTATGTGTTTCTAGCAAAGCGCATATAACAAATAGTGTGAGAATAACATTATGCTAAATTTATAACCACTTAATGCAATCATTAATTGGATATTTATTCTAATAATTAATTCATATTAAATGTCAATATTACACATGTTATAAAAGAATTTGGGGGCAATTACCCAAAAAAAAAAAAAAAAAAAACCATAGAGTTTGACCCTCATAACAAAATAAATACTAAATTTTTAACTTTTAATTTTATCAATTTAAACCTGAATTTTTTTACAGACAATGCTACATATACTAAAATTCTTATTAAAAATCTTACTAAAAGTATGTGTTTAAACATTATTTGATTTCAAATCTCATTACTTTTTTTTGACAATCAATCATATTTGGGCACTTGCATTTTCAGTAAGATTTTTAATAAAAGTGTTAGTATTCATAGAATCATTAAATTTTTATTTATTTTCAATCTAAACCATTTAGATATTTATGTTAAATAAAACCGATTAAAAATATTTTAATCATTAAACTTAATAAAAAAATTATATTTTGGACATTTTATATACATTTACTCTGAATTTAATGACTATAATATCATTGTCCCTTTGATTTTACTTAACAAAAGTAGGATAATAGCTTAGATTGAAAATAAATCAAAATAGAAAAATTTAAATTAATAAATTAATAAATTAATAAATTTATAATTTATTTTGTTATAAGGATCAAACTCTGATTTTTTTTGTAATTTCTCCAAAGAACTTTATTTTTTTAAATCGACAAAATGGAAAATTTATCTATATACTATATATATAAAGTAAAGTTTGGGCTTGTCCTGAAGCATTTTCTTCTCTTTATATCAAGTGCATTTCTCATTTCTCTATTTTCTTTTTTTTTTACAAAAAAAAATTAAAAAGAAAAAAGAGAAGAGAGTGAAACTTGAACCTAAAACCTTAAATTACCACTTATTAACACAATATGTAATGAATTTTTTATTTATTTTTTATTTATTTAAATTGTACACACACATATTAGTTGATAATAATGAAAAAGTTACATCAACAAATAAAAAGAAGAAGAAAAACGCAAAAACAGTGCAAAGGTATTCCTTAAAATGGAATACCCTTGAAAGATTGATTTTTATAAAATTCTATCCCATAATTTTTATAATCACTCTTTGTTTGGTTTAGAATTTTCAAAAACAGTATTCTAAGTTTTCAATTCATATTTTTGTATTTTTAGTGTTTTTAAAAAAATAGTTTAATCATTTTTTTAGATCCACTTAATTTGGATATACTTAAAAAGTATAAACTTGTACAAAAATATATTAAAAAATATATTGAATACAATAAAATATGAAAATGTACTGAATATTTATATTTTTTGTATTTGGTGAATTTTTTTAAAAAAATTTATAAATATTATACTTTTTTAAGTGTATCTAGATTAGGTGGATCTTAAAAATAAAAAAAAAATTGCATAAATAATTTAAAAAAATTACTAAAAAAAGAAAGAAAAAAAAAGGAGAAAAAAACTCAATTTTTAGAAAAATAGTGTAAACCAAACAAGGTGATATATTATATTATTTAAAATTTTATTCACGCAATATCTTAAGAATAGTCATTCATAAGACACATTATAAAATTGAAAAAATTAGTAAAACATCTCTCTCCAACTTTGTGTAGTAGGAGAGGTCCAAGATATATTTTTTTTTATTAGCTAAGGTCTCTCAATATTTTCACAGAGAAAATTCAACTAAGAGAAATGTTGCCTAACTACGAGAAATGTTGCTCAATTCAGAGAAATTTTACCTGACTCAGATAAATTTCTCTGATTTCACATAAAATTTTCAAAATTGCTCCAGTAGGATCACAGAGAAATTTCAAAAATTCTTCGTGAAATTAAAGAAATTTCTCTGTGAAAATTGAAATTTCTACGAGTCAGGGCGCAATTTCTCGGAGTCGGGTAAAATTTCTCTCAGTTGAATTGTCTTTGTAAAAATGTTCAGAGACCATAACTATTATAAAAATATTATATGTCATTTATCTTATAAATCTTAATATAAAAAATCTTAAAAAAATTATCTATAAAATTACCTGAGTCCTTCCCACCTTGTTGAAGGCTTAAAAGAACATGTAGTGTTAAAGGTCATTTGCAATTGTCTTTTCATTATTTGTGAGGACTTGTAATAGTCGCAAAAAGTACTTTTTTTCACTACAACATTTTCTTAGTTTAGTGACATTTGAAAGTGCCACAAAACTATTCTTCTAATGACATTTTTTGGTCTTGTGGCATTTTGAACAAGTGCCACTTCTATCGGTGCCACGGTAGATACGAGTGCCACGGTAGATACTTGCAAGTGCCACTGCACCATCATGGCTGAAAACTTTCAATGACATTTTAATGTCATGGTAGATATTATTTGTGGCACTATCAAGCGCCATTAAAAAAAGAGTTAGTGACACTTGTAAGTGTCATTACACCATCAAGACTAAAACCTTTCAGTGACACTTTAATGTCATGGTAGGCACTATTCGTGACGCTATCAAGTGCCATTCATGACAATAATTCGTTGTAGAACAATTTGATCCGCTATTGCGGAGACTTGAACCGCCAACCTTACGCACCATAAACCTTATACACCACACTCTTCCCACTACACCTCTATAGCACCATATGATTATATATGCAACATATATTATTTATATAGTACATACATCCATATTAATATAAAAGTATATGTATAAACATAATTATTTTATTGAACATAATTTATGTAAAATAAACTATTTACTACCAAAATAAAAAAAGATCACTTTTGGCGACTAAAAATATTTTTTAGTCGCCAATTCTATACTTTTGGCTACTAATTGTTTTTTAGTTGCTAAAAAACTTAACTTTTGTTGACCAAAATTGGATTTGGTCGCCAAAGATACACTTTCAGCTACCAAAATTTTGGTCACCAAAAAATGTTATTCCCGCCTTAGGATTTTAGTTCTCCTGCGCTAAAAATGACCACTTTTGGCGACAAAACTTATTTTTTAGTCGCCAATTGTAGACTTTTGGCTACTAAAATTTTTTTTGGCACCAAAAAGCTTTACTTTTGGCTACTAAAATTTTTTTAGTCGATAAAAACCATATAATCAGCGACCAAACTTATTTTTAGTCGCCAATTGTAGACTTTTGACTACTTAATTTTTTTAGTCGCCAACAAGCTTTACTTTGGGCTACTAAAAAATTTTGGGCAAATTACATATACCTCCATTGAGGTTTGGCTAAATTATAGATACTCCCCTGAGGTTTCAAAAATTACATCCCGCCCCCTAAGGTTTGTATTTTCATAACAATTTGCCCCCTGAGATTTAAATTTCATAACAAATTACCCCATAATTTGTTATGCAAATATAGCATTCAGGGGGGAATTTTTAATTTCTCAAACCTCAGGGGGGTATTTGTAATTTAGCCAAACCTCGAGGGGGATACATGTAATTTGCCCAAAATTTTTTATTCACTAAAACCCATATAATCAGCTACCAAACTTAGTTTTAGTCGCCAATTGTAGACTTTTGGCTACTAAAATTGTTTAGTCGCCAAAAAACTTTACTTTTGGCAACTAATGCTGTTTTGGTTGCTGAAAGCTATATTTTCAGCGACCAAATTTTTTTGGTCAGGAAATTTAGTCGTCGAATATGCTTTTTCCTGTAGTGTATATTGAGTTTAATTCATTTATTTTTAATCATTTATTGCATTTTAAAAATTTAGAAAATATATTGGCATTTTTTGTTTTTTCAAAAATGTCATTATAAGCTTGGAAAGTTTTTAACTTAATGGCATTTCTCAAAATGCTATAAAATATTTATTTATGACACTTTTCACCTAAGTGCCATAAAAAGTAATTTGCACCTACCTAATGTCCTGACATTTTTTAAAAAATGCCATTGCAAATATTCATAAAAAGTTTTTGTAGTGACATTTTTGTTGTAGTGAAGTGACACTTTTTTTAATTGAAATGCCACTAGAGCCTTGTATGTTTGTGGCTCTATGACATTTTTCTAAAAAATGCCACAAAATATTCTTTTTGTGACATTTTTTAAGAACATGCCACCAGTATGGTGTCACTAAAATATGTTTTTGTTGTAGTGTTGTGATACTTGTTCATTGAAATGTCACTAGAGCCTTTTATGTTTGTCGTTTTGTGGCATTTTTCAAAAACGTGCCACTAAATTTCATTTTTGTGGCATTTTCTAAAAATATGCCACTAGTGTAGTGCCACTAAAGTATGTTTTTGTTGTAGTTTTGTGACACTTGTTCATTAAAATGTCACTAGAGCCTTTTATGTTTGTCGTTTTGTGGCATTTTTCAAAAATGTGCCACTAAATATCATTTTTTGTGACATTTTCTTAAAATATGCCACTAGTGTAGTGCCACTAAAGTATGTTTTTGTTGTAGTGTTTAGAAGTGGTTGGACTGTGTATATTGAAATATATATATATATATATATATATCAAACTAGTTTGCTGGAAAAAAAAAATACTCATGATTTTCATATAATTTTCTTTTCCGGAGGGGGGACAGAAATAATTTTTAAAACTTTTAAATATATCTTTTTTGTATTTATTTTTATCAAATTAGTTTTAAATTTAAAAAAAAAAATGAGGAAACAAGTTTTAAAAGATTTTTGAGATTACTAACACTAAAAACATAGAATTAAGAGAGATTTACGTATAGGCCATAATAGGTGGACTTATTACCTAATAGGTCATACAATAATTGTAACGCCCTCAAAAATACATAAACCCATCATACAACAGATCCATAAATATAAATGAAATATCATACATTCATACATCAGAGTATTCTTTACAAAAGGTATTACATGTTGACAACAAAAGTAAATGCCCTACGGGCTTACAACTTTTCAAGTCAACACTTGGTTACAAGAAAAGAAGAGTTCTAACTCTTTACATATATAGCCCTCGGCTTGAATTTCATGTAATACAGAGCCAATAATACAACAAAAAGAAGCCTGTAGCCTCTAAACCGCCCAAGCTAAGCCCTTGGAGGCGGCATGTCTCCTGTACCTAAAAATGATGTCTCATATAGGGTGAGCCAAAGCCCAGTAGAGATATGCTAAACATAATATGAACGATAACTAAAACATTAGCATTCACCAAATAGTTAACGCAGGTAAACCAATGTACATCATTTTCATACCAATCAACATTTATACCCATGTTTCAATCCACTACCCTTTTATTTATCCAATTCAATTCTAGAGCATGGTTCATTATCTAACCAAACAATTTAAGTGAGACTACAGCTCATATCATCAACACTCCCATTATCCACAATTCAAAACGAGACTGCAACTCATGTTATTAACACTTTAATTATCAAAAATTCAAAATGAGATTACAACTCAATTAACAATGGAGTCCATCCCCTATCTCCTCCCAAACCATGGAGTACATCCCCTATCTCCTCCCAACCCATGGAATATATCCCCTATCTCCTCCCATACAAGATACATATGCAATGTATTTAAACACTTTATCATATACAATGATCATTTAACGCACATATACAATGTGTTATTTCAACCGTTATATTCAATGACATATTCCAGGTGATTAGTTTCAGTTTACCTAATCATCATACAGTGTCTACAACAATCAAGACTATCCTCCACCGATAGCCTAAAATAGTTATTTCTAAATAGATAATAAATTTATCAAACAGATAAACTATCAACAATTTCCCAGGTGAGTGATTAATCAATCCAATTACACCATTCAATCTCAATTCCATCCAATTTCATGATTTTCAAATCAATTTCACATTCCCACAATTACTAAATTAATTATACAAATTAATCAATTACATTAAATTAGGGCACTTTTTCCCTATTCTCAAATATTGTTTCCAAGTTCACATTCTACATATTATACACCACTAATCTCACTTTCAAGGAGTCATAGGCACATAGAGCTCAAAATTACAAAGCCTCTCTTGCTAGCATTTCAAATCTCAAACCCTAGCTTTCCAAAATTTCCATAATTCTACCATTTAATCAAAATGCCTAAAGTTTATGTCAAAGCTCATAAAAATGAGTAGTTATCCCTACCTCAAATTTCGGAGCTCAAAGGAGAAGATGAACCAAGCAAGTGGTGAGCTCTAAAGGTGGTGAAATCAACTTCTATTCGGATGGAAATGGAGGGCTTAAGAAGCTCCAATACTTTAATGAAGACACAAGGGTTGGGTCTCACTAAATCAAGAACAAAATGTAGAGAGAGGGAGTATTCTAGAGCGAGAAGCTCTCAACCTAGGGTTTTGGAATGCTTTAGAGAGAGAGAGAGAGAGCCGAAAAAGTAATTCAAAATGGCTTCTTCTCAGACTGAAATACACACAGCCCGTTCGAGCGTGGAATGCCCTGCTTGAGCGTTAGACACAGACTCCCACTCGAGCGTGAAAACGGTCGCTCGAGCATCGAAAGTACATTTCCAGTTTCTGCAGACCTGCGAAAAAAATACTGAAGGCTGAAGAATCCCGTTCGAGCGTCAGACTGGTCGCTCGAGCGGAGGAGCAAATGCAAAAAGGCCCGCTCGAGCGGGGAGACCAAAATCTGGGCAGTAGCTATTTGTTTCTAATCACAACCAACCTGTTTCAAACCTGCCTAACACATCCCAAAACTCAAATACAAAGAATTCAAAGGATGGAAACAAGATAAAGACAACAACAACACCTACGGAACCAAGTCCGGAATATAATAAATAATGGAAGAAAACCGGGATCGCTATAACCTTCCCCCCTTAAAGAATTTCGTCCCCGAAATTAGATACATAAGTTTCAAAATTGCAAGTTTTCAATTCTCAACATGGTTACAATACAACCTTTACCAATATGACCCAACACCGGTCGTTCCACCTCTTCTCAAGAGCGTAATTTGCAACTCAATTCAACATGCCTCATCAACATGCATCCCCTTGAAATTCAACAGATTTCAATACACATATTCCTTAATTCCATAACATATTCAATGTTAATAACATATTTCCATTTCTACAACACATTCAACATATAAAATGTTAAATTAAACTCATAGTTCCAAAAATGTATTCAACAATTTCAATATTTTCATAAACCAAGACATACACAATGTTCTTAGAGTTTATCAACAAAACAAAATTCTCATTACAAGGTCAAACATTAACAAACAAGTCCGGATATTTCCTTTGTACCTCTAACTCACGTTCCCAAGTGGCTTCCTCTACTTCGTGATGTTTCCATAAGACCATCACCAAGGGTATCGTCTTACCTCGTAAGACTTGGTCCCGTCTATCCAAGACTCGCACCGGTCTCTCCTCATATGAGGCATCCTCATCTACCTCTAAGTCGGTTCAATCCAATACATATGACGGATCCGGCTCGTATTTCCGAAGCATACTAACATGAAACACGTCATGTACTTCGGATAACTGCGGCGATAAAGCTAAACGGTATGCAACCTCCCCAATCCGCTCAAGGATCTCAAAAGGGCCAATAAACCGAGGGGACAACTTCCCACTCTTTCCAAACCTCATCAAACCCCGCCTAGGTGATATATTCAGAAAGATGTGATCAGCCACCTCAAATGACAAAGGCCTCCACCTACGGTCGGTATAACTCTTTTGGCAATTCTGGGCTGTAACTAACCTCTTACGGATAAGTTTAACTTTCTTTGTCGTCTCCCGGACCAACTCAGGGCCCAACAAAGGTGCATCACCCACCTTGGCCCAATACACTGGGGACCTACACGGTCGGCCATACAGGGCCTCAAACGGTGCCATACCAATACTCGATTGGAAACTGTTGTTGTAGGCAAACTCCACTAAGAGCAAGTGCCTCTCCCACGACCCCCTAAAGTCAAGGACACAGCCTCGAAGCATATCCTCAAGGATCTGAATGGTACGCTCGGACGGCCCGTTAGTTTGAGGATGGTAAGCCGTGCTAAAAGTCAATCTAGTGTCCAAGGCACTTTGCAAACTCTGCCAGAACCTAACAGTAAAACGCGGATCCCTATTTGAGACGATTAACATTGGGACTCCGTGCAACCTCACTATGTCCCGAATATACAAGTCGGCAAGATGATCTACCGAATCTCTTATGCGCATAGGAATAAAGTATGCCGACTTAGTCAACCGGTCTACGACCACCCAAATAGTATCACTACCCTGTTGAGTCCTCGGAAGACCTACAACGAAATCCATCACGACATGCTCTCACTTCCACTCGGCTATAGGCAAAGGTTGCAACAAACCCGCTGGCCTCTGATGTTCGGCCTTCACTTGCTGACAAGGAAGGCACTTAGACACAAAAACTGCCACATTTTTTTATATACCCCACCACCAAAACTGGCGACCCAAATCACGATACATCTTAGTACCTCCTGGATGCACCGCAAGGCGTGAATGGTGAAACTCTCGGAGTACTTCCTCTCGGCAAGACTCCGGCACAAATAAGCGGTCTCGGTACCTCACACTCAAGTCGGGATACACAGTCAAACCCTTCTCAACCTTTCCACTGGAGATCTTCTCCTAGAGGGATTCCACCTCAAAGTCACCCATCTATGCCTCTAACACTCGATTCACAAGCGTAGGTTGTGCAACCACAAAAAACAAGGCTGTATACTCAACAGACTCACCCAGAAGTAAGTCAAACTTGCCAAGGGCACCCAACGTCTCCCATTCCCGGATAGCAATACAAGCCACATCACCAATGGATTTCCTACTAAGGGCATCGGCCACAACGTTGGCCTTCCCCGGGTGATAATGTAACTCAAAGTCATAATCTTCTATGAACTCCATCCACCTCCTTTGCCTTAAGTTTAACTCTTTCTGTGTAAATAGGTACTTCAGACTCTTATGATCCGAGAACACCTCGAATCTCTCACCATACAGATAGTGCCTCCAAATCTTCAAGGCAAAAATTACAGCTGCTAACTCTAGGTCATGTGTAGGGCAGTTCCTCTTGTGTGTTTTCAACTGACGTGAGCCATAGGCCACTACTTTCCCCTCTTGCATCAATACACAACCCAAACCCTCTCGTGAGGCATCACAATACACTGTATAACTCAAACTCTTCTCCGGAATAATCAAGACTGGAGCGGTGGTAAGTCTAACCTTAAGTTCTTGGAACGACTTTTCACAAGTCTCACTCTATACAAATTTGACCCCTTTCCGCGTCAATCTAGTCAAAGGCGAAGCTAGCCTGGAGAAGTACTTCACAAACCTACGGTAATAACCGGCCAATCCCAGAAAACTATAGATCTCAAAGACACTCTTAGGCTGTGCCCAATCTTGCACTGCCTCTACTTTGGATGAATCTATAGTCACCCTTTCCCCGAATACCACATGGCCTAAGAACTTAACCTCTCTTAGCCAGAACTCGCACTTCCCAAACTTAGCATACAGCTTATGGGCTCTAAGCAACTCAAGCACCACTCACAAGTGTTCCCCGTGCTCCTCTTCAGAAGGTGAATAAATCAGAATGTCGTCCACAAAGACGACCACAAAGCGGTCTAAGAACTCCCGGAAGATCCGGTTCATCAAGTCCATAAACACAGCCGGTGCATTGGTGAGCCCAAAAGGCATCACTAGAAACTCATAATGGCCATACCGCGTATGGAATGCCGTCTTCGGGATATCCACCTCCCTGATCCTCAACTGATGGTAACCCGATCTCAAGTCTATCTTAGAGAAACAACGGGATCCTTTCAACTGGTCAAGCAAATCATCTATACGAGGCATAGGGTACTTGTTGTTAACCGTAGCCTGGTTCAATTTTCGGTAATCAATGTAAAGTCTCAAAGCCCCATCTTCTTTTTAGCAAAGAGGGCCGGCGCTCCCCAAGGCGAAGTACTAGGGCAAATAAAACCCTTGTCTAGTAATTCCTGGAGTTAAATCTTCAACTCACTCAACTCGGCTGGGGCAAAATGATATGGTGCCATAGAAATTGGTGCCGTGCTAGGCACTAAGTCAATAGAGAACTTGATCTCTAGATGGGGTGGCAAACTAACAAGATCCTCGGGAAAGACATCCGAGTACTCACAAACTACTCATAACAACTCAGTCCGGGTCTCATCACACTCACTACTCATACAGCTAACGAGAAGACAACTAAGTTCACTCCGCCCTCGCGGATTATACACAGGTGGCAAGACTCTACCAACCCGATCTCCCAAGAAATGAAAACAATTCCCGCTCAAGGTACACACAGTAACCCTCTGGCGGTAGCAATCAATAACAGCCCGATATGACGATAACCAGTCCATACCCAAAATCACATCAAAACCTGACATATCCATTACTACAAAAGAAAATGGAAGCCGACGATCAGCGACCTCTATATCAAGCCCCGACACCCTTGTTTCAAAATCAACTCACCCCCGATGGGCAATACAACACAAATAAGAGAAGCTAACTGCGCCAACTCCAACCCCAAAACAGATACAAAAGCAAAAGATATAAAAGAATGGGATGCACCCGTATCAATCAACACAAATTAGCAACCGAGTTGCAAAACAAAAAGGTACCTTTCACAACTGATGGAGCCGGCACAAGATTTGGCGCTGTAACAGCATACGCACGCTCTGTAGGTCTCTGATCTACCTGCTCATCTCTCAGAGCATAAGACCGCTGCACAGACTGAGCCGAAGAGGCTCCCTGATTGGCCGTCGAGGCCTAAACTGACTAAGCTGGCTGAAAACTCTGTGTCTGTCTTGAACCGGACGCATTAGATGTGCCACTTAACTGCGAGCAAAACCTCTTCAAGTGCCCGCCCTGCCCACACTAATAACAAGTGAGCGGCTGACCTTTGCCCTGACTCTGCTATGAGGATGAGCCGAAGAAGAAGCTGCTCTCTACCCTCCTTCCCTCTACGGGCAAGCTGGAGACTTGTGGCCTAGCTGGCCACAGTTGTAACAAGTGATGTCTCCTTGTCCGCCTCTCCCAGAACCCGAACTCGGCACTGGAAAGGTGGATCTAGAATGTGCTCCCTGGGACTGTTGAGGGTTAGAACCCCTCTGCCTCTTATTGTCCCCTTAATCATCCTAACTCCTCTTGGAGTCCCTCATCCTCTCCTCCTCTGCCTGCATGATAGTCTCAAGATGGGCTGCAGCCTACACATGGCACCCATACTTCCTCGTCATGGACTCAGCCACTCGAAACATGAGTTCGGTCCTCAATTTCTTCTCAAACTCCAAGCACCGACGCTCCTCGGTCGCCACCAACTTAGGTGCAAATCTAGACAAGCTAGTAAAAGTGGCCTCAAACTCTGCCATCGGGGTATTCAGCTGCACTAACTTGGAGAATTGATCCGTCAACTTCTCCCTCACTATAGCCAGCAAATACTTGTCCTGGAAAGCCTCAACAAAGGCCTCCCAAATCCTTTCAATGCGTCCTCACGCATACTTCCACGACTGAGCCACATCCCCCTTCAGTTGGAAGGACGCCAAGGTCACTCGCAAACCTCCGTATTCGATGCCAAGCATCTCAAACATCTTTGTCATCTGCTCAAGCCACTCATTGGCCTTTAGTGGCTCTTTTGGATCGCCCAAAAACTCATATGGATTCGACCGAAAAAACTCTCTCTTTAGAAAAGACGGCCCTACCTCAGTAACATGGGCCTGGACTTGATTCTCAGCCCTGAGAATATCCATAGATTCCCTTAAAGCTCCAGCCATCTCACGGGCTAAGGCACCCATGGCCTACTGTCCTACTGGCTCGGCCACTTTGGCCTGACCAACACCCTCCTCCTGCGCCGTAATTTCCTCCGGTATAGGCATCTCCTGCCTCCTAGGCCTACCACACTTACCACCATGTCCACGTCCTGACATCCTAATAAAGGTAACTAAGACATTACCACATTCACAAATGTGTCGAAGCTATTTCACTCGTATCCTAATACAATGGACAACTGTAATTCACTCCACGTAAGCACATAATTACATAAGCACTTACGAATTTCATTTCCAGATAATGACCATTCCATGGCGTTGCTAGAGATCCATTTAGAAATGGCAGTGATCAAGTGCCTTTCCAACAGGACTCCCAGAAACCCAAGGGTCCAATCAACATCCTAGAAACTAAATTCCATACCCATCGAGTCACATAAGTATGTTATAACATAAACACATAACATTATACACAAGTTTCTAACAAGCGAGATAAACCCAATGTGGTACTAACCACTATCCATGTACCCAAAGTATTCAAACTCGGTATGCTCTAATACCAAGTTGTAACGCTCTCAAAAATACATAAACCCATCATACAACAGATCCATAAACATAAATGAAATATCATACATTCATACATCAGAGTATTCTGTACAAAAGGTATTACATGTTGACAACAAAAGTAAATGCCCTACAGGCTTACAACTTTCCAAGTCAACACATGGTTACAAGAAAAGAAGAGTTCTAACTCTTTACATATATAGCCCTCGACTTGAATTTTATGTAATACAAAGCCAATAATACAACAAAAAGAAGCCTGCAGCCTCTAAACCGCCCAAGCTAAGCCCTTGGAGGCGCCATGTCTCCTGTACCTGAAAATGATGTCCCATATAGGGTGAGCCAAAGCCTAGTAGAGATATGCTAAACATAATATGAACGATAACTAAAACATTAGCATTCACCAAATAGTTAACGCAGGTAAACCAATGTACATCGTTTTCATACCAATTAACATTTATACCCATGTTTCAATTCACTTCCCTTTTATTTATCTAATTCAATTCTAGAACATGGTTCATTATCTAACCAAACAATTTAAGTGAGACTACAGCTCATATCATCAACACTCCCATTATCCACAATTCAAAACGAGACTACAACTCATGTTATTAACACTTTAATTATCAAAAATTCAAAATGAGATTACAACTCAATTAACAATGGAGTCCATCTCCTATCTCCTCCCAAACCATGGACTACATCCCCTATCTCCTCCCAAACAGTGGAGTACATCCCCTATCTCCTCCCAAACCATGGAGTACATCCCCTATCTCCTCCCAAACAGTGGAGTACATCCCTATCTCCCCTATCTTCTCCCATACAAGATACATATGCAATATATTTAAACACTTTATCATATACAATGATCATTTAACGCACATATACAATGTGTTATTTCAACCGTCATATTCAATGACATATTCCAGATGATTAGTTTCAGTTTACCTAATCATCATACAGTGTCTACAACAATCAAGACTATCCTCCACTGATAGCCCAAAACAGTAATTTCTAAACAGATAATAAATTTATCAAACAGATAAACTATCAACAATTTCCCAGGTGAGTGATTAATCAATCCAACTACACCATTCAATGTCAATTCCATCCAATTTCATGATTTTCAAATCAATTTCATATTCCCACAATTACTAAATTAATTATACAAATTAGTCAATTACATTAAATTAGGGCACTTTTTCCCTATTCTCAAATATTGTTTCCAAGTCCACATTCTACCCATTATACACCACTAATCTCACTTTCAAGGAGTCATAGGCACATAGAGCTCAAAATTACAAAGCCCCTCTTGCTAGCATTTCAAATCTCAAACCCTAGCTTTCCAATTTCCATAATTCCACCATTTAATCAAAATGCCTAAAGTTTATGTCAAAGCTCATAAAAATGAGTAGTTATCCCTACCTCAAATTTCGGAGCTCAAATGAGAAGATGAACCAAGCAAGTGGTGAGCTCCAAAGGTGGTGAAATCAACTTCTATTCGGATGGAAATGAAGGTCTTGAGAAGCTCCAATACTTTAATGAAGACACAAGGGTTGGGTCTCACTAAATCAAGATCAAAATGTAGAGAGAGGGAGTATTCGAGAGTAATAAGCTCTCAACCTAGGGTTTTGGAATGCTTTAGAAAGAGAGAGAGAGAGAGCTGAAAAAGTGATTCAAAATGACTTCTTCTCGAACTGAAATATACACAGTCCGCTCGAGCGTGCAACGCCCCGCTCAAGCGTGGAATGCCCCGCTTGAGCGTTAGACACAGATTCCCCCTCGAGCGTGGAAATGGATGCTCGAGCGTCGAAAGCACACTTCCAGTTTCTGTAGACCTGCGAAAAAAATACTGAAGGTTAAAGAATCCCGCTCGAGCATCAGACTGGCCGCTCGAGCGGAGGAGCAAATGCAAAAGGGCCCGCTCGAGCGTGAGATGTCCCGCTCGGGCGGGGAGACCAAAATCTGGGCAGTAGCTATTTGTTTCTAATCACAACCAACCTGTTTCAAACCTGCCCAATACATCCTAAATGTAACGCCCTCAAAATACACCCATAATATATAACATTGACATGCATTAATAAAAGAAAACCAACCATTATACTATTCATCAGAGTATTCTTACTAAACAAAAGCATTACATGTAACATCAAATTAAATGCCCTACAGGCTTACATCTTTCCAAGCCAACACTTGGACACAAAAGTATGAATTCTAACTCAAATACAAATAAAGCCCTAGGCTTGTGTGTTTACATGTCCTAATAAATGAAAGCAAATAACTGAAAATAATCTTCAAAATCCAAGTCCTTCCAAGCTATGTCCTTGGAGGTAGCTTATCACCTGAACCTGAAAATGATGTTCCCATATAGGGTGAGCCACAGCCCAGTAGAAATATACTAAACCAAATATAAGCATTGAATAAAGCAATAGCATTCAATAGATGGTTAACCAAGATAATCAATTACATCATTATCCAATCTCATGACATTATTGTCAACGACACGTTTCACTTTCCAACATTATCAATATGGCTCAGAACCTGGCCAAACTATAACAGTGAACTAAATATCACATTAACATTTCTTCCAATATCAACAAAACAAATGAGACTAAAGCTCATACCAAAACACTTCCATACTTCCCGATTGATACACATTTTAGTGCTGTATCAACAACATGCAAAAACACTTCCATAAATCAATAAGCACACATATAGTGGTGCTAATGGAGTCCATCCCCTATCTCCTCCCAAACAAAATCCGGTTTAGAGGTCCATCCCCTATCTTCCCCTAAACCGTGGAGTACATCCCCTATCTCCTCCCACACAAAACAATGTATGCAAATGCAATGCTCAATCAATACACGTATTTTCTGTATTAATGCAATAGTCAAAATTAATGACTTAACCAATGTGATTAGTTTCAGTTATTCCTAATCCACATGCAATGTCTACAACAATCACGACTATCCTCCACCGATAGCCCAAAACAGTTATTTCTAGACTGGAAATAAATATAACAACAATTCACTAGGCGAGTGGTTTAAATTATCCCACCACACCATTTAATCAATGAATTCCTCAATTTCATGAATTTAACCAAATTCCCTTAAACTAATTATACAAATTAATTTATTAATACAACTAGGGTTTTTCCCAAAATTACCAAAGTATCCCCAACATATCAAAATACCAAAACTTAGAACAAAACTTATAGAATGGAGTAGGAAATCCCTACCTCGAAGTGAAGAACTCAAACAGAGATGATGACCAAAGACCAACGTGCTCCAAATCCCAAGTTTCTCAGATTAAAACGAAGCCCTCAACCCACTCTATCTTTTTAAAAAAAGACTAAGGTTAGATACTCACCCTAGGTAGATCAATTCTTAGAGAGAAGACAAGTTTAGAGAGAGAGAGAGAGAGAGAGAGTTGGCTCTAGGGTTTCAAAAGAAAAGATGATGAAAAAAATCATGTTTAACCCGCTGCTGCCTACTGATATATAACAAGCCATTAGGACCTTACAGTTACACCAAAAATAATGACCATTAAACAAGAAAATAGTTACACCAAAATAATGACCATTAACCAAGTTCATGAATTTTATTTATCCTCCATTTATGACCAAGAGGTTACCAAAGTAATGAAACCCCATAAATAAGTATAAGATATTAAGGATTGGTCACTCTAATGGACCACTAATAAGGATATTAAATGAACAAGTTTGTAACCACTAATAAGGATATTAAATGAACCATTATGAAAATTTAATGGACACTAACCCTTGGTTTCCAAACACAACCAACCTGTTTTAAACCTACCCAACACGACCCAAGACTCATATACAAAGAGTAAAGGATGGAAATGGGAAAAAGACAACAACACATCCACGGAACCGAGTCTGAAATACAATTAAACAATGAAGGGAAAATCGGGATCGCTATACTAAAACTCAAATACAAAAAATTCAAAGGATGTAAACAAGATAAAGACAACAACAACACCTACGGAACCGAGTCTGGAATATAATAAATAATGGAGAAAAACCGGGATCGCTATAATAATTAATGACGTTTTTCATCAAACACTATTAAAAAAACGTTACTAACTGTTAATTTTCAACAACAGTTTAAAATTATCACAAAAAATGTCACTAATTGTAAGTTTTAGCAACAGTTCTAAAAAATCGTTACAAAAAAGTGACACTAATCGTAAGTTTTAACGAAAATTTATAAAAACCGTGACAAAAAAAGTCACTAATTGTTAATTTGGCAAATTACACTAATAATCCCTATAATTTGAGCCTTGTGTCACTTTGGCCCCTGACTTTTCAATTGTGACACATTTGATCTTGAATTTTGAATCTTGTTCCAAATAAGGACAATTGAAGATGCTATTGCTCAATTTTAAGGGCAAATTCGTCAATTTGATAAAATATAAACTAATTTGATAAAAATATATGTCAAAAAAATATTTTTGAATTTTTAAAAATTATTTCTACCCACTGAAAATAAAATTATGTAAAATTGATAATTTTTTAGACATTTATTTATTTATTTATTTTTTTACCAAATTATTTTTTATTATGTATTTGGATGATGATCATGTAAAGGGTGATTATTTTTATTTTCATTAAATTAGTTTCTATTTTTTCAAAAGTCAAATATGACGACAACTTTGATATCATTATTAAATCAATCCATTAAATCAAAAAATCCAAAACTAAAAAGATTTCATATATTAAATATATCGATTACACATTAAAAGCCTAACAACCACCTATTACATGATCATCATCCAAACACATAAAAATTAATTTCATAAAAATAAATAAATAAATAAATGTCTAAAAGATTTATTAATTTTACAAAATTTTATCTTTGGTTGGTAGAAATTATTTTTAAAAATTCAAAAATATTTTTTTGACATTCATTTTTGTCAAATTAATTTATATTTTATCAAATTGACAACTTTGCTCTTAAAATTGAGTAATGGTATCTTCAATTGCCCTTATTTGGAACAAAATTAAAAATTCAAGGTCAAATGTGTCACAATTGAAAAGTGAAGGACCAAAGTGACACGAGTCCCAAACTATAGAGACTGTTAGTATATTTCGCTAACAGAAGTTGAAAACTACTTTCTCTAAATCAAATCAATTAGATTGTGTTTACACTTATTTGTACAAAATGGTTAGAGTTTGTTATAACAAACTCTAACTGCCTCTAACTACTTTACAGTTGCATTACTATCTCTCTTATATCTATACAACTCTTACTCTCTCTCTTGTTACTTCAGATCTCTTGGCTTCAGTTGTATAAGAGAACATATGTTCTGTTGTGGCTTAGGTAGCTTATCATCCCCCCTCAAAGTAATGCGATTAAGCAAAACCATAGCAAAACCATTAGTTTGTCTTTGGGATAATGAAACCTAGAAGAGGTTAAGGGCATGGTGAATATATCAGCTAGTTGGTCTGCAGTAGGGATGTAAGATAAAGCGATTTTCTTAGAAACAACACGTTCCCGAATAAAATGGTAATCCACTTCAATGTGTTTGGAGCGAGACTAGAGCATAGGATTGGAAGCCAGGGCCATTGTAGAAATGTTGTCACACCAAAGGACCGGAGGAGAATAGCTTGGAACAAATAAGTCTTTAAGAAGTTGTTACAACCAAACCAATTAAACAGCAGTGTTGGCCATAGATCTGTACTCTGCTTCGGTAGAGGATATGGAAACTATGGGCTACTTCTTAGCAGACCAAGAAATTAAATTGGGACTTAAAACGACACAGAATCCAAAAGTGGATCTTCTGTCAACACAATCTCTTGCCCAATTGGAGTCAAAATAGGCATGAAGAGTAAAAGGGCCAGGACTGAAAGTGAGACCATGATGAAGAGTGCCCTTGACATATCTTAAGAGCCGTTTAACCATTGCAAAATTGCCAAGTGTAGGAGTTTGCATATATTGACAAGCTTGGTTGACAGCTAAGGCCAATTCAGGCCTTGTAATGGTTAGATATTGGACAGCACCTACCAAACTCCTATAAAAGGAAGGATTAGAGTAAGGCAAGTCATCTGAAGGAGAGAAGTGAGAGGATTTAAGCGCCAATGGAGTAGAATAAGATTTGCACTCAACCATCCCAGCTCGCTGAAGGAGTTTAGTAGCATACTTTTGCTGGGAGAGAAAATATCCTTGAGAATGAGAATGAATTGATATTCCAAGAAAATAGGATATATCTCTAAGTTCTTTCATAGAGAAAGCAGTGTGCATATGAGTGATGAGAGAATGAATGACCAAAGGATCACTACCAATTAGCAAAATATCATCAACATAGATGAGTAAAATGGTAATATGAGCAGGAGTGTATCTGACAAACAAAGAAGAGTCAGAGGAACTAAGCTTGAAGCCTTGGCCAAGTAAAAATGAAGAAAAGGTAGAATACCAAGCGCGAGGGGCCTGTTTAAGACCATACATCTATGCAAACATGATGAGGAAAAGCTGAGCCAATAAAACCTTGGGGTTGAACCATGTAGACCTCTTCCTCAAGGGTTCCATGCAAAAAAGCATTAGATATATCAAGCTGTTTAAGTGGCCATTGATGCCGAAGAACAAGATAGAGGAGAATTTGAATTGTTGGCTATTTGGCAACTGGGCTGAAGGTATCTTGAAAATCCACACCCTCTTGTTGCAGATGGCCTTTAGCCACTAATCGAGCCTTGTATCTGGCAATGGTGCCATCAGAATTTTCTTGATACGAAATACCCACTTACAACCAATGGTAGTTTTGTGAGAGGGAAGAGGGACCAACTTCCAAGTGCCTTGTTTGTGAAAAGAAAGAAACTCCTTAGGCATAGCAGTAGTCCAAAGAGAAGATTGCAAAGCTTGAGTAGCATTAGTGGGCTCAGTAAGAGTAAGATCAAGAGAAGGAGCATGAGTGAGATGACAGGCTTTAGACCTTGTGATGATAGGATGAGTGTTAAGAGGAGGTAAGGTAGCAGAAGAAGAGGGAACTAAAAGGATAGAGGAAATAGGTAAATGAATTTGAATAGAAGAAATGAGAATAGGAGATGAAGTAGACAGAGGTGGTTGAAAAGAAGAAGAAGCAGGTGGAGAGGCATTAGGGGAAACTGTAGCAGCAGATTGAGCTACAGTAGCAGAGGTAGTAGGCTGAACAGAAGGAGCAGGCTGAGCAGAGGCAGTAGGAGGGTGAACAAAAGCAGTAGGCTGAACTGGAAGCCTTGACTAAAAAGAACAAGGCAGAGGAACAGATGAGGAAGGTCTAGAAATAAGAGATGGAATATAAGTAGAATAGAAAAAAGGACTGAACGGTAGGTAAAGAGGAAGAATTAGCCAACTGAAGAGAAAAGAACATGTCTAGAAAGATAAACTTTCCTTGAAATAGGATCCAAACATCTGTAGCCTTTGGTAGTAGGATGATAACCCAAAAACACACAAGGAGTAGGCCTAGGTTCTAGCTTGTGAGACACACAAGGCCTAAGCCAAGGAAAGCATTGGCATCCAAATACTTTGAGAAAATGATAATCGGGAATGCTATTAAATAAAAGTTGAAAAGGAAATTTGTGGTCAAGGGAAAGACTATGCATCCTATTAATAAGAAAGACAGTAGTAGCCATAGCCTCAAACCAATATTTAAGGGGAAGAGAGGACTGATGAAGTAAGGTAATAGCAGTCTCAGTGATGTGTTGATGCTTCCTCTCAGGTGATGAACAATACCATGAGTGTTCAAGTAGTCATGCATTTTAGTATTGACAAATTTAGTCCCATTATCAGTCCTCAAGATTTTTAAAGAAGTGGAGAACTGATTCTCAGCATAAGCCTTAAACACTAGAAAATTAGAAAACACGTCACTTTTAGTATGAAGGGGATAGATCTAAGAAAATCTGGTGAAATCATTAACAAACAACAAGTAGTACTTATAACCTGAGACATAAGCAATAAATGGTCCCCAAAAATCACTATGAGCAAGAGAAAATTTTTGTTTAGCAATGGAGCTTGATAGTTTGAAAGGTAGCCTATGAATTTTAGCAACACTACATGGTGTACAAGAAAATTCAGTACAATCTTTATTCTTAAAACTAGGGTATATATGATGAGTAATATGATGAAATTTCAGTGGTGAATGATGGCCAAGCCTTTGATGCCAAATAGGGAAAGAAGCCTGTGAGGAAGGATGAGCAATATGAGTTGGATGAGATTGTAGAGAAGAGGAGGCAAAGTGATAAAGAGCATGAACATTAGGACCTTGGTGCAGAACCTATTTCGTAAGCTTGTCCTGAACAACGAAGAAATTAGCACCAAAGGTAACTGTACAATTATTATCCTTAGCTAACTGATGAATAGATAAGAGTTTGGAAGAAATGTGAGGAACATGTAGAAGATTGTTAAGCTAAAAAGAATATTGAGGAATAGGCTACAGACCCTTACCAATGTGTTAAATAGGAACATTTTGACCATTTCCAATTGTCACTTGATCATGTCCTTGGTATGGATGATAGAGATGAAAATTTCCAAGGTCATTGGTGATATGATTTGTGGTAGCAGAATCAATATACCAAGGTGTAGCAGAGGAATCTCTAGGAAAAGAAGTCTGATTCTGATTGGATGAAGTTGGATTGGTAGTGACTGAGTAAGCCTTAGATGGAGGCATGGAAGGAATAGAGGATGAAGACGATTGAGATGACTCATAGTTGGGATCCATACGAAACTAGCAGTCCAAAGCAATATGATTGAAGCCTCCACAAATCTAGCAACCAGAAGTATTTGAAGAACTAGGACTAGTTCCTCCAAATCTTCCTCTGTAAGATCGATTTGATCGACCTTCTCTATATCGTCCACCTCGAAAACCACAAGAAGAATTTCTGCCTCTATAACTAGACTGTGCAGTGATGGTCTCATCGAAAACCATTAGTTTGTCTTGGAGATAATGAAACCTAGAAGAGGTTAAGGGCTTGGTGAATATATCAGCCAGTTGGCCTGCAGTAGGGATATAAGATAAAGTGATTTGCTTAGAAACAACATGTTTTCGAATAAAATGGAAATCCACTTCAATGTGTTTGGAGCGAGAGTGGAACACAGGATTAGAAGCTAGGGCCATTGTAGAAATGTTGTCACACCAAAGGACCGGAGGAGAATAGCTTGGAACAAATAAGTCTTTGAAAAGTTGCTGCAACCAAACCAATTCAGCAGCAGTGTTAGCTATAGATCTATACTCAGCTTTGGTAGAGGATCTGGAAACTGTGGGCTGCTTTTTGGCAGACAAAGAAATTAATTGGGGACCTAAAAAGACACAGAATCTAGAAGTGGATGTTGACTAACTAATGAATAGATAAGAGTTTGGAAGAAATGTGAGGAAAAGAACATGTCTAGAAAGAAAAAATTTCCCTGAAATAGGATCCAAACATCTGTCGCCTTTGGTAGTAGGATGATAACCCAAAAACACACAAGGAGTAGACCTAGGTTCTAGCTTGTGAGGCACATAAGGCCTAAGCGAAGGAAAGCATTGGCATCCAAATACTTTGAGAAAATGATAATCAGGAATGGTATTAAATAAAAGTTGAAATAGAGATTTGTGGTCAAGAGAAAGACCAGGCATGCTATTAATAAGAAAGACAGCTGTAGCCATACCCTCAAACCAATATTTAAGGGGAAGAGATATCATGACCTGAACCCACCCCTATGGATTAAGGTCATAACCAGCCAGTAATCATGAGATTACCTACGGCCTCAAACCTGGTCAAACATGTTTTCAATAGAACAAGGGGCCAAAACCGAAGCAGACTTAAAAATTTTGTCCAACGAGCTGTGCTTATATGGCAAGACAAACATTCCATAATAACTCACACGTATAAACAAAGTTCACATTTCATGTATCCAGAACCGTTCAAACATATAGTCAGCCTAACAAAAAGCTTATGTACATGGTGATCCAACATATTGATCAAAATACCAAAAGGGAAATCAAAGGTAAAAGAAACAACGCAAAGTCTTATGCATGAGACAGTCAGGCTGACTCCACAAAATAAACTCCTCTCATGTCTTTCACTGGGGTTGGGTTTGGATATCTATCTGCTCGCCTACACACACATAAATGAGAGTGACCGACAGTGCAGTGAATATTTTCAAAATAAAGGAGTACATAATTGAAATTTATAGCAGACATATCACACGGCCTTAGGCCCATTTATAATTCAATCTAATATATCAAATGGCCTGAGGCCCAAACATATTAAACGGCCTTAGGCCCATTCTGATCTTATCAAATGGCTTTTGGCCCATTCATTCATGTCAAACGGCCTTTGGCCCAATCATTTATATCAAACGGCCTTTGGCCCATTCATTCATGTCAAACGGCCTTTGGTGCAATCATTTATATCAAACGGCCTCCGGTTCATTCATTCATGTCAAACAGTCTTTGACCTAATCATTTATATCAAATGGCCTCCGGTTCATTCATTCATGTCAAACAGCCTTTGGCCTAATCATTTATATCAAACGGCATTTGGCCAATTTATTCATGTCAAACGGCCTTTGGCCCAATCATTTATATCAAACGGCTTTTGGCCCATTCATTCATTTCCATACTTGTATCCGTGTGTGTGTCATACTCATGATTGTGGTCACGTTCGTATTTAATTAGTCATGTGTAAAGACTGCCATTCAAACTATTCATCCATAATTCAAATTATAGACCCATAGGGCTCACATAGTAGTAACGTTGTAGAAATAACGTACTTGAACATATCTTTATTAAGATATTACTCACAGTGATCTGCCGGATGATTTGCCCATGTGCTTGACCCTACACATTTCATAAACATAATGGGTCACAAGCGATTCAATCTGTTCTTAATTCGTATACCCTTCTTAGGCTTCTTTTTTATCATTTTAATTCATTTATAATGCTCAATGCATGCCTAAGAGTGCTCATAAATGAAAGAGAACAGAAAACAAAACACAAAACCACTTTTCAAAATTTCTGAAATAGGGCTCTCCGCTCAAGCGGACCCCTCTGGTCTGTAAAAGTACTGGTTACCTCATTTTTGCGCTGGAGTGTGACTTTGGACACTTGAGCTGAGAGTCAAACATGTGACTGGGTGCTCGAGCGTAAATCCTCCCGCTGGAGCGACATCAATGTATGCAAAACTTCTGGGTGCTAACATTTTATGCTCGAGCGGCGCATTCCTCGCTCGAGTGGACTTGACGAATTCTGGAATTTCCAGAACTGGATTTGAAGCTCAATCTCGATGTTCAAGGCCCAAAACTCATGTTTTTGATACAAAAACATGGAAAGACATTGTATAACATAAGAATATATGTAATTTGAAACCAATTGTCCAAAATCATGATTCATCTCTCAAATCATTTCAAATTCTTCTTGTCAATTTCAAAACTCAAATAATCAAACTCCTTACTTGCATGAATCTTGCATGCATGTGAAATATTGACTTCAATTCCATTTCAAATGGTACAAGTGGTGTTCAAAATCACGAAGCTACACAAAATTATGCATGCATGTGAAATTTGGTGCTCAATTCTTCATGTTCAACATGATTCATGCTTGAGTATGCAAAATCATGGCAATTCTATACATGCATGTGCATATATAGACTTCAAATTCTTCATATTCATGTTAATTCTTGTTCTTGATTACCACTTAGCTTGAATTCACAAAATTACAAACTCAAACTCATGAATTCATATCCAATTACTCACCTATGAACTCTAATCTTCCAAATTTTAGCTATTTCTTGAGTTAATCTTCACAATCTTCAAGTTTCTAGCTCAATTCTCCAATTGCCCTCACTCTTTCTCTCTAATCGACCCTCTCTCTCTCTCCCTGTCTCTAGAGTAATATCGGCCAAAGGAGAGAAATGAGCTAAAAAACAATGCTCATAAGTGTAAATAGGCCACTTATACATGTTTGCCTAATCAATTTTGATTAAGGCTAATTAGTTGAGCCTAAATTAATCAATTTAATCTAATTATTTCGATCCAAATCAATTTTCAATTAAACTTCACCATAGGCTCTAAAAATTACACTAATCACAATGGTGTAGTCAATTTCGGTTTCTATGGCCAATAAGGCCTTCAATTTAAATTCTAAAGCAGAAAATCAAATAGATTTTCTTATGGTGAACAGATAGAAATACAAAAACACATATAATCATTCAATTTAACACCCAAATTCAAATTAATCACATAATTACAAGATAATCACGATTAATTAACTTAACACAAGACAAGGTTATTATAATCTTCCCCCCTTTAGGAAGTTTGGTCCTCAAAACTTATTTTACCTTCATTCGTAAACAAGTGCGGGTAACGCTGTTGCATCTCATCCTCTTTTTCCCATGTAGCGTCTTTCTCATAGTGTTCTTTCTACTCTACCTTCACCATTGGGATAGACTTATTTATCAACTGTTTCACTTGCCGGTCAATGATTCGTTCCGGCCATTCTGTGTATTTCATATTTTCATCAAGAGCTATTCGGTGATAATCAATCACATGAAACGGATCTCGAAGATAACCCCTCAACATCGACACATGGAATACATTGTGCATTTGCTCAAATCCTGGTGGCAAAGTGACTCGATAAGCAACTGGACCAAGCCTTTCTAGAATTTGGCCCGATATAGCGAGGTGATAATTTATCCTTCTTTCCAAACCTTACCTGGCCCTTCATCGGAATCACCCGAATAAATACATGATCACCAACCTTATACTCAAGAGGTCTTTTTCGAACATCTGCATAATTCTTTTGTCGACTTTGAGCTGTCTTGAGCCTTTATTGAATAATTTTAATCTTCTCAGAAGTGTCTTGCACAATTTCAAGGCCAAGTAAAGCCTTATCCCCAACTTCTATCCAACAAATTGGTGATCTACACCTTCTACCATACAAAGCTTCGTATGGTGCCATACCGATGCTGGAGTGGAAGCTATTATTGTTTGCAAACTCTGCTAGTGGCAAATAATCTTCCCAACTCCCTTGAAAATCCAAGGCACACATTCTTAGCATATCTTCCAAGGTCTGTATTATCCATTCTAATTGCCCATCTGTTTGTGGGTGGAATGCGGTACTAAACCTCAATTCTGTTCCCATAGCTCTTTGCAAACCTTTTCACAATCTAGATACAAATTTCGGATCTCCATCCAAGACAATGGACACTGGAACCCCATGTAGGCGAACAATGGCCCTGTTTGGTAGGGCTTATTTCCAGCTTATTTCAGCTTTTAGCTTAATTTAACCTATTTTGATGTGTTTGGTTCAGCTTAACAATACAACTTATAGCTTTTTGTAAGTTAAAAATCAACTTATTCTTTGAGTGGGGGAGGAGAAGCTTAATTTATAAGTCAAAAATCAGCTTATGTTCACAGCTATACGCTATAAGCTGTTAGGCTATAAGTTGTAATCACTTTCCTATAGCTCTACCAAACGGGGCCAATCTCATCAACATATATAATAGCCAGTCTATAAGCATCAAATGTAGTTCTAACAGGCAGAAAATATGCGGATTTAGTCAGTCTATTGACTACAACCCAAATAAAATCCATACCTCGAGGAGTTCGAGGTAAACCAACAACAAAATCCATAGTTACATGTTCCCACTTCCATTCTGGAATATGGAGAGGTTGAAGTAGACCGCCTGGCTTTTGGTGTTCAGCTTTAACTTGCTGACACTAAAGGCGCTTGGACACATACTCTGCAACTCATTTCTTCATTTTGGGCCACCAATAGCTTTGTTTTAAGTCCTGATACATTTTGTTGTTACCCGGATGTATAGAAAACACTGACTTGTGGGCTTCATCAAGAATTCTTTTCTTCAGTTTTGGAATGTTTGGGACACACATTCGGTTTTGAAATCTCAATATGTCACCGTCGATGCTGAATTCTGATTTTAGATTTGCTTCAAACTCATCAATTATCTTTTTGAGGAACTCATCCTCTTTTTGTCTTTGCTTAACTTCAGTAATTATTGTTGGCTTAGCTGAAATAATAGCCACCAATCTGGTTTATTCGTGCAATATGAGTTCAATCTCGATTCTCTCAAAATCTAGTAAGATTTCTTTCTGTTCAGAAAGCAAGCAAGCTAAATTCTCGTTGACTTTTTGCTCAAGGCATCAGCAACTGTATTGGCTTTCCCAAGATGATACTAAATCTGAAGATCATAATTTTTTATCAATTCAAGCCATCTCCTCTGTCGCATATTTAGCTCTTTTTGTGTAAAGAAGTGCTTCAGACTTTTGTGATTCGTGTAGACTTTGCACTTTGCCCCATTCAAGTAATGCCGCCCGATTTTCAAAGAAAATACAACCACGGCCAATTCTAAGTCATGTGTTGGGTAGTTCTTCTCATGTGGCCTCAACTGCCAAGAGGCATAGGCAATCACCCTTCCATTCTGCATTAATACACAACCTAGACCTTTATAAGATGCATCACTAAAAATCACAAAGTTTTTTGTACCTGTAGGCAATGTAACTACTAGTGCAGTGGTCAGTCTCGTCTTCAGTTTATGAAAAATAGATTCTCTTTTGTTATTCCATTTAAATGGTTGCTCCTTGCATGTCAGTTGAGTAAGTGGTACAACTATTTTCAAAAAATCCTTCACAAATCTTCTGTAGTTCTCGGCTAAGCCCATAAAATTGTGAACTTCTGTTACAGTCGTTGGAGTCGGCCAATTCATAATTGTCTCTATCTTTTAGGGGTCCACTGAAATTCCTTCCCTGTTGATAACATGCCCTAAGAAAATTCACATTTCTTCAGCTTGGCAAATAATTTATTTTCTCTAAGTGTTTGCAAGACAATTTTCTAGTGGTGTTCATGTTCAAGTCTATTCTTTAACTATGCCAAGATATCATCAATAAAAACTACAACAAAATCATCGAGATAAGTCTTAAAAATCCGGTTCATTAGGTCCATAAATACTGCAGGGGCATTAGTCACTCCAAACGACATAACAAGGAATTCATAATGACCATACCTCGTTCTAAATGTAGTTTTCTCAACATCTTCTGCGTTTACCTTCAACTGGTGATACCCGGATCTAAATCAATTTTGGGGAACACTTGAGATCCCTGCAACTGGTCAAACAAGTCATCAATACGGGATAAGGGGTATTTATTCTTTATCGTTACCTTGTTCAATTCACGGTAGTCAATACACAGGCGTAAGGTTCCATCATTCTTCTTCACAAATAATACTAGTGCACCCCATGGCGAAGTACTTGGTCGAATAAACCCCTTGTCCAGTAGGTCTTGCAATTGTTCTTTCAGTTCTTTCATTTAAGCAGTAGCCATTCTATAGGGAGTTTTGGAAATAGGCTTGAGTGCCTTGCACAACTTCAATGGTAAACTCTACTTCCCTGTCAACTAATTCTCTTGGCAATTCATCTAGGAATACATGTGGAAACTCACTAACAATAGGGATACTGTTCAATTCAGTATTCACAGATTGTTCAGATAACACATAACACATAACACAAATAACCCCGGCATCCTTTCTTGATCAATTTACATGCTTTCATTGCAGATATCAAATAAGGCGAAGGCACTACCCCATGACCCACAAACACAATCTCTTCTTGCCCTAGTGGTTTAAATACAACCCGTTTCGTTACACAATCAATAGTGACACAATATTTGGTTAGCTAGTCCATACCCAGGATTACATCAAAATGTCTAAAGTCCAATGGTAATAAGTCTACATACAAGGTAGCATTCCCAATACGTATATCACAAAATCGACATACAGATGTACACAACACAAATCCTCCAGATGGAGCAGATACACATAACAAATATGGCAATGATTCTAAAGGTCTACTCAATCTCGATGCAAATGCATAAGTTATGAAAGAGTGTGTTGATCCGAAGTCAATTAGCACAAAAGCATCCTGATTGCATATAGAGATAGTATCTGAGACAACGGCTTCTACGTTCTGTGTATCACCCGGAATAAGCGTAAAGACTCTCCCTTGCCTTACAGTATCTCCGGTAGTAGTAGGCCTTGTAGTATTTCTCAGTTTTGGGATTGATGCAATTGAGCTAGCAACTAACTTCCTGCTGTTCTAATTACAATCTCTGGCCATATGTCCCATCTTATCACACTTAAAACAGGCCTCTGATATAGGGTAACAAACCCCATGATGCCTTTTGCCACACTGGTTGCACATTGGGGATGTGTCTTTGGAAGAATTCGAGGTACTCGAGAAGCCTGTATTCTGTTTCTTTGAAAATCTCTTCTTTGAAAAGAAGCCATGTCTTTTACTACTTTTCTAGTCAGTCGTTGATTTGGCCTGTTTGGCTATATTAGCTTATGATATTATGGCCTGGTCTAATACTTCGATATAGGTTTCTAGCTTGAGTACATTTACTTTCTCTAAGATATCATCCTGCAGGCCTCTCTCAAAATGCCTTGCTTTCTTATAGTCGGTGTCGACCACATGTGGTGCAAATCTGGCCAATTTAGTAAATTTGGCCTCCTACACAGTTACTGTCATACTATTTTGTTTAAGTTCCATGAACTCCGATACTTTCCTGTCACGGACACATTGTGGAAAATATTTGTCGTAGAAAATCTCCAAAAATCGTGCCCAACCAATATCCTTATTATTTTCACGCATTAACATCCACCACCTTCTTGACTCATCTTCTAGTGTAAAGGTGGCTAGAAGTACCTTCTGTGTTTCTAAACAAGGAAACACCTCAAATAGTTTCTCTATGCCGAGGACCCATGCTTCAACCTTTAATGGATCCAATCCCCCATGAAACTATGGTAGTTTTATCTTCTTAAACTCTTTGGTGAGGGTGATTATTTGGTCATCATTCTGAATGTCTTGGACAAGTGGTACTGGAGGAGGAGGTGGAGGATGTGGTTGTTGCCAATGTTGTTGTTGCCTCAATGTTTCAGCCATCTCCTGAATCAGTCTTTCCATCCTATCCATTCTAGTAGTAGAAGACTTCTCTATTTCATCACCTCTTGTTCTCATCATCTGATTAGACTTGTATTATTCTTTATACAAAAGATTCACAAGTATGCACATACCAAAGAGCACAAATATTCAAATAGTTCGCAATACAAGTAAATCACAAAGCATATAGCATATAATCATTCACTTTGAAGCAATTAGGCTTGTACTCGATGTTTTCAAGTTCAAACATATCACATGAATGCATCCTAGATCTTTTCAAGATGCTTACTGCTCATTTGGACAAGTGTGTGAGTTATTACTCGTACTCTGATACCACTCTGTCATGACCCGAACCCGCCCCTATGGATTAAGGTCATAACCGGCCAGTAATCATGAGATTACCTACGGCCTCAAACCTGGTCAAACATGTTTTCAATAGAATAAGAGGCCAAAACTGAAACAGGCTTAAAAATTTTGTCCAACGAGCTGTGCTTATATGGCAAGACAAACATTCCATGATAACTCACACGTATAAACAAAGTTCACATTTCATGTGTCCAGGACCGTTCAAACATATAGTCAGCCTAACAAAAAGCTTATGTACATGGCGATCCAACATATTGATCAAAATACCAAAAGGGAAATCAAAGGTAAAAGAAACAACGCAAAGTCTCATGTATGAGACGGTCAGGCTGACTCCACAAAACTTAACTCCTCTCATGTCTTTCACTGGGGTTGGGTTTGGACATCTTTTTGCTCACTTACACACATATAAATGAGAGTGAGCGACAGCCCAGTGAATATTTTCAAAATAAAGGAGTACGTAACTGAAATTTATAGCAGACATATCACACGGCCTTAGGCTCATTCATAATTTAATCTAATATATCAAACGACCTCAGGCCCAAACATTCCAAACGGCCTCGGGCCCATTCCAATCTTATCAAATGGCCTTTGGCCCATTCATTCATGTCAAACGGCCTCTAGCCCAATCATTTATATCAAATGGCTTTTGGCCAATTCATTCATGACAAACGGCCTTTGGCCCAATCATTTATATCAAATGGCCTCTGGGCCATTCATTTATTTCCATATTTGTATCCGTATGTGTGTTATACTCATGATCGTCGTCACGTTCGTATTCAATTAGTCTTGTGTAAAGACTATCATTCAAACTATTCATCCATAATTCAAATTACAGACCCATAGGGCTCACATAGTAGTAACGTTGTAGAAATAACATACTTGAACATATCTTTATTAAGATATTACTCACAGTGATCTGCCGGATGATTTACCCTTGTGCTTGACCCTACACATTTCATAAACATAATGGGTCACAAACGATTCAATCCGTTCTTAATTCGTATATCCTTCTTAGGCTTGTTCTTTATCTTTTTAATTCATTTATAATGCTCAATGCATGCCTAAGAGTGCTCAGAAATGAAAGAGAATGGAAAACAAAACACAAAACCACTTTTCAAAATTTCTGAAACAGGACTCTCTGCTTGAGAGTAGCTTTGGCCGCTCAAGTGGACCCCTCTGGTCTGCAAAAGTACTGGTTACCTCATTTTTGCGCTCGAGCGTGACTTCGAACCCTCGTGCTGAGAGTCAAACATGTGACTAGGCACTCGAGCGTAACTCCTCCCGCTGGAGCGGACATCAATGTCCGCAAACCTTCTGGGAGCTAACATTTTACACTCAAGTGGCGCATTCCCCGCTCAAGCGGACTTGATGAATTCTGGAATTTCCAGAACTGGATTTGAAGCTTAATCTCGATGTTCAAGGCCCAAAACTCATGTTTTTTATACAAAAGCATGTAAAGACATTGTATAACATAAGAATATAGGTAATTTGAAACCAATTGTCCAAAATCACGATTCATCTCTCGAATCATTTCAAATTCTTCTTGTCAATTTCAAAACTCAAATAATCAAACTCCTTACTTGCATGAATCTTGCATGCATGTGAAATATTGACTTCAATTCCATTTCAAATGGTACAAGTGGTGTTCAAAATCATGGAGCTACACAAAATTATGTATGCATGTGAAATTTGGTGCTCAATTCTTCATGTTCAACATGATTCATGCTTGAGTATGTAAAATCATGGCAATTCTATACATGCATGTGCATATCTAGACTTCAAATTCTTCATATTCATGTTAATTCTTGTTCTTGATTACCACTTACCTTGAATTCACAAAATTACAAACTCAAACTCATGAATTCATATCCAATTACTCACCTATGAACTATAATCTTCCAAATTCTAGCTATTTCTTGAGTTAATCTTCACAATCTTCAAGTTTCTAGCTCAATTCTCCAATTGCCCTCACTCTTTCTCTCTAACCAACTCTCTCTCTCTCTCTAGAGTAATCTCAGCCAAAGAAGAGAAATGAGCTCAAAAACAATGCTCATAAGTGTAAATAGGCCACTTATATATGTTTGCCTAATCAATTTTGATTAAGGCTAATTAATTGAGCCTAAACTAATAAATTTAATCTAATTATTTCGATCCAAATCAATTTTCAATTAAACTTCACCGTGGGCTCTAAAAATTACGCTAATCACAATGGCGTAGTCAATTTCGATTTCTATGGCCGATAAGGCCTTCAATTTAAATTCTAAAGTAGAAAATCAAACAGATTTTTCTACGGTGAACAGATAGAAATACAAAAACACATATAATCATGCAATTTAACACCCAAATTCAAATTAATCACATAATCACAACATAATCACGATTAATTAACTTAACACAAGATAGGGTTATCACAAGAGAGGACTGATGAAGTAAGGTAATAGTAGTCTCAGTAATGTGTTGATGCTTCCTCTCAACTATGCTATTTTGTTCTGGTGTATAAGGACATGTGAGGTGATGAACAATACCATGAATGGTCAAGTAGTCATGCATTTTAGTATTGACAAATTCAATCCCATTATCAGTCCTCAAGATTTTTAAAGAAGTAGAAAACTGATTCTCAGCATAGGCCTTAAACACCAGAAAAGTAGAGAACACATCACTCTTAGCATACAGGGGATAGATCCAAAAAATCTGGTGAAATCAGCAACAAACAACAAGTAGTACTTATAACTAGAGACAGAAGCAGTAAATGGTCCCCAAACATCACTATGAACAAGAGAAAATAGTTGTTTAGCAGTGGAACTAGATAGTTTGAAAGGTAGCCTATGAATTTAGCAACACTACATGGTGTACAATAAAATTCAGTACAATCTTTATTCTTAAAACTAGGGGATATATGTTAAGTAATATGATGAAATTTCAGTGGTGAAGGATGGCCAAGCCTTTGATACCAAATAGGGTAGGAAGCCTGTGAGGAAGTATGAGCAATATGAGATGGATGAGATTGTGGAGTAGATGAGGCAAAGTGATAAAGACCATGCACATTAGGACCTTGGTGTAGAACCTGTTTTGTAAGCTTGTCCTGAGCAACAAAGGAATTAGCATCAAAGATAACTATACAATTATTATCCTTAGCTAACTGGTGAACAAATAAGAGTCTGGAAGAAATGTGAGGAACATATAGAAGATAGTTAAACTGAAAGAATATTGAGGAGCAGGCTACAGACCCTTACTAATGTGTTAAATAAGAACATTTTGACCATTTCCAACTATCACTTGATCATGTCCTTGGTATGGATGATAGAGATGAAAATTTCCAAGGTCATTGGTGATATGATTTGCGGTAGCAGAATCAATATACCAAGGTGTAGCAGAGGAATCTGTAGGAAAAGAAGTTTAATTCTGATTGGATGAAGTTGGACAGGTAGTGACTGAGTAAGCCTTAGATGGAGGCATAAAAGGAATAGAGGATAAAGAAGATGGAGGCATGAAAGGAATAGATCATTTTGATGTTATATTGGGGATGGACTGGTTAACGAAATATCATGTCACCATAGATTGTGTAACGAAACAAGTAGTTTTCCGTCCACCGGGTTTACCTGAATTTGTGTTTAATGGGGTTGGAGTAGTACCTCCTCCATATCTGATTTCCTCCATGAAAGCCTTTAAACTGATTAAGAAGGGGTGTAAGGGATATTTGTGTTCTGTATTGACTGTACCTATTGATGATAAAACTGATGTGAACTATATTCCTATAGTCAGAGAATTCCCAGATGTTTTTCTAGATGATCTGCCAGGGGATTTGATTGATAGGGAGGTTGAGTTCACCGTTGATGTGATTCCGAGTACACAGCTAGTATCTAAAGCTCCTTACAGAATGGCTTCAACTGAACTAAAAGAACTGAAAGTGCAACTGGAAGAACTGTTAGACAAGAAGTTCATCAGGCCTACTACTTCACCGTGGGGCGCACCTGTTTTGTTTGTGAAAAAGAAAGACGGCTCACTGAGACTTTGTATTGACTACCGTGAACTGAACAAGGTAACTGTGAAAAATAAATACCCATTACTGCGTATTGATGACTTATTCGATCAATTATAGAGTGCTCAAATCTTTTCTAAGATTGATCTCAGATCCAGATATCATCAGCTGAAAGTTAAACTAGGAGACATTGACAAAACTGCTTTTCGAACGAGGTATGGACATTACGAATTTTTAGTTATGCCTTTCGGAGTTACCAATGCACCTGCCGCATTTATGGACCTCATGAACAGAATCTTTAAACCATTCCTCGATGACTTTATTGTTGTATTCATAGATGACATACTGATTTATTCTAAGACTAGAGAAGAACATGAACATCATCTGAGACTTGCCCTACAGACTCTAAGAGAACAAAAACTCTTTGCTAAACTATCTACATGTGAATTTTGGCTTGACCATGTTATGTTTTTGGGACATGTTATTAGTAAGGATGGAATTTCAGTTGATCCATAGAAAGTTGAAGCAGTGGTAAATTGGCCTAGACCAACAAATGTTACAGAAGTTCGAAGCTTTTTGGGATTAGCCGGGTATTACAGAAGATTTGTCAAAGATTTCTCCAAAATTGCCTTACCGTTGACTCAATTAACTCAGAAGGGGATATCATTTGACTGGACTGACCAAAGAGAATCAGCTTTTCAAGAGTTGAAAACTCGACTTGTGACTGCACCGATTCTGACCTTACCTTTAGGTACGGATGGTTATACTGTATTTAGTGATGCTTCTAATAAGGGTTTGTGGTGTGTTTTAATGCAGAATGGGAGAGTAATTGCCTATGCTTCTCGACAACTGAGACCACATGAAAAGAACTACCCGACCCATGATCTGGAACTTGCTGCAGTAGTATTTGCATTGAAAATCTGGTGTCATTACCTTTATAGGGCGACATGTGAAGTGTATATCGACCACAAGAGTTTGAAATATTTCTTCACACAGAAAGAATTGAATATGAGACAGCGGAGATGACTAGAATTGATTAAAGACTATGACCTACAGATTTTGTATCATTCGGGGAAAGCCAATACCGTTGCTGATGCATTGAGTCGGAAATTGATTGGGAACTTAGCCTATTTGCTCACTGGGCAGAAAGAATTACTTTGTGACCTTGAAAAATCTGAAATTGAAATTGTTTTGCGAGAACAAGGTGGAACCTTAGCTGCTATTTCTGCTCAACCGGCACTGATTAAAGAGATTAAAGAGAAACAACAACAGGATGACTTCTTGAAGAAGATCATCGAAAAAAGGGAATCTAAACCAAGACCGGACTTCAAATTTGTAAACAATGTACTGAAATTTTAGGGAAGACTGTGTGTACCGAATGATACTGAACTGAAAAGAAGAGTTCTGCAAGAAGGCCACAATTCAAAACTGTCTATCCACCCAGGGAACACGAAAATGTATCAAGACTTGAAATTGAATTTCTGATGGCCGGGAATGAAGAAAGAAATTGCTGATTTTGTATCAAAATGTCTTCATTGCCAACAAGTTAAAGCCGAACATCAACGACCCGCAGGTTTACTGCAACCCTTACCCATGCCGGAATAGAAATGAGAACATATCACCATGGATTTTATCATGGGATTGCCTCGCTCCAGTAAAGGTATGGACTCAATTTGGATTATAGTTGATAGACTGACTAAATCTGCTCACTTCTTACCTGTCAAAACAATTTATAATGCGGACAAATTGGCTGTGATTTATATTGATGAAATTGTTAGACTGCATGGAGTGCCTGTGTCCATTGTTTCTGACAGAGACTCGAAGTTTACATCGAGATTTTGGCAAAGCCTACAGACTGCATTGGGTACTGAACTGAGACTGAGTAGTACCTATCATCCTCAGATAGATGGCCAGTCAGAAAGGACCATCCAGACTCTGGAGGATTTATTGAGAATGTGTGTCCTTGATTTTCAAGGGAACTGGGAAAGCCATTTGCCATTGACTGAATTCGCCTACAATAACAGCTTCTATTCAAGTATTAGTATGGTGCCTTTCGAGGCATTGTATGGTAGAAAATGTAGATCTCCGATTTGCTGGACAGAAGTTGGAGATGGGCCTTTGCTTGGGCCCGAGATTGTATATGAAACGATAGAGAAAGTGAAACTGAAACAACAGAGATTGAAAACCGCACAGAGCAGATAGAAAAGTTATGCTGATGTCAGAAGATGAGATAGAAAATATGAAGTGGGTGATTACGTTTTTGTGAAAGTGACACCGATGAAAGGCCAGACTCGTTTTGGAGTCAAAGGCAAGTTAGCGCCGAGATACGTCGAGCCATATGAGATTATTGAGAAAATCAATCCGGTGGCGTATCAAGTTGCACTTCCTCCTGAAATGGAGCATATGCATAACGTCTTCCACATTTCTATGTTGAGAGACTACCTCCGGGATCCTTTCCATGTGATAGAGCCTACTCGTGTAGTACTGAGTGATGACTACACTTACGAGCAACGGCCTGTTCAGATTGTAAACAGATGAATCGAAAAGTTGAGAAACAAAGAGATCCCGTTAGTGAAAGTAGACTGGCAAAACCATGGTGGCGTGTATGCCACTTGGGAAAGGGAAGATGACATGGCCAAGAGATATCTTGAACTGTTTCCACTGAATCCTGTTTTCTTCCAGAATGAAGGTAACTCGAGCTTAGAGGACTAAACTCTTTATAAGGAGAAGAGACTGTAATAACCCTCATCACTGATTACTGATTAACCACTGATTACTGTTAAATTGAGACTGATCATGATAAGTAATTGAATCAACTGAAATACTGAACTGACTGACTGAAATCTGAAATTGAATGATTGACTGTATTTGTTTAAATGCATTTTCTACCTGTTGATTGTTAATTGATCTGTTCATATTTTTATGTTCATGAAGAGTTGAGCCTAGAATTGGTTTAAATTGTTGCATTAGAAGCTTAATCTTTGCATGCATGGCATACTTTTGCATTTTTGAGCTTGTTCTTCATAAATTTGCCACATGCATGTCCATGTTTTGAGTATAGACCATGATTTCATCTTGTTTTTTGAACAATTGGCTCATTAGAGCAAGTGTTTAAAGCTTGAAAGTGGTTTAAATTCATGCATGTTTGCATGTTCTTCATGTTCATGAAATTGGTTTGAAAATCATGTGGAATTGATCTTCTTTTGGGCTTTGATTTTTACAATTGAGCTTTGAATCATGTTAAACTATGAGTTTGGAAGAGTTTTCTGGAAAATTAGCCCAAAAAGATTGGTTTTGATGCATTTAAACTTGTTTTGAGTTTGGAAGTTCAAATCTGGAAATTCCAGATTTTGAACTCCCGCTCGAGCGGGGGAAGTGGCGCTTGAGCGGGAAATTCGTGCTCCCAGTACTTTGCACTGTTTTGATGTACGCTCGAGCGGAAGAATTGACGCTCGAGCGGGACCTTGTGTCTCACGCTCGAGCGGTTATCGAGCGCCCATCGAGCGTGATTTTCACACATCCAGTACTTTTGCCCTGTTTTGTAGAACGCTCGAGCGGGAAAGTCTACGCTCGAGCGGGTACCTTTGTTTGCATTCACGCTCGAGCGGAGAAACCTATGCTTGAGCGGGACCTCTGTTTTCTGAAAATTCTGAAAATATTTTCTGAATGCATCTTGGCATCCTCATCCCATCCTAGGCATTCTTAGGCCTAGTTTAAGGCATCTTAATGAGGATATAGATGCAGAACCACACCGAGGCAAATTAGGGATTAAATTATTATCTTTCCCAACTGTGTAGCTTAGTGTGTGTTCAATCTGTAACTGTGTAGGGTTGGCATCTGGGGATGCGTTCTAGCTTAACTGTAGCCTAGAACTCTGTGAGTAACAACTGTGTAAAGATATGTTCAAAAATGATTATCTTCTAAACAATTGAACTGTACTGTTTCTCAATTGATTACTGTTAACTGAATGAATGTATGTCCTCTATTCTGAACTGTATTGTGGCATCCATAGCAACTACTGTTTACTGTTACTGCTACTGTTACAGAGATCTCTGTCGGTTCCCTTGTTGGAACCACTACTGTTTGCTGATTGATGGCCATCATTGACTATTCAGTCTTTTAAGACCTACTGTTTATTGTACTGTTATGCTAATGGATGTACCACATATGACTGTTACGACTGAATGACTGATCTACTGAGTCAATGAACTATTTTCATTACCGAAAGGACATTCATTCTTAACCTCTTTACGCATTGTGTTATTCACTGGGCTTTAGCTCACTGTTTTTATATATATGTAGGTGTTTAGGCACCAGACCGGAGCTAGGAGTGTGGGTTAGACTCCTCTTTTTGTTGAGCCAACTACTGTGCCTCACTGCGAGGTTCCGAGCCTGCCAAGCTATGGCTTACGGGTGTTTTAATTTCCCCCGTCTGTCTCTGTATCTGTTTTGTATAACTGTATAGACTGAAGGTTTTTGTATTGTACTGTTTAATAGGGATTAAGTCCCTGTCCTGATCGACTGTAAATATTGTACATACTGTTTTGTACTGTTTATATACATATGTATGAAAAATCTTTTTGCATACAGACTCACAGCTCATTGGACATTGTTTATTTACTGTATTAGTTTCCGCCATGCCCCTGTACTTTGTTTTACTGTTTTACTGTTAAGCAGGCCTTCGGTAATCTCGGATTATTGGCCGGTTACGGTACTAAACCCATAGGGGCGGGTTTGGGTCGTGACATTGCTCGTAGGAGCTTGTGAAGGCTCTGATACCATAACAAAAGTTGAAAACTAACAGAAGTTGAAAACTATTTTCTCTGAATCAAATCAATTAGATTGCGTTTACACTTATTTATACAAAATGGTTAGAGTTTGCTACAACAAACTCTAACTGCCTCTAACTACTTTACAATTGCATTACTATATCTCTTATATCTATACAGCTCTTTCTCTCTCTCTCTCTCTCTCTCTTGTTGCTTCAAATCTCTTGGCTTCAGTTGTATAAGAGAGCATATGTTCTGCTGTGGCTTAGGTACCTTATCATTCACCCTTGTTAATTTTTAGCAATATGCAAAAAATCATTACAAAAAATTATTTTTAGCGACAATTTTACTAGGACTTATTTTCAATAGGAATTGATAAGAATTTTGTCTAACTATTAGAACCTATTGATAGTTTATCCTAAAATTAAAATACCTAATGGGTCATAGAAAGTGTAATGGAAGGGTAGGTTGAGATTTATTTTTCAAGTCAACCCCTTCATAACTGGATATAATTCCAAATCATTCATTATATTTTTTAGAAATTTTTTTGAAATGCCTAATTTATCATCCTTAACAATCACTCATAATGATGTGTTTGACAAGTGTCAAATTTTAATTTGTCAAACATTGAGATCTAACCTTAATGTCACGTTATTAAGGGTCATTTAGGAATAATAAATTAGAGAATACAACATTATTGTATTTTCTGTGAACCATTTGGTGATGCATTTTGTATTCCTGCTATTTTAAGATTGCTTCAATCAATCCATGAATTCATTCAACAGCTTTAAGGTTTTCTTTAAAATTATAAGATTTAGAGCAAATATGAGGCATCCCCTCTAAAAAAAATCTTTAACAAAAAATTACCGCAAGGCATTTTTCCTATTACAAAAGTGCACTATTTTTTTATCTAATTATTTTATCTAATTTGTGTTTTAAGAAAACTCTTTATACGTAGACATTTTTAATGAGAGAAATCATTTACCATTTACCTAATCTCTCTTGGCTATCCAAACATAGCTAGTTTGCCTATTGTCTCATTTGGGAAGTTGGTTAAAAGTCAATTTGACTTTTAATTTATTTTGAGTTATATCACCTCTTACATTTTTTTATCTACAAAAAGGCAAAAATGCCAAAAAAAAAAAAAAAGTTTTTAACCAACTTCCTAAAACACCTTGTCTAGCAAATTTTTTTTTTTGGGGGGCGAAATTAGCATGTTAAAACATTGAAATTATGATTTGATTAGGTAAAATAATAGGCAAAATATAAGAGCAACTTCAATACTTATAGGCATTATGTCTATTAAAAATATATTAAAAAATGCATTTTATATTTTGCCTAATCATTTTCTATAGTGTACACTCTAACAACACTCTACTCTAAAAATTGATTGTCTAGCCTTGAAGGCACTCCAAAAATAGTTACTCAACTGAGGATGAACCGAAATGCCTACATTAGTCTACCTTGTTGAAACTCTATTTTGTAACAAGGTTAGGTGTAGATACCCCATTTTTGACCGCCCTTAAGACTTGGGTGCCACTGATTGATTGCTCAATGATGAATGTGTACGCTCGTCGAATGCTTGACTTCCTTAGCAAGAAACCTCAGTTTTGAACCTTTAAACCTTGTGCCTTGTTTTGGACCAAAATAGTAGTTTTTCAGGCTTGTGCCTCCAATGACCTGTCGTCAACTAGTGTGGCTTGCCACCCACTATTGGTGGCCGCCTATTAGTGCAAAAAATCAGATATTTTCTGCTAGCTGTCCCCCCATGTACATGCACCATTCCAACTGTACATATATAGATATTTTGAGATAGGCACATGGTTTTCTATATATAGATGACCTCCCCTTTTGGTTTCAAGGTTAGAAAAATTGAGGAGTGAAAAAATATTTTTGGAAGAGCAAAATTCTCTCTCTCTCTCTCTCTCTCTCTCTCTCTCTCTCTCTCTTGCAACTTACACAGCCTTTGCTCAAACACTCTAAACCAAACCTAGAGAGTTCCTTGCTTAAGTGATTTGGGCTTGAAACTTGTGGTTTAAGGCCATTAAAGGTAGAGGGGTTGATAACCCTTCTTTGAACCTTGCTTCTAAGGTCTTTGCCCTTGTGTTTCCCACCTCCTCATCACCTTATTTTGAGATTTTTACCACTAATTTTTAGAGGTTTTTCAGAGGCAAAAATCATATTTTGAAGTCCTAAAAGTGGAGGAGTTGCCTCCCCTCCTTGTGTTTGTGTGCTAGTTTTAATACCTCAATATTTTAGCTAGTTGTTTTAGTTGTTTTTGTCTTAATTCCATCACTTTTTTGGACTGTTTTAGGACTTTTTTTATGAGTTAGCTTAATTCATACTTTGTATAGTATGCTTGTAGTGGTCCTCATAGGCTTGGTGGTTTAGGCCTTAGCCACTAACCTATTTGGGTTGATAGTGTTTATTTCTTGCTTTCCATACTTGCATTCATCTCTAATCACCTTTGCAACCTCCCTCATTTCTTGGCTTTTTCTTTGCTTTAAAAGTTGTTTCAAATTAGTTACTTGTTTAAAGCTTAAGATAGAGGTATTATGCTTAATGGTTTAATCCCTTTGGGGGTTCATTACCAATGGCATGGTGTCTCTTTCTCATGCCTAAAACAACTCTTTGCTTGGTGCTTCTTTCCATTAAAGGGCTTAAAGCTTATTTTTGGACTTAATAAATTAAGGAATGGATGGTAATTGGAATGAAGTAATAAAATTGGGACTAAAAGTGATGCAAGATAATAAAGTAATTTGGGATTCAATCGGACATTAATTGAACCCGTTAAGTCTTGAGTCGTTTCATACTTGTTAGTGATGTAAACTGTTCAAGAAGCAATGTCAACCCCTTCCCTTGATCAATCCATGATAGGGAGGAGGTTTTGTTAGTCTTTTTTTATGCATTTATTGAAATTGTATCCCATGGTTCATAAGTCATCACACAATGAAATTGCGTCGATTGATAGTCTGCGAACCAAACATACCCCTCCTTTGACCTGTTTGCTGATAAGGAGAGGTAGGGTGGACAAACATCCCCTGAGAATACTCTGGTTTATGCTTTGTTTGTCCTCTGTTGCTACAGGAAAGAACCAACATCAATGGCTGGCAGGCCACCACATTTTCTAGATGGCAACCCACTATTAGTGGCCTGTCGGCCACTACTTCTGGGTTGCTGGCCACTTTTTCAAAGCAGGCAGAGTCCTCTTTCTAGTGGAGCAGGACATAAGCTGAGATGAAAAACAATGCAAATTTTCAACTGTGCAACAGAGGTATTTTGGCAGCAAACCAGTGGGCTTTTTTGGGTGGAAATTCGCGTGCATGTGTAAGCATTCCTCACTTCCCAAGGCTGATTAGTTAGAGTAGTTAATTACTTAGCTTAGTTATTTCTTTCGTTGTATTCGTATCGTTAATTTGTAATTAATTAATTACTGTAATTAATTAGTTAGTTCTAATTTGTAATAATTAGCTAGAATAGTTAATTAATTGTGGCGTTGTAATAATTAGCTAGCATAATTAGTTTTTTTAATTCGGTTTGTAATAGTTAATTAATTAAGTAATTAGGTTAGCTAGTCCATTCATTCGGACCCTCTTGTGCGAGGGCTAAGCTTGTAATAATGTGTATGTCTTCCAACACCGCGTCTTTCCCCTTTTTATTTACTTGCTTACGATGGGTAATTTAGAATATCATGTTTCTTTTAGCATACCCCATGTTTGCATCCACTTGTCTTGCATGCATCCAGGCTCGGTTCATCATTCTAAACAAAGCATTGTAGTTTACATATTTCGTTGAATACATGTTTAAACCGCATGCCGTCAAAATTGACTCACATGACATAATTAGTAGCCGAGCCTATTAGTTGCACCATTGCATGTGTTGCATTAGTTGGGAGCATGCATCTCTTCTAACTCTTGTGTTTCTTTTGGCTTGCCTTGGAGTACTAGGTTAGCATTTTATTTGCTTTAGCATATCGCATACATGTGATTGTTGCTATGATAAGCATAATACCATGAGGCTAACTGCTTAATTGATATAATTGCTTGAATGCCTGTGGATGAAGACTAATTGCTTGAATTGGAATAATTTGAGTAATGTACATATGAGATCACTTTTTCAAGTGGTACATATTTGAAACAATTTTCAAAAACATACATGAAATCAAAGTGTTCCAATTTTTTTGCAAATTAGTCTATACCTGTGTGCATATCACATAGTAATGTTAGTATAATAACCGGAACAAGAGCATATAATGTAAATAAGATTCACATCATGATTAGTAAAGGTTAATTTTTGACCGGGCTAGTGGAGTGCTTAATTCATGACCTTTCCCTCTCGTACCTAAGTTCCCAAGCCGAGACAATCTTGGTGATGACGAACACGTGGCCTTTGGCACGAGTCATGGGTTCCCTAAATTTTCCAAAAATATTTAGGTGGCAACTCTGTATCTGGCAAAGCAGTTTATTTTTGGCATTTTGATTCAAAATCGATTTTCTAAAAGATTTGTCAGATTTGGACTCTTTGGTGTTTATCTATTTCACATTGCACTTGTGAGATCAGATTCAGAACCACGGGAGTTCGAATTGTAGGGCTAGTCGTATCCGAAAGAAGCACAAAAAGTCAAGCTGCAGTTTCTGGCGACTCTGCTGGGGAAATCAGAGAACTTGACTTAAAATTCATGATGTGAAATTTTATCTACACTTATATGTTTTTTGCATTGCATTTTCATTGGTGTGCTTAAGTCACTATGTTTGCCATCTGCTATTCTTGGAAAGTTTGCCAAAGGCTTGCCAAAAGGCTGACCGGCCGTGGGCTATGCCATGATGGGAACACAATCCTTTGATCTGGACTACCGCTGTACCATTTGATCCTTCTTTCACTTCTCGGTGTTAGGTGTGAGAGGTATATTAGGTACCTTGCTGAGGTACCCCTTTTGGCCATTTGGCCTAGCTGCATATAGTAAAGCCATAGCGACTATTCCAAACTAGGATAGGATGCTCACCTAAAATATAGGATTGCGTGAAACTGCTTGTATGAAATAGTGAAACCCTAGTTCCTAACAAAACTAGGACAGGGTAACCCTACCCCACCATAGGGGTGTTTTTGCTCTCCCTTAGCTGGTATGTGCTTTACAGTGAAACTGTACAAGAATGTGCATAGAAGTTACAAATTTGGTATTTGATTTGGGAGGCAGAATTCAGTGTGGAGTGCAGTCCTATAGCTTTGATCATGTTTGTGTTGATAACATCTTAGCTAAGGTGCTGTGCGGTTTCTGATTACTGCTCTTTTGCTTTATTTCTTTTTGCTAGGTAGTTTAAATCCATAGCTTCAAAAAGTTTAGATATCCCCCAAGTACTCTGGACCCGAGTCAGAAGACTTTGTAAAGCCGGGGATCTTGTTTGGGGACAACTCGTGTTTACCTCACTCCCACCGGTTACAAGACGGAGGAGAATCAGGCAGAATTCACCAGTTTAGTTTTTACAACAGTCACCCCTTAACTCACTTGTCCAGTTAGGTTCGGGAATGGTCTTCTACTTCTAGCCCAGCATGAGATCAATCGCCTATTCCAATGGCACAGTATCCCTCAGTCAGTATGGAAGAACTGATACATCATCTGTAGCAGAAAATTAAAACCCTACAGCAAGATGTGGCCCGTCAGGCCGAGGTCACGGCCATCAAGCCAAAGTTATAACTAGGCTACAACAACAGAAACCACAACTGGCTGCGGCCTCTGCATCTCATGCACCTACCACGGGTATCCCAGCACCCAGAGCCACCGCTCATACCGCTAATGTTCAAAAAAACCAGGGCAATCTAGCAATGCCAATCCCAGCATAACCCTCTAAAACCCCTATTTATCAGACTGAGGCTCCATTCGAGTTCAAGGTTGACCCAATTGTACTCAAGGTCAATGAACTAGAAAATTTATTCAAGAGAGCATAAGGGGTTAACTCCATCCCGGATATAGAGGATGGGTATACCGATTCTGCAGTTACCTTTCTAGATCGGTTTAAAATGCCGCACATCGATCGATTCGACGGCTTTGAGGATCCGATGGTCCACTTACGTTTGTTTTCAAATATTTTACGGCCGATGGGCTTGACTAGACTGCAGAAGTTGTCTCTCTTCGGTCGCACCATGTTGGGAATAGCGACCATTTGGTATGCTATGTTGGAAGATTCTGTCAATAGAATTGGAAAGAGATGGTCGAGGCCTTCATTGCTCAGCATTCCTACAATACACAGATTAAGGTTACGACTCGTGATCTCGAGGCAATACGCCAAGAGTTGAAGGAGGGTTTCTCTGAATTTGTGATAAGATGGAGAGCTAAAGCCTCGATGATGACCACAAGGCCTTCCGAGAAGGATCAAATTAGGATGGTTGTTCGGAATCTACATGACAAGTTGCTGCAAAAGATGATTGTCCTACCTCTGTTCACATTTACAGAAGTCCATGACATGGGAGTGCAAATTAAGGACGCCATAGAGCAAGAGCTTATTACAGATAAGAAAAAGCCGGCAAAAAGGCCGTTTGTTCATAGTTCCAATGTTGCCAGTGGTAGCACAGCTGCGAGGCCATCAGATGTAAGTGTTGTTACCACAACTAAGACTGTCGACCCCTTTGCTAACACAAGCTCACAAACACCGTCCAATCTTACCTGATCCCAGAGGACTTTCAACCAACTGTACATGACTCTCTCTCAAGCCATGAAGGTGCTAGTCAAGAAAGGGCACCTCAAACCTTTAAAACCCCGCCCACTGCCTAATCCTCTTCCACCTAAACACAACCCCGCAAAATACCGTGCTTTTCACCAATAGCATGGTCATTATACCGACTAGTGCTTTCGATTACGTCATGTGATTTAGGATCTCATTGACAATAAGGTGATCGCTCCACCTCAGAAACCAAACATAACCACAAATCCACTCCAGCTCATAATCAGGTCCCCCCACCTCAAAATCTCAACCTGATCCATACATTGGACACCCCTTATGACCCCAGCGTATATATTACTCTCTCCTACCTACCAAAACCGATGTTGTTCATTCCAGAAGGTGCAAATCTGTGCATGATGGACACGTCCAACCCTCAACCGAAGCCTGTGGTGATGAGACTTACAATGAAAGGGGAGTCGACCTTAGAAGAAGGTACTAGTCTGTTGCCAGAGTGCCCTGAGGACTTATCTGATAGGGTGTATGATCCAAGTTGCTACATTATTGTGTTAGCTGGTTCAATCAAACATGAATTAGTACTGCCAACCTCGGTAGACATCAATGTGGTCAGGGAAGACGGCCCGAGTCAAGGGTTGGGCAATTTGGCAGATCTCGAAGAGGACTCGGACAACCTACAGTTTGTTGATGAGTAAGATCAGGGAGACGTACAGATTAGGTGGTTCGAACTGAATGGATCAACTGACAACGCTGGATGGCTAAGTGATAAGCCAAACAAGGAAGAAGAAACTAGAATGAAACAAGAAGGAAAAGAAGTAGAGATAATTGCAGTAGCCGAAAGCGCTGATAAGAAAGGAAAGCTGCCAGAGAGCGTTGGTATGGAAAACCCAGCCCAGGAAGGAGGCGTTGTAAACACCGTAGATACTGATTAAGAAGCTGCACTGTCACAACCCGAACTCGCCCCTATGGATTAAGGTCATGACTGGCCAGTAATCAAGGGATTACCTATGGCCTCAAACTTGATCAAACTTATTTTCAATAGAATAAGGGGCCAAAACGGAAGCAGGCTTAAAAATTTTGTCCAACGAGCTGTGCTTATATGGTATGACAAACATTCCATAATAACTCACACGTATAAACAAAGTTAACAGTTTATGTGTCTAGAACCTTTCAAACATATAGTTAGCCTAAAGCTTATGTACATAATGATCTAACATATTGATCAAAATACCAAAAGGGAAATCAAATGTAAAAGAAACAACGCAAAGTCTCATGCGTGAGACGGTTAGGCTAACTCCACAAAACTTGACTCCTCTTATATCTTTCACTGGGGCTGGGTTTGGACATCTTTTTGCTCACCTACACACACACAAATGAGAGTGAGTGATAGCCCAGTGAATTATATCAAAATAAAGGAGTACATAACTGAAATTTATAGCAGTCATATCATACGGTCTTAGGCCCATTCATAATTCAATCTAATATATCAAACGGCCTCAGGCCCAAACATATCAAATGGCCTCAAGCCCAATCCGATCTTATCAAACGGCCTTTAGCCCAATCATTTATATCAAACGGCCTTTGTCCCATTCATTCACGTCAAACGGCCTTTGGCCCAATCATTTATATCAAATGGCCTCCGACCCATTCAATCATGTCAAACAGCCTTTGGCCTAATCATGTATATCAAACGGCCTCTGGCCCATTCATTCATTTCCATACTCGTATCCGTGTGTGTGTCATACTCATGACCATAGTCACGTTCGTATTCAATTAGCCTTGTGTAAAGACTGTCACTCAAACTATTCATCCATAATTCAAGTTATAGACCCATAGGGCTTACATAGTCGTAACATTGTAGAAATAACGTACTTGAACATATCTTTATTAAGATATTACTCACAGTGATCTGCTGGATGATTTGCCCTTGTGCTTGACCCTACACATTTCATAAACATAATGGGTCACAAGCGATTCAATCTGTTCTTAATTCGTATATCCTTCTTAGGCTTCATCCTTATCTTTTTAATCCATTTATAATGCTTAATGCATGCCTAAGAGTGCTCAGAAATGAAAGAGAACGGAAAACAAAACACAAAACTACTTTTCAAAATTTCTGAAATAGAGCTCTCCACTCGAGCGCAGCTTCTGCCGCTCGAGCGTATCCTTTTGGTCTGCAAAAGTACTGGTTACTTCATTTTTGCACTCGAGCGTGACTTCGGACACTCAAGCTGAGAGTCAAACATGTGAATGGACGCTCGAGCGTAACTCTCCCACGCTCGAGCGGACATCAATGTCTGCAAAACTTCTGGGAGCTAACATTTTATGCTCAAGCGGCGCTTTCCCGATGAATTCTAGAATTTCTAGAATTGTTCTTGAAGCTTAAACTCAAACCAAAAAGGCTCCAAAACTCATGTTTTTGATTCAAAAGCATGGAAGGACATCATATACACAAGAACATAAGTAATTGGGACCAACTGACTAAAATCATGGTCCACTTCATAATTTATCTTGAATTCTCTTCATAAGTTTCAAAACTCATGCATTCAACCTCATACAAACTCCATATCTTCATTTGTCATGCATGCATGTTAATTTTTGACTCCAATTCTATTTCAAATGGTACAAATGATACTTATAATCATGAAACTCATGAAAATTATGCATGCACGTGAAATTTGGTGCTCAATTCTACATGTTCATCATGCCTCATGTTTGATTATCCAAATTCATGGCAATTCTAAACATGCATGTGCATAGGCTTTAATTTCATCATAATCAACTCAATTCTTGCCCGCACTTACACATCTTGCTTGAATTCACTTATTTATGAATTTAATTTCATGAAGTTGAGCTCAAAGACTCACCTAGCGGCTCCAATTCTCACAAATATAGTTAAATCTTGTACCAATTCCCTTAGTCTTCCAATCTCTAAGTAAAATCTTCAATTTTGGCCTCTCTCTCTCTCTCTCTCTCTAAGTCGTGTACTCTCTCTCTCTTTGTCTAGAGTATATAATTAGATTTTGAGCTCAAAAAAGGAAGTTAAGTGTGTTTGGCCCCCTTTATATACACATCCTTAATCAAGTTTCATTAACACTAGTTAATTGAGCACAATTAAATCAATTTAATCTAATTAATTGGATCCGAATCAATTTTCAATTAAATTTCACCGTAGGCTCTAAAAATTACGCTAATCACAACGACATTGTCAATTTCAATTTCTGATGCCTCTACGACCTTCAATTTAAATTCTAAAACAGAAAATCAAGCAGATTTTCCTACAATGAACAGATAAAAATACAAAAACACATATAATCATATAATTATCACTCAAAACCATATCAAGCATATAATCACGATCATAATTAAGATCAATTAGTATAACACAGGACAGGGTTATCACATGCACTGAGGCAGTTTGAACGAGAGAATTGAAGACAATTGGGAAACCGTAAATTCATAACACCATGCGGAGGACACCTATGATGTGAAGGTGATGTGAAGGTGATACAAGCAGAGCCGGACAACTGTTTATCAACTGTTGAGGGTGAATAGTGAGATGATAATGATCTGCATCTGGCCCATATTGACGAAGACTAGGGCGATTGCATTCTGGACAATACATGGTATGCCAAAGAAATAGATCATCTGACAAGAAGTAGGTAGTATTTTAAGCTGCAGTACTTAGATCAAGAAGAGGCGTTTGGAAAGGACAAAGAAGCCGAGAAACAGAAGGAGAAACAACTAGAAGAAGATGCAGTATTTAAACAACTCAAGAAAATTCGAGCTGACATCTCCATTTGGGGTCTTTTCATGGTCTCACGAGTACACCGACAGGTAGTGTTATCTGCAATGGACAAGGCTAAATTGTCCATTGACACCACACCCTAGTAGCTTGTGGGTTTGGTTTTTCCAAGTGGTGCCAGGCCAATGCTTACTTTTCCTAACAAAGAGTTACCGCCGGAGGGCTCGGCTTACAACAAACCGTTGTACATATCTGTGGAATGCAGGGAGAAATGGGTGACGGTGGTGTTGGTAGATACCGGTTCAGCCATTAATGTATGTTCTTCCTGTACCGCCTATGCAATTGGCCTTAAACTAGTGGACTTTGTTCCCATGGCCCAAGTAATACATGCGTATGATAACACGAGTAGAGAGGTCATGGGTATAGTGCAAGTGAGAGTCTAGGTGGACCTAACTAAGAAAGAGGTTGAGTTTCACGTCTTAGATGTGAAGGCTATCTCCCTCACTCTCCATCAGATGTTGAAGTACCCTCATAGAGAAGGAGTGACAATTGTTTTTGGGAATTCATCTATCCATCCGCCCGCCACCAGAGGTGACTACGCTAGTACTAGAGATCAACCATGGTAAGGAGGATGTATTCCTCTCCGGATTCACTCTAGCTGAAGCCTGGGTAGTGCAGACCATCCTAGCCGTAGATGAAGGCATATACGTCAGCGTCTAGTCCATCTATTTCATGAACAAACTATAGCACGTTCTAGTAATGGGACTCGGAAGGGGTGGTCGAAAAGGTGTTGTAGCACTAACAGATGTCCCACATAACCCACATGCCTTTGGACTGGGCTATATGCCCATCAAAGAAGACTGGATCAGAAAGGGAGAAGAGATGAGAGGTAGAGCCAAGGCCAAACAAGCCGGGAAACATTAAGAACTCATCCATAGGCTAATCTAGGGGACACTAAATGGCTATTTTGTTAGGGAATGAGAGGATTTCCCTTTTTGTGGCTTTCCTGAGCCTTGGGTAAATTCCTCGAAGCAACATGTCCTCGGGTTCGAGATCTTCTTTAACCATCAGCTGCAGGACAATGATAATGAGAAAAGGACTGAACTAAGCATCAAAGCTGAACAGAGCACGAAAGGTGACTCAGATAACAACGAACTTAGAGTAGGGGTAGCACTGGCTAGTCTCTTGACAGATCCTGCAGCTGGCCTAGAGAACTTGGAGGATAACTTTACTGTCTCCATGATTGAGGAAGAACCTGGTATGAACCTAACCAGTGGCATTTTGGATGTATCAGGGGTGCCATCTCTTACCTGGCAGCTGAAGGAAGACTATCTGTCCAGTTCTAAATTAGGTGATGGGCTAGAATCTAATTCCACTGAGTCTGTGGAGTCGGGATCAGGTTCAAGTTCTTCTGAGTCTGAGTCTGGTATTTCTAGGGGTGGTAACTCGGATACCAAAGTCCCATCTACGTCTTCATTCAGCTTTTCTTTTGAGTCTGTTACCGAAGATTTGGACCTTTTGAATGAAAACTCTACAGATTTTGTGTACTTTTCTGTATTGTTGGTTTATTGTATTGACTAGGATTTTCAAAATTTTAATGAAAATGAAGGGGAAAAAATTTCTTTGGCTTTGAAAAACTTGATTAATCGAGAGGAGTAGAGGTTTGCTAAACGCTGTGCTGATGAAATCATTGCCATTAATGTGAGTACTGAGAAGGATCCATCCTTGGTCCAGATCGGGTCCACGTTGTCTTCGGAGGAACGCGAGCGTTTAATCTCATTATTAAAAGATTTTAAATATGTTTTCACGTGGTCCTACGAAGACATGCTTGGAATCGATCCTGAGATTATACAACATCGGATCCCTCTTGACCTTGAGGCTGGACCAGTCAAACAGAAGTTGTGTAGAATTTGTTCGGATTGGGCGTTGAAAATCAAGGAAGAGGTCACCAAGCAAATTGAGATAGGTTTCTTGTTAGTATCTGAGTATCCGAGTTGGTTGGCCAACATCGTCCCAGTGCTGAAGAAGGATGGTAGAATCTGGGTGTGTGTGGACTTCTGGGACTTGAACAGAGCCAGTCCAAAGCATGACTTTCCTCTGCCGCATATTGATGAGTTAGTGGATTTCACTGAGGGCCACGCATTGCTATAATTTATAGATGGATTTTCTGGGTATAACCAGATTCTGATGGCACCCGAGGACAGAGAGAAAACTGCATTCATTACCTCGTGGGGTACCTACTACTACTGGGTTATACCATTTGGTTTGAAAAATACTGGAGCTACCTATCAGTGGGTTGCGACCATCATTCTGCATGACATAATCCACAAAAAGGTTGAGGAATACGTGGACGACATGATTGTCAAGTCCAAAGAACGAGAGGACCACTACACCACACTGAAGAAATTCTTTTAACGGATTAGGGAATAGATTGAGGTTAAATCCGTAGAAGTGCACCTTTGGGGTAATAGCAAGAAAAATGATGGGCTTTTGGATCACACGGAGGAGAATTAAAGTAGATCCTTCCAAAATCAAGGCCATCTTAGAAATGCCACCACTAAGGACTGAAAAGGAGGTGCGTGGCTTTCTGGGTAAAGTGCAATTCATAAGATGGTTTATTTCCAAATTAATCTTGAATTGTGAACCACTATTTGGTCTGCTGAAGAAAGGGAAGAAATTCTGATGGGATGATTGATGTCAATTTGCCTTTGAGTAGGTTAAGCAGTACCTCTAGAATCTGCCTGTGTTGTTGCCACTAGAGCTGAGGAAACCTCTGATTTTGTACTTATCAGTAACAGACACGACCATGGAATGCATGCTCGCTCAGGAATCTAAAGATAGGATGGAAAAAGCCATCTACTACTTGAGTAAGAAAATGTTAGACTATGAGACCCGATACACTCCTTTATAGAAAGCTTGCCTAGCCTTGGTATGGGCTACCAGGAATTTGAGGCACTACTTGTTAGCTCACTCTGTAATCCTGGTTTCGTGATTAAATCCCATAAAATATCTCTTTGAGAAACCAACACTTATTAGTAGGCTGGCTCGTTGGTTGCTTCTTCTCTCCTAATTTGATCTCAAATATGTCGCCCGCAAGTTGGTCAAGGGAAGAGCTGTAACGGAGTTCTTGGAAGACCACCTAGTAGAGAGAGATGAGGCAGTGAAATACTTGTTCCCAGATGAAGACATTTTGCAAGTCGAAGAGGAAACTTCACCGTTATACTTTGACGGAGCGTCCAATCAGTACGATTATGGGATAGGTGTGTTGCTGATAGCACCCGATGATTCCCATATACCCTTAGCCTTCAAACTCCTTTTCAAGGTGTCTAATAATGAAGCAGAATATGAAGCGTGTATTGCTGGTTTAGAAGCTGCCCTAGAACTAGGGGCAACAAGGTTGGATGTCCATCGGGACTCAAACTTGGTTGTTTCTCAAACAAACGGAGACTAGAAAGTCAAAGAAGAGAAGATGAAGGTTTACCATTAGGCCCTGGATATTCTGATTTTCCAGTTTGAAAAGTTGACGTTTACACATCTACTAAGAGAGAACAACTGGTTCATTGATGCTTTAGCAACTCTATCTTCTATGGTAAACATCCCACTTGGAGTCCGGATGCGTCCGATTATCATCAAACAGAAATATACACCGGCTTATGAAACTATTGCCGCGATAGATGAAGTGTAAGACAAAAACCCCTGGTATTACGATATTTGGAACTTTCTAGAAAATAAGGCGTATCCACTAGGGGCAAATGCCAAGGACAAATGGGGAATACAGCGTATGGCCATCTAATTTATCATCTGTAAGGGTAAGCTGTATAAAAGAGTCATCAGGGAATGCATAAATTGTGTATGGAGGAAGAGGAATCGAAGCGCCTTATGGAGGCTATCCACAGCGGAGAATGCGGGGTGCATATGAATGGTGTGATGTTAATTCAAAAGATTCTCAAGCAAGGCTACTACTGGTCCACCATTGAGGAGAATTGTATTGGTTTTGTGTGGCGATGCCACAAATGTCAAATTCATGCCAATTGCATGAATATTCTGCTGTCAAAGCTCTACAACATGACTTCGCCATGGCCTTTCTTAGTTTGGGGAATCGATGTTATTGGTGTTGTCTTGCAAAAAGGGTCGAATGGGTATGAATATATCTTGGTGGCGATTGATTATTTTACAAAGTGGGTGGAAGCTCAATCCTATGTAGTGTTAAAGCATCGCATGTAGCCAAATTTATTAGAAATAATATCATTTGCTGGTACGGAGTTCCAAATGAGATCATATCAGATAACGGCTCCCACTTCAAGAAAGAGGTGATATACTTGTTAGAGAAATATAATGTGGCTTTTTATAAGTCATCCACATACAGGCCATAAACCAATGGAGCTGTTGAAGCCGCCAATAAGAATATCAAGAACATCTTGCAGAAGATGGTTGAGACCTACAGGGACTAACCGGATAAATTTCCATTCACACTCTAGGACTACAAAACTTCAATTCGGACATCTACAGGGGCAATCCCTTATTCTCTCGTCTATGGGATGGAAGTTGTTTTGCCAATAGAAATTGAAGTGTCATCACTGCGAGTTATGGCTGAGTGTCAGATAGCGAAGGCAGACTGGCAACATAGCAGATTTGAGGAGTTAATGTTGTTTAATGAGAGGAGGCAAAAGGCATTGTATCATGTTCAGGGCTACCGGCACATAATTGCTAGGGCTTTTAACAAGAAAGTTAAGTCCCAGAATCTTAAAGAAGGAGACATGGTATTGAAAGACAACCAAGCTTCCATCCATGATCCTAGGGGCAAGTTCAGACCCAATTGGACTGGTCCTTACATTATCAAAGCTATCTGGTCAGGAGGAGCAATTATTCTCATGAACCTAGATGGCCTGAAATTTTCACAGCCGATCAATATGGACAAGCTGAAGAAATACTATCCCTAAGAGGCTCACTAGGCCGAAAACCCGGAAGGGCAACCTAGGCAAAAGTTAGAGTATGAAAAATTAGAAATAAAGAAAAACTAAGCTCGCAAGATTGAAAACCCTAAAGGGAGACTTTGGCAAAAGTTAGAGTGCAAAAGGAGAGAGTTAATACCTGAGTGAACCTGAACTGAACTACGTAAGGCTTGATTCATATCTTTGGGATACATAGGCAACTTCATTCCGAAGTTCGACCGTAACCATCTCCAACTCAACTGTCCTGTTCATTTTTTTTTCTAATCAAGTCATCTTTGTTCATCATCTATTAGTTCGGTTGTGATCTTCATCTCGGGAACAAAAGCTGGGTACAATGCGGAGCAGTAGTGGTATGCAACTAGGGGCAGTTATGATCTTTTGATTCGGGGTTGTACATCTTGAGTCAATTCTATGCGTGTCAAGTAGTGATCATTTTCGAAAATAGTTTTGGAAAGTTTTAATAAAAGTTGATTTTGTTTAAAATTTTACCCTTTACAACTTAGACTATTTTGGAACCAAAAGGAAAATTTTTAGTGCTCACGACCTTAATTCCATTGATTTCAACATGAAGTACATCTTTCAACTCTTTGATATAAATTAAAGTTGTTTTTACATCATAAAACTTGAAAGAAAGGTCAAAGCAATAAACTAGGGGCATATGCGAGTCAGGTGCTCTTGCGTCCTCTATTTATGCTTGCGGAAGCTTCTGTGGCCAAAGTGGGCCCGACTTATGCCTTATCCTCGAGCTAAGCCCAGCATTCGCCAGAAAGGGCATAACTAAAACTAGGTGCAGGGGCCAGAAGCCCTCTCATCCTCCAAGCAGCAAGGTACCTAGCCAAGTGTGAAGCACGAATCAAAAATGAAGTTGGGTATTCTACCACCTCCTACGGGCAGGTCTGATCATGTCCAAACTGGCGTCTGAATCAGAAGGGAAAGTAGACCACGTTGTGCATGAGGCCAATCAACTGTATGCTAGGCTGCCGGGTCATGCTATTACTCATCTTAGTTAGATTGAGCTAGGGGCAACGCCAAGCTATGTCAGCTGCAGACTTGTTGCACATCCAGTTGCACCACCATCCCTCATTGGGAATGTCCACTAGTCTTTAATGGAAGAAATAAGCTCGAGCTGAATACTCGAGACAAGAATTCACCACCTTCAGCTTATCCATGAGCCATACCTGGGAAGGGATGAAAAATAAGAGAGATTAAAGAATAGAGAGATATGCGTGGAGAGAAAAGGAAAGAAAGGGGCTTTGATAGAAAATAGAGCATGAGTGCCGAGTGATGTGCGAATCATATATCAGAATGGGTGGGAAACAATACTTGAAAAAGTAGTGAACTCCCCGTGAATCTGGTGGTCTCTCGCTGATGAAAAACATCTAAGCCCATCAGGGCCTCGACCAGCGCCAAACCGATACAACTCTTACCTTCTTTCAGACATTGGGCCACTTCAATCAATCGAATACTAGTTCTGCCGTAAGTAGGGGCAAGAAGGAAATGCGCAATTATACATAAATAAAGGGCATGTTGCCGAAAACCTCACCTAAGAAGGTCTCCTCTGTCACCAGTGTCAGAAAATCGATGAATCAAGCTGGGTATATCTAGCTCTCCGTCATGGGCCAGAGATCGAGCTTTGTGCAAAGTGAGCCCACACATCCGTCCTAAAGCCTGCGCGTGGCCAAAACAGTGCTGAGGCATGATTTCCTCATCGTGCTAGGTTTCCATCAATGCTCAGAATTCTACAAGAGTCGGGCACATTTCTTGTGTTCCGAAGCGAAAGACATGTGTAATTGGGTCCCAACATTAGGCCGTGGCATGGAGGAACAGAAAGAAAAGTGGAGCGTGGCTCAGTGGAAAAAGCGCGTTTATGCCAAAACCTTGGAAATTTACCTTTTCTGTGCCGTTTAAAGTGGTTATCCAATCCATGAGCTTCTCAGCAAGAAATATCTCCATTTGTGGAAGAAACAGCAGCAAGAATAAGGTTCTGGTGAAGAAATCACGAAGAAAGACATTTTGTAGAAGATAAGGCTGTGAGTGGAAGCCAACTGTCAACTGTCTGGTGGATCCTTCATAAGTGGCCGACAACCCACTTTTAGGGGCTGGCCACCCACCTTTTCTGGCCTACCGTCCACTTATGGGTCTGGCAATTTTGGCAGTCAGGTTTTGTCTTGGTCTTTGTGTTTTGAGTTTTTTGGTTTTGTAAGTGTGTATATTTGTGTTTGAGTTGTTTTTGCTTTGTTTATCGAGTGTATTTTTGTATTTTGGTCGTTGGTCGGATCGTTATCGGTAAATACATTTTTGTACAAAAATACAAAAATACATAAAACTATTTCCAAGGTTTTGTAAACTATGATCAGGGGAAAAGCCCTATGCTCATGATGCAAAAGCGATAACTCTTTTCATAAAACTACAGGGCTTTTACCCCGATCATAGTTTTTACAGAAGAGAGTACAAGTTTTCAAAAACAAAAGTAAAAGCCTATCTGAAGCTATACATGTGCTGAACTACCAAAATAAAAGAAACTAAGTAAAAAGTACAAAAATCCGTGCCAGTCATCTCAAGCTCAAAAGGCTCTTTTCGTCCTCTTCCTCGGAGGGGACTCAGGGCATTATCTCTGTCAGCACCGCTATCAGAATCAGACTCTAAGCCAGAGCCAGTCTCATCATCTCCTTCCCTTGACCCCGAGCCAGCATTATCTCCTCCGCCCTCAGACTTAGAGTGTTGGCTCATTGCCTCCTCCTCCTTTGAGTCGCGGGTCTCGGCACCATCCCCGCTCAACACGGGCTTGGACTCGCTACTCTGGCTCTGAGCACCCCTACCTCTACCTCGACCTCAGCGCTCATCTCGGTCATGTGTTGGGGTCTATCGGAGGAGGTGCCGCTGGTGCCGCTACTGCTGGTGTCCTCGGTACAGATAGGATCTGGAAAACAATTGTCAACGTATCAGATACAGTGTATGTGTGCAGAATGAGTGCAAAAGGGTATAGTATGAGTATAGTATGTCAGTACAATGTGTCAATATAGTGAATCAGTGCAGTGTGTTAGTGCACTGAGTTAGTGCAGTGTAGGATGGTGTGAATATTACGGTATGTGTATCAGTGTATTAGTGGAAATGTGATACTGTGGTGTATAATAGTATGAGGTAGCGGTGAAATGTATGCAAAAAATAGAAGATACCTAGATACTGTGGAGATCAAACAATGTCTCTCTCTTCTACACCATGCCAATCAGAGAAGCAACCGGCTAGAGCAGGCTCTCCGTGTACCCAGTCGGTGCCTGTGAGTGCATTTAAATGATCAGTATTGGGAAGATGAATATCTAGAAAGGGAGAGTTTAGTTACAAGTTATAAAGTGTAGTCCATACCTGAGGTGTGCCATGGGCTTTGACATACGCATGCCCTGCCTCGGGTGGTTCTATCGGGATCTAATAGGTTGACCCGGTCGACTGCCAGCATATAAGCACGGTGGGAATCACTGGCCGACCAGCAACCTACACAATGGGAGCCCCCCCTTAATATTAGCCTTAGTCTCTTGAGTAGCCTCACCCACCAAGGGAACACCTGCTGCATTGCCTGTGCGAACGCCCGTCAGAAGGCGTATGAGATGAGTCTAGATAAAAGGTGCATAACTGCCCTCTGCTCTGAAGTAGTCGGCATCCAGCCCTACTATAAACTGAATAATAGCTCCAGCCGGGAGGCTATCAGCTGTCCTCATGGATGCTGGAGGTGGCATATGAACGACTAGGACGGGTGAGCCGAGAGTCTAACGTATGAAACGCTTGCCGAAGAACCAGGCCCTGCAAATTGGGCCCTCTAGCAAAAAAACGAGATGTGGCCCAAGCCCCGGCGTACTGGTCCCTCACTCCAGCTGGCATCGTCTCCCAAAGCTTCCATATAATCTGCAAACAGAGAATGTACAAGTTGTTAGTTGTCGTCAGTTATCGAAATATGAATCAGAATAGAAATAAAGCGAAAATGACTGTGAGTCTCGGATTACCTCGTTGGCAACCACCGTATCGAAGTACTGGCGATAGAAGGCGAAAGTCATATCGTCACAGCTCCGACGCCAACACTGGCTGTCATACCGTCGTGAGTAAGACACGATAGAGAGATCTCATCTACTGGCTTTAGAGCCAGAGCCGGGAAATATGCATAAACCCATAACTACAAGAAAAGGGCAGCAGTGTTATCCACAATGTGTGAACAAATAGAAAATAGAAAGTGCAAAGCAGAAAGCACAATGTGTCAACAAATATAAACAGAAAGTGCAAAGCAGAAAGCACAAGTTGTGAATAGATATTGAACAAAAAATGTAAAAGCAGAAAGGTGTGGTGTATACCTCCCAAGCTCTCCAGTAGCCTCTGGCCCACTCTCCTCTTATGCAGGAAGTGGAACTCATATAACCATAGAGTGTGGTGAGGCCAGCTCCCCCTCATTCGTAGAACTGAACTCAGGGCAAGGTCACGAGGGCGCTCAACAAGTATAAACCTATTCTCAAACAAGGTGGTACCGAGTAGGAACATCAAGAAGCCACGGACATACTGCTCTACCTCCTCCGGTGTCTCGAGCTCGCTCCCGCAGAAGTGCTCGGGGAACTAGCTATATCTCACCATCGCTGGCCTGTATAAAGGTGGGCACGTTCCCAATAGGTTGATCCAAGCAATCTCCCACCCGCCCATGTCCATATCAAAGGGGATCAGATCACCCCTTACTCCTAGACCGGTGATCATGGAGAAATCGTAGGGAGTCATCGCCATCTCCCCAGTGAAAGAGAGGTGGAAAGAGTTAGTGGTATCCCACCACCTTTCGACCAATGCTCCGAGAAGAGCCTGGCTCACCATGTGTCATGAGAGTCCGGTGCAGAATAAGCCAAAGCTCATAATACCAGTCTCTCGCTGTCACTACCCCATACCCCTTGTAAGAATGGGAGTCCCCCTGTGGCAAAGAAAGAGTGAATCAGATGAAAGACAGTGATAATAGAGCAATCAGATGAAAGGTAGTGTAAGAAATACAGTCAAATGAAAGACAGAAATGCATGCAAAGTAAAGTTAGTACCTTAGTAGCGTCGTGGGAAAGGTGGGAGTCCGGCTCCCTCAGTAGAAGATCCTCCGGCATGCCACCGATGAGATCATCAAAGCGCCTGATGCCTTCTCGAAGGTATCATGTGTGTGCGGGGGTGATCAGTGACCGGATCAAAGGGCCGTATCCTCAATGGTAGTGGCTTAGGCTCGAGTCCTAGAGCGAACTCTACCTCAAAGTCAGCCGCAATGTCCTCCATCGCCTCGGTGACCGCAGGCTCCTCAACCTCGGCAGTAGGTGATAGTGGAGGTGGAACCTCATAAGGAGCACCATCATATGGAACATCATCCGCCATCTAGAAAGTGGGTGAAAAAATGAAAGAAAAATGAAGGAAAAGGGAGAAAAGAGGGAAAATCTTGGAAAAAGTCAACCCTAGGAGAGAGAAAATGGAAGAAAAAGTCAAAACCCGGGAATATCCAGAAAACCAGAGAGAAACTCGAGGGAAACAAGCCCGAAGTGATGAAAATTCAAAAAAATCAACGAAAACAAAATCTGATCGGTTCAAAGTGTAGAGGATCAAAGAGGTTTTACGAAAAAAGTTTGCGTGGGGCGTTGGAAAACGCGTATAAAGCACAAATCTAGAGAGAGAAAGCACCTAAAGAGAGAGAGGGAGTGTTTTCAGACTAGGGTGTGTGAGGAAATGAAGTGTGGTGGTGCGTATATAAAGACCCATGCCGAAAAGACTAATTTGCCCCCGTTTTTTCATTAGTGGTCGGCAGGCCTCATTTGTGGCCTGGTGTTGTTATGTGCCTCTGTTACTTGAGCATTGTATGGGAGGTTCACTTTTGGGTTTAGATTGATTCTTGAGGAGCTTGAAACTGTGTTCCGGCATGTGAATGTGCCCCACTTGCCAATATGAATAGGGTGTATCCTTTTTGATCATGTTGCAAAGTCTCCAAGAGGTAAGTTGAAAGTTGTTGCTGAACATCGCTTTTGTTCATTCTGTAAAATTACATATTTGTTCTCTTCTGTTGCATAGAACGTGTGTTTTCACATATACTTATGTTGCACGTGTACCCTACATCGTTCATGATTTATGCATAGAATATGCTTTCAATTTAGCATAGAATATTCTCTTATTGCTTGCATAGAACATCCTTTCAATTAACATCATACGTCAGTTGTCTATCTTGCATGGAACATGCCTTGTCACTGTACTGACTTGTCATCTTGTTCACTTTGTGCATCTATAGCACTTGTTCACCTCGTGCATCTATCGCACACTTTCATTACATCGTGCATTTGTTGTACGATCTCATACCTTTTGCCTTTATCGCAGGATGCGTGAAACGCGACCTTAAGCGGTTTTTTATCTCGAGACGCATGAAACACGACCCCGAGCGATTTTTCTCCTCTTCTCACGATTTCAGCATGATTAGAGTATCTTAGGACTCATGAAACGCGACCCAGATTAGTTTTTTATCTTGGGACGCGTGAAACGGGACCCCGAGTAGTTTTTCTTCTCTTCTCACGATTTCAGCGTGATTAGAGTATCTCAGGACGCATGAAACGTGACCCTGAGAGGTTTTTCTTATCTCGGGACGCATGAAATGCGACCCCGAGCGGTTTTTCTTCTTTTTTCGTGATTTCAGCGTGATTAGAGTATCTCAGGGTGTGTGAAACGCGACCCTAAGCGATTTTTATCTCGAGACGTGTGAAACGCGATCCCGTGCAATTTTTCTTCTTTTCTCGCGATTTCAATGTGATTAGAGTATCTTAGGACGCGTGAAACGCGACCCTGAGCGGTTTTTTATCTCGGGATGCGTAAAACACAATCCTGAGTTGTTTCTCTTATCTTGTCATGATTTCAACGTGATTAGAGTATCTCAGGATGCATGAAACGCGACCCAAAATGATGTTTTTCTCTCCTCTTACTGTGGTTTCGGCATGGTTAGAGTGTGTGTTTTGCTTTTCCGCATGAAACGTATTTGGGTTTAAGCTTGAGACTCATTCATATGTTGTTAATTTATTATTGCTTATCGCAATTGATTGCAACTATTATTGCTTATTGCATCTGTTATTGCTTAGTGCATCATCTTGCATGATCATGTGTTTTCAAAACAGCCAGCTTCGCGAAGCGTGTGAGTCTAGCTTTCAAAGTATATTCTTTGTGCATATCATTTGTATTTTGCCTCCAGAACTACGTTGGTTTGATTCCCTGTAAAGGGATACATAGGCATCTTACGAGCTCAACCAATTTTCTTTATGTCTTGATTGTTTGCCCACGTCTTACAGCCTTGTCGAAATGGGTCGTCTTTGGGCTTTAACATTTACTCACGTCATGCCATCACTTTGAGTTATGTCAAAGAGGGGCAACTGTAGACACCCCATTTTTGACCGCCCTTAAGACTTGGACGCCACTGATTGATCACTCAATGATGAATGTTGTAGACACCCCATTTTCGACCGTCCTCAAGGCTTGGACGTCATCGTTTGAACACCCGATGATTGTGCTTGCTCATGTTCGTTTTGAGTCCCTGAAGGTCTCGGCTGAGCGCTTTGGCTTGGAGCCTCTAATCTTATCTGTTTTGTGCTTGGTTGTGGACCAAGAGCTTGTTGCTTCACTTCTGGAGGGGAGGGTAGCCTGTCGGCCACCTCCCTAGCCTGCCGGCCATGACTTGTGCCTATCGGCCACCAGTGGTGGCCGGTCAGCTACATTTATGGCCAGTCGGCCAATGATGATGGCCGACGACCATTTTTCTTCTTTTTAGATATTTATTTGCCATTTGTGCCAGGTGTTTTTCACTGATGCTCATCTCCGTACATGTGTATGGAGGGATGAATACAAGCCTTTAGCTTGATTTTCTATATATAGGGGGTCTCTCCCCCATTTTGGAGGGTTAGAGATTTTTGAGCAAATTTCTCTCTTTCTCTAAAATTCTCCCTCTCTCCTCTTGTTTTATGCTTGAAAGTTAGAATTCTTTACACATTTGCACACTAGCCCTTAACCAAATTGGACCACCTTGGAGCTGAGGCCTCTTGGGACCTATTTTGGGTTGTTGGAAGCTTGTTTGAGCCTAAGAGAGTGGTTGTTTTTTGCTGTGCTTCAAAGGTATAAGACTTGTCTCATTTAAGCTCTTTGTACATACTTGTTTTGCCATCTCTTTATACTATTTTGGGCCTAGTTTTCAACTACAAAAAGTTTTGATTTTTGGGACTTAACATGTTGGTTTGTAGTCATTTTGTGCTAAGGGATTGTCTTCCTTTGCTTGTTGCTTATTTGTGTGAGCCTTTGTACCATCTTTTAGTATGTTAAAGTCAAACTTTTTGGGCCTTTAAACCACTGAAATTCAGAGTTATTTCAATAGTAAAAAGTATGTTTTGAAGTCCAAAAATGGAGGGGGTTAGCCTCCCCTCCTTGTGTCTGACTTCCATGCTTAGTTAGCATCACATGATAGCATGATTTTGTGGCTTAACTTAGCTTGATCTCGGCATGTTTTAGGTTCTGTTTTTACATGTTTAAACTCTGTTTTGGGTTGGTTGGAGCATTTGTTGCTTGTTTTTTGTACTTGTAGTGCAATTGTGCTTACTAGTCTAGCATGTCTAATGGTTTAGCCTATTATTCTAGCTTGTGTTAGCTTAACTTCAACATGTTTTAGCCACTATTTTGGCATGTTTTAACTCTATTTTGAGTTAGTTTGGCCCTTTGAGGCTTGTATTGTGTGGTTGTGGTGCAATCTCTTTCACTAGCCTAATGTTTTAGGCTTTTAAACATGTATTGCATGTGTTGTTTTCATGTTTTGGTGTCATTTTGCATGTCATTTCAACACTGAAATATCTGCCACCTCCCTCATTTATTCACTTTTCCATTTTCTTTGAGGTTGGTTAGCGTTAAGGTTGTGTTTAAGCTTGAGATTGAGACTTGTGCTTAATGGTTTTAATCCTCTTTTGAGGGTTTCTACTAACCAATGGCATGATCTCTCTCATGTCTTAAGTCATCCTTTGGTTGACTCCTCTCTTATTAGAGGACACTCACCTTCGACTTAACCGGTTAAAGAATGATTTGGTAATGTAAAATGTGTAAACAAAAATTTGACAAGTAAAACATAAACAAGATAAGCATGTTGTGTTGCATTGCATGTGTTTGGATCGGACGTTAATCCAAACACAAGAAAAATGGGACGTTTCATACTCAAAGTGATGAAATGTGCCACTTTTCTTAGTCACCGTCACCCTTGATCATGCATGATAGGGTGGTGGTTGTTTTGGTCTTGTTTGTGCATTCATTGACCTTGTACAACCTTGGTTCTTTGGCCATCATGCATGAAAATGCTTGGGTGATGGCTTGAGAGCCAAGAGCTACACTCCTTTGAGCTTGAGAAATGATAAAGAGGGTAGAAGTACACACATGTAATCCTTGGAATACACTGCTTTGCCTCTGTTTGCTCTCTGTTGCAGCAAAAAGGGAAATCCAGGAAATCAGTGGCCGACAGGCTAGTTGAAGCAGCCGACCAACCACCAATGGTAGCTGACAACCTCCATTGGTAGCCAACTGGCCAGAAATGAATTTTGCATTAGTATGTTTCTGAGTTAGAGCAGAGGCTTTCTGGGAGTTGGCACAATTTTTAGAGATCAAACGAGTGCAAACAGAGGCATCCAAAGGTAAGACGGTAGATTTTCGGGAGAAAACCAACCGAGCATGCAAGCATCCCTCGCTTCCCTAGGCCATTCATTTAAATTGTTTAGCTAATTAGTTGATTAGCTTAGTCGTTTTGTTATTAATTAGCTAAGATAGTTAATTAATTGTTTTGTAATAATTAGCTCAATTAGCGTAGCTAGTTAGCTTATTTATTCGGACCCTCCTTCGCGAGGGCACAACGTTGTAAAAAGTGTGCGTGCATGTGTGCATGTCTTAAAACCCCACGTCTTTCTCCCTTTTATTTATCCGTTTTTGATGGTTAGATTAGGGACACGTTTCGATTAGCATACCTTATGCTTGCATGTTTGCATCATTCATTTGTCTTGCATGCACCGAGACTCGGTGCATCATTCAAACTGCATTGCAATTTCAATACTTATTTGAATATGTGTTTCAAAGCATGTTACCAAATTGTTGCATTCATATGCTATCTTAGTAGCCGAGCTTATTAATTTAATGTTTCATGTGTTGCATTAGGCATCTTAACATAGCTAGGATCATGTATTGTTTCTAACTAGCTTTTGTTTTGGCTTGGAGTACACTGTAAGTTTTACCCTTTAGCATACTTGCATGAGTGTGAGTGTTGCCATGTTTCGCATGCTTGCCATGAGTCTATGTGCTTAAATGATTGACTGGATGAATGCTTATGGATGAAGGCTTTGTTGCTTGAATTGGAACAATTCATCAAATGTAAGTTTTAAGCCCACTTTGCGAAGTGGCAAATCTTGTTTTAAGCCCACTTGAGGTGGCAAATCCGCATTTTCTAAGCCCACTTGAGGGTGGCAACTTCAAACCATTTTCGAAAACAAACATGAGTTGAATTCGTTTCAAGTCTTGCGACTAGTCTATACTTGCTTGTGCGTGTCATATAGTAAAGTTAGCTAATAACCGGATAAGAACACATGAGGTTTATAAAACAACATATCGTGCTTAGTAGAGACCGATCCTTTGATCGGGCGAGCGGGGGTGCTCATTTCAAGACCTTCCCTTCTCGTACCCAAGTTCTTGAGCCGAGGTAACTTTGGTGATGACGAACACGTGGCCTTTGGCATGAGTCAAGATTTTCTAAATTTTTCAAAAATAAAATATTTAGGTGGCGACTTTGTAATCTGGCAAAACAGTCCAGTTTTGGCATTATTTGATTCAAAATCGATTTTCCAAAATGATTTGCCGGATTGGACTCTTTGGTGTTTATCAGTTTCGCATTGCACATTGTGAGATTAGATTCAGAATTGTGACAGGAGTCCGAACCGTAGGACTAATTCGAGCTCTTTGAAAGGGGGCACGAAGAAAGTCGAGTCTATAGTTTCTGGCGACTCTGCTGGGGATTTAGAGAACTTGACTCAAATTCATGGTATGTTGTTTTATCTACACTTATGTGTTTCTTTGCATTTGCATTGGTGCGCCTAAGTCACAGTGTTTGCCATCTACTATTCCTGAATAGTTTGCTAGAGGCTTACTTGGAAAAGCTTGCCATAAGGCTGACCGGTTGCGAGCTCTGCCACGTTGGGAACACAAACCTTGGATTTGGACTACCGCTGTACCGTTTGATCCTCCTTTCACTTCTCGGTGTTAGGAGTGAGAGGTATATTAGGTGGTCTTACTGAGGCACCCTTTTTTTGACCAATCGACCTAGTTGCATATCGGAAGCCATAGAGACTATTCCAAACTAGGACAGGTTTCTCACCTGAATGTAGGTTTGTTTGAAAACACTTGTTTGCGTAGTGAACCCCTAGTTCTTGACGAAACTAGGACAGGGAAACCCTACCCCATCATAGGGGTGATTTGGCTCGTACTTTCTTGATATGTGCTTTTAGAGTGTGACTCTGCAGGAATGTATGTATCAGTTGCAAGTCTGGGTATCAGTTTGAGGTTATCAGTTTTGAGGTAGAAATTTTGGAACAGAAGTCATTGTTTGAGTACAGATTTTCCAGCTTATGATTTTAACTGTGTGTTGTTTCTTTCTAAGCCGACGTGCTGTGCATTTTCTAATTTTTGTTTCCTTTTTGCTTTATTTTCTTTTTGCGAGGTAGTATTTTAGAATTGCTTCCGATGAGGCAGTTACCTCCCAAGCATTCTGGACCAAAGTCAGGAGGATTTACCGATCTGAGGATCTTATTGGAGGACAACTAGTGTTTGCTTCGCTACCCCTGGTTACGAGACAGAGAATGGTCAGGCATAGATCACCGGTTCAGCAGTTGCCAATTCAGCGGTCATTATCTACGTCACATGTGCGCAGACGGGCCCCGTTTTCTGCTTCCACCTCAGAAAGAGAGTATACACCGGTTCTAATAGATCAGCACCCCTCAGACAGTATGGAGGATATGATGTGTTAAATTCAACAAACCATCGAGGCCATGTAGCTGGACGCTGCTCGCCAAGCGGAAATTACCGCTCGCCAAACATAGATTGCAGCCCAGTAGGCTGAACTAATTGCTAGGCTTCAACAACAACAACAACCACAACAAGCAGCAGCTTCTGCTTCACATCCACCCCCAGTCCGGGTTCCAATACCCGGGGATACAACTAATGTCCAGGAGAATACAGACATTCCAGCAGGGCCAGTCCCACCTCAGACTTCCAAAGCACCGGTCTACGCAACGGAGGCACCATTTGAGTTTGAGGTCGATCCTACCGCTCTAAAAGTGAACAAGCTTGATGAGCTTTTCAAACGAGCTCAGGGTGTCAACTTGATCCCTAATATAGAGGACAGCTATACAGATTCGGCGGTGACATTGCCAGATAGATTTAAAATGCCATACATAGACCGTTTCGACGGTTCGGGTGATCCCATGGTCCACTTGCTGTTATTTTCAAATATTCTGCAGCCGATGGGCCTGACTAGGCTGCAGAAATTATCCTTCTTCGGCCGGACCTTGTCGGGTATTGTAGGTATTTGGTATGCTAAATTAGAAGATTCTGTGAAGAGTAGATGGGAAGAGATGGCTGAGGCCTTTGTCGCCCAATATTCCTATAACACTCAAATCGAGGTCACAACTCGTGATCTCGAGGCTACTCGTCAAGAACCGAAGGAGGGCTTCTCTGACTTCGGCCCTCGGTGGAGGGCTAAGGCCTTCATGATGACCACCCGCCATGTTGAAAAGGACCAGATAAGAATGGTCGTTCGTAATCTACAACTGAAGTTGCTGCAGAAGATGATTGTCTTACCCTTACCTACATTTGCTGACCTTCATGAGATAAGGGTGCAGATAGAGGATGCGATGAAACAGGGTCTGATTGACCATGAAAATGAGCAGCCTAAAAGGGCTTTCACACGTAGTTCAAATGCGACTACGAGTAGTAATGCAGCTGCAAGGACCTCTGATGTTGGTATGGTCACCACCACACCAAAAACAACAACCCCTTTTACTGGTACATCCGGAACTACCCCACAACCTGCAAAGTACCCACCCCGAGGCCAGAGGGTTTTCACCCCACTCTACATGTCTCTATCCGCGGCCTTGAGGGTCCTGATCAGAAAGGGACATCTAAAGCCCCTAGAGCCGCGCCCATTGCCTAATCTCCTCCCTCCTACACACAACCCAGCCAAGTACAGTGCATTCCACCAGCAGCATGGTCATGATACCGACCTATGCTTTAGACTCCGTCATGAGATTCAGGATCTCATTGACAACAAAGTGATAGTGCCTCCTGAGAAACCTAACGTCACTACAAATCCCCTCCCACCACATAACCAACCCCCACCACCCATGCAAGTAAACCTTATCCAAACAATGGCCATCCCATACGACCCCAACATATACATCACCCCCTCCCACCTACCTAAGTCAGCGCTGTTCATCCCAGAAAGCACAGACTTGTGCATGATGAGTGCGTCCATATCCCAACCTGAACCCGTGGTGGTGGCTTTGGTAGAAGAAGGTATGCCTAAGGGTTCCATGAGCTTAATTGAGGAAGCATACAACCCCTGCCGCTACATTGTGCCAACAAGTCAGGCCAGACCAAGGTTGGAATTACCGAAATGAATGGAGGTTAATGTAGTCCGGGAGGACAGGCCAAGCTAGGTACTGGATGATTTAGCTGAGCTTGAGAAGGACATCAGTAATCTACAGTTCTTTGATGAACAGGATCTGGGAAATGTATAGATTGGCTAGTTTGATATGAACGGATCAACGGATAATTCATGGTGGCTTAGTGATGAGCCGAATGTAGATGAGGGGTCTCAACCGAAGCAAGAACAATTGGAAATAGGGATTGCTGCAACGGTCGAAACGGTCGACAACAAGGGGAAGTTGCCGAAGAGCACCGGTACTAAGAATTTTGCTCAAGAATTGGGTAGTGTTTGTATAGCCGATACAGAACAGGAGGTCGCGCTGAAGCGGTTTGAGCATGAAAGAACTGAGACTGATTAGAAGGCTAGAAAAGCCAAAGGTCTTGCGGGGACCGACTGTGTTGCGGATAGAGGAGTGCTTACAATGGAACCAGACAGTTGCCTATCGGTTGCTGAAGGAATGTGGTGGGAAGATGAGGATTTGTATCTCGCCTACACAGATGAGGATTGGGGACAAAATTTACCAGATGATACATGGTATGCCGAGGAAGTCTATCACATGACTCGGAGTGGGTGGTACTTTAAGCCCCCATACCTGGACCAACCAGAAGCATCAGGGAAAGATAAGGAAGTTGAGAAACAGAAGGATAAAGCGCTAGAAGAGGAAGTTATACTGAAGCAGCTGAAAAAGATTCAAGCAGACATCTCCATTTGGGGATTACATATGGCTTCATGGGTGCATAGACAAGCCGTCCTGTCAGCAATGGATAAGGCTAAGCTCTCTATCGACACAACCCCCGAGCAGTTAGTGGGACTGGTTTTCCAAGGTGGCGCCTCACCAACTTTGACCTTTACAGATAAAGAATTACCGCCTGAGGGCTCTGAGCACAATAAACCACTATACATCTCTGTGGAATGTAAAGAGAAGTGGATACCAGTTGCCTTGGTTGATACTGGGTCTGCAATTAATGTGTGTCCGTCGTGCACGGCCTATGCTATTGGTTTGAAACCCGTTGAATTTGTACCGACAGCCCAGGTGATTCGAACTTATGACAATACAAGTCGGAAAGTGATGGGAACAGTCCGGATCAAAACTCAGGTTGGCCCGGCACTACAGGACATTGAATTTCACGTCTTGGATGTTCCAGTGACCTTTAATTTACTTCTTGGACGATTGTGGCTGCACCAAGTGAGAGCTATCTCCACTTTGCATCAAATGCTGAAGTACCCCCATTGGAAGGGGGTAGCTATTGTTTTTGAGAACTCTTCCATAAATCCACTGCCAGAAGTCACTACACCAGGCCCAGGTGGTGCAAGATATTCTGGCTATTGATGAGGGGTTATATGTCAGTGCTCAATCTGTCTACCTCATGAATAAGCTGCAACATGTACCCGGAATGGGATTAGAAAGGAGCGGCTGGAAGGACATCACTGCATTAGCCGAAGTGCCACATAACCCTTATACCTTTGGTCTAGGTTACACGCCTACCAAAGAGGATTGGTTAAGAAAGGGAAAAGAAATGGAAGGAAGAGCCAAGGCTAAGCAAAGTGGGAGGCCTTGCGAGCTTGTACATAGACCCATTCAAGGAACATTGAACGGCCGCTTTGTCTGGGAGGGGGAAAATTTTCCATTCTGCGGTTTTCTTGAGCCATGGCTGAATTCAGAAAAGCGGTGCTTGCCCGGTTTTGAGATCTTTTTCAACCTACAGTTGCAAGGGGATGAAGTTGCAGAAGAGTAGACTGACCTACCAGCTGAGGCTGAACAGTGTATAGAGGATGAGTCCGATGGCATAAAACTTCAGATAGGAGCAGCGCTGGCTTGTCTCCTTTCAGATCCTCAGATTACACCGGAGAGCTTGGGGGATGACTTCTCTGTTTCCATGATTGGAGATCAATCGGCTGTGGCCTGTTCTTCTGGCATTCTGGATGCATCTATCGCACCCTCCCTCAATTGGCAGTTCGAGGAGGGCTTTTTGTCCAGTAGTTCTGAATCAGGTAGTGAACCAGAATCTGATTCCATAGAGTCTGTGGAGTCGAAATCAGATTCTAGTTCTTCTGAGTCAGAGTCTGGTATTCCTGGGGTTGATAACCCAGATGTCGTTGTTTTGTTCAGGTCGTCTTTTTCCTTTTTTTTTGAGTCGGTTGTAACCGAGGAATTGGATGAACTGGAAGTAGTGAATGAGAATGGTACCACTACTGCTTTTGAGTACTTATCGGTGCCACTTGTTTATTGCATTAATCAGGACTTTCAAAATTTTAAAAATTTTGATAAAAATGACGAGGAAGAAATTCCTCCGGTTTTGAAACATTTGATTGATTGAGAGAAGGAGAGGTTTGTAAAACCCCTTGTTGATGAAATCACTTCAATTAATGTTGGTACTAAGAAGGATCCATGTCTGGTCTAGATCGGGTCCACGTTGTCTTCGGAGGAATGCAAGCGCTTAGTCGCTTTATTAAAAGATTTCAAAGATGTTTTCGCGTGGTCCTACGATGATATGCCTGGAATCGATCCTAAGATTGTACAACACCGGATCCCTCTTGACCCTGATGTAGGGTTTTTGCTAGTATCGGAGTATCCTACTTGGTTAGCCTACATTGTTCCGGTGCCGAAGAAAGATGGCAGAATTCGGGTGTGTGTGGATTTTAGACATCTGAACAAAGTTAGTCCGAAGGACGACTTTCCTCTACCGCACATCGACGAATTGATGGACTTTACCGCAGGCCATGCATTGCTCTCTTTTATGGATGGATTTTCCGAGTATAACCAGATCTTGATGGCACCCGAGGATAGGGAGAAGACTACCTTCACCATGCCATGGGGAACCTACTGCTATAGGGTGATGCCGTTTGGTTTGAAGAATGCTAGGGCTACTTATCAACAGGCTGTAACAACTATCTTGCACGATATGATCCACAAAGAGGTGGAGGTGTATGTGGACGACATGATTGTCAAGTCCAAGGAAAGAGAGGGCCACTACACCGCCTTGAAGAAATTTTTCCAACAGATCAGAGAATATCGGTTGCGATTGAATCCTCAAACATGTACTTTTGGTGTCACAGCAGGGAACATGCTGGGGTTCTTGATTATGCAAAGGGGCATTGAGGTTGACCCTTCCAAAATTAAGGCCATCCTAGAAATGACACCACCAAGGACTGAAAAGGAGGTGCGAGGCTTTCTAGGTAAAGTTCAATTCATAAGACGGTTTATTGCAAAATTAACCTTGACTTGTGAACCACTATTTGGTCTCCTGAAGAAAGGAAAGAAATTCTAATGGGATGATCGATGCCAGGTTGCTTTTGAGCAGAACAAGCAGTATCTATAGTACCCACCCGTGTTGTGACCACCAGAGCTGGGAAAACCGTTGATTTTGTATCTGTCAGTGACCGACACGACAATGAGCTACATGCTTGCATAGGAATCTGAGGATAGAGTGAAAAAGGCCATCTATTACCTGAGCAAGAAGATGTTGGAATACAAGACCTGTTACACTCCGTTGGAGAAGGCTTGCTTTACCTTGGTATGGGCTACCAGGAAGTTGAGGCACTACCTGTTAGCTTACTTCGTAATTCTGGTTTCGAGATTAGATCCCATCAAATATCTCTTCGAGAAACCAACACTTAGGATAGGCTAGCCCATTGGTTACTTTTTCCCTCCGAATTTGATTTGAAGTACATGACTCGTAAGTTTGTGAAGGAGAGAGTCGTAGCGGAGTTTCTAGCCGGTCACCCAGTGGAGGGAGACGAAGCAGTAGAGTATCTGTTCCCAGATGAGGCCATTCTGTAGGTTAAAAAAGATATTTGGACCATGTACTTTGACAGAGCGTCTAATTAGTACGGTTATGGGATAGGGGTGTTGCTGATAGCACCTGACAATTCTCATATACCTTTAGCTTTCAAACTCCGGTTCAAGGTATCAAACAATAAAGTAGAATACGAGGCATGTATTGCTGGCTTAGAAGCTGCCCTGGAACTAGGGGCAAAACGGTTGGATGTCATTGGGGACTCGAACTTGGTTGTGTAGACACCCCAATTTTGACCGCTCGTAAGACTTAGGTGCTTTATTCTGAACCCCCGATGATGAAAGTTACAGTGTGCAATCTTTTGAATTCTCAGCGAAGAAATTTGGATTCAAGCTCCAATCCCAAACCTTGCACCCCATTTTGGCCAAACTATTTTAAACTAAAACCCTCTTTCAAAATGTTTGTCCAAATGCTTCTACGATGTTCTGAGGCTCGCACTTCATTTAAAACTACACTTGTCGGTAAACCGAGCAAGGACAAAGTGGAAATAAATGAAAAGGAGGTGAACTCTTTGAAAACAAAAAAATCTTTAAAACATCTTGGTTAAAGTTGAAGAAAATTGGAGGAAACGAAAGAAAACTAGTCGGGGAGAAGTTGGGTATAAAACCATTAAGAGAAAACTGAGCATCCATCATTAAATCAGGCTTATCTCTTTCTACACTTAGACTTTAGCTGTGAGGCCACCACCATTAGATAGAGGACTTCCGGGGCTTCATTTTAGACTCCAGCATCTCCTAAAACCGAGTTCGGATGAGGGAGATATGGTTGTTCAAAGTTAGGTATAAATCCGATAAGGTCAAAACTGAGCAACCTTCACTAAAATAGGTATATCTCATATCACACTTAGAATTTAGATATGAGGTCACCTCTATTGGAAAGAATACTTCTGGGGCTTCATTTTAGACTCAAGAATCACCTGAAACGGAGTCCAGATGATAGAGATACGCCTATTTGAAGTCGGGCCTGAATGCAGATTTTGAAATCCGATTAGACCTCACAGAGGTCATGCCGCCCCTTTTGAGTTTTCAAAGCTGTCCAAATGTGTTGATATTTTGAGGAGCAGCAGCTCAAGGCCTATACATACAAGGCTCAAAGTGATGTTTTAAGGGGGACAAAAAAACATTATCAAGAGTTAAGAAAACAATATAAAGTTAGAAATATTATATATCAAAGAGAAATATCAAGTTAAAAATATCAACAAAGAGAAATATCAAGGTGTTAGGCAATATCCAAGAATTGACACCATCTTTGTTCTTCCTTGTTCTTCCATCCATCCATACTATACAAGAGCTTGAACTTGGATCTTGATTTGAGAATTGAAAATCATACTCAAACTTGAGGGTGCTTTGGAATCAAGTTTGATTTACAACAGAAACACTTCTTTACAAGAGGTAAAGCTTCCTTACTATCTTTGTTCATCTTTTTCTTGTGCTTTCATATTATTTTGGTACTATTTTGGGACTGCTTTGAGGGCTGAAACTTGTGATTAAAAGTTACCCAAAGGTGAAGGGGTTAATGACCCTTCTTTGAACCTTATCCCAAGCTTGAATCCTTGTGTTTCACACTTGTTTCTATTAATTTTTCCCACTATTTTGCGGCTGATTTGGGACTGTTTTGGGGCTATTTTTCAATATCTAAACTATGTGATTTGAAGTTGTAAAAGTGGAGGGGTTAGCCACCATTCCTTCTACTTGTTTGCTAACTTGATCCTATTTGATTTTGCTCGCTTTCTATAGCTTAATTTCAACAATATTGTATGCTATTTAGGGGGTTGTTTAATTTGTTTCAATGATTTATGTTTTAAATATCAAGTTTGTTTGTACTAACCAATTAATCGACTTTGCATAATCATCTCTGCCACCTCCCTCCATTCTTTGCTTATTTCGATTAAAAAGTTGTGAAAAATTAAGATTGTGGTTCAAGTATAAGAAAGGAACTCTTCCATGCTTAATGGTTTAATCTCTTTGGAGGTTCATTACCAAATGTATAAAATGCTCTATGCTTAATGGTTCAATCTGTTTGGAGATTCACTACCACAGGCATAAAACGTTTTATGCTTAGGAGGTTCATTATCAAAGGTATAAAACGCTCTATGCTTAATGGTTTAATCTCTTTGGAGATTTACTACCAAAGGCATAAAACGTTTTATGCTTAGGAGGTTCATTACCAAAGGTATAAAATGTTCTATGCTTAATGGTTTAATCTCTTTGGAGATTCACTACCAAAGGCATAAAACGTTTTATGTTTAGAAGGTTCATTACCAAAAGTATACAACGTTCTGTGCTTACTGATTTAATCTCTTAGGAGATTTACTACCAAAGGCGTGAAATGTTTTGTACTTAACGGTTTAAATTCTTTGGAGGTTCACTACTCCAAATATATACATGTTCTTATACTAAAGCACAATATTTTATTTTTCATTTCTCTTTATTCATCAGTGTGTTTACTTTTGAGGGACTGATTGTCCCTTGGAAATCACTAAGGAAAGTGTCATTATCACTTATTATCAAGTTTGGATTTCAAGTCATTATCACTCAAGTTTGGGTTTTTCTAAGTTACTATCACTCTTTTGAGTTTGACTAATCCTTGTTGCACATCTTGAGTTTGACTTGGAATCCCTTATCGCTTGTAAATAAGTTTGACTCTTCCTTTATAATTTCCCCCAAAGAAAATAAGATTTGTTTCTCGGGTTAAGTTGATGCTTATTTCTCTTTATTGCGTTTTGGACTTAGTGACAGGAGAAAAGATAAAGAAATGGAAAGGTAATAAAAAAGGCTAATAAAATTGGTTAAAATTGGATTACAACCGACATAAAGAACCAATATGATTAATTGAATTCGGTCGGACGTTATACCGAGTTTATTGTGTCAAGGCCTATCTTACATCAATTTATGATAATTTGATAAACCTTGAAGTCTCTCAACTTCCCTTCTTGAATTCACTTCATGATAAGAGGGAGGGGTGGTTGTTTATTCATTGCATTTATTGATCATTGTCCAAATTGTATCCGAGATCATCAAGCAATCAACTTGCTAATTGATGGTTTTGGAGATGATTCCAACCATCTCTTCAGTATTTTTGTGATAGAGAAGGGTAAAACAAAGACAAACATGGCTAGGAATACCCTGTCTGCACTATTTCACCTTAGGTACAAAAAACAGATTTCCACAAGAAAACAAAGTATTGGATTTATTTGGGGCTCGACTGACACTACAAGAAAAAACACTTTCCGTGACCAACATTTTGGTTGTGAAAAGTACCGTATTTGGTCGCTAAAACCTTTGCGCAACCAAAATATGTTGATCGCGAGTTGGTCGCTAAAGCCTCATCACAGATAGTTTTCTGCGACCAAAAAAGCCTTTGGTCGCTAAAAGTGACCATTCGCAACCAACTTTTTTGGTCACGGAAAGTCCAATTCATATTAGCCAAAAGTAAACTTTTAGCGACCAAAGATAAGTTGGTCGCCAAAAGGCAGTGCCTTGACCCAAAAAAAAATTATTCTTTTGTGCTGCCTGGGACTTGAACTCCTGACCAAGGAGTCACCATGCACCCAATCCACTCTGCCAATACCATGCTTCTTGTTCATATTTGGAAAAAAATATATATAACCCATAAAAATTGGGTTATATATTATTTTATAAAAATTTTAATGCCTAAACAAAAAAATAGCATGTAATTACAGTAGTATCATTTTTTTAAAATTTATCCCGCCATAACTTTCTGTGACCAACTTTTTTTTTTGGTCACCAAAGGGTAATCTTCCGTGACCAAAAAAGCCTTTGGTCGCCAATAGTATATTTTCCGCGACCAACTTTTTTTTTTGGTCGCCAAAAGGTGATCTTCTGCGACCAAAAAAGCCTTTGGTCACCAATAGTATACTTTCCGTGACCAATTTTTTTTTTGGTCGCCAAAGGGTAATCTTCCGCGACCAAAAAAGCCTTTGGTCGCCAATAGTATACTTTCCGCGACCAACTTTTTTTTTTGGTCGCCAAAGGGTATACTTTCTGTGACCAACTTTTTTTTGGTCGCCAAAAGGTGATCTTCCACGACCAAAAAATCCTTTTGTCGCCAATAGGTAAACTTTTCGCTACCAACTTTTTTTTTGGTCGCCAAAAGGTGATTTTTCGTGACTAAAAAATTGTGGTCGCCAAAAGTTAAATTTTGGTCGCAGAAAGTGGACTATTTGCGACCAAAAAAAATAGGTGGTCACCAAAAGTGTTTTTTCTTGTAGTGTGAGTCACGTTTTGGGGTCGGCAAGGCTCCAATAAATTGCAAAACAATACACTTTTGGTCGAAAGCAGTAACTAGGGGTGAAACAGAACAAATCTCAGCAAGTCAGACAGAATAATTCCTGAGGAATCATTGCATATTATTATTGTAATAAATTAGACAACCCCTTTTATTTATTGTTCATTCGACTTTATAATAATTATTTGTTCGAACACTTGGACATTCGGACCCTCCTTCGCAAGGACAAATATGTAATAAGTTGTATGTCTTCCAACCCCCATTCTTTCTCCCTTTTATTTCACTGCTTATGATGGTTAGATTAGGGACATCAAACCAACCAACTGAATGCCAGGCTGGCGAGACATGCTGTAGCTCATCTCAGGCAAATCAAACCAGGGGCAACACCAAGCAATGTCAACAGCAAATCTATCGCACATCCAGTGGCACCACCATCCCTCTTTCGGAAAATCAACTAGCCATTGGCGGAAGAAATAGCTGCGCGTTGAATATGTAGGGCAAGCATCAACTACTTTCAACCTATCCATGAGCCATACCTGGGGAGGGATGAAAAATAAGAGAGATTAAAGAATAGAGAGATTTATGTGGAGAGAAAAGTGGGAAAAGGTTTTGAGAAAAGAACAAAGTCTGAGGGCCGAGTGATGTGAGAAACACATATAAGAAGGGTGGGAAACATTACCTGCAAGAGTAGTGGACTTCCTGCAAACTTGGTTGTCTCCTGGTGATGGAAAGCATCCAAGTCCATCAAAGTCTCAGCTAGTGTCAAGCTAATGCAGCTCTTGCCCTCTTTCAAGCCTTAGGCCACTTCGATTAAGCGAATGCTAGACCCTCCGAAGCCAGAGGCAAGCAGAAAATGAGCCAACATACACAAGCAGAGGTCATGTTGCCGAAAACTCTGCCAGAGATGATTGTCGCGGTTGCCGGCATCAGAAAACCGATGAATCAAGCTGGGAATTTCCAACTCCCCGTTATGAACCAAAGATCGAGCATCTTGTAAAGTTGGCCCACACATCCTTCCTAAAGCTTGGATGTGGCCAAAACACGACTGGGGCTAGATTTCCTCGTCATGCTGGGATTCCATCAAAACTTGGAATTCTTCGATTGTGGGGCATATCTCTTGTCCTCCAAAGCTAAAAACATGTGTAACTAGATTCCAACATCTAGCCGCGGCATGAAGGAATGGAAAACACAGCGGGGTACGACTCAGTGGGAATAGTGCATTTATCCTGAAACCTTAAAAATTTAGCTTTTCCGAGCCATCCAAAGTTGCAATCCAAGTCGAGAGTTTTTCGGCAATGAATGGCTCCATTTGTGGCAAAAATAGAGCTAAATTGAAGAAACCATGAAGTTGGAGCTTTTGTAGAAGATAAGGTGTTGAGTGAAAGATAGGTGGCAGCAATTTGGAGGTTCCCTGCACTAGTGGCCGACCGGCCACTTTTGTAACTGACCAGCTACTACTAATGGCCGATAGTCATTTTTGGTAACCGACAGCATCTGTTTATGGCCGAAGGCCTCCTATTTTTCCCTCTGGTCCATCCATGTGTTGAAAGTACTAAGAACCTCTATTTTGTTCCACTCTTGGTGCATTTTTCCGTCTCTCTTTAAGAATTTTGTCGAATTGCTTATCGAGTTGTTGATTTTCTTATCAAGTTGTTGTTTTGATTATCGAGTTGTTGTATTAGTTGTTCATTAAGTTGTTTTACTCTGTTTGTTTTGTGTTCGTTGGTTCATTACCTGATTAAGCAGTTGCCAATACAATATCCAATTTCCATCAAATCCTGTTTTTGTGTAAAATGGTGCAATGCGATGCTCAAAATATAAAACGCAACACGTTTTCGTCAAAAAAAGCTGTTTTCATTCCAATCATGGTTTTTTTTTTTTACATAGAGTACAAGTTTTTAAGAAAACAAAACTGGCTAAGGTTGTACAATGTGCTAACACTACTAGCAAAAAGAAAACTAAGCAAAAACATCTGAATTGGCGCCAGCCACCTCTGGATCGAAAGGCCCTCTTCATCCTCTTCCTTGGTAGAGCGGACTCAAAGCAATCGCCATCGGCGCCACTGTCTTAATCTGAGTTGGAACCTGATCCAGAGTTGTCTCTAGTCCCCTCCTTGGAGCTCTCCTCAGCATTGCCACCGCCTTCAGAGCTCGAGCCAGTACCGTCGCCTCCATCCTCAGATGACTCTGATTGGGGGCTCGCTGGCTCCTCGTCCTCATCTGTCTCATCATCATCCGAGATAGGCTCCGGCGGGCCGCTCTTGTCATGAGTACGACTGGCTCTGCTTCGGTTATGCGTCGGAGTCCCTCATCTCTCTCTCTCTGCTGTCGGAGGAGGCACTGAAGGTCCTGCTGCGGCTCCCGTTGGGGCGTTCGGTGAGGCTGGCATCTGAAAATGGGATCTGAAAAGGGCAGTTTGTCAAATACATCAGTTATGGTATATAATGGATGCAAAGGTGAGTATAGTGTTGAATGTAGTGTATGGGAGCAGTGTATCAATGTAGTGTTGTTAATGTAATGCATTCAGATTAGTATGGAGCAGATTGCAGTTGAAATGCTAATGTGTCAATAGAAAGTTTGATGGCTGGAACTGTAAACTGAATAAACTTACCGGAATCCTATAGAGGCTGAGTAGGTTCATGCTCGTCTGAACCATCCCTATTAGAGAAGCCGCTAGCTCGAGAGCCTGTCCGATGTACTCTATGGATGCCTGCAAATGTGTTGAGATGATCAGCGGTCTATAAAGCATAACTGAAATGAATTGAATGTGCAAGATGTAAAGTATAGTACATACCGAGGTCGGGCCTCGAACTCCGACAAGCTCATGACCAGCTGGTGCAGGCTCGATGGGAATCTGGTAAGCCTCCCCTATGGGTCGCCAGCAAGTCAGTGTGGTAGGCAGCTCTGGCCATCTCGTCCTCTATCCCATCTGGGAACCTCTCCTATCATGAGCCCTGGTCGCCCTAGACCCTCTGACTCTTTCTCCCGCAGTTGGAGCTCTAGCTCTCTTAACCCCACGGGCACCAGCCAAAGGTGGCATGAGGTATGTCTGGATGAAGGCAATGTAATCGCCCTCAAGTCTGAAGAAGTCCGCATCCCAACCTTTGGTGAAATCAATCATCTCCTGCATAGTGTATCTCTCTATGATCCTTATATATGTGAGAGATGGCATCGGAACTACCGGCTCGGACAAACCAAGGCTCTGGCGCAGGAATCACTCCCCTAAGAACCATACCCGACAAACTGCGCCCTCGAGCAAAGATTCGAAATCGGGAAGCCTCCCAAGCGCCGGCAAACTGATATTTGACCCTGTCAGCCATCACTGTCCACGGCTGCGAAGTGATCTGTAAATAGTGAATATATAGATTGTTAGCTGCTATCATATATGTAATATGAAGTAGAGCTGAAATAACTTGAAGGTTTGAGTTACCTCTGCTGCGGTCACGGTGTCAAAGAATCGACGAAAAAATGAGAATGACTCCCGGGGCCTCCGCCGGCATCTCCCGTTGTACCTGTGCGAGTATGGTACTATAGAAGACATCTCCACCTCTGGCTCTGGGGCAAGCCTCAGAAAATAGGCATACACCCATTGCTGCAGAAGACGGAAGGACAACAGTGAGTATATATCAGATGAATACAGATGATGTAGAGACCAGTATACAGATAATGTAAAGTAGAAAGCAGATTGTGTGTAGTGCAGTGTACGGTGTGTGTAGTATACAGAAAATGCAAAGCAGAAGACATAACAGGAAATGTAAAACAGAAGGGTAGGACATACCTCCCAGGTCCTCCAGTAGCCTCCTAGCAGATGCCCGTTCCGGTAGGAGGTGGAGCTCATGTACCCGTATAATGTGGCCAAGCCTGCGCCGCTCCAGTCGTAGAATCAGATGCGAGATAGGTCCACCAAGGCACTCATGATGTAGAGCCTTACGGTGTTCGCCCGGTCAGCGAACAGACTAGTGCCAAACAGAAACATAAGGAAACCTCGAGCGTAGTACTTGGTCTGCTCACGAGTCGTCGGCGCTGTCCCTCTGAAATGATCAGCGAACCATGTATATCGGACCATCCCTGATCGGGAGATGGGTGGGAAAATCCCCAGCAAGTAGATCTGAACGGCCTTCCACTCGCCCATGTCTGTGTCGTAAGGAATCGGATGACCTCCTACCGCTATGTCGGTGAGCATAGAGAAGTCAAAGGGAGTCATCGTCATCTCCCCTACTGTAGAGAAGTGAAAGGAATCGGTGGTATCCCACCACCTCTCTACTAAAGCGCCCAGTACAGGCTGGCTCATTATGGGACGTGAGAGCCCCATGCAAATTGCGCCAAAGTCGGCCTCGTCGATGATGTGACGAACTTTGTCAGGAAGCTCCATATACCACTCCCTTGCGGAGGTGGTCCCGTATCCTTGAATGGCATGTGAATCCCCCTGTAAGTAAGACAAGCAGATGCAAGGCAGTGTAATAAATGCAGTGCAAGGGTATGTGCAGGACAAGTAGATGCAAGGCAATGTAAGAAATACAGTGCAAGAATGTGTTTGGGATGAACAGATGAAAGGCAGTGTGAGCTACACAAGAAATGCAACCTACATTGCGGAAAATAAAGAAAAAGTGTATACCTCGGAGGCACCATGGGATAAATGTAACTCCGGCTCACGCAATAAAAGGTCCCTGGGAGTGCCTCGTGCAAAACCCCCTGAACTGACAGATACTATCGGGAGGTAGCACGTGTATTTCCGGATGATACATCGCCAGGTCGAACGGTCGAATACAGAGTGGCAATGGCTCGAATTCTGGATCCATCTCCATCCGTAGAGGAGCTCCGTCGTGTGGGATGTCGTCCGCCATCTCAATGAAAGATGAGAAAATGGTCGAAAATATGAAAAATGGGCAGGGAATGCCAAAAGTCAACAAAAGTGAACTATGAGAGACGAAAAATGGAAGAAAAGGTCAAAGGCCGGAAAAGGGCACTGAACTCAAGGGTAACTCGAGGGAAACAAACCTCAAGTGGTGGAAATGAAGAAAGAAACACCAAAAGCAACTTTCAATCGGTTCAAAGTGTTGTAAACTATGAGGGTTTATCGAATCAAATGTTTTTGGGGCGTTGGAAAACGCGTTCGATGCTCGGATCTAAGGCGGATGAAGGTCTAGAGAGGGAAAAGAGTGAATTTCGACAATGGAGAAGTAAGGGAATGAGGGTTGAATTCCTACATTTAAAGACCCGTGGTGAAATGTCAAAACTGCCCCGAATCTGCCATTGGTGGCCGACGGCCACCATTTGTGGCTGATGACATTATTTTTTGGCCGATGGGTTGCCGGTGGCTTTCTAGAGTGGCCGGTAGGCCTTTGGTGCTCTCCTTGGATGTTGTTCTGTTGTTTTATGCCCTAATCCCTCAAGAAAGTGCAATGAAAGTACTCTTTTAAGTTCAAATGGTCTTTGTAGAAGCTCCAAACCATGTTTTCAGTGTATGATACTTAACACGTGCGAGGTGTTGTAACCAGCCCGCGGGGGACCTCGCTATAGCTCGGACTCGATTTGTGTCACGGTTCTAAATCTGAACCAAAGAGTCCAAATCCGGCAAATCGTTTTGAGAAAATAGATTTTTGAAAGAAGTGCCAAACATGGACTGCTTTGCCAGATACAGAGTCGCCACCTAAATATTTTATTTTGGGAAATTTAGGAAACCCTGACTCGTTGCCAAAGGCCACGTGTCCGTCATCACCAAAGTTGCCTCGGCTCGGGAACTTGGGTACGATTGGGGAAGGTCACTTCGTGAGCACCCCCGCTCGCCCGATCAAAGATCGGCCTCTACTAACCATGATATCTATTTTTGAAAACATTGTGAGTTCTTATTCCGGTTATTAGCCTAGGTTACTGTGTGATGCGCACAGCATATAAGTATAGACTGGGTCGCCTGAATTGGAACAAAACATTTCATGTTCGCTTTTTGAAAATGGTTTGCTACCCGCAGGTAGGCTTAAAACATTTGATGATTTATTCCAATTTAAGTAACCCAACCTTCACCCACAGGCATTCAGGCAGTTATATCACATAAGCATATAGCCTCATGGTAAGCATGCTATTCATGGCAGCACTCACACGTATGCAAGGACGCTAAAGCATAAAACTCACCGAGTACTCCATGCCAAAACAAAAACTCGTTAGGAATCATGCATGAATCCTAAATATACAGAAATACCTAATGCAACACATGCAAGAATGCAAACTATAGCAGGCTCGGCTATTCTAAACATGGCATATGAAATGCTACAGCTAACATGTATTCAACTTGGAATTGAAATACAAATACAGTTAGTATGATGCGCCGAGCCCTGTTCATGCAAAACAGATGAATGAATGCAAACATGCTATCATACTGTATGCTAATTGAAATATGCCCTAATCTAACCATCATAAGCAGGTAAATAAAAGGGAGAAAGACGTGGGGTTGGAAGACATGCAACACACACACGCACACTTATTACAGTTATGCTCTCACGCAGAGGTTCCGAATAAATATACAGTCCCGAATAAAAGAATATTACAGTCCAAATATTACAGTCCGAATAATATACAAATTCCTAATTAATTAATGAATTAACTAACAAGGTAAATAAAACTGTAAAACTGGCATGCAAGCCAGGGACTGCCTTGCTTCTGATGAATGATGCATGTCTGGGCTGCCTTGCGCGGAAATCCACCGGGATGCCCCAATTAGCCTCTGTTTAGCAGTTAATCTTGGAAAGCGTGCCGAGCTCCGAAAAGTTGTTGATTCTTCATTTTGCTGCAACAGAGAGCAGGAAAAGGGCATAGCAATGTATTTTCACAGATATATGCATGCCTCGATCCTCGTGCCACCAATCACGCATACCGAGGCATGATGGCCGAGGAGTCGAAATGCACAATTCAATATAGGATGAATGCACATGAAAACACAATAAAACCTAACTCCATCATGGATAATCCGGAGTGTCAGTGACTGGGGAATTGAGACGCGTTCCGTCACTCGGAGTACGAAACGCACCTCGTTTCCCGTGCCCGGGCTAACTCCTATTCCGAACACGATGCAATATGCATGATATGCATGAAATGCAACTAAGATACAATCCTAACATACACAATGCTATGAAAAATGAGATGTCTCAAAATGCGTACACATAGGCACGCAAACCGAGAAAATGACCGAATGCGATCTAAGATACAACCTAGTATGCACAATGCTATGAAAATGAGATGTCTCGAAGTGCGTGCACACGGACACGCAAACATGGGCAATGACATATGCAATGCAAATGATATGGAAATGGGATATGGACTTACACTAACATGAGAGAGCCTCAGCCACACTCACATAAGAGGCCGATAGATGAAAATGAAGTGCCTCAAAATGCGTGCACACGGGCACGCAAACTGAGGCGATGACATACGCAATGCAATGGCATGGAAATGGCATATAAAATGCAACATGGACTTATACTAACATGAGAGAGCCTCAGCCGCACTCACATAAGAAGCCGGTAGATGAAAATGAAGTGCCTCGAAATGCGTACACACGGGCACGCAAACCGAGGCAATGGCATACGCAATGCAATGGCATGGAAAATGCAGCATGGACTTATACTAACATGAGAGAGCCTCAGCTACACTCACATAAGAAGCCGGTAGATGAAAATGAAGTGCCTCGAAATGCGTGCACACGGGCACGCAAACCGAGGCAATGGCATATGCAATGCAATGGCATGGGAATGACATGCAAACATGTTAATGGATTTTTAGCAATGAAATGTGGGGGAAAACAGCCCCGAAATGAGGCGAAAACACACCCGATGCATGGAATCTCTCCCGAAATGCAAAATTAGGCACATAGAATGAACTATAGCTATATGAAGCATGCATAATTGGTACATGGAATGAAAAGACAGAAGCAAGGCAGCCCCAAAATAAGCATTTTACCAGTACAAATTATGGCCAAACAGCAAGCAAGGATAGGGCAACAATGGCATGCAAAAATGGCCCCAAACATGAGATTATGAAGCAACTCATAGCTGGTAACTCCAAATAGGTTAGGGCCCTTCAACCACATTGAAGAGGGGCCAAAAATAAGCCACTTTACAGAACTGTAAAAACCCTAAAAACAAACAAGGATATGGCTAAGTTCTTATGCAAGAAAAGGGACCAAAAGGTGGCGAAAGAGGCAAGTGGTATATGCAAAGCCCAAACCGAAAAATTCCCTTCTACAACATTGAAGAGGGACAAAAAATATGACTATTTACAGAACTATAAAAACCCCAAAACAGTATACAAACATGCTAGAAATGCAATGCAAAATGAGGTTCAAAAGTGGCTATAACACAAAGTATACAAAATATTCATCAAACAGCCAAAGACCCTTAATAAAATATGAATAATGGGCCAAAATAAACTACTTTTAGTACTGTAAAAAGGGCAAAAACCGAAGCATGATAGGCTGCCAAAACATGCAAAAATGGGGATTAAAAGAGAGATATAACATGAAGTGTATAAAATATGCCTCAAACCATGAAAGGCTCTTAATGAAACATGAATAATGGGCCAAAATAAGAACTTTTCTAGCCCTGTAAAATGACCAAAAATGGAACCAAGATAGGCTGCCAAGTCATACAAGAATAGGGGGCCAAAGATGGATATAAAGACAAGTAGTACATGGAGGTCCCAAACAAAGATGAGCCCTTCTTCAATGTTGAAGAGGGGCTCAAAATACGCCTATTTACAGTTCATGAGAAACTCCAAAATAGATCACACGTAGGTTAGAAAAAGCACGCAAAATATTGACATACAAAGAGGGTATTGAAGCAAGTGCAAGATGGAGGGCTCAAACAGGGTTGAGCCCTTAATAAGACATGAAAATGAGCTCAAAAAAATGACCTTTTCAGTTTTGGTCGGAGCTCAAAACAGTAAGCATGATGGCTAGAGGAATGGTGCAAAAATGAACTAGAAAAGAGGGAAAATGGACTCACCCTTGAAGATCAATACTTTTGTTGCTTCTTGGACCAAATTTGTTGCCTCTTAGCTGCTGGAATTCCTCCCCTTGCTGCTGGAATGGAGTGGTGGTGGTAGAGCTTGGTGGTGATGAAGAAAATGAGGTGTAGCTTAGGAATTTTCAAAGGAAAATGAGAGAGATGGAGTGAGATAAGTGTATCAAGGCTTGAAGCAATTTTTTCTAACCCCTTCTTCAAGTGTTGGAGGCTGGTTATATGGAACAAAAAGAGGGAGTAAAGGTGGGGGAAAAAGGAGACAAGCTTTCCCTCACAAAATATCCCCCGGATTGAGATATTTTCTGGGGGATAAAGCTATACAGCTGTAAAGTGAACAGTGTGAGGATCATGGCCGGCCAGGTATTTTTGTTTCAGGTGGCCGGCCGGCCACATCCCCTAGCCGGCCGGCTAGGGGTCAAAAGGGTCAAGTTGGTTTAGTGGCCGGCCACCACATAATGGTGTCCTCCCATGTGTGTACATCACAAGTATGTGGTTCAAAGTTCAAGAAAGTGGCCCCAGGTTGTTCAACATTGGCTCAGAAGGAGGGGTTCAAAAGGGTCAAGCAACATTAGTGGCCGGCCACCAACTTTTAGGGTCCTCCCATGTGTGTACATCACAAGTATGTGGTTCAAAGTTCAAGAAAGTGGCCCCAGGTTGTTCAACATTGGCTCGGAAGGAGGGGTTCAAAAGGGTCAAGCAACATTAGTGGCTGGCCACCAACTTTTAAGGTCCTCCCATGTGTGTACATCACAAATATGTGGTTCAAAGTTCAAGAAAGTGGCCCCAGGTTGTTCAACATTGGCTCGGAAGGAGGGGTTCAAAAGGGTCAAGCAACATTAGTGGCCGGCCACCAACTTTTAGGGTCCTCCCATGTGTGTACATCACAAGTATGTGGTTCAAAGTTCAAGAAAGTGGCCCCAAGGTGTTCAACATTAGCCCGGAAGTGTGAAAAACGGGCATCGGAGGGCGTCGGAGGATATATAACTGGTTGCTGCAACAATTACTGGCCTCCCACCCTTCTACGGCCTTCCCAGTGATAAAACAGAGGTACCCTGCCAAAAATGAACGAAAACCGTTGCAAAACGAATGTTCGGGGGCCAAAACGCGCAGTTCCGGGTCCCGAAAATGGGCTGTTAAGCACCGAAAGTGGCATTCGGCCACGAAGTGGGTTTCTCAGACCCCAGTGTCCCTCAAAAGGGAGAAAATAAGATGTATGCCAAAAATCAGAGCAAATGGAGATGGTTATGCGGTCCCGAACCGGGGCACACGGCCAACGGTCCCGAAAAACCAGAAACCAGACTCCAAAATGGGCAAAATGGCCTGCGGCCACAAAATGTAGCCCACGGCCAGTGAGAGATGGTATACTGGACCTCTCCCTTCCCTCAGGAAAAGAAACCGAGAAAACCGAGTCTGGTTCGCAAACCGAGGCAAGGCACAGAAGAGGGTTCGGAAGTCCGGAGGCAGGGCTCGCAGCCGCGACTCTGAGACTTCTGAACAAGCACAACATGCAATATCACCAAGTGCTCAACTGGCGACGTCTGAGTCTTAAGGTCGGTCAAAAATGGGGTGTCTACAGTTGCCCCTCTTTGACAGAACTCGGAAGTCATAAGTGACGGGAGTGAATGTCAAAGCCCAGAGACGACCCATTTTTGACAAGGCCGAAGACTTAGACATACAAGATAAACAGAGAGGTGCCCGCAGGCAGGGGGGGCAAAATACAAAGCGATATGCAAGAAGCCGAACATAAATCAATGATCATGCAAATGCAGTAAGTGGTAATGAAGCAAGTATTCGCAAATAGATGCAACAGTTTTAAGCAAGAATGCAAAGCAACAACTACATTTCATGCAGTTAAGAATGCGGAGAATTATTCAATCTTCGCCACGTCTCACACGGAGAAGATACGATACCTGCGCGATTTGTCTGGTCGTACCAGCCTCAAATGAACCGTACATAAAATATCGTGCCTGCGAAAGAGAGAAATTGCAACAAGTACAATATGCTACCAACATATATTCAATGTGATTCTGGAAGTTTGACACACGCAGTGCCGGTGAGTGGATGCATCGCAATGCAAGAGTGGAACATGCGTGACAACGCATGCTCAAACATAGAGGTATGCCAATATCAAGAAATGTGCATAAAAATGTAAGTATGCTCATGAGAATGCAAGTTATGTGCATGATAGTGCAAAACGAGCATAAATCAGGGTGCCCGTTTGTCACGAAATAACGAGCACGGAAATGTGTGTTTCGGCGAAGGCGACTCGATCACGGCCTCCGCTCCACTTCCTGGAAAGGCTACAACTCATTCAAAAAGGATACACTTTGATTTTGATGAATGATGATGAGACACATGTCAGATCTTGAAGCTGAAGTTCCGACGGAGCAATTTCGCGACCGAAAGTGTACTTTTCTTGAATTTTTTCAGGTCCCGAGAACTCCAATCTTCCTCAAAATTTGCAGGGAGCTAGGTGAGCCTGTGAGGGACATGGCCGGCCAGTTTTATGAGGGATAGGAGGTGGCCGGCTGGTTTTACAAAAAGTGAATGGCTGGCCGGCCGGTTTTCCAAAAAGGAAATGGCCGGCCGGCTGGAAAAGGTGGCCGGCCGGCTATATGACCAAATCCGAGGGCATTTTGGTCCTTTCACCTCCTTTCTTCATGCTCCTTCATCCCAAGAGTTTGAGCCTATAAATGCAGCCGAGATCTTCTCTTCTCTTGCCTCCTACACCACTTTCTTCTCCAGATCTGAGTTCCATACGCATTTTCCAACGCCCCACGCAAGTTGTTTCCGCAAAAATATTCAGTTTCAAGCACTTTGAACTGATTAAATTTTGGTTTCGGAGCTTCTTTTCTCATTTTCGCCACTTGAGGTGAGTTTGTCCCAATATTTGGAAGATTTTCTCGGGAGTTGACGTTTGTTGACTTTTTCATTTCCCGAGAGTTGACTTTTGTTGACTTTTTCCAATTTTGGCTCATTTTCGCTCATTTTTGCTCCTTTTGCAGATTTTCTGAAAATGGCGGGTCATTCTCCGCATGATGGAGGCTTTCCGGGTGCCGGGGACGATTTTGATCCCATGACTTTGCCCCCGAGGGTCCAACCTTTTATTCCCGGGAGGTACGCTCCGCCAGCACATGTCCTTCCTCGTGCCGTTTTCCGTCATTTCACTGATTTTGATGAGCGAGCACCTGGGGATCTGCTTTTCCGAGAGCCAGAGCATCACCTCTCCCATGAGGCCCGAGAGGTATTTACTTCATTTTCTGCATTTTTCGTACATTTCGTGCCTTTGCCATGCTTGAACACACAGTTTAGCTTATGACATAGTACTTTATTTGCATCTTGAATATGTAGCTTAAACACTTGAATTTCTGAACACTCGGCTCATTAATTGATTGCGAACGCACGGCACACATTAGTTAAGAAATGAACACACGGCTCACACACTGATTTGTCGAACACACAGCCCAAATTAAAATGGTGAACATATAGCACTCACTGACTTAGAGTAGAACACACAGCCCAAACTCTGATTTTCTGAACACGCAGCCCACACCTAAATTTCCTGAACACGCAGCCCAGATTGATAGTGAACACGCAGCCCACACTGGTTGAAGGTTGAACACGCAGCCCAAACTTAAATTTCTTGAACACGTAGCCTAGATTGATAGTGAACACGCAGCCCACACTGGTTGAAGGTTGAACACGCAGCCCAAACTTAAATTTCCTGAACACGCAGCCCAGATTGATAGTGAACACGCAGCCCACACTGATTGAAAGTTGAACACACAGCCCAAACTTAAATTTCCTGAACACGCAGCCCATATTAATAGTGAACACGCAGCCCACACTGATCGAAAGTTGAACACGCAGCCCAAACTTAAATTTCCTGAACACGCAGCCCAGATTGATAGTGAACACGCAACCCACACTGATTGAGCGTTGAACAGGCAGCCCAAACTTAAATTTCCTGAACACGCAGCCCAGATTGATAGTGAACACGCAGCCCACACTGGTTGAAGGTTGAACACGCAGCCCAAACTTAAATTTCCTGAACACGCAGCCCAGATTGATAGTGAACACGCAGCCCACACTGGTTGAAGGTTGAACACGCAGCCCAAACTTAAATTTCCTGAACACGCAGCCCAGATTGATAGTGAACACGCAGCCCACACTGATTGAAACTTGAACACGCAGCCTAAACTTAAATTTCCTGAACACGCAGCCCAGATTGATAGTGAACACGCAGCCCACACTGATTGAAAGTTGAACACGTAGCCCAAACTTAAATTTCCTGAACACGCAGCCCAGATTGATAGTGAACACGCAGCCCACACTGATTGAAAGTTGAACAGGCAGCCCAAACTTAAATTTCCTGAACACGCAGCCCAGATTGATAGTGAACACGCAGCCCACACTGGTTGAAGGTTGAACACGCAGCCCAAACTTAAATTTCCTGAACACGCAGCCCAGATTGATAGTGAACACGCAGCCCACACTGATTGGAAGTTGAACACGCAGCCCAAACTTAAATTTCCTGAACACGCAGCGCACACTAGTTGAAGGTTGAACACGCAGCCCAAACTTAAATTTCCTGAACACGCAGCCCAGATTGATAGTGAACACGCAGCCCACACTGATTGAAGGTTGAACACGCATCCCAAACTTAAATTTCCTGAACACGCAGCCCAGATTGATAGTGAACAGGCAGCCCACACTGGTTGAAGGTTGAACACGCAGCCCAAACTTAAATTTCCTGAACACGCAGCCCAGATTGATAGTGAACACGCAGACCACACTGATTGAAAGTTGAACACGCAGCCCAAACTGAAATTTCCTGAACACGTAGCCCAGATTGATAGTGAACACGCAACCCACACTGATTGAAAGTTGAACACGAAGTCCAAACTTAAATTTCCTGAACACGTAGCCCAGATTGATAGTGAACACGTAGCCCACACTGATTGAAAGTTGAACACGCAGCCCAAACTTAAATTTCCTGAACACGCAGCCCAGATTGATAGTGAACACGCAGCCCACACTGATTGAAAGTTGAACACGCAGCCCAAACTTAAATTTCCTGAACACGCAGCCCAGATTGATAGTGAACACGCAGCCCACACTGATTGAAGGTTGAACACGTAGCCCAAACTTAAATTTCCTGAACACGCAGCCCAGATTGATAGTGAACACGCAGCCCACACTGATTGAAGGTTGAACACGCAGCCCAAACTTAAATTTCCTGAACGCGCAGCCCAGATTGATAGTGAACACGCAGCCCACACTGATTGAAGGTTGAACACGCAGCCCAAACTTAAATTTCCTGAACACGCAGCCCAGATTGATAGTGAACACGCAGCCCACACTAGTTGAAGTCGAACACGCAGTTCATTCATTTTATTGGCATACAGCTCATTCATTTCATTGGCACACAGCTCGTTCATTTCATTGGCACACATATATTCATTTCATACTGACACATGTATTCATTCTGAATGCAGGTTGGTTCTCGCAGTGTGCGGGGGTATGGCTCCTCCGCCGTGCGGGACTGGTATGTTGAGCTCCCGGAGGCTGTCCGGGATTTAGTAGACTTGGCAGGATTCGGGGCTTTCTGCATTGGGTTGTCACATTGTCCTGCCAGGAGGACACTGATGGCGGCACTAGTAGAGAGATGGTGGGACACCACCAACTCCTTTCATTTCTCTGCCACCGGGGACATGACTATGACCCCTCTGGACTTCGCTGTGTTGACCGGCCTGGACATAGGAGGTCGGTCCATCCCCTATGACGAGGACATGGGTGAGTGGGAGGCCGCTTGGACATATCTGCTGGGGGCTCGCCCGCCTATTGACAGGGTTTCTGGGAGAGTCCGATATACTTGGTCCTCTTCCCACTTCCGGCGGGCGGAGATGGTGCCCGAGACTCCTGAGGAGACGGAGCAATACGCCCGTGGTTTCCTTATGTTCCTCTTCGGGACTACCCTGTTCGCCGATAGAGGGAACACAGTCGGGCTATATCTGCTGAGCGCTCTGGTTGACCTATCACAGGTCAGTCGATATGACTGGGGTGGCGCCGGCCTGGCTACCCTTTACTACTATATGAGCGCGACCTCCCGCGGGCGGGGAGACTTACTTGGCGGTTATTGGAGAGCCTGGGAGGTACTTTTCTGTCCCCTTGATTTACATTTCTACTCTTCATTACTTGTACATTGCACACACAGCGCACTTTACAGTCTGTATTTTGCTCTCAGCATTTTGTACTTACATTCTGCACTGCTTTTCTCAGCTATGGGTCTATGTGTACTTCCCAGCATTAGCCCCAGAGTTGGAGGTGGCAGGGCCCCCCATGACCCCATATTCACTGGTGTTCGAGGGCCCGCACCGGCCGAGACCCCGAGAGACTCTCATTTATCTGCGACAGTATTTTGACACTGTGCGCCCATCGGAGGTACTTCAGAACCCTCAGTTCTTTTCATTTTTATCTCTGATTTGCCCTGCACGTTCCTGATTTCTGATTGGTTTATTCACTTGTTATCCGCAGATTACATGGCAGCCTTGGGCACCCTTGGGCGATGGTCTTCGATTTCAGTATCCCAGAGGATCGGGCACCTCCCAGTACAGGTTCCTGCTCGAAGGACCTGTTGGTAGAGCATGGTTTCTGGGGGAACGTTTTCTGCGTCAGGTATGGGGGTATCTTTCTCAGGATCCTCCCGCAGTACCCCCAGTCAGTATGCGGATTGCTGACAGGCTCTCTTTGTCGGAGGTAGTCGGCGCTATGCTGGGTAGCGATGCTTTACTATATCTCGAGGAGGGGGATTACGACACTTACCGTCATACATATTTGATGCCTCCACTGACGGGGGTTCGCACTCCGATGGCGAGGACTGCTGGTACGTCATCTTCGAGCCAGGCCCGGGCTCGGGCTGCAGACGCCCCTTCCACCAGCGGGGCTGGTACATCTAGAGGTAGGGGTAGACCGGTTCCCCCGATTTCTCCAACTTATCCTCATCCTGGATGGCCGGACATACCGTCCGAGTTGACGGGATGGCGTTTTGGGACTCCTTACCCGATTCCGCTAAAGCCTCCACTTCCTGACCATAGATATGTCAGGGATCCTGATTCGCCACCGGTATGATTTATAGCTTTGATTTATCAGTCGGATACTTGGACATTCATTCCTTTACTGATAGTTTTGCCTTTGTATCTGTAGCCTCCGGCTGAATATGTGGACGAGATTCTCGGGGTGATGGCCGCACTTGAGGGCATGGTCCTTCGGAGAGAGACACACCTATCCGTTATGGGTGTGCAGGTACCGTTCATTTTTCTTGTATTTATCACACTTCTGATGACACACTGGTTTTGAGCATTCTTCTGTATTGTAGAGCACATCCGACACACACCCCACTCACATACTGTACTCGTATCTGATTTTCATATTTGAACTGATGTATTGAACTTTTCATTTTCAGATGCCTCCTGTATATGCTCCGCCGCGGGCCGGGCCATCTGGGCCTCCTTGGAGAGCTGGGCCATCTGGGCCTTTTTACGGAGTTGGGCCATCTGGGCCTTCTCAGGGAGCTGGGCCATCCAGGCCTTTCCGAGGAGCTGGGCCATCCAGGCCTTTTTGAGGAGCTCGAGGAGGGTCCTCCCACAGACGTAGGACACACGTTGTAGAGGCGGAGCCCGAGGAGGAGGAGGAGGAGGAGGTTACCGACCGCCAGTCAGAGACATCTGCCGAGGAGGGGGGCTCCGGCCTTGGTTCAGGGAACAGAGGCGAGGCTGAGGGGGATTCTGAGGATGACAGCTCCGACCCGGATGATGATGATGGTGCAGAGGTTGTCCCGCAGAAGAGGATGAGGAGTGCTTCTTATTCCCGCTCCCGAGGGCATTGATGCTGTTGTTTCCTGCTTTATTTTTCTTTTTGCTAGTAGTTTGTAGCACTTTGCATATTGTTAGGCAGTTTTATTTTTTGTAAAACTTGTACCTTTGTTCGTTGTAAAGCATGATGGAATGAAACAGCTTTTGAAAAGGTGTTTGTATTTTAAACTTTTAGCATCGTATCGCATCATTTTATTTTGCACAAAAATGAAATTGAATGGGAATGTGCATTGTGTAATCACCAAGTCAGGTAGTGAACCGACGCAACAAACTAAGCAACTCAACTTACTAAGATATAACAGAACCTTAGGAAGTTTACAACTCAATAAGCAAAATACAACAGTGTTGACAACGTAAATAAACAAGACTTCAACAAAGATTGTTTAATCAGAGAGCAATGACTCGAAAACACGAAACACGTCCGCTCGACAAACAACTCGATAAACAAAACAACAACTCGATAATCAAAACAACAACTCGATAAACGAAACTCAAAAACAACAGAGTGTACTTCGGACGTTCTGGGCATCGGAACACATCCGAAACAGAGGGAAATGAAGGCCTTTGACTCTCCCGTTGCATGGAAATGCTTGAAACTTTCCCTCGAAGGGTAAACAAGGCCAAGGAGATACACTGAAGCATTGCCGGCCACCTTTGGGAGCCGGCCGGCCAATTTTATGGAGAGTGGGAGCCGGCCGGCCAGTTTTGTAAAAAACAAATGGTCGGCCAGCCAGAAAAGGTGGCCGGCCGGCCACTTATTCCTGCAGCCACCTAGTTTTTGACACGTGTCCCCGTGAATAGTGTTTTTCCCTCTATAAAAGCCTCAACTTCAGGAACATTCATTTCATCTTAGTTTTACACAAAGATGGAGGCGTTTCTTGCGGAAAATCTCACATCTTGGATCTCTTCTCTAGATGGCTCGGAAAAGCTGAACTTCCGGGGTTTCGGTTTGAATGCACTATTCACGCTAAGCCGTACTCCGCTACATCTGCCTTTTCTCCATGCCACGGCAAGGTTCTGGAACCCAGTGACGCATGTTTTTAGCTTCGGCGGCCAAGAGGTATGTCCCACTTTCGAAGATTTTCAGGTTTTGATGGAGTCTGAATGTTCTGAAGTGATCTTGTCCCAGCTCCGTTTTGGCCATGCCCAGACTTTAGGGCGGATGTGTGGGCTCACGGCGCATGATGCTCGATCTCTGATCTGCAGTGGGGAACTGGACATCCTCGGCTTGATCCATCGTTTTTCCGATGCCGGTGACCGCAGCAACCATTATTGGCAGGGTTTCCGGCAACACGCCCTCTGCTTGTGTTTGTTGTCTCACTTTCTGCTTTCCTCGGGCTTCGGCGGGGCTAGCATTCGCCTGATTGAAGTCGCCCAAGGCTTGAGAGAGGGAAAGAGCTGCATCGCTATGACCTTGGCTGAGACGCTGATGGGTTTAGATTCTGTCTATCGCCGGGAGGCGACTAGGTTTGCTGGGAGTCCACTGCTGCTGCAGGTAATGTTTCCCACCCAACCTTACATATACATTTGCTCACATCACTCGACCCTCAGGCTCGGTTTTTCTCACAAAACCCTTGTCTTACTTTTCTCTCATCGTACATCTCTCTGTTCTTTATTCTCTCATTTTCCATCCCTCCCCCAGGTATGGTTAATGGACAAGTTGTAGGTTGTGGACTCTTGCCCGGCCTATTCAGCTCGAGGCTACTTCTTTCGGCAGCGCCTAGTCAATGCTCTTGACGAAAGGTGGTGGTTTGATTGGATGTGCAATTTGTCTGCAGACGGCATTGCTTGGCGTTGTCCTTGGCTCAACCTCCCGGCAATGAGCTATAGTATGTCCCGGCTGATTGGGATCCAATTGATTGGTCTAACCCACTGTGTATTCTATTTTTCGTTCCGGTTCCTGCGTCAGTTCGGTCATGATCAGACCTGCCCACCGGAGGGGATTGAGTACCCAGCCGCTTTCCCGGTCCGGGGTGCACAGCTTGCCCGATATGCCACAACATGGAGGACTAGAGAGCTCCTGGCCCCTGCTTTCACTTTCAATCACACTTTGTCCGATGAGTGCTTGGATTGGCTCAACGAGGAGGCACAGGTTGGGCCTAGCTTGGCATCAGATGCTTCGTTCAGCTCTGGGAGGGGACGCAGAGATACTTGACTCAACTATGCCCCAAATTTATTGCTTATTTAGCATTTTCAAGTTTTCTTTGAATGTAATAAAAAAGCAACCTCGATTGTATGTAAGAGTAGGAGAACTCTGTTTTGAAATCAATGAAATTGAAGATTGTGGTACTGAAAATTTTCCGCCTTGGTCCAAAAATGGCCTTAGTCGTAAAAAGATTAATTTGAACAAAGTCGACTTTTATTAAAACTTTTCAAAACTATTTTCGATGTGGATCAGAACTGGACATGCCGAAGATCTGTCACTGAGATGCACAACCCCAGATCCCCGCAACTGGAAAGTTGCCCCTAGTCTGAAGAACAATGCGGCACTGCATGGCAACGGAAAGTTGCCCCTAGTCTGAGTAACTTTGCACCATCGCGGCAACGGAAAGTTGCCCCTAGTCTGAACAGCACTCTACCGGAGATCATGATAAATGCTGATAGATAAAGATGACTGAGATGATCAAAATGGACAGAGTTGAACGGGGGAAATTTTATGGCTGAACTTCAAGGTGAAGTTGCCTACGTATCCCAAAGATGGGAATCAAGCCTTACGTAGTTCAGGCTCAGGTTCACTCGAGTATTTTCACTCTCCTTTTGCGCTCTAACTTTTGCCAAGGCCGCCCTTTGCAGGTTTTCAACCTTGCGAGCTCAGTTTTTATATTTTCTAATTTTTTGTGCTCTGACTTTTGCCTAGGTCGCCCTTTCGGGTTTTCGGCCTAGCGAGCCTCTCAAGGGTAATATTTCTTCAACTTGTCCATATTGATCGGTTGTGAGAACTCCAAGCCATCTAGATCCATCAGAACCACAGCTCCAGCTGACCAGATAGCTTTGATGATGTAAGGACCAGTCCAATTGGGTTTGAGCTTGCCCCTTGGGTCGTGGATGGGAGCTCGGTTGTCTTTGAGCACCAAATCTCCTTCTTTCAGATTCCTGGACTTAACCTTCTTATTGAAAGCCCGGGCAATTCTGCGTTGATAGCCTTGGATGTGGTACAGTGCTTTCAGTCTTCTTTCATCAAAGAGCATGAGTTCTTCAAATCTGCTCTGCTGCCAATCTGCTTCGGCTATTTGGCACTCAGCCAATACTCGTAACGACGGAACCTCAATCTCGATGGGTAGAACAACCTCCATTCCATAGACCAATGAATACGGAGTCGCTCCAGTAGAAGTTTTGATTGAAGTCCTGTAGCCCCACAGAGCACATGGTAGCTTGTCTGGCCAATCCCGGTAGGTTCCCACCATCTTCTGCAGTATATGCTTGATATTCTTGTTGGCGGCCTCGACCGCTCCGTTGGTTTGCGGCCGGTATGTAGATGACTAATGAAAAGCCACATTGTATTTTTCCAACAAGTCTATCACTTCCTTCTTGAAGTGGGAACCATTATCTGAAATTATCTCGTTTGGCACCCCGTAGCGACAGATGATGTTGTTTCTGATGAACTTTGCGACGTGCGACGCCTTCAACACCGCGTATGATTGGGCCTCGACCCACTTTGTGAAATAATCTATCGCCACTAGGATAAACTCATGCCCGTTTGACCCCTTCGGGGTAACAGCTCCGATCACATCAATTCCCCAAACTGAAAAAGGCCATGGCGAAGTCATGTTGTACAGCTTTGACGGCGGGATGTTCATGCGGTTTGCATGAATTTGACACTTGTGGCATCGCCGAACAAAACTAATACAATCCTCCTCCATGGTTGACCAGTAGTAGCCCTGTCTAAGGATCTTTTTGGCCAGCATTACTTCATTCATATGTGCACCGCACTCCCCTCCATGGATGGCCTCCATCAGGCGCTTCGACTCATCAGCTTCTACACAGAGCTTATGCATTCCCAGATGACCCCTTTTGTACAGCTTACCCCCGCAGATGATGAACTGAGCAACCATTCTTCTGATGGCCCTCTTATCCTTGGCATTTGCCCCTAGTGGATACGCCTCATTTTCCAAGAAGTTCCAGATGTCGTAATACCAAGGGTTGCCGTCTTGAGCCTCATCTATGGCGGAAATCGACTCGTATGCTGGCGCAAACTTTTGATCAATAATGACTGGACGCATCCGGACTCCGGACGGGATGTCTATCATAGAAGATAGAGTTGCTAGTGAATCTGCAAACCTGTTGTTCTCTCTTACGAGGTGGGTGAAATTTAGCTTCTCAAACCGAGGAATTAACGAATCCAAGGTTTGGTGGTAAATTATCATCCTTTCCTCCTTGACTTTCCAATCTCCTTTTGCTTGAGATACAACTAGGTTTGAGTCCCCAATGACGTCCAACCGTCTTGCCCCTAGTTCTAGGGCTGCTTCCAGGCCAGCAATACATGCCTCATACTCTGCCTCATTGTTCGAGACTTTGAACTGGAGCTTGAATGCTAAAGGGATACGGGAATTGTCAGGCGCTATCAGCAACACCCCTATCCCATACCCATACTGGTTTGACGCTCCGTCAAAGTACATCGTCCAAGTTTCATCTTCGACGTGCAGAATGGCTTCATCTGGGAATAGGTACTCAACCGCTTTATCCCCCTCAACCGGGTGGTCGGCAAGGAACTCTGCTACCGCTCTTCCTTTTACTGACTTGCGCGTTACATACTTCAAATCAAATTCGGAGAGCAACAGCAGCCAACGAGCTAGCCTACCCGTAAGTGCTGGTTTCTCGAAAAGATATTTGATGGGATCCAATCGTGAAACCAACATTACAGAGTGAGCTAACAGGTAGTGCCACAACTTCCTGGTAGCCCATACCAAGGCCAAACAAGCCTTTTCCAGTGGTGTATAGCGGGTCTCGTAATCCAGCATCTTTTTGCTCAGATAGTAGATGGCCCTTTCCGCTTTGTCTTCTGACTCCTGCGCGAGCATGCAGCCCATGGTAGTCTCAGTTACCGAAAGATACAATATCAACGGTCTCCCCGGCTCTGGTGGTGACAATACGGGCGGGTTCTGTAGATATTCTTTGATCTGTTCAAAAGCTGCTTGACATCGGCCGTCCCATTGGAATTTCTTTCCTTTCTTCAGGAGACCAAAAAGTGGTTCACAAGTCAAGGTTAATTTAGAGATAAACCGTCTTATGAATTGCACTTTACCTAGAAAGCCTCGCACCTCCTTTTCAGTCCTTGGTGGTGGCATTTCTAAGATGGCCTTGATTTTGGAAGGGTCGACCTTGATGCCCCTTTGTGTAATCAGAAACCCTAGCATCTTCCCTGCTGTAACACCAAACGTGCACTTCTGGGGATTCAATCGCAGCCGAAACTCTCTGATCCTTTAAAAGAATTTTTGTAAGGCGGTGTAGTGGCCTTCTCTTTCTTTGGACTTGACAATCATGTCGTCCACATACACCTCGACCTCTTTATGGATCATATCATGCAATATTGTAGTTGCTGCCCGTTGATAAGTAGCTCCAGCATTTTTCAACCCGAATGGCATCACTCTATAACAATATGTACCCCACGGGGTAGTGAATGCAGTCTTCTCCCGGTCTTCGGGTGCCATTACTATCTGATTATAGCCTGAGAAACCATCCATAAACGAAAGCAAGGCGTGTCTTGCCGTGAAATCCACCAATTCATCAATGTGTGGCAAGGGAAAGTCGTCCTTCGGACTGGCCCTGTTCAAATCTCTGAAGTCTACACAGACCCGAATTCTTCCATCCTTCTTTGGCACTAGAACAATGTTGGCCAACCAAGTTGGGTATTCAGATACCAGCAGGAACCCTGCGTCAATTTGCTTGGTGACTTCTTCCTTAATTTTGAGAGCCCAGTCCGGGTGGATCCTTCTGAGTTTCTGTTTGACAGGGCGGGCCTCGGGATCAAGAGGGATCCAGTGCTGTACAATCTCAGGATCGATTCCAGGCATGTCTTCGTAGGACCACGCGAAAACATCTTTGAAATCTTTTAATAAAGCGACTAAGCGCTCGCGTTCCTCCGAAGACAACATGGACCCGATCTGGACCAGCCGCGGGTCCTTCTCAGTACCAACATTCACAGTAGTGATTTCATCCATTAAAGGTTTAACAAATCTTTCCTGCTCTTGATCAATTAACCGTTGCAAAATTGGAGGAATTTCTCCCTCGTTGTTTTCATCAAAATTTTGAAAATCCTGATTTAAGCAATAAATCAAAGGCACAGAAAAATACTCAGAAACCACATCCACATCATTCTCATTAAATATTTCCACGCCGTCAGATTCCTCTATTACAACAGACTCAAAAGAAAATAAAAATGACGACCTAGACAGGACTGTGCCATCCGGGTTATCACCCCCAGGAATACCGGACTCAGACTCAGTCGAGCTGGAATCTGATTCCGACGCACAAGATTCGGTGGAATCAGATTCCGGCTCACTACCTGACCCGGAGCTGCTAGATAAAAAGCCTTCTTCATATTGCCAGATGAGAGAAGGTGTGATAGATGCATCCAAGATCGGCGCTGGAAAGCCCGCAGCTATTTCATCCCCAATCATAGAAACCGAAGAGTTATCCCCCAAGCACTCTTGGTCGATCGGAGGATCTGAAAGTAGACACGCCAGTGCTACCCCCATTTCAAGCTCTGTGCTCTCAGGATCCACTACTCTACACTGCTCAACCTCAGTTGGTGGGTCTGTCTGCACTTCGGCAACGTCATCCCCAGGTAATTGTAAGTCGAAGAAAATTTCGAAACCAGGCACGCGTTTCTTCTCCGCGTTCAGCCATGGTTCTGGGAAGTCGCAGAATGGAAAGTCTTCCCCCTCCCGGACGAAGCGTCCGTTTAGGGTGCCCCAGATAGGCCTATGCATTAACTCAAATGGCTTCCCAGCCTTCTTTGCTCTGGCCCTTCCGACCATTTCTTTCCCTTTCCTCACCCAGTCCTCTTTGGTGGGCAGATAACCCAATCCAAAGGTGTGAGGGTTGTGTGGCACTTCGGCCGATATCGCGACGCCCTTCCGGCCGCTTCTTCCTAATCCCATTCCGGGGATATGTTGTAGCTTGTTCATGAGGTAGATAGATTGAGCACTGACGTACATACCCTTATTCACAGCCATGACATTCTGCACCACTCGAGCCTCGGCCAAAGTGAACCCCGACAAAAACACATCCTCTGTGCCGTGCTCGATCTCCAAGACAGGTGTGGACACTTCCGGCGGCAGATGGATTGATGAATTCCCAAAAACGATCGCTACCCCTTTCCCGTGAGGGTACTTTAGCATCTGATGTAGTGTGGAAGAGACTGCCTTGACCTGGTGCAACCACGGTCGCCCTAAAAGTAGGTTAAAGGTTGCGGGAACATCCAAGATATGAAATTCAATGCTGTGTTGTCCTGGACCAACCTTGGTTTGAATTTTAACAGTCCCTATCACTTCTCTGCTGGTATTTTCGTATGCTCTGATCACTTGAGTAGTTGGGACGAAGTCCACAGGCTTCAACCCGATTGCATATGCCGTTCTGGTCGGGCAGACATTAATCGCAGACCCGGTATCAACAAGTACCACCGGTATCCACTTATCTCTACATTCCACAGAAATATAGAGAGATTCGTTATGATTTGTGCCCTCAGGCGGTAGTTCCTTGTCCGAAAAGGTTAATGCCGGGGAACCTCCTCCCGGAAAAACCAGCCCAACCAGCTGTTCAGGCGTGGTGTCTATGGAGAGTTTGGACTTGTCCATAGCAGACAGGACAGCTTCCCTATGTACTCGTGATGCCATTAGCAGTCCCTAGATGGAGATGTCTGCTTCTATCTTTTTTAACTGTTTTAGCACAGCTTCCTCCTCAATCTGCTTCTCCTTCTGTTTCTCCGCTTCTCTATCCTTCCCGGATGCCTCGGGTTGGTCCAGGTGTGGGGGTTTGAAGTACCGCCCACTTCTCGTCATATGGTCAACCTCATCGAGGTACCAAGTGTCATCTGGTTGATTATTTCCCCAGTCTTCATCCGTGTGGGCAAGACATAAGTCATCATCTTCCCACCACATTCCGTCGGCAGCCAACAGACACCTGTCTGGCTCCGGTTTAGTTGCACTCGCAGTACTTCCTGTCCACATGCTCGCAGCATTCTCTATCTTCGTGCACACAACACTTTCAGTCCCCTCAGGGCCCTTAGCTTTCCTAATTCTCTCGGCATCCTCAAACTTTTCTCGTTCCAGCTGCATCAGTACAGCTGTTTGTTCAACAATTCCCGTATCCATAATGCCCATGTCTCGAGCGGAATTCTTAGCACCGGCGCTCTCCGGCGATACAACTTGACTTTCGGCCATTCCGGCCACAACTGATACCTCTGCCCCTACCGGGCTCTGTTCTGGTTGGGCTTCCCCCACTTCATCTGGTTGATCCTCGAGCCATCCAGTGGCCTCTGCCGATTCCTCATAGTCGAACCAGTTGATTTCCGAATCCCCCGGTTCCTGGTCATCGAAAAATTGCAGGTTGGCAAAGTCCTCCTCTACGGCTGTCAGATCATCTGCCCCTAGCCCAGATCCATCCCCTCGGATCATGCACAGCTCTCCTGTCTCTGGCAATTCTATACCTAGCCCAATTCGGCTCGTTGATAGGATGTACTCGCTTGGATCATAGGCTCCCCCAGCAAAACTCTGTCCAGTCCTAGATTCAACAATCTCATTCTCTCCCGAAATCTGCCCTGCCCCATCTTCGACGGTCACCACCGTCGGTTCTGGTTGGATTTTGGAGATGTCCACCATGCACAAGAAGTCAGTGCAATCGGGGAGGAACACCTCCGGCTTGGGTAGGTGGGATGGGGTGATGTAGATACTGGGATCGTAAGATGCGACCCCAGTTTGGATAAAATTGATTCTGTTGGGAGGGGGAGCTTGGTTATGTGGTGGGAGAGGGTTGGTTATGACATTGGGTTTATCGGGAGGCGCGATCACCTGTTTGTCAATAAGATCCTGGATCTCATGACGCAATCTGTAACACCGGTCGGTGTCGTGACCTTGTTGTTGGTGATACGCGCAGTACTTTGCTGGGTCATGAGAGGGAGGGAGTGGATTCGGTAGTGGCTTCGGCTCCAGGGGTTTCAAATGCTTTTTCCTGATCAATACCCCTAGAGCTTTGGACAGGGGCATATATAATGGGGTAAAGGTTCTTTGGCCTTGAGGTTGGAATCTGGTGGTTTGTGTGTTGCTTCCGGACGCGCCGGAGAAGGGTGTGGCAGCCATGGGCCTTGGAGGGGGAGGGGGAGTGGTGGTGACCATACTGACTTCCGAGGCTCTTGTATTTGCAGCGCCACTCGGGCCCGCATTATTGTTACGGTTGAAAGTCCTCCTCGGTTGTTCCCTGTCGTGGTCAAACAGACCTTGTTTCATTGCATCTTCGATTTGCACCCCATCTCGTGTAAATCTGAGAAAGTAGGAAAGGGGATTACAATCATTCTCTGCATCAACTTTGGGTGGAGATTACGCACAATCATCCGGATTTGGTCCTTATCCGTGGGCCTTAGAGTCATCATTGACGCCTTTGCCCTCCATCGGATTACAAAGTCTGAGAAAGTTTCCTTGGGCTCTTGCCTTGTCGCTTCAAGATCACGAGTTGTAATCTCGATCTGAGTGTTGTACGAATATTGCGCGACAAAGGCCTCAGCCATTTCATCCCAATTCTTCTTCACTTCATCCTCTAACTTTGCGTACCAGTGGGCGGCCACACCCGACAGGGTTCGGCCGAATAATGAAAGCTTCTGTGGTCGCGTTAGGCCCATTGGCCGCAAGATGTCTGAGAACAGTCGGAGATGGACCATGGGGTCCCTGGACCCGTCAAAGCGGTCAATTTGAGGCATTTTGAACCTATCGGGCAATGTTACGGCCACGTCGGTGTATCCATCCTCGATATCCGGGATAGCCTTGACCCCCTGGGATTTCTTGAAGAGCTTCTCCAGTTTGCTCAATTTTAGAGCTGTATGATCAACCTCGAACTCGAAGGGAGAGTCCGGGTGATTGGGTGTATGGACCTTGGGCAGTTATGGTGGAAGCGGGGGCGGAGCTGGCCCCGTTGGAAGATTCGTGTCCTCTTGTAAGTTTTGGATATTCGGCAGGTGTAACAAGTCCGCGGGGGACCTCGTGCTACAGTTCGGACTCGATTTGTGTCACGGTTCTTAATCTGAACCAAAGAGTCCAAATCCGGCAAATCGTTTTGAGAAACAGATTTTTGAAAAAGCAGGGCCAAACATGGACTGCTTTGCCAGATACAGAGTCGCCACCTAAATATTTTTTTATGGGAGAATTTAGGAAACCCTGACTCGGTGCCGAAGGCCACATGTCCGTCATCACCGGAGTTGTCTCGGCTCGGGAGCTTGGGTACGATCGGGGAAGGTCAGCTATGAGCACCCCCTTTCGCCCGGTCCGAAGACCGGCCTCTACTAACCGTGATATCCGTTTTTGAAAACTTTATGTGTTCTTAAACCAATTGTTAGCCTAGAATTACTATGTTATGCGCGCAGGAAACAAGTATAGACCAAATCGCCCAAATTGGAACAAAACATTTCATGTTTGTTTTGAAAATGGTTTGCTACTCGCAAGTAGGCTAAAATGCAGATTTTGCCACCCTCAAGTGGGCTTTTAGAAAAGATGATTTTGCCACTATCTAGTGGGCTTAAAACTCACAGTTTTAATGCATTATTCCAATTTAGGTAATTCAACCTCCATCCACAGGCATTCAAGCAGTTATATCACATAAGCAGCTAGCCTCATGGTAATCATACTGTCATGGCAACACTCACACGCATGAGATATGCTAAAGCACAAAAGCTTACCTAGTACTCCGAGCCAAAACAGAAACTAGTCAGTAATCATATGCATGATCCTAGTTTATGTTAAAAATGGCTAATGCAACACATGCAAAGATGCAATCTAAACAGGCTCGGCTAACCCTAAAATGGCATATGAAATGCTACAAGTAACATGTATTCAATTTGGAATTGAAAAGTACAATGTAGTTTGTATGATGTACCGAGCCCGGTGCATGTCAACAAATGCATGAATGCACGCATGCATAGCATAAGGTATGCTAAAATAAATGTGCCCTAATCTACCATCATAAGCAGGTAAATAAAAGGGAAGAAAGAAGTTGAGGTTGGAAGACATGCACACTACGCACACACACTTATTACAGACACGCCCTCACTCGGAGGGGTCAAAATAATAATACAGCCCGAATAATTATTACAAAACTTCTAGTCTAATCAAAAGAAGGTACCAAGGGAAGATGGCCGCAGCCCCCGCCTTGGGATGAGTGAATAATGCACGTTTGATCCAACTTGCCCGGAAACTCGTTGCCATAGCACTACTGCCTCTGTTTTCACTGCCTTTTCTTCTCTGAAAACTTGTCAAAGTCCCAGAGAACCTTCTATGAGCATTGCAGAACATCATCGGCTGGGAGGAATAGCCACCGGCCGTGTACAATATCCATCGGCTGGAGATAAAGCTATCGGCACTGAATAAATAGCCGGTCGGCACTGAATGTTGCCGGTCGGCAGAAACTTCCTGCAGAAGACAATTTTGACAACAACAAAGGACAGGCAGTGTATGGCATGAAATTTCAAGCAAATGTGTGCACCAACACATCCCTTATCATGCTTTTGACTCAAAGGGGTGTGTTCCTTGGTTCTCGGACCACCAATTGCGCATTTCGATACGTGATGGTTCAAGAAACCAAGTATGCGCTTTGATTTCAAATGTCATGCAAACCAAACAAACACATAAAGCCCAACCTCTATCACATGATCAAGAGGCAAGGCATGCATGCCAATGCAATGCAACCTAGGTATGCAAACAAGAATACAAGCATGCTATGCAACTACATGGCATGCACAATGCTAACAACATAACATGCACAACGCTTTGAAACATGGCATACACAATGCAAGATGGGCTTACACCAATACAAGTGGACCTCAGCCACACTCACATAGGAGGCCATAAGATGAAAATGAAGTGCCTCGAAATGCGTGCACGCGGGCACGCAAACCGAGGCAATGACATATGCAATGCAATGGCTAAAATGGCATATAGAATGCAACATGGACTTATACTAACATGAGAGAGCCTCAGCCACACTCACATGAGAGGCCGATGGATAAAAATGAAGTGCCTCGAAATGCGTGCACACGGGCACGCAAACCGAGGCAATGGCATATGCAATGCAATGGCATGGAAAATGATATGCAAACATGCCAATGGGATTTCAGCACTGAAATGTGGGGGAAAACAGCCCCGAAATGAGGCGAAAACACACCCGATGCATGGAATAGTCCCGAAACATGGACTTTTGGCACCCGAAATGGCTTACAGCTATACAAAGCATGCACAATATGGACATGGAGCATGAAGACAGAAGCAAGACAGCTCTGAGACAAGAATTTTTACAGTTTATGACATGGCCGAACAGCAAGCAAAGATAGGGCTAAAATGGCATACAAAAACGGCCCTAAACATGAGATTATGAAGCAACTCACAGCTGTTGACCCCAAACATGTTAGGGCCCTTCAACAACATTGAAGAGGGGCCACAAATAAGCCACTTTACAGAGCTGTAAAAATCCTAAAAACAAACATAGATATGGCTAAGCTCTTATGCAAGAAAAAGGGCCAAAAGGTGGCCAAAGAGGCAAGTGGTATGTGCACAGCCCAAACTGAAAAATTACCTTCTACAACATTGAAGAGGGACCAAAAATAAGCATATTTACAGAACTGTAAAACGGCCAAAAACAGAAGCATGATAGGCTGCCAAAGCATGCAAAAATAGGGACCAAAGAGAGGATATAAAGGCAAGTATAACATGGAGGTCCCAAACAGTGTTGAGCCCTTCTTCAATGTTGAAGAGGGGCTCAAAATAAGCCTATTTTCAGTTTACATCAGGCTCCAAAACAGATCACACGCAAGCCAAAAATTCTATGCAAGATTATGACATTCAAGGAGGATATTGAAGCAAGTGCAAGCTACTGTCCTCAAACAGCAAGAGGTCCTCAATCAAACATGAAGAGGACCTCAAAATATGATGATTTACAGTTTGGGTCGGAGCCCAAAAATGCAAGCAACTATGGCTTAGATATGAAGCAAGAAAAGACTAGAAAAGGGAAGAGGAGGACTCACCCTTGAAGACCAGCAAACCAGCACCTCATGGACCAAGTTTAGGTGCTCCCAAGCTCTGGAGAACAGCCTCAAGCTGCTGGAATGGGCGTTGGATGCCTTGTGCTATGAGTTGATGAAGAAATGGCCCAAGAACAAGGGTGTTTGATGGTTGAATGGGAGAGATATAGTGAGAGATGAAGGGATATATGTATGTATATATCAGATATATCTATATATCTCTGGTTTTTTCTTCCAAAAATCCAACCTCAACAATGGAGGAGGAGAGGCCCCTTATATAGGCAATACTAAGCTTCTAAGACAAGCTTCAAAGGGTGAAAGGGGTTTAAAGGGGAGGTCAAGGCTTATTGGAGAAGCTTGGATAGCTGGTAGGCTTCTTGAGGAAGCCAAGATAAGGGGTCAAGGCTTCCTCAAGAAGCCTTGAGCAAAGGGTGCAAAAGAGGGGTCCAAAGGTGGTCAAGGGTTCAAAATAGCAACATATATGCACGGGGGAGTGTGCTGGTGCATTCCAACTGGCACAGCTGGGATGCACCAGGCTTGGAGAGTGCAAATGGTGCAAACCGGCCAGAAAATTTGGTCGTCAGCCAAAATAAAGTGCCGGTCGGCATAATATTTTGCCGGTCGGCAACATAGATTGCCGATAGATGATTCCAATGTCAAAAAATGGCCGGTGGGTATGCAAATTGAAGCCCCGGAAGTTAGCTTTCCAATGGCACAAACCTTGCATCAAAATTCCTCCTGTGAAAAACGTTATGCCCTTTTTCGTGAAGCCGCGCAGATTCGATCCAACCGGGATGATGCCCGACTTCATTTGATCATATCTCCCCCACCCGGACTTGGATCTAGGAGATTCTTGAGTGAAAAATGAAGCCCCGGAAGTAAACTTTCCGATGGTGGTGGCCCCATAGCTAAACTCCAAGTGTACAGACAGATAAGCCCGATTCAGCGAGGGCTGCTCGACTCGCTTCTACCCGGATTCGTGCCGAACTTCTCCCAAACTAGTTTTTCCCTCTCCTTTCCTCTTTTCTTCAACTCCAAACCCCTAAAAAAGTGTTTTGAAAGATTTGCCTCTCTTCTTGTCGAAGAAACTGAATCTTTGCCCTGCACATCTCTCAACACTGAGCAAACCATCAGTAGTGCCCAAGTCTTAAGGGCGGTCAAAAATGGGGTGTCTACAGTAGGGTATTCTGGGCATTTGGTGGGGCGTTCTGAACAGTAGGTGCCTGCTCAGGTAATGGAGCCCCTGCCGGAGGAGGGACTTGATGCGAAGCAGATGCAGCATTCTACTGTTGCAGTCGGGTGATTAGTTCGGCCTGTTAGGCCATGATCGCGGCCTGCTGTTTGGAGAACTCCGTTTGTCGGGCTGCATCATCATGCATCTGTCTCATGCTCTCCTGCATCTGGTGCATTAGAGCCTCCATCCCTGATGTATTTTGTTGATCCATCTGACTAACTGGTATGTCTATTTCTACAGCGGTAATTGAGACCTCAGTCCTATAGTCCTCTGATGAAGTAACCCACTGCCCTGACAACCTTTGTTCTGACACACTGCGCCTTTTCGGCTTTCTTTTGGTAACGGGGGGTAAAGAATGGAACACTGGCTGTCCGTCGATTAGATCCTCAGATCGATTGAGTCGACGACCTCGTGTCCAAAGTGCTTGGGGAATGCCTGCTGGGTTGGAAGCAATAGTGCTAGAACTGACCTAGCAAAAGATAAATAAAGCGAAAAGGAAATAAATAAACAGATAAACGGACAGCATAACAGCTTAAAATAAAATGCATGACACACAGCCGGGCATAGCAACACACAGTCAAAAAGCTGAATACATACTGTCCTCAAAACACTGATTATTATCCCTGTAACACTGTCCCCTAAAACAGAATCTGATATCCGCAGATAACTAATTCTCAAATATTGGCTGATGCCCACAGGCCTGATACCCATAATATTGAACTGATGCCCGCAGGCCTGATGCCCAAACTCATATACTTAACTGATGCCCGTAGGCCTGATACTGACAATACTGAACTGATGCCCGCAGGCCTGATGCCCAAACTCATATACCGATACATGCATTCCTGTAGAGACGCACTCTAAAGCACATAACAGATAAGTGAGAGCCAAAACACCCCTATGTTGGTGGTAGGGTTTCCCTGTCCTATTTTGTCAGGAGCTAGGGTTTCACTACGCACATAGCGGTTTCAAACAACCTATAAACGGGTAAGCAACCTGTCCTAGTTTGGAATGGTCTCTATGGATCCGAATATGCACTAGGTCGAATGGTCAAAGAGGGTGCCCCGGTAAAACCAGGGTTTGTGTTCCCATACTGGCAGAGCCCACAACCGGTCAGCCTTATGGTCATGCCTTGACAAGACAAGCCTCCGGCAAACCGTTCAGGAATAGCAGATGGCAAACACGGTGTCCTAGGCGCACCAATGCAAATGCAATGCAAAGAAACACACAAGTGTAGTCAAAAACAGATATCATGAGTTCGAGTCAAGTTCTCTAAATCCCCAGCAGAGTCACCAGAAACTGTAACCAGCTCGCGGGGGACCTCGCTACAGCTCGGACTCAATTTGTGTCACGGTTCTAAATCTGAACCAAAGAGTCCAAATCCGGCAAATCGTTTTGAGAAAACAGATTTTTGAAAGAAGTGCCAAACATGGACTGCTTTGCCAGATACAGAGTCGCCACCTAAATTTTTTATTTTGGGAAATTTAGGAAACCCTGACTCGTTGCCAAAGGCCACGTGTCCGTCATCACCAAAGTTGCCTCGGCTCGGGAACTTGGGTACGATTGGGGAAGGTCACTTCGTGAGCACCCCCGCTCGCCCGATCAAAGATCGGCCTCTACTAACCATGATATCTATTTTTGAAAACATTGTGAGTTCTTATTCCGGTTATTAGCCTAGGTTACTATGTGATGCGCACAGCATATAAGTATAGACTGGGTCGCCTGAATTGGAACAAAACATTTCATGTTCGCTTTTTGAAAATGGTTTACTACCCACAGGTAGGCTTAAAACATTTGATGATTTATTCCAATTTAAGTAACCCAACCTTCACCCACAGGCATTCAGGCAGTTATATCACATAAGCATATAGCCTCATGGTAAGCATGCTATTCATGGCAGCACTCACACGTATGCAAGGATGCTAAAGCATAAAACTCACCGAGTACTCCAAGCCAAAACAAAAACTCGTTAGGAATCATGCATGAATCCTAAATATACAGAAATACCTAATGCAACACATGCAAGAATGCAAACTATAGCAGGCTCGGCTATTCTAAACATGGCATATGAAATGCTACAGCTAACATGTATTCAACTTGGAATTGAAATACAAATGCAGTTAGTATGATGCGCCGAGCCCAGTTCATGCAAAACAGATGAATGAATGCAAACATGCTATCATACTGTATGCTAATTGAAATATGCCCTAATCTAACCATCATAAGCAGGTAAATAAAAGGGAGAAAGACGTGGGGTTGGAAGACATGCAACACACACACGCACACTTATTACAGTTATGCCCTCACGCAGAGGGTCCGAATAAATATACAGTCCCGAATAAAAGAATATTACAGTCCGAATAATATACAAATTCCTAATTAATTAATGAATTAACTAAGAAGGTAAATAAAACTGTAAAACTGGCATGCAAGCCAGGGACTGCCTTGCTTTTGATGAATGATGCATGTCTGGGCTGCCTTGCGCGGAAATCCACCGGGATGCCCCAATTAGCCTCTGTTTAGCAGTTCATCTTGGAAAGCGTGCCGAGCTCCGAAAAGTTGTTGATTCTTCATTTTGCTGCAACAGAGAGCAGGAAAGGGGCATAGCAATGTATTTTCACAGATATATGCATGCCTCGATCCTCGTGCCACCAATCACGCATACCGAGGCATGATGGCCGAGGAGTCGAAATGCACAATTCAATATAGGATGAATACACATGAAAACACCATAAAACCTAACTCCATGATGGATAATCCGGAGTGTCGGTGACTGGGGAATTGAGACGCGTTCCGTCACTCGGAGTACGAAACGCACCTTGTTTCCCGTGCCCGGGCTAACTCCTATTCCGAACACGATGCAATATGCATGATATGCATGAAATGCAACTAAGATACAATCCTAACATACACAATGCTATGAAAATGAGATGCCTCGAAATGCGTGCACATAGGCACGCAAACCGAGAAAATGACAGAATGCGATCTAAGATACAACCTAGTATGCACAATGCTATGAAAATGAGATGCCTCGAAGTGCGTGCACATGGACACGCAAACCAAGGCAATGACATATGCAATGCAAATGATATGGAAATGGGATATGGGCTTACACTAACATGAGAGAGCCTCAGCCACACTCACATAAGAGGCCGATAGATGAAAATGAAGTGCCTCGAAATGCGTGCACACGGGCACGCAAACTGAGGCAATGGCATACGCAATGCAATGGCATGGAAATGGCATATAAAATGCAACATGGACTTATACTAACATGAGAGAGCCTCAGCCGCACTCACATAAGAAGCCGGTAGATGAAAATGAAGTGCCTCGAAATACGTGCACACGGGCACGCAAACCGAGGCAATGGCATACGCAATGCAATGGCATGGAAAATGCAACATGGACTTATACTAACATGAGAGAGCCTCAGCCACACTCACATAAGAAGCCGGTAGATGAAAATGAAGTGCCTCGAAATGCGTGCACACGGGCACGTAAACCGAGGCAATGGCATATGCAATGCAATGGCATGAGAATGACATGAAAACATGTTAATGGATTTTCAGCAATGAAATGTGGGGGAAAACAGCCCCGAAATGAGGCGAAAACACACCCGATGCATGGAATCTCTCCCGAAATGCAAAATTAGGCACATAGAATGAACTATAGCTATATGAAGCATGCATAATTGGTACATGGAATGAAAAGACAGAAGCAAGGCAGCCCCAAAATAAGCATTTTACCAGTACAAATTATAGCCAAACAGCAAGCAAGGATAGGGCAACAATGGCATGCAAAAATGGCCCCAAACATGAGATTATTAAACAACTCATTGCTGCTAACTCCAAATAGGTTAGGGCCCTTCAACAACATTGAAGAGGGGCCAAAAATAAGCCACTTTACAGAACTGTAAAAACCCTAAAAACAAACAAGGATATGGCTAAGTTCTTATGCAAGAAAAGGGGCCAAAAGGTGGCCAAAGAGGCAAGTGGTATATGCAAAGCCCAAACCGAAAAATTCCCTTCTAAAACATTGAAGAGGGACCAAAATATGACTATTTATAGAACTGTAAAAACCCCAAAACAGTATACAAACATGCTAGAAATGCAATGCAAAATGAGGTTCAAAAGTGGCTATAACACAAAGTATACAAAATATTCATCAAACAGCCAAAGACCCTTAATGAAATATGAAGAATGGGCCAAAATAAGACTACTTTTAGTACTGTAAAAAGGCCAAAAACCGAAGCACGATAGGTTGCCAAAACATGCAAAAATGGGGATTAAAAGAGAGATATAACATGAAGTGTATAAAATATGCCTCAAACCAAGAAAGGCCCTTAATAAAACATGAATAATGGGCCAAAATAAGAACTTTTCTAGCCCTGTAAAATGACCAAAAATGGAACCAAGATAGGCTGCCAAGTCATACAAGAATAGGGGGCCAAAGATGGATATAAAGACAAGTAGTACATGGAGGTCCCAAACAAAGATGAGCCCTTCTTCAATGTTGAAGAGGGGATCAAAAGAAGCCTACTTACAGTTCATGAGAAACTCCAAAATAGATCACACGTAGGTTAGAAAAAGCATGCAAAATATTGACATACAAAGAGGGTATTGAAGCAAGTGCAAGATGGAGGGCTCAAACAGGGTTGAGCCCTTAATGAGACATGAAAATGAGCTCAAAAAAATGACCTTTTCAGTTTTGGTCAGAGCTCAAAACAGTAAGCATGATGGCTAGAGGAATGGTGCAAAAATGAACTAGAAAAGAGGGAAAATGGACTCACCCTTGAAGATCAATATTTTTGTTGCTTCTTGGACCAAATTTGTTGCCTCTTAGCTGCTGGAATTCCTCCCCTTGCTGCTGGAATGGAGTGGTGGTGGTAGAGCTTGGTGGTGATGAAGAAAATGAGGTGTAGCTTAGGAATTTTCAAGGAAAATGAGAGAGATGGAGTGAGATAAGTGTATCAAGGCTTGAAGCAATTTTTTCTAACCCCTTCTTCAAGTGTTGGAGGCTGGTTATATGGAACAAAAAGAGGGAGTAAAGGTGGGGGAAAAAGGAGACAAGCTTTCCCCCACAAAATATCCCCCGGATTGAGATATTTTCTAGGGGATAAAGCTATACAGCTGTAAAGTGAACAGTGTGAGGATCATGGCCAGCAAGGTATTTTTGTTTCAGGTGGCCGGCCGGCCACATCCCCTAGCCGGCCGGCTAGGGGTCAAAAGGGTCAAGTTGGTTTAGTGGCCGGCCACTACATAATGGTGTCCTCCCATGTGTGTACATCACAAGTATGTGGTTCAAAGTTCAAGAAAGTGGCCCCAGGTTGTTCAACATTGGCTCGGAAGGAGGGGTTCAAAAGGGTCATGCAACATTAGTGGCCGGCCACCAACTTTTAGGGTCCTCCCATGTGTGTACATCACAAGTACGTGGTTCAAAGTTCAAGAAAGTGGCCCCAGGTTGTTCAACATTGGCTCGGAAGGAGGGGTTCAAAAGGGTTAAGCAACATTTGTGGCCGGCCACTAACTTTTAGGGTCCTCCCATGTGTGTACATCACAAGTATGTGGTTCAAAGTTCAAGAAAGTGGCCCCAAGGTGTTCAACATTAGCCCAGAAGTGTGAAAAACGGGCATCGGAGGGCGTCGGAGGATATATAACTGGTTGCTGCAACAATTACTGGCCTCCCACCCTTCTACGGCCTTCCCAGTGATAAAACAGAGGTACCCTGCCAAAAATGAACGAAAACCGTTGCAAAACGAATGTTCGGGGGCCAAAACGCGCAGTTTGGGGTCCCGAAAATGGGCTGTTAAGCACCGAAAGTGGCATTCGGCCACGAAGTGGGTTTCTCAGACCCCAGTGTCCCTCAAAATGGTGAAAATAAGATGTATGCCAAAAATCAGAGCAAATGGAGATGGTTAAGCGGTCCCGAACCGGGGCACACGGCCAACGGTCCCGAAAAACCAGAAACCGGACTCCGAAATGGGCAAAATGGCCTGCGGCCACTGAGAGATGGTCTACTGGACCTCTCCCTTCCCTCAGGAAAAGAAACTGAGAAAGCCGAGTCTGGTTCGCAAACCGAGGCAAGGCACAGAAGAGGGTTTGGAAGTCCGGAGGCAGGGCTCGCAGCCGCGACTCTGAGACTTCTAAACAAGCAATATCACCAAGTGCTCAATTGGCGACGTCTGAATCTTAAGGTCGGTCAAAAATGGGGTGTCTACAGGTGTATCCTTTTAGTCTGTTGCAACTCCTTCGAGAGGTAAGTTGGAGGTTGCGATCGAGTTGTTTCTACCATGCACCGCTTTTGTCTTTGCATAGAATGTGCACCTCTTTGTCATTATATGGAACATACCTTTCACATGAGGTCCTGCATAGTCTCACTTGCATAGAACATGTATTTGTTATTCGAGCATGGAGCATGCATTTGTTACATTTGCATGGAATATGCCCTTCTCACGTTTTCATAGAATATGCACTTTTCGCATTCGCATAGAACATGTATTTGGTATTAAGCATAGAACATGCTGTTAATCTTACATAGAACATGCATTCCTATCTTGCTGTATCTATTAAGTTTCATTCTTATGCAGGCACAATATTGTATGTACGGTTCATTCAAAGCTGGTCTAACCAAATGATATTGTATGTACGGTTCATTCAGAGGGATTCCGGGTAAGATCATTCCTGTCCTTTGAACACCTTGTTTTGGTTAGAAGCATTCGGGTATACCACACCTTGTTTTGGTTAGAAGCATTTGGGATGTGTGCCTGACTCTTATACCTCTCTTGTTGGTTAGAAACATTGGGACGTGTGCCCGATGTTTATACCACCCCCCTGGTTAGAAGCGTTTGGGATGTGTGTCTGATGCTTATACCTCTCTTGTTGGTTAGAAACATAGGGTTGTGTGCCCGATGTTTATACCACCCTTCCGGTTAGAAGCGTTTGGAACGTGTTCCAATGCTTATACTACCTTGTTTTGGGCTAGAAACTTTGGGATGTGTGCCCGATGTTTATACTATCCTCCGGTGTTTACACCACTTTCTTTTCCCTCTTGCGCGTGATGCATTAGGACATTTTGGTTAAAAGCATCTGGATGGATTCCAATGCTTGTACCGCTATTTGTTTTGGTTGCATAATAGTTGGATGTGTTTCATTTGTTATCACTGTTCTCTATGGTTCGAAACCTTAGGATGTGTCCCTGGGTTCACACCATTCCTTTCCTCACGTGTGCCATGCGTTGGAATCTTGTTTGCCGCCTCGGGTGCGCCCGATGGTTGTGTTATTCTTTGCCTTTTCTGCGTAATTCATAGTTAAGATTACATAATTTTCTTATATCCTTTCCGCCTTAAATGTGGTTTGGTTTGTAATTCCCCTGCCTAGCGTGTTTGTTTACTTGCTTATGTATGAGTTTGATGCAGCATTTCTTTGTATAACATTTGCATCTAGATGTTTCGTTACAGTCTCATTGCATGATCATAAGTTATGCTCTTGCATCATGCATGTTATTTGCATCTTGCCCTAGAACTACGCTGGTTTCATTCCTTGCAAAGGGATACGTAGGCAGCCTGTGGGCGCAACCGTTCATTGTTTTTGCTTGTTTGTTTGTCAAAGTCTTCGGCCTTGTCAAAAATGGGTCGTCTCTGGGCTTTGACATTTACTCCCATCATTTCATGACTTCCGAGTTCTGTCAAAGAGGGGCAATTGTAGACACCCCGTTTTTGACCGTCCTCAAGACTTGGACGTCATCGTTTGAACACCCGATGATTGTGCTTACTCTTGTTCGTTTTGAGTCCCTGAAGGTCTCGGCTGAGCGCCTTGCCTTGGAGCGTCTAATCTTATCTGTTTTGTGCTTGGTTGTGGTGCAAGAGCTTGTTGCTTTACTTCTGGAGGGGAAGGTGGCCTGTTGGCTATCTCCCTAGCCTATCGGCCATGACTTGTGCCTATCGGCCACCAGTGGTGGCCGATCGGCTATGTTTATGGCCGGTCGGCTACATTTATGGTCGGTCGGCCACTGATGATGGCCGGCGACCATTTTTCTCCTTTTTTAGATATTTATTTGTCAGCTGTTGTTTACTGATGCTCATCTCCATACACGTGTATGGAGGGATGAATACAAGCCTTTAGCTTGATTTTCTATATATAGGGGGTCTTTCCCCCATTTTGGAGGGTTAGAGATTTTTGAGCACATTTCTTCCTCTCTCTCTAGAATTCTCTCTCTTTCCTCTTGTTTTATGCTTGAAGTTAGAATTCTCTACACATTTGCACACTAGCCCTTAACCAAATTGGACCACCTTGGAGCTGAGCCCTCTTGGGACCTATTTTGGGTTATTGGAAGGTTGTTTGAGCCTAAGAGAGTGACTGTTTTGTGCTGTGCTTCAAAGGTATAAGACTTACCTCATTTAAGCTCTTTGTACATACTTGTTTTTCCATCTCTTTATGCTGTTTTAGGCCTAGTTTTCAACTACAATTTTTTTTTTGATTTTTGGGCCTTAACATGTTGGTTTGAAGTCATTTTGTGTTAAGGGGTTGTCTTCCCTTCTTGTTGCTTATTTGTGTGAGCCTTTATACCATCTTTTAGCATGTTAAAGTCAAACTTTTTGGGCCTTTAAACCACTGAAATTCAGACTTATTTTAGTGGTGAAAAGTATGTTTTGAAGTCCAAAAATGGAGGGGCTAGCCTCCCCTCTTTGTGTCTGACTTCCATGCCTAGTTAGCATCACATGATAGCATGATTTTGTGGCTTAACTTAGCTTGATCTCAGCATGTTTTAGGCTCTGTTTTTACATGTTTAAATTCTGTTTTGGGTTGGTTGGAGCATTTGTTGGCTGTTTTTTATACATGTAGTGCAATTGTGCTTACTAGTCTAGCATGTCTAATGGTTTAGCCTATTATTCTAGCTTGTGTTAGCTTAACTTCAGCATGTTTTAGCCACTATTTTGGCATGTTTTAACTCTATTTTGAGTTAGTTTGGCCCTTTGAGGATTGTATTGTGTGGTTGTGGTGCAATCTCTTTCACTAGCCTAATGTTTTAGGCTTTTAAACATGTCTTGCATGTGTTGTTTTCATGTTTTGGTGTCATTTTGCATGTCATTTCAACACTGAAATATCTGCCACCTCCCTCATTTCTTCACTTTTCCATTTTCTTTGAGGTTGGGTAGCCTTAAGGTTGTGTTTAAGCTTGAGATTGAGACTTGTGCCTAATGGTTTTAATCCTCTTTTGAGGGTTTCTACTAACCAACGACATGATCTCTCTCATGTCTTAAGTCATCCTTTGGTTGACCCATCTCTCATTAGTGGACACTCACCTTGGACTTAACCGGTTAAAGAATGATTTGGTAATGTAAAATGTGTAAACAAAATTTGACAAGTAAAACATGAACAGGGTAAGCATGTTGTGTTGCATTGCATGTGTTTGGATCAGACGTTAATCCAAACACAAGAAAAATGGGACATTTCAGACTCAAAGTGATGAAACGTGCCACTTTTCTTAGTCATCGTCACCCTTGATCATGCATGATAGGGTGGTGGTTGTTTTGGTCTTGTTTGTGCATTCATTGACCTTGTACAACCTTGGTCCTTTGGCCATCATGCATGAAAATGCTTGGTTGATGGCTTAAGAGCCAAGAGCAACACTCCTTTGAGCTTGAGAAATGATAAAGAGGGTAGAAGTACACACATATATTCCTTGGAATACATTGCTTTGCCTCTGTTTGCTCTTTGTTGCAGCAAAAAGGGAAATCCAGGAAATTAGTGGCCGACCGCCCAATTGAAGCAGCCAACCGGCCACCAATGGTAGCTGACAGCCTCCATTGGTAGCCAACTGGCCAGAAATGAATTTTCCATCAGTATGTTCCTGAGTTGGAGCAGAGGTATTCTGAGAGTTGGCACAATTTTCAGAGATCAAACGAGTGCAAATAGAGGTATCCAAAGCCAAGGCGGTGGATTTTCGAGAGAAAACTAACTGAGCATGCAAGCATCCCTCACTTCCCGAGGCCGTTCATTTGAATTGTTTAGCTAATTAGTTCATTAACTTAGCCATTTTGTAATTAATTAGTTAAGTGTTTAATTAATTAACTCGGTTTGTAATTAATTAGGTAAGATAGTTAATTAGTTGTTTTGTAATAATTAGCTCAATTAGTGTAGCTAGTTAGCTTATTTATTCGGACCCTCCTTCGCGAGGGCACAACGTTGTAAAGTGTGCGTGCGTGTGTGCATGTCTTCCAATCCCACGTCTTTCTCCCTTTTATTTATCCGCTTTTGATGGTTAGATTAGGGACACGTTTCAATTAGCATACCGTATGCTTGCATGTTTGCATCATTCATTTGTCTTGCATGTACCGAGGCTCAGCGCATCATTCAAACTATATTGTAATTTCAAAACTTATTTGAATACGTGTTTCAAAGCATGTTATCAAATTGTTGCATTCATATGCTATCTTAGTAGTTGAGCCTATTAATTTCATGTCGCATGTGTAGCATTAGGCATCTTAACATAGCTAGGATCATGCATTGTTTCTAACTAGCTTTTGTTTTGGCTTGGAGTACACTGTAAGTTTTATGCTTTAGTATACTTGCATGAATGTGAGTGTTTCCATGTTTCACATGCTTACCATGAGTCTATGTGCTTAAATGATTAACTGTATGAATGCCTGTGGATGATGACTTTGTTTCCTGAATTGGAACAATTCATCAAATGTAAGTTTTAAGCCCACTTTGCGAAGTGGAAAATCATGTTTTAAGCCCACTTGAGGTGGCAAATCCGTATTTTCTTAGCCCACTTGAGGGTGGAAACTTCAAACCATTTTCGAAAACAAACATGAGTTGGATTCGTTCCAAGTCTTGTGACTAGTCTATACTTGCTTGTGCGTGTCACATAGTAAAGTTAGCTAATAACCGGATAAGAACACATGAGGTTTATAAAACAACATATCATGCTTAGTGGAGGCCGGTCCTTTGATTGGGTGAGTGAGGGTGCTCATTTCAGGAGCTTCCCCTCTCGTACCCAAGTTCCCGAGCTGAGGCAACTTTGGTGATGACAGACACGTGGCCTTTGGCACGAGTTAGGGTTTCCTAAATTTTTCAAAAATAAAATATTTAGGTGGCGACTCTGTAATCTGGCAAAGCAGTTCAATTTTAGCATTATTTGATTCAAATCGATTTTTCAAAATGATTTGCTGGATTAGACTCCTTGGTGTTTATAGTCTCGCATTGCACTTTATGAGATTAGATTCAAAATCGTGACATGAGTCCGATTTGTAGGACCAATTCGAGCTATCCGAAAGGGGGCATGAAGAAAGTCGAGTCTACAAATGTGTACGCTCGTCGAATGCTTGACTTCCTCAACAAGAAACCTCAGTTTTGAACCATCAAACCTTGTGCCTTGTTTTGAACCAAATAGTGGTTTTCAGGCCTGTGCCTCTAGTGACTTGCTGCCCACTAATGTGGCCGGCCGCCCACTATTGGTGGTTGGCCGCCCAATATTAGTTGTTTGCTGGCCACTAGTGCAAAAAACCAAATATTTTCTGCCAGCTGTTCCCCCATGTGCATGCACCATTCCAGCTATATATATACAAATATTTTTGAGATAGGTACATGGTTTTCTATATATAGATAACCTCCCCTTTTGGTTTCATGGTTGGAAAAATTAAGGAATGAGAAAATATTTTTCGAAGAGCAAAATTCTCTCTCTCTACAATTCTCTCTCTCTCTCTCTCTCTCTCTCTTGCAACTACTTAGCCTTTGCTCAAGCACTCTAAACCAAACCTGAAGAGTTCCTGGCTGAGGTGATTTGGGCTTGAATTTTAGCTCTTGAGGCAGTTGAAAGTGTGAAATTGGTAGTTTTTAACTCAACGGTTCATTTCTCTTCAAGAGGTATACCTTTTAGTGCCTTTTGTACCATCTTTATACTATCTTCTTATCATCTTTTTCCTTTGTTTTTGAGCTATTTATTACCTATGTTTTTTGGGCTGAAACTTGTGGTTTAAGGCCATTAAAGGTAGAGGGGTTGATAACCCTTCTTTAAACCTTGCTTTTAAGGCCTTTGCCCTTGTGTTTCCCACCTTCTCATCACCTTATTTTGAGATTTTTACCATTGATTTTTAGAGGTTTTTCAGAGGCAAAAATCATGTTTTGAAGTCCCAAAAGTGGAGGATTTGCCTTCGCTCCTTGTGCTTGTGTGCTAGTTTTAATACCTTAATATTTTAGCTAGTTGTTTTAGTTGTTTTTTGTCTTAATTCCAGCACTTTTTTAGATTGTTTCATTGCTTTTATGAGTTAGCTTTATTCATGCTTTGTATAGTTGCTTGTAGTGTAACGGTCCTCATAGCCTTGGTGGTTTAGGCCTGAACGGCCTTAGCCACCAACCTATTTGAGTTGATAGTGTTTATTTCTTGCACTTGTATTCATCTCTAATTACCTCTGCAACCTCCGTCCTTTCTTGGCTTTTTTTTTGCTTTGAAAGTTGTTTCAAACTAGTTGCTTGTTTAAAGTTTGAGATAGAGGTATTATGCTTAATGGTTTAATTCCTTTGGGGGTTCATTACTAACGGCATGGTGTCTCTCTTACGTCTAAAACAACTCTTTGTTTGGTGCTCCTTTCCATTCGAGGACTTAAAGTTCATTTTTGGACTTAATGAATTAAGGAATGGATGATAATTGGAATGAAGTAATAAAATTGGAACTAAAAGTGATGCAAGATAATAAAGTAATTTGGTGTTCAATCAGACATTAATTGAACACATTGAGTCTTGAGTCGTTTCATACTTGTTAGTGATGTAAACGGTTTAAGAATCAATGTCAACCCCTTCCCTTGATCAATCCATGATAAGGAGGAGGTTTTGTTGGTCTTTTGTTATGCATTTATTGAACACATAATGAAATTGCTTCAATTGATGGCCTACGAACCAAACCTACCTCTCTTTTGACCTGTTTGCTGATAAGGAGAGGCAGGGTGGACAAAGATCCCCTAAGAATACTCTGGTTTGTGCTCTGTTTGTCCTCTTTTGCTGCAGGAAAGAACCAACATCAGTGGCCAGCGAACCACCACTTTTTTTGGACAGCAACCCACTATTAGTGGCTTGTCGGCCACTACTTCTGGGTTGCCAGCCACTTTTTCAAGGCAGGCAGTGTCATTTTTCCAACAGAGCAGAGCAGAAGCTGAGGTGAAAAATAGTGCAATTTTACAACTGTGCAACAGAGCTATTCTGGCAGCAAAACAACGGGCTTTTCAGGTGGAAATCCGCGTGCATGCATAAGCATTCCTCACTTCCCAGGGCTGATTAGTTAGAGTAGTTAATTACTTAGCTTAGTTATTTCTTTGGTTGTATTTGTATTGTTAATTTGTAAGTAATTAATTATTTAGTTCCAATTTGTAATAATTAGCTAGAATAGTTAAGTAATTGTGGTGTTGTAATAATTAGCTAGCATAGTTAGTTTGTTTAATTCGGTTTGTAATAGTTAATAAATTAAGTAATTAGCTTAGCTAGTCCATTCATTCGGACCCTCTTATGCGAGGGCCAAGCTTGTAATAATGTATATGCCTTCCAACCCCACATTTTTTTCCCTTTTATTTACTTGCTTACGATGGGTAGTTTAGAACATCATGTTTCTTTTAGCATACCCCATGTTTGCATCCACTTTTCTTGCATGCATCAAGGCCCGGTTCATCATTCTAAACAAAACATTGTAGTTTATATACTTCGTTGCATACATGTTTAAACAGCATGCCGTCAAAATTGACTCACATGACATAATTAGTAGCCCAGCCTATTAGTTGCACCATTGCATGTATTGTATTAGTCATGTTGCATTAGCTAGGGGCATGCACGTTTTCTAACTCTTTTGTTTCTTTTGGTTTGCCTTAGAGTGCTAGGTGAGTATTTTATTTGCTTTAGCATATTGCATGCATGTGATTGTTGCCATGATAAGCATAATACCATGAGGTTAACTGTTTAATTGATATAATTGCTTGAATGCCTATGGATAAAGTCTAATTGCTTGAATTGAAATAATATGACTAATGTACATATGAGATCACTTTTTCAAGTGGTACATATTCGAAACAATTTTCAAAAACATACATCAAATCAAAGTGTTTCAATTTTTTGCGAATTTGTCTATACTTGTGTGCGCATCACATAGTAATGCTAGCCTAATAATCGGAACAAGAGCATATAATGTAAATAAGATTCACATCATGATTAGTAGAGGCCGATCTTTGATCGGGCGAGTGGGGTGCTCAATTCATGACCTTTCTCTCTTGTACCTAAGTTCCCGAGCCGAGATAATCTTGGTGATGACGAATATGTGGCCTTTGGCATGAGTCATGGGTTTCCTAAATTTCTCAAAAATATTTAGGTGGTGACTCTGTATCTGGCAAAGCAGTCCATTTTTGGCATTTTGATTCAAAACCGATTTTCCGGTTTTGGACTCTTTGGTGTTTATCTATTTCACATTGGTCTTGTGAGATTAGATTCAGAACTGTAGGAGTTCGAACTGTAGGGCTAGTCGTATCCGAAAGGAGCACAAAAGTCAAGCTACATTAGGCAAAATACCTAAAATGCTCTACATGCCGAAAAATGTACAAGAGTTCGAGAGTACGACGTGGCCGTACTCCCGGACTACCGAATAATCACCCACGAATGCCTCTCTTGTGGGAGATACTCTAAAGAGCATGTTAGAGTTACTCTTAGTAATTTATGATCTTATTAAAGGGTTAATGTGTTAGAGCAACTCCAATCATATTCTTCATTTATTATTAGCTAAAACATAAAAAAAAAAAAAAATTATTTTGCCTAAATTATTATTATTATTTTTTTATCTATATACTCCAATGCTGCTATTTATTTTACCTATCTATACATACAAACTATTTAAAAAGCCTCTCAAAACTCTTCAAATGTAATTAGCTTTAAAGAATTTTGTTTAACTAGCTATTATAATAACTAACTCATTAGAGCGATTAAAATATAATAATATTAATTATAATAACTAACAAGTCTCATTTAAAAATCTCTTCAAAATGCTGTTATACAATGTCAATTTTGTTGTATAAATTACAGGCTAATGAAAGATTTTTCCAATTCAATGAGTGCAAGGTAAACAACTTGATTGACCTAATTCATCATGTTTGATATGAAAATAAGATTACAATAATGTTATATTTGTTTAAGTAGAAATGTCATTACAATAACGCTACATTTATTTTAGTAGAAAATATTTTTCAACAAAAATTAAAAAAAAATATAAATACTTTTCATAGAAAATGCTTTTTTGTATATTTGGTTACATCCTTCAAAATATTGTATTGGAGATTATATTAATGAGGTGGAGGTGGTAGAGGCAGCGGCAGAAGTAGTAGTGGCAATTGCGATGGTAATGGTGTAGAAGAAGAGGTGGTGGTGGTAGCGGCAGCATGCAGTGACGGGGTGAAGGTGGTGGTGGCGATGGCGATGGCGATGGCGATGGCGATGGTGATAACAATTGTGATGGTGTGGTAGCATTAGTAAGATTTTGGTCTGAAAAATAGTTTTCACCTTTTAAAAGTAAAAATATTTTGTGCCTAGACAAACTTATTTTTCATTAACTATAAAATATATATATATATATATATATATTTTCTATTGCCTTTTGTTTTTCGTTGTGGATCTTACTAACAAGTGCCTCTAAAGTAGAACAAAAAATATATAGAAATCACAAACCACTTATCACTAAATTCAATATAATTTTTTATAAATTTCAAAACACATCTTAATCTCTTTATACATTTTCAAGAGACTTTTTCTCATATTCCCAATATTAACAAGTGTCATGGACAGTTATTAATATTTGTCTTTCATTATACCAAATGCCAAAAATTTGAGAAAGTACAAACAAACGGAACGGAGCAGAACATAACTATAAATTTTATGATAATTGACATTTTACAATGTATTAAACTATGTTTTTTAATAGACTAGCGTTTAGGCACGTGCATTGCACGTGGCATGTGGCATGTGATTTTTCACCAACTATTAATACTGTAATTATATGTCTCTTAAATTGGTATGTGATATGTATACAAAGTATGGAGATTTCTATGGGTAAATTGATTTGTATCCAAAATAAAACTAAACAATAAATGAATACATACTCGACTGAAGAATTTAAATGATAAATCATAAATTTTATAAACATAAACATCACTTTATAGCTAGATTATTGAAATCACAATCGTATCTTAAACAATAAACAAGTCATTTAAATATATAGTATTACAAAAATCATCTTGTTAGGTTTTTGTTCTTGACAATCCAGTTTGACAAAACTCCTTTCAGTTGTAATTTTATTCGTTCTTTTGTTTCAGTGAGGCTATAAGTTTTAGATGCTAATCTAACCCGAATTGTGCCTTGCAGAGAAGTTTGTGGTGTTAATTCTTTCATGTTTGCCACTTCACTAACTATGTCAGGGATCGAGCTGCCTGGTCAGCTGGCAAGGGTCCAGGGAGCAGCAGCCATTGGCGGGTCTGAGGCAGCGCCTATAGACACCCTATTTTTTACGGCCCTTACAACTTGGACGTTCTCGCATGCACAGCCAATGATGAGTCTAAATGCTCGCCAAGTGCTCGAAGCCCTCAGCGGAATGCCACAACTTTGAGCCTTTCAAACCCTACACCTTTTTGTCTCATTTTTGGACCATGCCTTGGTCTTTCCAGCCTGCAACCTCTGGTGGCCTGCAGGCCATCCCTAGAGGCTGTCGGCCATCATTTTTGGGCTGTCAGCCACTGATGTGGCTTGCCGACCACCAATGTGTTTTGCAGATATTTTATGTCAGTTGTGCTAGTTGTTTGCATAGATGCATGCATTTATCCCCACGTGTAGGGTTGGATCTCCTTGAGGGAATTACATGTTTTCTATATATAGGGACCCTCTCTCTTTTGTAGAAGGTTAGAAAATTTTGAACTCAAAAATTTTCCTGTCTCTCTACAATTCTCTATCTCTCTACAAATTCTCTATACTTTTGACTGCAATTCCTTAACCTTTGCCTATACACCTTTAACCAAATCTCACCATCTTTGAGCTGGAAATTTTGAGCTTGGTTTGAGCTCTAGACAGTGTTGTTTGCTTGGTTTTGTTGCTTGGAGTTACTCTTCTCTCCAAAGGTATAAGACTTTACTTGTAGCTTTGTTTTATTTGCTTTTATTCCTATTATTTTTTCATTGTTTTGGGCTGTCAAAACTCTGTGTTTTTTAGGCTGAAGCTTGGGTTTAAGGCCATTAAAGGTTGAGGGGTTGATAGTCCTTCTTTGTACCTTGTTTTGGAGGCCTTTGCCCTTGTGTTTCACACCCTTTTACACTCTTTTCCCAAGCTTTTAAATACTGATTTTCAGAGCTATTTTAGTGGCCAAAATCATGTTTTGAAGTCCAAATTTGGAGGGGTTAGCCTCCCCTCATTGTGTCTTGCTTACTAGCCTAGGTTGTGCCATGTTTTAGCATTTTAATCTAACTTGTTTTAGCTCAATTCTAGCATGTTTTAGGACACTTTAGCCTGCTTTAGCATTGTTTTAGGCTGTAGTTTGTATTTAAGCTTTGTTTTGCATGCTTCTAGTGTAATAGTTCTCATAAGCTTGATGTTTTAGGTCTTAGGCATCACTTATTTGAGTTGATAACACTTATTTTTGGCTTTTCATACTTCATTTCAGCATTAATAATCTCTGCAACCTCCTTTCTTTCTTAGTTTTTAGTTTTTCTTTGAAAGTGGTTTCAAGTCACTTGCTTGCCCAAGTATGAAATTGAGGTTTCATACTTAATGATTTAATCCCTTAGGGGGTTCATTACCAACAATATGATGCTTCTTTCATACCCAAAGCAACTTGTGTTTTGAGCCCTTTTCCATTGGAGGACTTTAATTCACCTTTTGGACTTAATTGGATTAAAGAATGGTTGGTAAATTAAAATGAGTAGCTAAAACTTGGGACTAAAAGTGAGCAAGATAATATTTGGTTGTATTCAACCAGATGTTAATTGAACACGTGAAAGTTTGAACCATTACATACTTGTTAGTGATGAAATGATTCAAGTCTCCAAGGTCAACTTCTTCCCTTGATCATTCATGAAAGGCAGGAGACTTGTGTCTTGTTTTGCATTTATTGAACTTACACACTTCGTTTCACATGCCATCATGTAATGAAATTGATGGTTTGTGAACCAAAGCTTGCTACTCCTTAGATTTTCCCATGAAAAGGAGGGGTAGGTTGTGCAAACAAACCCTTGAAATACCCTGTATACACTCTGTTTGTCCTCTGTTGCAGCAAGATGAAGCTGTGCAGCAATGGCCGGCAGGCCACTTTCCATGGCCGACAAACCACTATCCATGGCTGACAACCTTCAACCATGGCTGATTGGTGGCCAGAAACCTTTACTAGTGGCCGGCCAACCACTGATGCAAAAATTCAGCAGAGTTTTGGTAAGGCAAAGCAGAGTGAGCAACAATGTTGATGTTCAATTGTGCAAACACAGGCATTCAGAAGCAAAATGGTAGTCTTTTCAGATGGAAACCGAGCATGCCCATGCACATCCCTCATTTCCCGAGACGTAGTAGTTAGTTGTTTATTTTAATCATTAATTGCACCTGCATTGTAATTATTTAATTAGTTAGTTAATTAGCTAATTAATTCAAGTGTCATAATAATTACTTAAGTAGTTTAGCTATTTAGTCGATTTATAATAATTAGCTTAATTAACTTAGCTTTAATTAGTTAGCTAGTTAGCTTAGTTTATTCATTTGGACCTTCCTAGACGAGGGTATCAATGTTGTAATAATGTGTATGTCTTCCAACCCCACATCTTTCTCCTTTTTATTTATCCGCTTTTGATGGTTAGATTGAGGACATCATATTCAATTAGCACATCACATATTTTCATCCATTTGTATTGCATGCACCGAGGCTCGGTTCATCATTCTAACTGCATTGTTAGTTTCAATACTTCTTTGAATACGTGCTTAGACCGCATGTTATCAAGTTATTTCATGTGCCATATTAATAGCTGAGCCTAGTAATTGCATATCGCATGTGTTGTATTAGTCATGTTGCATAAGTTAGGAATCATGCATTTTTCTAACTCATACCTTTTTGGCTTGGAGTATTAGATGAGCCTTTACTAGCTTTAGCATCTTGCATGAAATGTTAATGTTGTTATGTCTAGCATGCTTGCCATGAGGCTAAGTGCTTAATTTCTATAAACTGCTTGAATGCCTGTGGATGAAGGCTATTTGCTTGAATTGGAATAATTTGAGTAATGTTCATATGCGATCGCTTTTTCAAGTGGTCCATACTTCTAAACAATTTTGCAAAAACAAACATAACTTGAAATGTTCCAATTCTTGCAAAGTTAGTCTATACTTGTGTGTGCGTATCACATAGTAATGCTAGCTTAATAAACCGGAACAAGAGCATATAACATAGATAAAAAACATATCATGATTAGTAGAGGTCGATCTTTGATCGGGCTAGTGGGGGTGCTCAAATGTATTCATGACCTTCCTCCCTCGTATCTAAGTTCCCGAGCCGAGACAATCTTGGTGATGACGGACACGTGGCCTTTGGCACGAGTCATGTGTTTCCTAAATTTTTTCAAAATAAAATATTTAGGTGGCGACTCTGTATCTAGCAAAGCAGTCCATTTTTGGCATTTTTTTATTCAAAATCAATTTTCCAAAAGATTTGCCGGATTTGGGCTCTTTGGTGTTTATCAATTTCATATTGCACTTGTGAGATTAGATTCAGAACCGTGGGAGTTCAAATTGTAAGGCTTATTTCGAGTTTCCCAAAGGGGGCACAAAAAAGGCAACCTACAGTTTCTGACGACTCTGTTGGGGAATTTAGAGAACTTGACTCGAAACTCATGATGTGAAATTTTATCTATAGTTATATGTTTCTTTGCATTGTATTTACATTGGTGCGCCTAAGTCATTGTGTTTGCCATTTGCTATTCCTGGATGGTTTGCCAGAGGCTTGCATAAAAGCTTGCCAAAAGGCTGACCGGTCGCAAGCTCTGCCACGATGGGAACACAACCCTTGGATCTAGACTACCGCTATACCGTTTGATCCTCCTTTCATTTCTCGGTGTTAGGTGTGAAAGGTATATTAGGTAGTCATGTTGAGGTACCCTTTTTGACCATTTGGCCTAGTTTCATATTGAAAGCCATAGAGACTGTTCCAAAACTAAGACAGGATGCTCACCCGAATACAGGATTGTGTGAAGCCACTTTGCTTGAATAGCCAACCCTAGTTCCTGACGAAACTAGGACAGGGTAACCCTCCCCCCTCATAGGAGTGTTTTGGATCTCACTTCATTGGTATGTGCTTTTAGAGTGAAACTCTACAAGAATGTACGTATCAGTTGCAAGTTTGGTATCAGATTTGGGGGTAGAAATCAGTGTTGAGTGCAGTTCTCCAGCTTTTGATTACAACTGTGTGTCGTTAACATCTGAGCTGAGGTACTGTGCGGTTTCTGATTTTTGTTTTTCTTTTGCTTTATTTCTTTTTGCAAGGTAGTTTATCACAATAGCTTCAGACAGTTCGAATACCCCCTGAGCACTCTAGACCTGTGTAAGGAGACTTTACAGATCTTGAGATTTTATTAGGGGACAACTTGTGTTTGCTTCGCTTCTACCGGTTACTAGACGGAGGAGAGTTAGGCACAATTCACCAGTTCAACAATCACTTGCATCTAGTCAAGCTCAATTTTCTACATCTAGACCAGCAAGAGATCACTCACGTATTCAGATGACTCAATACCCTGTAGTCAGTATGGAGGAATTGATTCGTCATCTCTAGCAAACAGTGGAAATCATGGAGCAAGATACTGTTTGCCACGCTGAAGTTACAGCCCACCAAGCTGAAGTGATAAACAGGCTGCAGCCACAGCAATCACAGCCACCAGCAGCTTCTGCTTTCCATGCATCTTCTGCGGATATCCCAGCACCCGGAATCACTACTAATGTCTAAGAGAATCTGGTAGACACGATCCCACCGCAAGCCTCAAAGGCACTAGTGTACCAAACTGAGCCTCCGTTTGAATTCGAAGTTGACCCGACTGTACTTAAGGTCAACAAGCTGGAGAAGCTTTTCAAGCGGGCACAGGGCATGAACTCCATCCCTGACATCGAAGATGGATATACTGACTCTGCAGTAACCTTGCCAGACCGGTTTAAAATGCCACACATAGATCGGTTCGATGGCTCTGGAGATCCCATGGTTCATCTGTGATTGTTCTCTGATATCCTGCGGCTGATGGGCCTCACCAAACTTCAAAAGCTATCACTTTTTGACCGGACCTTGTCAAGAATAGCGGCTATCCAGTATGCAAAGCTGGAGGATTCAGTAAAGCGGCGCTAGGAGGAAATGGTTGAGGCCTTCATCGCACAATACTTATAGAATATGTAGATCGAGGTCACAACCCATGATCTTGAGGTAACCCGTCAAGTGCCAAAGGAGGGCTTCTCAAACTTTGTAACGAGATGGAGGGCCAAAGCTTTAATGATGACTACTAGGCCGTCAGAGAAGGATCAAATTAGGATGGTGGTCCGCAATCTGCAAGGGAAATTATTACAAAAGATGATCGTCTTACTGTTGTTCACATTCACTGAGCTCCATGAGATAGGGGTTCAAATTGAAGATGCAATGAAACAGGGGCTGATAACCGATGAGAAGGAGTAGGCCAAGAGGTCTTTTGCGCGCAATTCCAATGCAACCACTAGTGGAAGCACTACACGGCCATCTGATGTGAATGTCGTCACTACTATAACCAAGACCGCCAACCCTTTCACCAGCACAACTCCACAAACCTCAAACAACCTAGCCCTATCCCAAAGGGTCTTTACCTCACTCTACATGCTTTTACCCCAAGGCATGAAGGTGCTGATCAAAAAGGGGCATCTTAAGCCACTAGAGCCTCGCCCACTACCTGATCCTCTCCCACCTAAACACAACCCAGCCAAGTACTATGCTTTTCACCAGCAGCATGGTCACGACACTAACCAATGCTTCAGGCTACGTCATGAGATTCAAGATCTCATCGACAACAAGGTGATAGCACCACCCCAAAAGCCAAATGTAACCACTAACCCTCTCACAGCCCATAATCAAGTCCCTCCACCCCGGCACTTAAATCTAATACATACACTGGCCATCCCCTATGACCCCAGCGTATATATTACCCATTCTCACCTACCCAGACCGACGTTGTTCATCCCTGAAAGCACGAACTTGTGCATGATGGACACGTCCACACTTCAACCTGAACCCGTGATGGTGACAATAGCAGAAGGGGAGATGTTGGCCTTGGAGGAAAATATCAGTCCATTGCCTGAGAGCTCTGCAGACTTATTTGAGGAGGTGTATGACCCGTGCTGTTACATTATGCCGACCGATCAAGCCAAACCAGAAGTGGTATTGCCGATAGCAATGGAGGTCAATGTGGTTAGAGAGGATGGCCCAAGTTAGGGACTGGATGATCTAGCAGAGCTAGAGGAGGACTTAGACAATTTGTAGTTCTTTGACGAGCAAGGTCAAGGAGACGTGTAGATTGATTGGTTTGATTTGAATGGGTCGATAGACAACTCTGGGTGGCTTAGTGATGAGCCTGACAAAGAGGAAGAAACTGAAACAGGGAGCAAGAATTGCTGCAATGGCTGGAATGGCCGGAGACAAAGGAAAACTACAGAAGAATACCGGTGTGGGACAATCAGCTCTGTACTTTGATCAGTATGTATCATTCTGTACACACTCTTGGATTAGAAAATATCAGAATCTTCTGCCTTTGTGATCAATTTTCTCTATGGACTTCTAGTAGTGTGTCTTTTGCTTTTATAGAGGAATTGACCTATACTAGCACATCATGGGTGATGTTGAGTCTCTTAACCACCTTCCATCTTTTTGTATCTCTACGGCTTTTTCCTCAGTTCTTTGCAGTTAAGGCATCAGGAAAAGGCTACCTCAAAGTCACCAACCAGGCTATCCTTATTGTCTCCAAGCTTCTCTGGTTCGGTTTCCATATTCTTGAGCGTGTCAGCCACCAATGAGTGTGCAAAAGAAAGAATAAAGTGTGCAAAATAAAGAAAAAAAAATGTGCAAAAGAAAGAAAGAAAGAAAAGAAAAAGAAAAGATTCATTGATTTAGGGGGAGCCTCCACTTTTACTGAACAAATACCCCTTGATTTCTAGCGGTTTAACTTTCCTTTGTTGTGCTTAGATTCTCTTGCCAGAGGTCCAGCTTTCAAATCACTGCTAGGATTTGAATCTTGTGTTTGTCGAACTCCAAGAGTCACACACACACTTTTATCATGGGATTTATGCTTTTCATATAATGCATCACTTTATTTTATGAGGAATATTCTAGAGTCTGTGCACATTCTGTTTTCAAGTAATTGTGTTTCTTGGATAATCATGTGTGTTTTAAGGTACAAATCTGAAATTCCTTGCTTGCTCCACCATATTATTTTTGTCGTTTTGTTCTTGTTCATTATTTTCAATGCTTATGGTTGTTTTTAATGAGGGGGAGTTCGGGTTATCCTTACATTGCTTGGATTGGTAAGGGAGATTGGCTTTAGTTGTTTTGAATGTTGTTATGCACTGCTTCTTTATTGTTTCCTTCTTGCATGCTACTGCTAATTACATCATCATAACCTTACTTGTGTGATTTATGCTTTTACTAGAGTTGATTGGGCTTTCTTTGACAATTCATGACAAAAAGGAGAAGAAAGTTTGAGGGTGCATATGTTTAGGATTTTCATCTATTCATGCTACATGTTCTTAAAGTCTTAGGATTTTCATCTATTCATGCTACATGTTCTTCAAATCTCCAATTTACATCTATTCATATTTTCATCTCATGCTTCAAGATAATCTTGTCATATGTCTATTGCTTTTTCATATACTCTTATGGCACTAATAGTTGTTTTTGAAATTATGGCACTAATAGCTATTTTGCAGATCATGACCTTGAGAAAGAAGTTTGTTTTTGTTGGCTGTAATGGGTTAGGGTGATTAGGATTTTATTTGTTAGGTGTGTTTTGTTACGGCATTGCCAAAGGGGGAGATTGTTAGGTTTTTATTCTTGGTAATCCCATTTAACAAAACTCCTTTCAGTTGTAATTTTATTCATTCTTTTATTTTAGTGAGGCTATAAGTTTTAGATGTGAATCCAACCCAAATTGTCCCTTGCAAAGAAGTTTGTGTTGTTAATATTTTCATGTTTGCCACTTTGCTGACTATGTCGGGGATCAAGTTGCCCGGTTAGCTGGCGGGGGTCCAGGGGGCAGCGCCCCCGATGCAAAATGCAAAAATGCATTCGAAGTTGCTTATTCGCTCGAACGGCCGTTTGTGCGCTCGAGCGGAGAATGTTTGGTTCCAAAAGTTTGACCTATCTGCAAAAGTACTAGAAGTTGGGATTTTACGCTCGAGCAAACTTTCCTGCTCTCGAGCGGAGATCGTGGATCAGTTTCCAAACCTTCTTCTTGGATATTAGGGTTTATATCTGGAGATTCTTTGCTAGTTTCTTTAATATTTGTTTGAGTTTAAATTTGGTTTGAAAAGTATATATCAAAGGATTGTTTTTTTCGTTCAATACAAAAGAGAGTGTTGTTCTACGGTGGATTCTGTGGAATTTGGGCTTGAAGCTTTGGTGGATTCCAAAGTGGCTCATCGTCGTGATTCGACATTAGCGTTGTGGATTCAACATTGGGCAAGACTATTACCCAAAAGACAACCTAAGAAAGGGGGTGAATTAGGTTTTTATAATTAAAATTAATAATACCCTAATAAAATTATGACTAGCACAATAGATAAATATAATTAATGAAATAAAAATAATTGAAACAAGTGTCTTAACAACTATGTCAGTTAATGATTTTAGCACAGTAAAAATGTGAAATATAGCTATGGCAATTTAAAATAAAATAAAGAGATAAGGGAGAGAGAGGTAAACAAATTTATAGTGGTTCGGTTTCAACTCGGCCTACATCCACTCCTCAAGTTTCACTTGAGATTTTCCACAATGCTCTAGCTTCACAAGAGTGCTAGCAACCTCTTTACAAATGGAGCAATCCTCCACGGATTGTATATAGACTTTCTAAGTCAAAAACACTGAGTGTACTACACTCTTACAAGGTTGAAATGAATGTGTTTTTGCTTTCACAGAAAGCTACAAGAATTATCTCTCAAAGATAGATATAAAAGTGAAGCTCTGGTTTTTCTGTAGATCTCACAAAGGAAAGATGAGCTTAATGCTATAAGACTTAGTGTATAATTTTTGAGAGATGATGTAAACAAAAATTGAAGAACACTTCTCAGAGAATTTTTCAGAGAATAGATGTGAGTGATTATAGATCAAAGAATATTTTCTGATTTTTTTTTTTTTTAGTAACTTGTTTACATTAGAGGTTTTGGTATATATAATGAAACTTATAGCCATTGTATTCATTTAAATTTATAGCCGTTTATAGTCGTTGTATTCATTTGAATTTATAGCCATTTATAGCCGTTGTACTTCTATCATTACTAATTTGAATATCTTCCACTCCATCATTACTAATTTGAATATCTTCCACTTGAACCTTTTGGCCTTTTGAACCTTTATAGCCGTTTATAGCCGTTATACTTCCATCATTACTAATTTGAATATCTTCCACTCCATTATTATAAATTTGAATATCTTCCACTTGAAACTTTTGAATTGCTGCTGTGCTGGGCTGTTTGAACCTCTGTTTTGGGCTATTTGAACTCTTGATTTAATGAAATATTAAATACATTTTAACAGCATTTAGGATAAAGGTTTAGGTGAGAAATAATGAGAAAAAATAAATATTGATTCTATTTTTCTCCTTCAAATAAATTAAAACATAATTAAATAAATCATCAAAATAAATAAGTCTAACAAAGACAATTTTGAAGTGAAGACGGGGCTAGAAGAGGCATATAGGGGTCAGTTCAATTCAGGCGTGGATTTGCTAGGTAATTGAGAGTACACTTGTGTAATTCCTTTATGTCTTCTTAGTGGATTGTTTTGTGACTTTTGCATATGGTTTTTTTTATCACAATTGGAGGCGCTCCAATTGTAGTTTTTCCACGTAAATCTTTGTGTCGATTTGTCTTTAGTTATTTGATTGGGATTGCTATTTACTATTTAAAATTGATACATAATCACAAATCAATGTTTAGGGGATTTCTAGATTTTTCAAATTTCTATCAACTTCCCACTTCAATTTTTTATAATCCATACCTATATTACAATTGAATATACGAAGTTAATTATACAATTACACAATTTTGTTTAATAGTTCATCTCATAATACAAATTCATTGAACCTACTATTGCATATTATTTACATACTATTGGTATAAGAATGCATTAATATCAATATGTAATATATTTTTATATACCAAGTGTTGTTCAGTCTTGTTTTCTGTGCCACAAATATCTTGCATGATGAAAAATATAGCATTAGTCATTAGTATATTTTTATTTATGTAGAAAATATGGAATAATTTTTTTTAAAAAAAAATGGAATGGTATTGTAACTTAATATTTCGATTGATATAGGAATTTCATAATTGTTTTCACGATATTTATAGATTCATGCTTAAAAGTATTTGTAGGGTCACTTTCATGAAACTGTCAAGTTATATAATTTATTTATGTCATCTATAAGTGATCAACATATGACAAAAATTGATTAAAACTTTGTATTTGATGTACTTACTTTCTGCATCATTAAGTTGCTGCAATAATGTTTGGGCATCATTTGATTTTTTTTCCCTTGTAATTTGACCAAAATGTATGTATGAGGTACATTATTTTTCATGAACTTCATAACAGATAAGACACTTTCGACTTCAACTCGTCTAACTTTGCTTGTAGAATATGTTGCAACTTGCTATATATCTTCTATAGTTTTTGTTTCACTATCTTCTTGTTTTTCTTCTTACTCATCATTATAACTCATTATAATAAAAATATTTTGATGAGTAAGAGTTTGAAACGATATCATATTGTTATGAATTTCAAAATCCATTTTTCCTTAATAATCTGATTTTTTTTTTTTGTCACGGAAAAAAAGTACAATTATTATTGTGATAAAGGTGTTTTGCAAAATCTTGATTTGTTATTGAAAGTGTTTGTTGTGGACACTTGTTTGTATAACATGTATGTATATATGTATTGAATATAAGTTGATAGGAGAACAATATACAACCCCGCAATTTTTTCCTAGCAAATATAACTATATTATTAAAGCGATATATGTTAAAAAATTAAAGTATCCGATAGTAATATAGCATTACAGATTGACATTGTATGCATACAATAACATATGTAAATTTATATTTATATTTTTTTAATATATTTATATGTATAGACATTGACATATATAAGATATCACAAAAGTAATATATGAAAACTTTTACAACAATATAGTACATGTAACAATGAGAAGTAAATTGTTCATAATTAAATAGTTAGTCATAATGTAGATGTTTCGTGTTACATTTTTTTTTTTTTGTGTATGTATCATTTTTTTCAGAGTGATTCTACTTACACTACTACTTTACCTCTTTACACTCTCCATCTCATTACACCACTAAAAAAATGTGATTCTCATTACACCTATTATATTACCGAAACTAAACCCAAAGTAAGACTCTTCAAAACCCTTTCATCTCTTTACACCAATAGTTTTTGGAGAGAAAATAAAGGAACAAAGAAAGACGCAGTAGGGGGAAAGAGAAAGACGCCGTAGGGGGAAAGTGAATGGAGCCCATAGCGAAGTGCCTGTTCAGTCACACAATGCTAAACAATTTACATTCCTCCGGTGTTATGTTGCTAGAAAAAATAGATTTCTCCGACATTTTGTTGCTATAGATTTACAGAGCCACTTTCTTTCAAACAATGATTTTTAAATTTGTGTCAGGCCTGTTTGGTAATACAATACTAATGAATTTGAATTAATCCAGTGCCATGTTACGAGACAAACTTATTTTTTTCCAACAATGTGTTATCGTTCATAAAAAAATCGTATTCATAAAAAAAAAAACTTAACAAATTTTGTCTGTAATGAATTTATGATTGGAGTCCACTAATAATGCAGTACTTGCATTGTTGCAATGGATAAAAATATAATCCTTTCAAGCAAAAATATGTAAAAAAATGAAACTGGAAACACACGGTAATGAATAGCCGAATAAATTAAAAAATTCGACATTGAGTTACCGAAAATATATCTTTTATTCGGCAGTTAGTTACCAAATGTATATTTTTTATTCGACAATGTGATGCTGAACTATTTTATTTCAAAACACCAAACAAAAGTCAAAGAACAGTCTAGAAAAACGAAATAAAAATCTACCAAACAAATAAAAAAACTCACCATTTTACTTTTTTGATGGTTCTTCACCATTGTTTCTTTATCCATTGCTTTCTTCTATGATCAAAACACTATGATTCTCACTTTTTGAAAAGAGATGTGTAAGTGAGAAGAAAAATTGAGAAAGGCACAAAATGAGTAGGGATTGAAAACTGAGGGATGTAAGGAGATAATAAAATATATTTAATTTCAGTGCTTTGTCCTTAAAGGTAATTTTATATATGGGTAAAATTGAAAAAAATAAATAAATGAATAAAATAACATCTTATATGGAGGGTGTAAAGAGGTAAAGTAGTAGTGTAAGTAGAATCAGTCTTTTTTTTTTAATTAGATTATCAAATTAACATAAAAATGGAAGGGTAAACTACTAATAGGTCATAACAGTTGGATTTAATTTTCATCGAATCTTATTGAAAAATAAGTTTTAGTAAAATCACCGCTAAAAATAATTTTCTTATGACTATTTTTTGCATATGTCACTCAAAATTGACTATTAGTGACTTTCTTTTATCACGATTTTTATAAATTGTTGCTAAAACTTATAATTAGTGATGTTTTTCTATGACAAATATTTCAAACTGTTGCTTAAAGTTGAAAATTAATAACATTTTTTTGTGACGACTTGTTTAAATAGTACCTAAAACTTATAATTAATGACATTTTTTGTGACAATTTTCAAACTGTCCAAGAAAATTAACAATTAGTAACGTTTTTTAATAATGTTTGATGAAAAACGCCATTAATTCTTACAGGACCTATTGTACAATAAGTCTGCCTATTATGACCTACACGCAAGTCCCTCAAAATTGAAAGAAATTTGTGAATAATTAGAGATTAGTGAAGAAAAATTTTAAAAAAATAAAAGTTTATAGTGTTTGGTTTAGTTTATTTTTTCAAAGTTTTGTTTTGAATTATTTGGTTTTCATATTTTTTTTTTGTCTTTGACACTATTTTTTTTGGGATATTTACCAATAAATCCCATTTCATAAACAGTTTTACCAATCGGTCCTAAGGTTATTTCTATTGTTCTGATTAGTCCTATTAGTGGGGGAATATCTTATCAGTTGATCCTATTTCCTTTGTTTGGCAACATTGAGTGGTCAATTATACACTTCCTTGTGTGTGTCACGTAACATACATCATTCTAAGGCAAAAAGCATAAAAAGCCTTAGTGTACTTTGTTGATGTGTGGCACCCATTGTGTGTGTCACGTGACATACATCATTCCAAGAAAAAAAAGCATAAAGAGCCTTAGTGTACTTTGTTGATGTGTGGCACTCACTGTGTGTGTCATGTGACATATTGTGTGTGTCACGTGACACACCCTCATAAAGAGCCTTAGGCAAAAAGCATAAAGAGTCTTAGTGTACTTTGTTGATGTGTGGCACTCACTGTGTGTGTCATGTGACATATTGTGTGTGTCACGTGACACACCCTCATAAAGAGCCTTAGGCAAAAAGCATAAAGAGCCTTAGTGTACTTTGTTGATGTGTGGCACACATTGCGTGTGTCACGTGACACACCCTCATAAAGAGCCTTAGGCACAAAGCTTAAAGAGCCTTAGTGTACTCTGTTGATGTGTGGCACCCATTGTGTGTGTCACGTGACATATTGTGTATGGCACCCAATATAGCGGTCCCGGGTTTACCCTTGTTGTACAGTGATCCGGACATGTGTCCGTGGATGTTGGATGTTGTTTATTATCTTGTTTGCATCCTTTTTACTTTGTATATTGAGTATGGGATGTGTTGGGCAGGTTTGTTACAGGTTGGTTGTGTTTGGGAGCCTAGTGTTGCTGCCCAGATTTTTGGTCCCTCGCTCGAGCGAGGAGTCTGTCGCTCGAGCGAGAGTAGTGTTGCCCCGGTTCTGGACCTGAGAGTTGTAGTTTCTGGCTCGAGCGAGCTTTTCGTGGCTCGAGCGGTCTGGGTTTTTCTTCGCTCGATCGAGAACTTCTTGGCTCGAGCGAGAGTTTTCTGTGTCTGGTCGCTCGAGCGACCAATCCTTCGCTCGAGCGAGCGTGTTTTATATCAGCGGACAGCAGCGTCTAAAACATCACTTTTTCAGTCCTTTTCTTTGATTAAACCCTAAATCCGACACCCTCTCTCTCTAAACTTGCACTCTCTCTAAGATTTGATCTCCCTAAGTTGTGAATCTAGCCTAGGGCCTTTGTTAAAAAGATAGAGGGCGTTGAGAGCTTCGATTTAATCTGAAAAAGTTTGGATTTGGAGCAAGTTGATCTTGGAGTCTTCATCTCCTTTTTGGCTTAAACTTCAAGGTAGGGATATCCTACTCCTCTCTATGGGTTTTGTCTTTAAATTTTGGTATTTTGAGATGTTGGGCTTGGTTTGGTAATTTTGTGAAAGTTTGGGGCTTTTGTGTAATTTTACAAAAGTTGGGGTTTTATTCATAATAAACCTAGATGCATGTTTGGCATAGAAAAATAGAATGATTGTTGAATCATTGATGAAAATGGGACCCAAGGGTTGAAATGGTAATTATGGAAAATGGCCTAATTACATTGTTTAATTAATTGGGATAATTAATTGGTGAGAAATGAGGAAATGAAATGTTGATTGAATATCCATTTGTGCATTTATTTTCTGTTTTAGAAATAACTGCTTTGGGCTATCGGTGGAGGATAGTCGAGATTGTTGTAGACAATGCATGATGATTAGGTAAACGGAAACTAATCAATGGAATGTGTCATGGAACTTGACGGTTGATAGAATACATTAATTGTGTGTATTGTGTGATTGTATATAGAACCAATGTGTTTATATACGTTATGTGTAGAGGAGGAGATAGGGGATGTACTCCGCGGTTTAGGGGAAGATAGGGGATGTACCTCTAAACCGGATAGGTATTGGGAGGAGATAGGGGATGAACTCCGTAGACAGAGCTCATATGCTTGTCTAGAGAAGTGAAGATAGAGCTCATATGCTTATCTTTGTGAAGTGAAGTGTGGATACAGCTTATATGCTTATCTGTGGATATTGTTGATATACATATCTGTTGTGAAGTGTGGATACAGCTTGTATGCTTATCTGTGGATATTGTTGATATACATATCTGTTGAGAATGTGGATAGAGCTTTTATGCTTATCTGAATGTGAGATATAGCTTTTATACATATCTGTGGAAATGATGATAGAGCTAGCATGCTTATCTGTTGAAAAAGGGAAAATGAAAAGTAATTGGAACTTGTAAGTCGTTGACATAAATATGTAATTTATGTGATTGTATCAGTGATGACCAACTATCAATTGCTAATGTTTTAGTCATTGTCCATGGTTGGTTTAGTGTATTTCTACTGGGCTGTGGCTCACCCTATATGGGAATATCATTTTCAGGTGCAGGAAGCATGCCACCTCCAAGGACATAGCTTGGGAGGCTAGAGGCGGACATAGTGTAGTTGTTTTACTTTTGATGTATTACATGTAACTTCAAGCCAAGGGCTTAATGTGTAAACGAGTTAGTACTCTTTTGTTGAAACCAAGTGTTAACTTGGAAAGCTGTAAGCCCGTAGGGCATTTTGTTTTGATGTTAACATGTAATACTTATGTAATGAAACTCAATGAAATAAAGGAATGTGGTTAGTTTATATGTAAATGCATGTCTTATCTGATGGGTTTAATGTTATTATTTTCAGGGCGTTACAACTTGGTATCAGAGCGTACCGGGTTCGAATACTTTGGGTACGTGGGAAGTGATTAGGATCACAATGGGTTTGTCTCGCTTGATAGAGACGTAGATGTAGTACCATATGCTATGTGTTTATTTGATAACATGCTTATGTGACTATGTGGGTATGGGATTTAATTTCTAGGATATTGATTGGATCCTTGAGTTTCTGGGAGTCTTGTTGGAAAAGCACTTGATCAATGCTGTTTCTAACCGGAACTCTAGTAACGCCTCGGGACTATTATTATCCGGAAATGAAATTCGTAAGTGCTTATGTGTTTATGTGCTTATGTGGAGTGAATTACACTTGTCCATGCATTAGGACGTGAGTGTTCAGTTTCGGCACACCTATGAATGTGCTAACGATCTGTGTTGCCTTTATTAGGATGTCAGGACGAGGAAGAGGTGCTAGGCATGGTAGACCTGCGAGGCAGGAAGTACCGTTACAGGGTGAGATTCCGGCAGTGCAGGAGGGAGTTGGGCAGGCCAATGTGGCCGAGCCAGTGGGTCAGCAGGCTATGGGTGCCTTGGCCAGAGAGATAGCGGGAGCTTTGGGTATTCTTAGAGCTGGGAATCAGGCAGCTGAGACAGGGCCTTCCTTCTTGAAGAGGGAGTTCTTCCGGTGTAATCCGGACGAGTTTATCGGGGATCCTAAAGAGCCGCTTAAGGCAGATGAATGGCTCGAACAGACAACGAAGACGTTTGAGATGCTTGGCATCGAGGACGGAGCACTGAAAGTGACCTTGGCATCCTTCCAATTGAAGGGAGATGCGGGTCAATGGTGGAAATACGAGAAAGCTCGTGTTGGTGGTACTTGGGAGGCGTTTGTGAATGCTTTTCAGGAGAGGTTTTTATCAACAGCAGCTAGGGAAAAGCTGAGGGATCAGTTTAGCCGGCTTAATCAGCAGGGCTTGTCAGTGGCCAAGTTTGAGGCTACTTTTACCAGTCTGTCTAGCTTTGCACCTGAACTGGTGGCGTCTGAGGAACGCCGTTGTTATGAGTTTGAGCGGAAGTTGAGGCGGGGCCTCAAGTTGAGAATTGGTGGGTCATATATTTGAGAGTATATACACTTAGTGGACGCTGCAGCTCATATGGAGCTTATGATGCAGGAGGAGGATGAGGGTCAGAGAGGCTCCAAGAGGAGCCAGGATAGTCAGAGTGATGGCAGGAGACAGAAGGGTTATAACCCTCAGCAGTCTCAGGGTGCAGTCTCTAGATCGACCTTTCCAGTGCCGAGTGTAGGCTCGGGGAGAGGCAGTCAGGGGGAATTCACTTGTTACAAGTGTGGCCAGCTGGGTCACAAGGTTTCAGTTTGCCCGCAGAAGGGTGGGGGTCAGAAAGCTGCTTCTTCTTCAGCTAGACCGCAGAGTCAGAGTTTGGGCAGGGGGCAGCTCTTGACTTGTTATCAGTGTGGACAATCTGGGCACATGAAGAGGTTTTGCCCACAGTTGAGTGCCACTTCGGGAGCGTCTGGTTCTAGGCAGACGCAGGGTTTTCAGCCAGCTCAGTCTGTGTAGGCCTCGAGGGCCAATCCGGGGGCTTCGTCATCCCAGTCTGTGCAGCAGTCTTTTGCTCCGAGAGGTGAGCAGGTAGACCAGGGGCCTACGGGGCGCGTGTATGCTGTTACCGCGCAGGATTTAGTACCGGCTCCATCAGTAGTGAGAGGTACTTTTCTATTTTGCAACTCAGTTGCTAGTGTGTTGATAGACACGGGTGCATCTCATTCTTTTGTATCTGCTGCATTTGCATCTGTTTTGGAATTGGAGTTAGCACAGTTAGCATCTCCTATTTGTGTGGTATCGCCTTTGGGTGGTGAGTTGATCCTGAAACAGGGTGTTAGAGGATGTGATATAGAGGTCGCCGACTATAGGTTTCCTTTTCCGTTTGTTGTCATGCCCATGAAGGGTTTTGATGTTATTTTGGGTATGGACTGGTTATCGTCATACCGGGCTGTTATTGATTGCTACCGCCAGAGGGTCACGTTATGTACCTTGAGCGGGGAGTGGTTCCATTTCTTGGGAGACCGGGTTGGTAGTGTTTTGCCACCGGGGTTTGATTCGCGAGGGCGAAGTGAGCTTAGTAGTCTACTTGCCAGCTTTGAGAGTGGTGAGAGTGGTGAGACCCAGGTTGTGTTACCGAGGGTGGTTTGTGAGTATTTGGATGTTTTTCCCGAAGATCTTGTTAGTTTGCCACCTCACCGAGAGATAGAGTTCTCTATTGATTTAGTGCCTGGTACGGCGCCGATTTCTATGGCACCTTACCGTTTTGCTCCAGCAGAGTTGGTTGAGTTGAAAGTTCAGCTCCAGGAATTGCTCGATAAGGGCTTTGTTCGCCCTAGTGTTTCACCGTGGGGAGCACCGGCCCTCTTTGTTAAAAAGAAAGATAGTGCCTTGAGATTGTGTATTGACTACAGGAAGTTGAATCGGGCTACGGTTAAGAATAAGTACCCTATGCCCCGTATAGATGATTTGTTTGACCAGTTGAAGGGTTCCCGTTGTTTCTCTAAGATAGACTTGAGATCGGGTTACCATCAGTTGAGGGTCAGGGAGGAAGATATTCCTAAGACGGCATTCCGTACGCGGTATGGCCATTATGAGTTTCTGGTGATGCCATTTGGGCTTACCAATGCACCGGCAGTCTTTATGGACTTGATGAACCGAATTTTCCGGGAGTTCTTAGACCGATTTGTGGTTGTTTTCGTGGACGATATCCTTATCTATTCGTCTTCTGAGGAGGAGCACGAGGCACACTTGAGAGTGGTGCTTGAGTTACTTAGAGCCCATAGACTGTATGCCAAGTTTGGGAAGTGTGAGTTCTGGCTGGGGGAAGTCAAATTCTTAGGCCATGTGGTATCCGGGGATGGGGTGTCTGTTGATACATCCAAGGTTAAGGCAGTGCAAGATTGGGCACAGCCTAAGAGTGTATTTGAGATCCGCAGTTTTCTGGGATTAGCTGGGTATTACCGTCGGTTTGTGAAAGATTTCTCCAGGTTAGCGTCACCGTTGACTAGGCTGACTCGGAAGGGAGTCAAGTTTGTGTGGAGTGAGACTTGTGAAAAGTCGTTCCAAGAGTTGAAAGTTAGATTGACCACCGCTCCGGTGTTGATTATTCCGGAGAGAGGGTTGGGTTATGCGGTTTATTGTGATGCCTCACGAGAGGGTTTGGGCTGTGTGTTGATGCAAGAGGGGAAAGTGGTAGCTTATGGCTCACGTCAGTTGAAAATACACGAGAAGAATTACCCCACACACGACCTAGAGTTAGCAGCAGTGATCTTTGCCTTGAAAATCTGGAGGCACTACCTTTATGGTGAGAGGTTCGAGGTATTCTCGGATCACAAGAGTTTGAAGTATCTGTTTACACAGAGAGACTTGAATCTGAGGCAGAGGAGATGGATGGAGTTCATCGAGGATTATGATTTTGAGTTGCATTATCATCCGGGAAAGGCCAATGTTGTGGCCGATGCCCTTAGTAGGAAAACCATTAGTGATGTAGCTTGTATAGCCATCCGGGAATGGGAGATGTTGGGAGCACTTGGCGAGTTTGATTTGCTACTGGGCGAATCTGTTAAGACTGCGGCCTTGTTTTCTGTTGTTGCGCAGCCTACACTTGTGATTAGAGTGTTAGAGGCGCAGAGAGGTGACCTTGAGGTAGAATCCCTCCGAGAGAAGATCTCCAGTGGGAAAGTTGAGAAGGGTTTGACGGTGTATCCCGACCTGAGTGTGAGATACCGAGACCGTTTGTTTGTACCGGAGGCTTGCCGAGAGGAGGTACTCCGAGAGTTTCACCATTCGTGCCTTGCGGTGCATCCGGGAGGTACTAAGATGTATCAGGGTTTGGGTCGCCAGTTTTGGTGGCGGGGTATGAAGAGAGATGTAGCTGATTTCGTATCAAAGTGCCTTACTTGCCAGCAAGTAAAGGCCGAGCATCAGAGGCCAGCGGGTTTGTTGCAACCCTTGCCTATTGCCGAGTGGAAGTGGGAGCATGTCACTATGGACTTCGTTGTAGGTCTTCCGAGGACTCAGCGGGGTAGTGATGCTATTTGGGTGGTTGTAGACCGGTTGACTAAGTCGACGCACTTTATTCCTATGCGCGTGAGAGATTCGGTAGATCATCTTGCCGATTTGTATATTCGGGACATAGTGAGATTGCACGGGGTCCCAGTGACGATCATCTCAGATAGAGATTCTCGTTTTACTGCTAGGTTGTGGCAGAGTTTGCAGAGTGCACTGGGCACTAAGTTGACCTTTAGTACGGCTTATCATCCTCAGACTGACGGGCAGTCCGAGCGTACTATTCAGATCCTCGAGGATATGCTTCGGGGTTGTGTCCTGGACTTCAGTGGGACGTGGGAGAGGCACTTGCCATTGGTAGAGTTTGCCTACAACAACAGTTTTCAGTCTAGCATCGGTATGGCACCGTTTGAGGCCTTGTATGGCCGACCGTGTAGGTCTCCAGTTTGTTGGGCCGAGGTGGGTGATGCACCTTTGTTGGGTCCGGAGTTGGTTAGGGAGACGACGGAGAAAGTTGAGCTTATCCGTAGGAGGCTTGTTACAGCCCAGAGTCGACAAAAGAGTTATGCCGACCGTAGGAGGAGGCCTTTGGCGTTTGAGGTAGGCGATCATGTCTTTCTGAAGATATCACCTAGGCGAGGCTTGATGAGGTTTGGGAAGAGTGGAAAGTTATCCCCTCGGTTTATTGGTCCTTTTGAGATCCTTGAGAGGATAGGTGAGGTTGCTTATCGGTTAGCCTTACCGCCGCAGTTGTCCGGAGTACATGACGTGTTTCATGTGAGTATGCTTCGGAAGTATGAGCCAGATCCATCACATGTGCTGGATTGGACTGATTTAGAGGTAGATGAGGATGCCTCGTATGAGGAGAGACCGGTTCGGGTCTTGGATAGGCGGGATCAGGTCCTGTGTGGCAAGACCATTCCTTTGGTGAAAGTCTTGTGGAAACATCACGGAGTGGAGGAAGCCACTTGGGAACGTGAGTTGGAAGTCCGAGAGAAATATCCGGACTTGTTTGTTGATATGTAATCTTGTATTTAAATTTTACTTTTTGTTGAACTTAAGAGCTTTTATATATGTCTTAAGTTGTGAAACATTGAAAATGTTTTGATTATTGGAAGTATGTTTGGAACTTGCCTCATATGGAAGTTGAATGTGACACTATATGTGTTGAATATATTGTTGAAATTGGAAAGATAGTGCACAATGTTAATGCATGTTGAAAATACATATGTTGTTTACATATTGTGATATGTCTCTTGTCAAAGGGTAATGGGTCGAATTGTTGAATGTTAAATTGTAACATTGTTTAAAATGGAGGAAAACCTGTTTTTGAAAACTTGTGCTTAATTTCGGGGACGAAATTCTTTAAGGGGGGGAGGTTATAGCGGTCCCGGGTTTACCCTTGTTGTACAGTGATTCGGACATGTGTCCGTGGATGTTGGATGTTGTTTATTATCTTGTTTGCATCCTTTTTACTTTGTATATTGAGTATGGGATGTGTTGGGCAGGTTTGTTACAGGTTGGTTGTGTTTGGGAGCCTAGTGTTGCTGCCCAGATTTTTGGTCCTTCGCTCGAGCGAGGAGTCTGTCGCTCGAGCGAGAGTAGTGTTGCCCCGGTTCTGGACCTGAGAGTTGTAGTTTCTGGCTCGAGCGAGCTTTTCGTGGCTCGAGCGGTCTGGGTTTTTCTTCGCTCGATCGAGAACTTCTTGGCTCGAGCGAGAGTTTTCTGTGTCTGGTCGCTCGAGCGACCAATCCTTCGCTCGAGCGAGCGTGTTTTATATCAGCGGACAGCAGCGTCTAAAACATCACTTTTTCAGTCCTTTTCTTTGATTAAACCCTAAATCCGACACCCTCTCTCTCTAAACTTGCACTCTCTCTAAGATTTGATCTCCCTAAGTTGTGAATCTAGCCTAGGGCCTTTGTTAAAAAGATAGAGGGCGTTGAGAGCTTCGATTTAATCTGAAAAAGTTTGGATTTGGAGCAAGTTGATCTTGGAGTCTTCATCTCCTTTTTGGCTTAAACTTCAAGGTAGGGATATCCTACTCCTCTCTATGGGTTTTGTCTTTAAATTTTGGTATTTTGAGATGTTGGGCTTGGTTTGGTAATTTTGTGAAAGTTTGGGGCTTTTGTGTAATTTTACAAAAGTTGGGGTTTTATTCATAATAAACCTAGATTCATGTTTGGCATAGAAAAATAGAATGATTGTTGAATCATTGATGAAAATGGGACCCAAGGGTTGAAATGGTAATTATGGAAAATGGCCTAATTACATTGTTTAATTAATTGGGATAATTAATTGGTGAGAAATGAGGAAATGAAATGTTGATTGAATATCCATTTGTGCATTTATTTTCTATTTTAGAAATAACTGCTTTGGGCTATCGGTGGAGGATAGTCGAGATTGTTGTAGACAATGCATGATGATTAGGTAAACGGAAACTAATCAATGGAATGTGTCATGGAACTTGACGGTTGATAGAATACATTAATTGTGTGTATTGTGTGATTGTATATAGAACCAATGTGTTTATATACGTTATGTGTAGAGGAGGAGATAGGGGATGTACTCCGCGGTTTAGGGGAAGATAGGGGATGTACCTCTAAACCGGATAGGTATTGTGAGGAGATAGGGGATGAACTCCGTAGACAGAGCTCATATGCTTGTCTAGAGAAGTGAAGATAGAGCTCATATGCTTATCTTTGTGAAGTGAAGTGTGGATACAGCTTATATGCTTATCTGTGGATATTGTTGATATACATATCTGTTGTGAAGTGTGGATACAGCTTGTATGCTTATCTGTGGATATTGTTGATATACATATCTGTTGAGAATGTGGATAGAGCTTTTATGCTTATCTGAATGTGAGATATAGCTTTTATACATATCTGTGGAAATGATGATAGAGCTAGCATGCTTATCTGTTGAAAAAGGGAAAATGAAAAGTAATTGGAACTTGTAAGTCGTTGACATAAATATGTAATTTATGTGATTGTATCAGTGATGACCAACTATCAATTGCTAATGTTTTAGTCATTGTCCATGGTTGGTTTAGTGTATTTCTACTGGGCTGTGGCTCACCCTATATGGGAATATCATTTTCAGGTGCAGGAAGCATGCCACCTCCAAGGACATAGCTTGGGAGGCTAGAGGCGGACATAGTGTAGTTGTTTTACTTTTGATGTATTACATGTAACTTCAAGCCAAGGGCTTAATGTGTAAACGAGTTAGTACTCTTTTGTTGAAACCAAGTGTTAACTTGGAAAGCTGTAAGCCCGTAGGGCATTTTGTTTTGATGTTAACATGTAATACTTATGTAATGAAACTCAATGAAATAAAGGAATGTGGTTAGTTTATATGTAAATGCATGTCTTATCTGATGGGTTTAATGTTATTATTTTCAGGGCGTTACACCCAACAAACATTACACAATAACTGATGGCAATTACGTCCTTTGGCAACAAATAAGACTAAACGGAGCACTAGAAAACATATGGGACTAATTGGATTATAAGATCAACATTTAGGATTTATTGGTAAATTTCCTTTTTTTTTAATAACCCTTTTTATTTTCTTTTTAAATTCACTTAATTTAGTTTTAGATTCACTTAAATTCACTTAATTTAGTTTTTTATTTTCTTTGACACTATTTACTTTTAGATTTAGATTCACTTAATCTAAATACACTTAGAAAATAATTTGTTGTATATTATTTTTAGAAAAAAATTAATAATAATAATAATAACAACAACAACAAATATAATAATAAAAAATAGTACATGTTTGAATTTATAAATTTTTTTACCAATATTTTACTTTTTTAATTCTATTTAGATTATTAGATATTAGATTTTCATGTAAAAGTTTAATTTAAATATAAAATAGAAGGAAAATCCAGTATCTTTAATCACCAAAACTGAGAAAAAAATCAAAAATCAAAAACTAAAAAAAATAAAAATAAAAATAAAACTAACGAAAGTGGTTCTTATTTAGAATCTTGACATCATATCTTGATTATTAAAGTATCATGCGAAATATTACAGTTCATAAAATATAATTTAAATAAAAAGAAAGTATATGAAGAAAACCTATGAATTTTTGCGATGCAACACAAATCTTTATTTTAAAAACGCATGTGCTTTCTTCTATTTAGATTGAAATGAATGCATACAAGTTAAAATTCAACCAAAATTATTCACAATGATTTGATTTATGATGGACAATTGTAAATATTATGTATATTAATACAGAAGCAAACACAGGAAAAAAAAAAAGTGTAATTGTTTTTTGTTCTTCAATCATCATCAATATAAATAATAGGGAGATGATTTTTTTTATATATATTTTTTATAAAAAGAAAGACGGTTTGTTTATATATATATATATATAGAACTCATAGAAATAAATATATCGTTTTGAGTATTTAACTCTAAAAATAAAGAGATAGTTAGTTCATATAACACTCTTTATGATTTTAAAAAAATATAATAATTTTGAGAAGATAAAATTGAAATTTAAAAAAAATATATAAAAAAAAAACATAACAATTTCTTTACATTTTTATAATAGTAGTAGATTTTTAAACTTACCAACTACATTAAGATAATGGAATCAACCTGATCATAGATTATGTTACATTGTGTCAATTCATTTATTTTAATTATAATTTCTTATGATATGATATCAATAAAATATTATATATTATATCAGTAAACATCAACTGCATCCAGACAAATTTAAAGGTGTATAACATGAGTTTTTTGCTAGTATTTATTAGGGGACATTGCAAAAAAATAAAACAAATATAGCGATTCCGGTTTTCCTCTCATGTTTATTGTATTCCGAACTCGGTTCCATTGATAGTTGTTGATGTATGTATTTCATTTCCATCCTTTAATTCCTTGTATTTGAGTTTAGAATTGTCTTGGGCGTGTTTCGAACAGGTTGGTTGAGCTTTTGTCCCAACTCTTGTTGCCTAGATTTTTGGTGATCCGCTCGAGCGGGTCTTCTTGCGCTCGAGCAGAGTTTGCATATCTTTAGTAGTTTGTCCGTCTGCAAAAAAATACTGCAGACGTGTTTTTCACGTTTGAGCGGACTTCCCTACGCTGGAGCGTGTCAAGCTCGAGCGGTTATCCTTGCACTTGAGCGGGTGTTCGATGTCTGTAAAAGTACTAGAAGAGTGTATTCTACGCTCGAGCGGGTTCCTTCTTGCGCTCGTGTGGGTGGTGTTTTGTTTTGTGCCTTGGCGTTCGAGCGGGTTAAGTTTTTGTGTTTGACGCTCGAGCGTCTATTCTCCGCTCGAGCGGGTCATACGTATATCAAATCTGGACCGTGTGATTTTAAATCACTTTTTACACACACTCTCTCTCTCTCTCTTACTTTTCAAAACCCTATTTTGAGAGCCTCTCTCTCAAGAATACCACTTCTCTTTAAGGTTTGATCTAGTTTGAGTGACCTTCCATCCTTGTCCCTTTGTAAAAAATCTTGAGTTTTGGAGCATTTCGAAATCTTTCATCTTCTCCATTTGGTCTCATCTTTTGAGGTAGGGATAACTACTCATTTTTATGGTCTTTGATATAAACTTTTAGTTATTTTGATATAATGTTGAAGTTGGGTAATTTTGGGTGTTAGGATTTCAATTGTTGAAAGAGGGGCTTTGTTCTTTGGGCCATTACATGTGTATTTTGGGTCTCAAATGAGGTTATTGTTAATATTTGAGCCTTTTGGTCAATATTGAGAAAGGGGGAAGAAAGCCCTAAACTTTTTTGTTATGAATTAATTTATATAATTAATTTGGGAATGTTATGGAAATATGAAATTGAGTTGGGAATAATGAGATTGGCCCATTATGTAGTAGAATGGTGGAGTTGGATTTAATAATCACTCACATTTGAGAATTGTTGATAATTTATCTGTTGATGCATTTATTATCTGTTTAGAAATAACTGCTTTAAGCTATCGGTAGAGGATAGTCTTGATTGTTGTAGACATTGCATGATGATTAGGTGAATTAAAATTAATCTATTTGAGTATGTCATTGAGTATGACGGTTGGAATAATACAGCGAATATGTGTATTGATTGGTCATTGTATATGATAAGTATTTGAATACATGGGTGTCGGGTCCCACGGATAAAATTTTCGTAAAATGGCAAATTTGAAAATATTAGACATGGGTGCCAAGTCCCGCGGATGAAATTTTTGTAAAATGGCAATTCGAAAATAATTATACATGGGTGCCGAGTCCCACGGACGGAATTCCGTAAAATGGCAACTAGAAAATAATTATACATGGGTGTCGAATCCCACGGACGCAATTTCCGTAAAATGGCAGTTTGAAGTATTGTTGGCATGAGATGTAATCTCATTTAAGTTGTTTGGCCAGGTCCTGAGCCGTGTTATAAGTTGAGAATTGGACAAGTAAAGGATTATGAAACTGGATTATACTGTATGTTGGTTTTTATTAGTTAAACATTTATCAAATGTTAATGTTTTAGTTATTTCCCATATTATGTTTAGCATATGTCTACTAGGCGTTGGCTCACCCTGTATGAGACATTATATTCAGGTTCAGGTGATATACCACCTCCCAGGACGTAGCTTGAGAGGCTAGAGGCTGAAAGACCTTTTTGTGTTATCTTTTATGTAATACTTGTACATCAAGCCATGGGCTTATTTTGTATAAAGAGTTAGAACTCTACTTTTGTTAAAACCAAGTGTTGACTTGGAAAGTTGTAAGCCTATAGGGCATTTACTTTTGTTGTCAACATGTAATATCTTTTGTAAGAATACTCTAATGAATGGCATTATGTTTTACTCTCTTAATTTTACGATTGTAATGAAATGCATGATTTATGGGTTTACTTTGAGGACGTTACAATAAAAGTTCAACAAATAATTGCAAAATGATGGTTAAAGATGATAAGAGATGCATATTTTGATAAAATATAATTCGAAGCAGAGCTTTGATAAAAAAAAAGAAAAAAAAAAGACAAAAACGAAAACAAAAAAACCAACAGTATGAGGGATATGCTGTTTGGTTTCAGGCAGTTCTGGCTTGTTACATCTCTAACAATTTCTAGTCACAACATTTCAATGAAGCTTCACGAAATTGTACAATAAACTATTGTTAAGATCAAAATTTTACCCAAAAACACAAAAATCTGCTACAATTAGACTGATCTAATATGGTTTTGGCAGGCTTGGCTTCATTCAATGTATGTGTTTGGATCATAGTTTTGGATTGAAATTAGAAAAGGAAAAGAAAAAAAGAGAGAGAAATATGAATGAAATATAATTTAAATATTTTCTCCATTTCCCTTGCCTTTCTTTTTCCTTTCCAAATGATTACCCAAATCCATGATTCAAATACAACCTTAATCTCCCGATGAACTGTTAGTTTTAAAATGCTGAGAGAGAGAGAGAGAGAGAGAGAGAGAGAGAGAGAGAGAGAGAGAGAGAGAGAGATACTCTCAGGTCTAGTATTGAAATTCAGTACTGAGATTAGCATCATCATCTACTTGGACATGAAGTCAAACCAGAGAGATACTCTTAAAGCACCTCAAATATGCACACAAGGAAGAATCAAGCATGCAGATACTCTGATGCAAGTTGAAATAATAAAATAGCAGCCAAAGACCAAAAAATTGATGCATGGAATATGCTTAGCACATGCCAAACAGTAAAGAGAATAGCACAAATCAAGATTACAGAAACAGAAACACGACAAGTTGGCCCAGAGTGAAGCAATCTGTCATGAGAATCATGAAATTAATATGTAGCTCAATGCTAGCATGCAAAAGAACATAACAATCCATGCCTGGTTTTGAAAATGGGAAAAAGACCATACTTTTAGCAGCATGTTGCACAAAAAAACAGTTTAAGTTGCCCAAAAAAAAAAAAATCACTAAGAAGCACAAGAGGTAGAGAGTTTAAGGCATTCACTCTGACATCTCCGAAGACAGATGTCATTCTAATTGGGCACTTGATGTTGGTTGACACAGACAGTGCGAGCACAGGCATCAGAGCAGGCATCAAGCTCAGACATACCACAAACAGTAACACAAGTATCAGGGATCGGATCTTTGGAGAAGGACCCAACCTTCTTGAGCATTCTCTTGGATGTACAGACCCTCTCACAAATAAATATATCATCAGAAGTCTTCTCTCTTCCACGAGCACCCTTGATTCTCTGCTCCTCAGTACACCTTCTCTTAATTCTAAAAGCTTGCCCTGCAACAATCGTTGGAATAGCAGCCCCCAAAAGGGACCACCATACTTTGACCATTACTCTTCCTCTTTTACTTCTGCACTCAAGAATGGAAAAATAAATAAATAATAATAATTAATTAATTAATACATAAACTTATTTGTTTACCTGCTATCGTTTACAGAACTTACTGTTGAAGAAAAATGGTTGAATGAGAAATTGCCTCATAAATGTATATATAACTCACACATTTAAGGCTCATCAGTTTTACAAAATTGATTGGGCAGTTTTGCTAGCATTAGTTGCCAGCCTTGATAACTAGAGGCTCCTCCCCTCTCCCCCATGGTGTATAAAAGAAGGCCCTATTCCTTGAAAAGATATATAGAATTTTCCTTGGCATCCATACACTATCAGTTTACTTCTCCTATAATTTTCTTCCTGAGAGAGAGTACTGTCGTTGTCCGTTCGCTAAGCTAATCAGAAGGTGCTTCTGTTGTAGCTGGTAAAAACCATCGTATCTTGGGAAGTAGACGTCGGCGTACCTCCAGTACCCAACGGTGAGGCGGCGAATCTATTTTAAGGAGACTGTGATATCACACGGGCTTCGGTTTGCTTCCTTTAACCATTTTATATGTATCTGTATTTTATTCAGCATGTTATATTTTCTGAAATAGAAGGTTTGTTTTGTTCATCTCATAATTTTGCGATGTGCAATGTGGAATTATGTAATGTGAGTAGTTTTTTCCAACAAGCTTAAAATAGATTTATATATATTTTCTATGAAATTGAGTAGATTAATAGATTCATAGGTGTGTGTAATAATTTTGCATGTAATTGGCCACTGGTAGTTCTAGCGAGTTAATTGGTTTATTAGATGCATGTACACAGGGTTAAGCTTTTGATTTTGCCATTTTGTGTATGCTACTGTTTGGTCTTCCCATGGCATGGAATAGGCCACTGTTATCAATAGGGAAGAAGAGTTCCATTGGTGCAATGTTAATTCACTGTATTTTCTAATTAATTTATTAATTTATGGCGTACCGGTTCATGCCTTGTATTTTTAGATTTACATGCTTCTAGTTCACATGCTTCTAGTTTACAATATAAATTACATGTCCATTCGGGTTTAATTTTTAGTGTAATTTACATTTCTAGCATGTTTATTAGGTAGTAAATTTTCATGTAACTTGTACCTATTAATCTTTAATTTAGGTGTGGAGTTGTAAAGTTTATAACTTGCCTATATTTAAATTCATGTTAATTTCTCTGGAATTATTTGCATGTTAATCATGTCATTTGCAATTCTTGCCTAGTAATGTGATTTATGTATTTAGGAGTTATAAAATGTTTGTAACTTGCCTCAATTAATTACATGTTTAGTGTACCATAAGTTTATATGTAACCTTTACCAATTTAAAATATGGTTTAATTATATTTAATTTAGGTCTGTAACTTATATAGTTAATTACATGTTTATTATTTAATTAATTTTCTACAGTTTTTTTTTGTTTAAATTCTAGATGTGTAACTTAAGGGTTGGTTTTAATCTTTACTTACAGTTATTTATTAGTTTGTTTGCTAGTACCCTCCCCTTCAAGAAAAGCTGAGGGAGGTTTTGTTGTATTTTGCTGCTAACTCTTTATTGCAGGAATACCTATGGAAATGGTGAGACTAGTTTTGAATTAAATTTTGAATTGTGGGATTTTCTAGTGTTAAGTTTGATTTCTGGAAGTACAGAATATTGAAAATTCTGCGGTAATTTTTCCGAAATGGCAACTATCTCTGATGTTGCTGTTGCTGCTGCTAATGTTGGTGGGGATCCGAACCCCGAGGCAAATGGCTTGCCAACCCCTGCTGTGACCTCTGTGATCAATCCTCCTGTTGTTACTCCGGTTGTTCCGGGGGACCGCTCAATCATTACAAGCGCCCGGAGAAGTTCACGGGAGTGAATTGTAAGAGATGGCAGCAGAAGATGCTATTTTATTTGACTACTCTAAGCCTTGCGAGGTTTCTGAGTGAAGATGTACCACCCGTAGAGGAGAATGAGCAAGATAAACAAAAGCTCATGGCTCTGGACGCTTGGAAACAAGCAGACTTCTTATGCCGGAATTACATTCTGAATGGCTTGGCGGACCCGCTTTTCAGCGTGTTCTATGCCAAGAAATCGGCTAAGGAGTTGTAGGATGCCTTGGACAAAAAGTACAAGACCAAGGATGCTGGGCTAAAGAAATTTATTGTCGACCGGTTCCTGGACTTCAAGATGGTGGACTCCAAAACTGTCATGAGTCAAGTCCAAGAGTTCCAAGTGATTCTGCATGAGATACATGCAGAAGGGATGGTCCCAAGTGAGTCATTCCAGGCAGCTGCTTTGATTGAGAAGCTGCCTAACGGCTGGAAAGACTTCAAGAACTACTTGAAGCACAAACGAAAGGAGATGACAGTCGAAGAGCTCGTTGTCAGGCTCCGGATTGAAGAGGACAACAGGAAGAAAGGAGGTTGTACCTCCACTGTCAAAGCGAACATGGTTGAGCATGGCGAGTCCTCGGGGGCGAGAAAAAAAACCACCGACAGGCAAAAGCTCAAAGTTGGAGGCTAGAGGTGGAATCTCCAAAAGGCCAGCCTACAAGCCAAAGGAGCCTACTTTTAGGTTCAATGGCAAATGCTTCAACTGTGGAAGTGACGGGCATCGGGCAGTTGATTGTCTGAAGAAGAAGCCCTACAGGAAAAACCCTCTGCAACACAAAAACTGGGCACATATGGCTGAAATGGAGGAATTGTCACGCGATGTGGATGACATGCATCTGTCAGCCGTCGTGTCAGAAGTGAACATGGTGGGGTCAAACCCGAGGGAGTGGTGGGTGGACACTGGGGCCACTCACCATATTTGTGCAGCGAAGAGAATGTTCACAACTTTCGAACCGGTTTCAAACGGGGAGAAGATGTTTATGGAAAACTCTGCAACCTCAGCTGTTGAGGGTAAAGGCAAGGTGATCCTGAAGATGACTTCAGGAAAAGAACTGACTTTAAACAATGTCCTTTATGTGCCGGACATTCGTAAGAACCTTGTCTCGGGGTCTCTCCTAAGCAAGCATAGCTTCCGCATGGTGTTTGAATCAGACAAGGTCATGTTGACCAAGGGCGGGGTCTATGTGGGGAAGGGATATATGTCAGGTGGTATGTTTAAATTGAATGTAATGACACTTATCCCTAAGATTAATGAGAAAGTTTCTTCTTCTGCTTATATGCTTGAGTCCCCTAATTTATGGCATGGTAGATTAGGTCATGTAAATTTTGACTCTTTACGTAGATTAATCAAGTTCGATCACATACCATCTTTCAAGATTAATCCACAACACAAGTGTGAAACTTGTGTAGAAGCAAAATTGACAAGGTCTTCTTTTCATTCTATTGAAAGAAGTACCCAGCCTTTGGGTTTAGTGCATAGTGATGTGCGTGACTTGAAAGTTGTACAATCACGTGGTGGCAACAAGTACTTCATCACTTTTGTTGATGATTGCACTAAATACTGTTATGTGTATTTGCTTAAAAGCAAAGACGAGGCGATTGATAAATTTATTCCTTTTAAGAATGAAGTTGAGAATCAATTAAGCTAGAAAATCAAGGCATTGAGAAGTGATCGTGGTGGTGAGTATGAATCCCCGTTTGCCGAGACTTGTGCTCAATTTGGGATTATTCACCAAACCACAACGTCTTATTCGCCTCAGTCAAATGGTGTTGCTAAGCAGAAGAACATGATGCTAAAAGAGATGATGAATGCAATGTTGATAAGTTCTGGGTTGCCACAGAACTTATGGGGGGAAGCAATTCTCTCCGCAAATTATATTCTTAATAGAATACCACGGAAGAAAGTGGACAAGACTCCATATGAGTTGTGGAAAGGTCACAAGCCTTCATATAAATACCTATGAATGTGGGGGTGCCTTGCAAAAGTGGCGGTACCTACACCGAAGCGGGTTAGGATAGGTCCGAAAACCGTGGACTGTATGTTCATTGGTTTAATGCACAAAATAGTAGTGCATATAGATTTCTTGTGCACAAGTTTGATATTTCAGATATACACAAGAATACTATCATGGAATCTAGAAGTGCATCTTTTTTTGAAGATGTATTTCCGTGTCGTCCCCAAGATAGGGTTCCGAGTTCCATGAAAGAAATAGAAGATGTTGATGATGAAAATGATCACATAGATGATCACGAAGACGATCACATAGATGATCACATGGATGATCAAACAGCTGATCAAATAACTGATCAAGTAGATGATCAAGCTGCTGAAGTAGATGAGCCAAGAAGGAGTAAAAGGGCTAGAACCACAAAGTCTTTTGGTCCAGACTTCTTGACTTATATGTTAGAGGGAGAACCTCGAATGTTCCATGAAGCTGTGACTTCACCTGAAAGTCCTTTATGGAAAGAAGCAATTAAGAGTGAGATTGACTCCATCTTACAGAACCATACTTGGGAGTTGGTTGATCTACCCCCAAGCAGTAAGGCCTTGGGGAGTAAGTGGATCTTTCGAAGAAAGATGAGAGCGGATGGGTCAATTGACAAATATAAGGCTCGGCTAGTTATCAAAGGATACAGACAGTGAGAAGGCCTGGATTACTTTGATACGTATTCACCTGTGACAAGGATTACATCCATTCGCATGTTGATTGCAATAGCAACTTTACATGGTTTAAAAATACATCAGATGGATGTAAAGACACCTTTCTTAAATGGAGATTTAGATGAAGAAATCTACATGGAGCAACTCTAGGGGTTTTCAGCTGCAGGAAAAAGTAAGAAAGTCTGTAAGCTTGTCAAGTCATTGTATGGTTTGAAGCAAGCTCCCAAACAATGGCATGGGAAGTTTGACAATGCTATGCTGTCAAATGGGTTTCGAATCAATGAGTGTGATAAGTGCGTATATGTTAAAGACACTGACAAAGGTTATGTCATTTTGTGTCTATACGTTGATGATATACTCATTGTTGGTAGCAATGATGAAATGATTAAAGCTACCAAAAGATTGTTAAACTCTAAGTTTGACATGAAGGATATGGGCCTTGCAGATGTCATTCTGGGTGTTAAGATCACTAGAACATCTGGTGGTATTGTACTTTCTCAAGCTCATTATGTTAATAAGATACTTGAGAAATTTGGAAAGTCAGATACAAGTATGTTTAGGACACCAGTAGACTTAAGTCTATATTTGACCAAGAATAATGGTGAGAGTGTCTCTCAACTAGAATATTCTTGGGTCATTGGGAGTTTGATGTATCTGATGAGTTGTACAAAGCTGGATATCGCCTACGCTGTTAGTAGGCTGAGTAGATACATGAGTAATCCTAATGCTACTCATTGGAAGGGCATTATGCGGGTGTTGGGGTATATCTGTTACACCTTGGATTATGGGCTGCATTATACCAGATACCCAGCGGTACTAGAAGGGTATAGTGACGCAAATTGGATATCTAATACAAAAGATTCCTAATCCACTAGTGGTTATGTGTTTACCCTTGGAGGGGCAGCCGTGTCTTGGAAATCTGCCAAGCAAACGTGTATCTCGAGATCAACGATGGAATCTGAGTTTATTGCTTTAGATAAAGCAACTGAAGAAGCTGAATGGCTTCGCCAGTTTGTTAAGAATATTCCATGTTGGCCAAAACCTGTGCCAGCTATCAATATTCATTGCGATAGCCAATTAGCGATTGGTCGGGCACAGAGTAATATGTATAATGGAAAGTCTAGGCATATCCGTCGTAGACATAATTTCATACGACAACTACTCTCAAATGGAGTTGTCTCTCTAGACTATGTTAAGTGTAAGGACAACATTGCAGATCCGCTAACCAAAGGGTTAACTCGAGAGTTAGTAGAAAAGTCGTCAAGAGGAATGGGGTTAAGGCCTTTAGTAAAGGTTACCGGAACGGAAAACCCAACCTAGTTGACTAGAGATCCCAAGATCTAGGTTCAAAGGGACAACCTAAGTTCGTGTAACGGGTGAGTCACTGAAGAGGTAAATCCTCTTGCCCATTCCTTTATACAGTGATGCCCTGTGGGGTGGAAGGTTAAGCTAATACTTTTAATGACCCTAGTGATGTGGTATAATGAAATACCGTATCTAGGTCACCTATGTGAGTGCGAAGTGGGGCTGCTTCTTTAAGAATTGCCAAGGCCGAATTCTTTAAAAACACTCACAGAACCAGGCTAGTGTTCCAGGGCCATACTGGACACACTAGTGAGAACAAGAACAATGGTTGGACTAACTCCTGTATGAGGTCTATTGTCTCGGTTTACATAAATGGCAGAACAGTTCAAGACATCACGTTCTCTGGTCAGCCAGTAAATCTGATAGGCTTTCACTACGAAAGGTTCAAGGCCAACAACTATCTTTTCTGATGCAGGGTTAATCTATGTGCTCTCTCTCTTTCCGAGTCTTTGTTGATAAACGTTGAGCGTTTGCTATATTCGGTCAATTTTTATTCATGTGGGGGATTGTTGGAGAAAAATGGTTGAATGAGAAATTACCTCTTAAATGTCTATCTAACTCACACATTTAAGGCTCATCAGTTTTACAAAATTGATTGGGCAGTTTTGCTAGCATTAGTTGCCAACCTTGATGGCTAGAGGCTCCTCCCCTCTCCCCCATGGTGTATAAAAGGAGGCTCTATTCCTTGAAAAGATATATAGAATTTCCTTGGCATCCATACACTGTCAGTCTACTTCTTCTATAATTTTCTTCCTGAGAGAGAGTGCTGCCGTTGTCCGTTCGCTAAGCTAATCAGAAGGTGCTTCTATTGTAGCTGGTAAAAACCGACGTATCCTGGGAAGTAGACGCTGGCGTACCTCCAGCACCCAACGATGAGGCGGCGAATCTATTTTAAGGAGACTGTGGTATCACACAGGCTTCAGTTTGCTTCCTTTAACCATTTTATATTATATCTGTATTTTATTCAACATGTTATATTTTTTGGAATAGAAGGTTTGTTTTGTTCATCTCATAATTTTGCGATGTGCAATGTGGAATTATGTAATGTGAGTAGTTTTTCCCAACACTTACTACATGAAATTAGGCATTTTCATTCAGCACAAATACAGGTTACAAAGCCAAGAAGTGGCGAGACATGTCTCCTACAAGGGGAAAAAGAAAAACACAAAACCACACTATTTCTGACACAAAAAATTTCAAATGCTGTACAAAACAATCTAAGCAGGGACGGAGTTAGGATATTTGTTAGCGGGAGCAAAACCTTACATAGAATTGTAAATAAAATTTTTCCTTATTTGATATTACACTCCAATATTTTACTAAATCAATCAAAGCAGATCAACGACATACACAACAAAAGAGATAGATGGAAATCAAAAGAAAAATAAAATAAGACAAATAAATTCGGCATCCCTTTTTTTTTCATAATTGCAGTGCAAATTTTGTCGTGTGCATGCATTGAAAATTGTATTATGTATAATTTTTTATACTATAGACAAAATAAGAAGTGTGTTTATTTATAAAAAAAAGGGAGAGTGCAAATATCACTTCCCTAAAATAAGTGGTGAAGTTAAATAAAGTATCAAAGAATAAAATTGAAAAAATAATTACAATCAAAGGTAAAAATAATAATTTTAAAATTTAATGAAAAAATGAATAAACAAATCCTAAAACCATGGGTTAAAAAAAGGAGTTCTTAAAATTCAGTGCGAGCAATTTTAAAATATAATGGGGCAATTTTGGAAATAAATTCTATAACTGTGAATAAAAGTGAAGTTTTCCAAACTCAATGGAAGCAATTGCCCCCACTTGCCCCAACGTAAATCCACCCTTCAGTCTAAGTTTCTACTGATCAACAAAAATAACATCAGCAAAGAAGTGCATCATGCAGTTAAATGGGACTACTTATCATTGAGAGTGAAATATTTTAGATTACGTCCCTAAATACTTTGCAAACTTTAGCAACAAATAAGGACATGCAACCTAGTTCAAGGGAATTCCCTCTACAAGTCCTCTAGAATTTTGTAATACTATTAGTTTAAAATTACTTAGACAACACTAGGTAACTTTTTCAAACATTACACTATTTCAGGTCTGTGTCAATAACAATGCCACAGTTCTTCAAAACACTGCTACATGCCTAAATTATTACATGGGACACCAGATTCCAAGTTAACAAGCTGGAGCCATGTTGCATAGACAACACCGGGCAAGAAACCACAAGTTTGAAATAATGCATTTGCAAAACACAGATCAACGAAACAACATATGTTTTGTATGCAAGAATATGTATAGGGCTATATACTAAATAGAGAGTAATCATTATCACTTCTCCCTAATTCACAACCCCACTTCTTTGAACGAAACCTGCATTGTGTCATGGGAATTAATTTTAAATATATATTATATCCAACTTTTTTACATTTTTTTTTACGGAAAACCTCTTTCAATGTTTCTAGGGAAAATTACAGCAATGGTCCCTATAGTTTACCAGTGGTTTCATTTTGGTCCTTGTACTTCTAATTGGATCAATTTTGCCCCTACAGTTTGATTTTTAGCTCTATGTTGTCCAATAGTAACAACCATTGACTTTTTGAACAGAAACGCATGTGTGCCTTGTACGCACTGGATGAAACCAGTCAATCCCTAAATGAAACCACCAAGGGAAGGTCTTTTCTCTCTCTCTCTCTCTCACTTCTCCCTTTCTCTGATTTTTTTCTTTTTAGTTCTTCCTCCCCCCCCTCTCTCTCTCTCTCTGAATCAAACCCTTCTCGAAAGCCATCAATGGCAGCAGCAACCACAAATCTCGAAAATCACAACCATCCATTATCCCATTCTCCACCGCCTCATCGTCGGCCTCAACATCGAGTGGCGACCCAACAACTGTTTCCACGATAACCCCACCGCCACTCTCCAACTCTGTGTCAGTCACCGATGCCTCATCTTCCAACTCATCTACTCCCCCCAAATCCCCCAATCCCTCTTCGACTGACTGCGGCATGATCGAGCTTCGCAATGCAGTGTTGAAGAACTTAGCGAGAGAGGTGCTGGGGAAGGAGATTGAGGGTTTTAGATATCAGTGTTTTAGATATTAGAAGTAATATGGGTTTAAATTTGTAATTAGGATCTCTGTTTGATGGATTTGGATGGTGGGTTTTGTTTACTAATTGGAGAAATTTATTATGATTTGCAATTTGGGCATGTTTGATGATTGATTGATATGTTCTCTACTTCTACCTTGTCAGGAAAATATACAAATTTCCCTTTGTTTCAGTTATTTAACAAATTCTGTGATGAATCCGAATTTGAAACCGAATTCAGTTTCACTGGAAACGCCCCTTCCTCCATCAAACCCATTTCCAATTCCACCACCACCAATTCAACCTCACTTGGCAGTAAAATTGTTTTTTATCTTTCACACAAGAACTTCAATGATCATCATTTTAATCACACATTTGCATTATGGGTAATATGTTTATAATAACAGTTTCACCCATTACAACCCATGAAGTCTCCATCCATGACATGCGTCATTGGTTTAACAGCTTCACCCATTCCTCTTACACCTATTGAAGACTAATACTAAGCATCATACAAGTATCAGGAGAAAGAAAGAAAAAATAAATAAAACCCATAATTGAATTTATCAAGGACTGAACTTAAATGGTCTTTTATATGAACCATCAAATTAACAGTTTGTATAAGAAACACAAGGCCTACCCAAATCTTCCATACACAAAAATATCATGCTTAAATAGAAAAAGCAAAAAGGGAGTGAAAAATCATTAAATAAAAAAAGAGATAAATTAAGGGGAAAAACATTATTAACAGAAACAATGGTAGATACCTAGACAAGAAGGTTCTTTTCAAAAACCCTAATAATGAAATCACCTACTTATTAAACACAATGAGATTTAATCAAAGAATTCGTGGCTGGCTTAAATACCTAATTATGAATTATGGGTGGTTGAATCTTGAACAGGGGAAGAGAGGGGTTTTGGGGGAGAGCCGATGTAGAGACGGTTTGGGTGAGAGGGAGAGAGAGAGAGAGAGAGAGAGAGAACCAAAAAGCTTTTTTCTCTCTCTGGCTTTTTTCTCTCTCTGTCTCTCTGTCTCTCTCTCTGTGAAGCTTCTAAACAGAAGGAGAAAAATAAAAAAATAAAAAAAAAAATTCCTTCATTAAAATGACGTGGTTTTGATGAAATCAAATAGTCAAATCTCAGCCATCCACATCGAAAGTGAGACAGACGGCACTTTCTTCTCACTTGACTCCATGATCACTCCACAATAATCATTATAGAGGATCCTCACTCTATTCACTATTATATTATTACATACTAGTACTACGGGTGATTATTTAGTACTCCTAGAGTATGGACACGTGGTACTCCATAAGGTTTTGATTAGTAGAGAGGCGCAAGGGCCCACGGTTTATGTTGGGGATGGGGAAACAACATGGGTCTAAGTAATTGGTGATTGGTTTGGAGCATGGACATGTGGTGCTCCGGGAGTATTGAATAATTTTCCCTAGTACTACATGCCCCCAATAGGACAGATCCTCACTCTCCTCCATTTATGTTCCTTTTCTTTCTTACCTTCTGATCGGCGCTGCCATAGCGTTTCTATCACCGTCGGTTGCCTTTTCGCCGCTGCTCTCTGCTCACCGCCTTTGTTTTCTCCTCACCGCCGCTACTCTCCACTCGTCGTCATCGGTGCGTGACTCTCTCTCTCTCTCTCTCTCTCTCTTTCTCTCTCTATATATAAAACTACTCACAGTTTGGTTTATATATATGTTATATAAGTCTATCTCTCTCTCTCTCTCTCTCTCTCTCTATATATATATATATAATATAGCTACTCACAGTCTGGGATCACTAATGTTGTTACCCTTTCTTTTTTCTTTTTAAAAAAAAATTATTGAAAACCTATATTAATAATTTTTATTTATTTATTTTTATTTGTTTGGGATTCACAACTCTTCTAATAACATTCTAATAAATTTCCCATACATTCAATAAATTGAGTAATGTTGACATTTATGTAGATTAGCTCTATAATTATGTTGGATGTTGGATGATGTTATTTTTTTAGTATTTATTGCCTTGTAAAATTGTAATTGTTTGTTTGAATTGTTGGGTTTTTAGTTTGCTAGTTTGTTAATGTTTAATGTAATATTAGATGAATATTTTAATTTTGACTAGTTTAGTTAATTTATAAATTAGATCTTTTTACTCTTTGATTCAATTTTGTAATTTGAATTATATTTTTTATAAACCGCCAATCAGCCCAAATCGTCAAGGCAAATCTGGCATTATTTGTAAACCGAACTGCCTGTTTTTTGGTAAGAAAAATGGCAATTTCTAGTGATACTTTTATCAATCTGCCACTCGTCGTACGGTTTCTATTTTTCTTCTAAACCGCATCGACCGGCACCGCGCACACCCCTAATACTATCTATCCCCCTCCCTCTTCTCCTCATTTTCCTTGTATTGGATTAGATTGGCAGTACACCGTGCTACCTACATTATCTGTGGTAATTATCTGACTTTTGCTTAATTTTTTCACTTTAATTTTTTTCTTGCACAGCCTCTCCTCTGTTGATTTGGGGGTTGTTTCTTAATTTGTCAGTGTTGGATTTGTAGTGATTTGGGTGTCTCCTACAGAGCACATAAGCTCTGTGTGTGTGTGTGTATGTGTGTGTTTGGACATATATTACTCTTAATTATCTATCTTGTTTCCTCTTATCACTCCTTTTCAAATTCATGGAAAAAATTGTTTGATTTTCAGGAGACATACCTCCTTCCTTTTCATTTCTTTCTCTATTATGTTTGTGACTTTAGCAACATTTAAATTAAACTTCTTTACGCTGTGTTTGGTTAGGAGATTTGAAAAGGGAAAGGGAAAATATGTGTGAAACTAGGTGAAATAGAGGTATATTTTATTCACATTTCACCTATCTTTTTCCTTTTCGTTTTCAAATCTCTTCCCAAATCCCCCAACCAAACACAACATTAGGAGGGAAAAAAACAAGCCTAGCTTCTACACAAAATCTAACAAGTAGATTAACATACAAGGAGAAACCAAAGCTAGGCCAAGCAATAATCAACGGGCATGCCTACAATTTCATAAGAGTCTTACAACTTGATTTCTTAGACTTGATAGAGAGGCTAATCTCTTGAGAAAGTTTAAGATTGGCGATTCTCTCAAGAAGCTTTTTCTTGTTTTCCACTTTTGAAGATGGGTTTGTCCATGGAACAATAAATGTTCCATCTAAAAGGGATTGAGGAGCTCCTTTGGGACGTGAAGATCATCTAGGGGCTAACCCAATAATATTACCCACATCCTGACAATTTCTTTCTCTTCCTTTGAAGCCTCTACATTCAGAATATCTTTATTCGCATTAAGCACACTCTTAAGATCCGCACAAAAAGAAACCTTCTCATTGGCTGCACAAGTATTTTGAATATCAAACGTATTCGATGAAGATAGAGGAGGTGTAAGAACAAAGTTAACCATAGGAGCATCAACGACATCCTTGCCTTTTTTCTTTTTCACTTCAACCCATTCATTTGGCTTGCCTCTCTCCTTCATCTCGGCTACTTCTTTGGCCTTCCACTTTTGTTTGAGTTTACTAGGAGCTTGAGTTTTCGATTTACTTGGACACAAACTTGTAGCATGACCAAATATTTTGCATTCTCCACACACTTGGAGTTTCCAAGGAACTCCCACTTTGATTTCAAACAGTTCTCCATATCCTAAGTTTACAACAAATGAGGGTGGAATCTCCTTAGCAGCTTCTATCTCAATACAAATTCTAGCAAATGTTAACCGGTTATGGTTTTGAGTAAATTCATCAAGGTACAATGGATTACCTATAAAACTTGCAATGTAACTCAATCCCTCCTCAGTCCAAAGTTCAAGCGGCACATTGAAAAATTTTACCCATATTGGCACACTTGAGAAGACATCTTTAGTAAGGGTCATACTGGGGTGCTATTTCTTGATAACAATCAATTTGGTCCTAATATAATAAAGCCCCTCATCAAGAATGGACTTTAAAGCTTCTTCATTTTTAATCTTGAATACAAAGTAGTCATTATCTAGGGTTACAACCTTTTCAAGATTTTCCTTCCACAACTTGTAGGCCCAAGTCTTCATTTGGAAGAAAGACAATTTTCTATCAATAAAATAACGCACAAGAGCATGTTCCCATTGCTTAAACCCAATTTTAGAGATTTCCAATGAGATTTGAAGTTGATCATTCTCATAACCCACCGAGTATCTCTTGAGACTTTTAACTACTTTCTTCTTTGCAATCTCAGATTTAAATAAACCACTCCAGGGCATAGAGATAACATTATGGGAAGAAGACTTACCCAATCCATTGGAACTATGGCTTTGGACCATTTCTGCTTCAGTTTGAGAGTCCATAGAAGCCACATCCACCAAACCCTCTACACATGAAATTAGAACCTGAGCATGCCCTTTTACCTCATTGTAGTCCTGCACATTTGTGGTTGGGGTACTTCCCTTTGTTGCTGTCTTAATATCCCTTATTGGTTCAAGGATGGTTGTTTTGCCCAGGCCTTGTTTTGAAAAAAAGCCTGGCAAACACTAGAACCCACCATGGGATTGTAAGCTTCAGGGAAATCACAATAAGTCTCTTCATTGCCAAAATCATTATATTCAAACTCAAGTTCTAATTGCCTTTGCATATAGGCTATATTATTCTGGTTTTTATCATTGGCTTGATTTGAACTATTACGGCCCAATTTCTTTTTCACTAAGCTAGAATGGAATTCTTTAAGAGGGATTTTGAATGAGCTACCCCTTTTGTCTCTTAATTTCTTACCCATTTTTAGCAAATAGATTGGGGAAAATGGGGAGGAATCACAACCCAATAGCTATCAAGGATAAATCAACAACAATAGAAAGATTTGTAGCCTGTAACATGCACTGGCTTTTGCTGCTACATCTTCGTCCTCCAAAACCCTAGCTCTCAATCTTGGGTTTCTCTATCTCTCTCTGTCTCTCTCTCTGTCTCTCTGAACCAACAAATGGAGAACTCATCGGAAATACTGCTAATGTATCGACACAGACCGTCAATCGTTGGTCGCTAGTCGCCACCAGCGCCTGGCCTCCTTCGTCACTATCCCATGGTTGCCACCGGGTTTCTCTCTCTCTCTCTCTCTCTCTCTCTCTCTCTCTCAATTACTTAGTTATATTTATTTACTAGATTAACAAATAAATGAACCTTTTTTTTTTGGATTGTAAAATTATAAAACATTAGATCAAGAAATATGAAAATGCAAGGCTTGCTTTGCAAATGTTAATCATGTTTCTACCTTAAGAACTCATAAATTTCAAAGCATAATTTGTAACCATCTTTTAGAATTTTAGAAAAAAGAACATAGTCAGTGAACAAATATATAATGTTCTTTATAGGCCAAGAAAGACATGCCCATTGCCAATTTTTGAAGAGATTTGTTTTGTGTAGATAATAGGTATATATATATATATATATGTATATAGGATATATTATGTGCACTATATAGAGCTAGGCTATTATAGCAGGCGGAGGAGGGTAGGATATTGTTGACAAAATTTATGAAGGTTGACTTTGTATTATATTTTAGGGTAAATTATATTTACTTCTATTAAAAAATATTGCCAACTCAATAAGTTTTGTTATAAAACTGAAAAATATATAAAGCGAGAAATTGCAAGACACAAATGTATTGAAACGGTTCTTCAAGAACTATTAAAGATTGATCTTTAGGATCTTACAACTCTTATTTTGTTTATATATGTGTATCTCCTTTCAACTTGACAAGACCTTTATTAGGCCTCCAATAAAAAGAAGAATTAAATATGATATTTACAAATAAATAATGGAAGAAACCAAGAGGTGGGGGTTTAGAGAACAACACTGATTAAGTGCTCTAATTTTGGAGCACTAATGCTAGCTCTAATAAGCTGGGAGCAAGGATCCTCTAGAGTGATTTTTCCCTAAAGTTTCCTAGAGTGCTACATTGTGTGGTTGAGATTGCCAGTAAATCTCAACCACACAATGTAGCACTCTAGGAAACTTTAGGGAAAAATCACTCTAAAGGATCCTTGGTGAATAAGCTGGCAGTACAAGAAAAAAAAAAAAAAACAAAACAAAAGCCAAACTATCACATCAAGATGGGACCCACAACAATGTCACCACTGCTAGAAATTGAGGTTTTAGAGGCGTTTAAAAAATGCCGCAATAGGTCTTAAAAACGCCGTCAAATCCTTTTGTGACGTTTAGCACCAAACGTCGAAGATGCGGCCGTCGCTATAACTCTGTGGTGCTTTAGAAACGTCGCTATATGACAATAGGCGGCGTTTTCTAAAAAAACGCCGCTAAAAGTTCTACTAACGGTAACATGACATCACCATGCTATTTAGCGACGTTTTAAAACGCTGTCATATCTTTGATGCTATTTAATGATGTTTTTAGAAACGTCGTGATAGCCTTCTTTTTTTCTTTTTTTCTTTTTTAATTGTGCTAATTTTATGTTATTGAATTAAAAAATTTCATAACTCCCATTCACATAGTAAAAGCTTATCAAATGATAGTCCACAATCATTGTGCAAAAAAAAAAAAACATTCACACAAATCATTTGAATAACATTAAGGAGTCACCAAAATTGGATGCCTCTCTATTTGAGCCAAAATAGGAATACGAGTTCACCAAAATACAAATACCTATGAAATACAAGCAAAAAGCACAATTAAACACTTGTTTTAACAAGATTTTAGCTTCCAAAAAGTAAATTTTATTTCTTCTCTTCCACACACCTGCAAAGGGGTTTTGGGGAAGGAAGAAAGAAAATAAAAGAAAAGGATAGTAGAATAATTACCTAGATAGATAGAATACAGACACTAGAATAATTTCTTATTTAAGCATCTACCTGTGAGCTAAGATAACATCTTGTATAATGTATCTGTGTAGCCAGTCAATATTCCCACACATATAATCAAAGATGATCCTTGACCTGAAGCACACATTACTAGTCAGAAACATGAAAAATGATGCACCTTATATGACTAACATAATGAATATACAAATTTGAAACGCCCCGAATTTTAATTACTCGAAAACATTACCAAAGGCTGTAAATTTAGGTCCATTTATATATATATATATATATATCTAATACACTTGAGTAATAGAAACATAATAACACTAGTTCTCACTCTCAACGAATGTAAGAACAATAATACATGCCAAGCTTCCACTACGGAGCTACAAATATATAATTACAAACCACAAGATACATTTTTCATTCCCTTAACATCTATGATAAAATTTATATAAAAAGGTACATGGAATCCATACTCTTCAAGTAATGAATCCGAAATTCTCTTCCTGAAAAAGAATAAAACAGCGAGGGGTGAGCACAAATATCCAGTAGGAATCTCATAGTTCTACAACAATAGCTAACACATAGATAGAAATGATCATGCATGTAGAGTGATACCATATAATAAGGTGACATTTTGTAAGTTCAAAATATTATATGAAAAGTATCTTTTCTTAAAATTTCACTTGAACCTTTAAGAAAACTCCCTTCCATAAATGTAGTATCTCATCATTAGGAAGCCATAAATTTGCATTGAAAACAAGTACACTTAAGGAAGAACATCATCTTAAATTCATTAACCCGATTCCAAATTATTCCTCATTTCGTTTCCATTTTAATATTCCACATTTCATTTCCATTCTAATATTACACATTTCATTTCCATTTCCAATTACCATACTCCATAACATCAAAATCCAAAGGATTAGAGTTCAAACATAACACAAGAATCACAAACCCTTTTTAATTCAATTTCCCAATTACTTACAAAGCAAAGCTCATAATCTTCCCTTTTGTCACAAGCAATCCATTGAGTTCATCATCACTAGCCCATAATCCAATTACCCGCATGATGCCAATTTCAATCCTTAATCCATTTTCCTTCAATTCATTTATTCTTCTCAATTCATGAGTCAATTTCATTATCTTTCAACAACCAAACTGAGGCTACAACTCAGTGGTTTTCCAATCATACAAAACACACATAAACACTTCAAACTGTCATTTTACGGATATTTTGTCCACGGGATCGACACCCATGTATAAATTTCAAGACTTTCACTCAGGACACTCTAGCCAACTTAGTTATAATGGAGTCCATCCCCTTTCTTCTCCCAAACAGTGGAGCCCATCCCCTTTCTCCTCCCAAACAAACATACATATACAATGTATTTAATCACATAATCACACATGGAGTACATCCCCTTTCTCCTCCCAAACAATCACACACATATACAATGTATTAAAACACACAGTCATATTCAATGACAACCATTTCTCAGACTTATCATATTATTTACTCTTTTCAACTGGCACAATACATGTGATTCAAAATATGATTTTCAAAATAAAACAAGTGCCCTTAAAACATAACACAAGAATTTTCAAAATCTCTTTCCAAAACATACAGTTTAAATCCTCAAAATCCATTGCATTCTCCATGATATGCATGATTTATAAATAGTCCGGTTTTCCTAGTCAACATGCAATTTCTACAACAATCATAACTATCCTTTACGAATAGCCCATAACAAATATATCTAAACCGATAAATAAATTCCTTTAAAGATACGCTTTTCCAAAATCTCATATGGGAGTGATAATGCATATCAAGCTCCACCATCATCATTAATAATCCTCCTATTTCACATTTATAATGACAATTTCAATTATTTATACAAAATAACAATTTGATCCAATTAGGGCAAGCTCCTTTTTTTTAAAATTTTTTTTTAATATCAACCCAAACTCAATACAACCCAACACAACTCAACTTAATTCAACACAATTCAACATAGTCAACACAATTCAACATAATCAACACTATTCAACACTATTCAACATGATTCAATTCAACACCGCTAAATGTAATTCAACATAATTCAAGGTGAACTCTTAAATCCTCATTTCATCATTTCATCCCAAGTCTCATGCCATCCATATCATTAACAAATCTTTTTCCTCAAATTTCATTTCATATTATAGCATGATTTACAATATCCATAATAAAGGTTCATTTGCTAATTTTTAACATAATTTTCAAACACTTCCAAAATTCAATTAAACTTGTATATATATAATTCAATACCTCAATTTCATGATTCTACTTTCAATTTAGGCAAAATCATTAATTATCACCATGAATCAACTTAGGATTTTCAAGAAAAATTAAGAATTTTAAGAACAACTGAAACTTCTCACACCATTACTTTTAATTACAATTTTCCCCTTGATTATACACCGAAGGTTCATAATCCACAAGCTTAACCCAACAATTGAACCCCAACATTTCAAACCCTAAACCCCCAAATTCCATGATATAACACTATATGCTCAAAAATGGAGATTTTGTATTTATATAATCAAAATACCACAAATCTATCTATAAATGCAAGTATTGAAGAAGAACTAGGACCCCTACCTCAAGATTGGAAGCTAAGGGTGAAGACCCATCTTCAAACTTCAATGAAATCACAAAATAATCAGTCAAAATCTTGATCCTTGCTTGTTCTTCAACCTTGATGCAAGATCCATGGTGGATTTGTTGGTAAAAATGGATGAAATCAAAGTCTTGGGGGTTACGTTTTCGGACATGGAAGATGGGAGAGGAAGAGAGGATGAAAAAATGAAGTTTTTAGGCCAAAATGTCACTTTATAATGTCTGTTACCGACCTGGTCGCTCGAGCGAAGGAAGCATGGCTTGAGCATGGAAAAGAAGCTCTCAGATTTTCTGAAAACCCACTCTTCACTCGAGCGAAGAAAGTCTCGCTCGAGCGAGCATGCTTCCAGCTCAGAAACTCAAAATTGAAACAGGTGTAATTCTCTCGTTCGAACTCCGTTTTAGGTCGTTCTTGTGTCCAAATTGAAGCCCCGGAAACAAGCTTTCCAATGGTCCCAGACTCACATTCAAATTCAAAGTGTGGAAGGAGAAAATGGAAAAAGAGTGAAGGTTGGTCAAAAACTTAAACTCAAACTTGGGGCTTTTTATCTAATCTTACCTAAATACCTTGTTAAGGCTTTAATTAAGGTTCCAAACATCACCCAAGGGTCCTCAATTATAATATTTAAAGTTCACTTGCCAACCCATCAATATCAAGAGTCTGACAACCATACAAGTTTTAAGGTGACGGGCACCACTTTACATCAATCCAATGTGAATTAAAATCCAAGTCATTATAAAATTCTTTTGGATGTGAATTAAAATCCGAGTCATTACAAAATTCTTTTGGCTGACTTGTATGCCTTGAGAAAGTTAGGCATGTCAATCACAATTTGATTGAATCTTGCATTTTACTCATTACATAATACCAAGGTTGTGAACTCATACACTGTATTGAAGACTCTCTGTATTTTTTCAGAATTTTCACTTGTTTTCTGGCTCAGTGTATCTGTTGCAGTATTTAAATCTGCATTCAACTTGTCGATTTCATCTTTGTCATCTGAAGGAAGAAAAACCTGGACTATATTAATGGTTTTCGCAAGTAATAGATACTCTGTGACATTTCTTAGTGTCTGCACAGTGTAGTCTGATTGGTTCACAACAAACTTCAGAGTATGCATCACTTCACCACGGAATTCACCTTGTCCAACAGAAAGAAGTATACATCCATTCCTGGGTGATGAAAGAGCAGGTTTGTTAGGAAGAGACCAAAAAGATAAGATGGAAAATAATCATAGGATAGAAGTCAAAAAAAATTCTATTTGAAAAATGGAACACCAAGGAACAAAGGCACAGGAAATAAGCAACAAAAGTTCGGCTAAAGAAAATAACAATTAAGCTCCCAATTAGTGTGCAAATTCAAATTTTGATGGACATGGTAAGTAACGGTTTTATAAGTCCAGAGTTCCCAGTAGACTACCAGCAAATATATGTACAACATCTTATATTAGACTGCTAGTGTTTTGATGAAATTTAAAAAGAATGTTGAAGAAAATTTTGACTTGCCTTAATTTGATTTGAAGATGATTTAAAGAAATTAACATCTCAATCAATAATTTAAACAATAAATATTTGTACATCTTATATAGATTCTTTAAAAATAAAAAAAAAAACCAAACATGTAATTCCTTAATCTAGCAACTAGAATCAAGGGACCATTTATTCAAAGACAAAGTATTCATTTCTTCATTCATGAAACTGTCTGTGGCTGGACGTAAAATGAGTAATTGGGAAATTGAGATTGAAAATAAGCAATTAGGAAAAGTCCCACCTATAAGATGAATTGGTTTTACCCCCACAAACATACAAGCCATAAATTTGAAGGAACAGTTTCAACGATAAATAGTCTTCATTAGCAGAAAACTGCAAAGGGTTATTGATGTGTTACTGGTGTCACAAATCAAAACCAAATAAAAAGAAACCAAGCAAAAGTTGGGTAGTACATGGAGGTTGCACTTTCAGGGTACTCATAGTGTGTGTGTTTTTTAGGACTATGTGTTAGACTGTTCCTTTGCAGCTAAGGAAGTGAGATATGCGAACGAGATGCTTTCTCCAGATCTAACGTCTCCAACTGTTTAGATAGTAATCTTGTAACAAAAGTGTTGCAACTTTTGCTGACTTATTATACACATCTAAGTTCTAACTAAAGCTTCTTGGTTGCTTAAATGCAGTCAACATGATTCTAAAGACATGATTTGAAGAAATTCACTTTTAAAGCAGAATATGGCATATTACAACAAGTAAACCAGACATTCATTATATTTAGATAAAAAAGAAGGTTGATATGTGCACGTGTGACCAAAACATAACACCGGCCAAAAATGCAAGGGTGTGCACTATTTCATTCTCTGCGTTGAGACCCACGTACACAAGGAAGTCTCCTAATCTCTGGTGTAAGAAGAAAAATTAGATATAGAGAATAGTGTTGCAGCACAACCAATCCATAATCTAACAACAAACCACTCACCTTCCAAAACCAAGGCAATACCCCCAAAAAACAAAATTGTTGAGTCTATCAGTATAGTTACGAACTCATGAACAAAATGGAAGTGGCTGAAAGTTAAGAAAGGCAAATCAGAGCACAACCAAAATAGCTATATTAGTGAGTAGCACAGGTAAAAAAAATAGTTTGTCTAGAATTAATTATTTTGTCTCAAAACAAAGAGATAAAAGACATATAATATATGCATATGTAGCCTAAGATCTATTTATTTGTTCGATTATCTTTATTTAGATTTCTTGGAGAATTCCTTATCTTTTACTCTATTTATGTTTTCTTATACGGTTGCGCACGAGCCAAACTGGTGCAGTTTTAAGGAGGATATGGGATCAAACCATTCCTTTCGGTTCCAGGAAATTTAAAACCAGAATCGGACAGTTAAAACTATGTAACTGAACCATAAAAACCAATTTGATTCCATGATTTTAACCTATTCCAATTCAAAAAAATTTATTAAAAGAAGATCAATTAATTGCAACATAACATAGAAGCAACTATATAAATTTATTACTTAAATACTTGTCAAAAACTAAATGTAAGTCATAATATTTATGTGTGTAAACAAATATTGGTTATATTAATTTATTAGTGTGAGATTCTAACAAATTAAGAACAACTCAGTTGATTAATACATGTGAAGGTTAAGTTGGAAATTAAAGGTTTGATTTCTCCTCTCAACACCTTAATATTTTTTACTTTACCTACTACAATTAGTTTATAAAAAATAAAATCAACATAGGGAAAAGTTTGGTTTGGTTGAGTTCACTACGATTCTTTTGAGCCTTACTTCATGAATCAAACCATAATCAACGGTTCTTGATTATTTAGAATTGGAACCAAATCATCTCCTAAAAAATTTTAGTTTTCTTCTCTTTTGAATTTCCAATCTATTTTTAAAACCAACTGTGTTAACTATTTTTCCTTTTTCTTTTTATGCACTATTGAAGAGTGCAAAGTGTTCTATTATAAAACTTTTCTTCTCCAATTTCTGTTGGTGAAATGCAAACTTTTACTTGCATAATATTATATTTAAATTTTACACAAAGCATTATATTTTTTGAAATATTTTCACTTGTTTATTATAGTTTAGGCTTATTTTGTGTATATGTTCTAATAAATTTTATTCAATTAAACTATTATGTAATTTTATTTTTCGATAAGATCTTAAGATCCTTGATCTAATCATGTAAACCCCTTTGTCAATCCAATGTAACATCCTGGTTTTGACAATATGTTCATTACGGCTAGAAAATGGAAAAAAGTACAAAATAAAGTAAGCATGCAAGACCTAAGATCAGAACAACTGTACATTTAAGAAAATGCACCATCATGTAAACCAACAAACAGGAAAACGAAGATACCATGATCACTGAGGAATGAAAAAAGAAAAGAAAAATCACAGAGTAACACAATGAAAATGCCAATATAAAAAAATAATTTATGTATTGCAAACAAAATTAACAACAATATACAGGAAACCTGTGCCAAAAATGTAGCCAGCTGATATCTTAAGCTAGAGTTAGGACAGTTATCCTCTCAGAAATATGAACAGACGCAGAATGGTAGAGCCAAAACCCTCAACAACATATTCACGTATTAGCTAAACTGTTCAATCAATAAATGCCCTTGGCCCTCTCTGAAAAATCAAAAAGTAAACTTTTGGAGCATTTGATGCCTGAGATAAAATAAATTAGCAATCTATAGAACTATTATGAATATTTCATTTTGTTTTATCATATGTTTGTGTTGCAGCTCAAACAAGAATCAATGGTGGGACATAGACAACCTTGCAAAAAACTGATGTTCCATTCTGAATATTTCATTCTTGACACATCTGCTAAGAAATTGTTTTTATGAGCTGTAAAAAAACCCAAGGCCACCAATTTGTAGCTTACATAATACTAGTGATACATTAATTTCTGCAGTGTCAATATAATAATTAACAAGCTCTGTGATCTAATATGTACTTCCAAAATATTGATTCACAATTACGGTAAAATTTTTGTTGAACTATCATCTTTTTTGGCCCAATATTGTGTCCTACTATCCAAATTGTCGTATGAAAATTAGTGTAGAAGTTTCTTTCAATTCAAAAAAGAACCTAACAGATCAAATCTATTCACGAGGTTAGGAAAAGGGATCTTTGCGAGTACAATTTCTTGGAATTCCTTTATTTGGTATCAGAAACTCAGTCTCACATCATCTTCCCATCCAATCTACTTAGCCATGACCAGCTTTCAATAATTCAACAATATATTTTTATTGAGCAATTCAACAATTCAACAGACACACATATTGATGTATACAAATGTTATACATGCAATAAAATTTGAAAGAAATTGTCATGACCCGAACCCGCCCCATGGGTTAAGGACATAACCGGCCAATAATCACAAGATTACCTACGGCCTAAAAGCAAATCAGATATGTTTTAACGGAGTTAAGGGGGGCCAGACGGAAGCAATTTCAAACTTTTGTCTATAGAGCTGTGCTTACATGGCACGTCATAACATTTCTCAAACATACATTAATAACTCACATCAAGGAAAGTTAACATATAAGCTTTACACAACAGGATCATTCAAGTCATGGTCAGCCAATCAAAACTATATACAACCGTAATCCAAAGTTCTCGCCAACATGACAAAATATAACAAAATAGCAAAAGGGCGAAAACAAGTCTCGTGCGTGAGATGTATGGGCTGACCCTTCAAAACCTTGACTGTTTCATACAAACTTCACTGAGGCTGGGTTTAGACCTCCCTTGGCTCACCTACAGACACATGAATGAGCGTGAGTGAAAGCCCAGTGAATAATATCAAATAAAGAAGATATACGAACAATATTTAGAACAACATACATCAAACGGCCTTGGCCCAATTCATATTTCTATCTAGTATATTAATACATATACATATAGGTCAAGTGACTGGGGTTCCAAACATATCAAACGGCCTCGGGCCCAATTCATTCATATCCGACAGCCTTTGGCCCAATCATTCCTGTCCGACAACCTTTGGCCCAATCATTCGCGTCAAATGGCCTTTGGCCCATTTATTCATGTCAAACGGCCTTCGGCCCATTCATTCATGTCAAACGGCCTTTGGCCCAATCATTTATATCAAACGGCCTTTGGCTCATTCATTCATGTCAAACGGCCTTTGGCCCATTCATTGATGTCAAACGGCCTTTAACCCATTCGATCGTGTCAAACGGCCTTTGGCTCAATCATTTATGTCAAACGGCCTTTGGCTCATTCATTCGTGTCAAACGGCCTTTGGCCCAATCATTTATGTCAAACGGCCTTTGGCCCATTCATTCGTGTCAAACGGCCTTCGGCCCATTCATTCGTATCAAACGGCCTTCAGCCCAATCACTCATTCATGTCAAACATTTGTCCACAATTCAAATTAACAAACTTATAAGACTTATAGGGAAATAAGCAATTGGACAAATAATATACTTCAAAATATCTTTATTAAAATATTACTCACAATGTTTTGCCGGTGGAATCACCCTTAAGCTCGACCCTACACATTACATAACACATATGGGTCACAAACGATTCAATCCGTTCTTAATTCATACATCCCTCTTAGGCTTCTCTCTTATCCTTTTAACTTATTTATAATGTTCAATGCGTGCCTAAGAGTGGTTAGAAGTGAAAGAGAACGGAAAATGAAACACAGAACACTTTTACAAAATTTCAGAAAACAGGGTTCCCCGCTCGAGCCTGGCTTTTGCCGCTCGAGCGGACTCCTATGGTCTGCAAAAATACTGGTTGCCTCATTTTTACGCTCGAGCGTGAATTCGGACGCTCGAGCTGAAAGTCACACTACATGGCTCCCCGCTCAAGTGTGAATGTATTCGCTCGAGCGGACATCAATGTCTGCAAAACTTCTGGGAGCTCACATTTCACGCTCGAGTGGCAGTTTCCTCGCTCGAGTGCACTTCATGGATTCTGGGTTTTCCAGAACTGTTCTTGAGGCTCAAATTCGATATTCAAAGCCTTTAAAGCTCGAATTAAGGTACCAAAAATAGGGAAACACATTATATATCATAAGTATACAAGCAATATGAGGCCAATTGCTCGAAATCATGGTCACATTCTCAAATTATTCAACATTTCTCTTGTTATGATCAAAGCCCATGCATTCAAACTTCATATTCCCATTAATCAAACATGCATGTAAGTTTTGGCTTCCAATTCTATTCCAAATGGTACAGATAAGGCTTATGATCATGGAACTTATGAAAATCATGCATGCATGTGAGATTTGGTGCCTAATTCTTCTTATTCAACATGATTCATGCTTGAATATACAAAATTATAGCAATTATGCACATGCATGTTCATATAAGCTCCAAATTCAACAAATTCAATTCAAGTTATGCTCTTGATCACAAACAAACCTTGAACTTACAAAATTACAAATTCAAACTTATGAATTCATAATCAATTACTCACCTAAAGGCTTAAATCTTCCAAATTGTGGTTAATTCTTGAGTGTAGCTTCAAGATCACCAAGTTCCTTAGTCAAATCTCTATTTTGAGCTCCCTCTCTCTCTAAATTCGATTCTCTCACTTTCTAGAGAGCTAATTTCAGCCAAAATGAATTAAAAGAGAGGAATTGAGTGAGAATGAGCCTTTTTATAGGCTCTCTTAATCACATTTCTTTAACATTAATTAATTGAGCACTAACTCACCAATTTAATGTATTTGATTTGATCCGAATCAAATTTTAATTAAATTTCACCGTAGGCTCTAAAAATTACGCTAATCACAATGGCGGAGTCAATTTCAGTTTTTGTGGCCGACAAGGCCTTCAATTTTCAGTCTGTAACAGTAAGTTGAACAAATATTCCTATGATGAATAGATAGAAATTCAAAACCACATATAATCACATAAATGGCACACAAATCATATCGAACAGATAATCACAATCATAATTAAGATTAATTAGCATAATACGGGACATGGTTATCACAAAAATAGAGAGAGAGAGAGAGAGAGAGAGAGAACCGATTAAAGTTCAAAAACAAAGTAGAGACAGAGAGAGAGAGATCAAGTCAAAATGCCTCTCTCTAAATCTCTGCAAATGAGGATCAAGTAAGAATGCCTTCAAAACATTGATTTCATAGATCTAGAGAGAGAGAGAGAGAGAGACAGTGGACTCGTTACCTCGCCGGTGCAGATGACGGTGGTAATGGAGCTTCGAAATCGCTCTAAATCTCAAAATCGATCTGAATCTTCGAAATTGCTTCGAAATCGCTCTGAATCTTTGAAATCGCTGGTGTAGAGCTTCGATGAAGAAATGTGAGCATATAAGGGTTGAGAGAGAGAGATGTGTGCGTATTCAAGCTAAGACTCAGTGTTATTTATACTTACAGGATTGTGAGTGTTGTCTTCTTTGAAGCTCTCTTCAACAGCCGATTGATCTTTCAAGAGACGAAGCTTCTTCCTAGAGTTATCTTCTCTATCTTCTTCGTCACGCAGAGAGAGAGAGATGTGTGTACGTATAAGGGTTGAGAGAGAGAAAGGGCCCAGATTAAAAAATAAGCGTTTCAAAAAAGGCGCGTGTTTCTACCGCATTTGGAGGCGTTTTTAAACGCCTTCAATTAGAAACGGTGTCATTTTGGTTAAAAAAACGTCGTTAAAAATTAGAGAACGTGACATTTAATAAAACGCCGTTAAATTCCTAATTTCCTGTAGTGTGTCTATTTGTATAGCTCACTTCTACTTTAAACTTTTATAAATCAAACAAGCCCTTTTTCTAAACTGCAGGTGTGGATTCATCAAATTGGATTTGGTACTTTAGTTTATAAAGTTGAGAAGGTCTATGATGGTTCTGGCGAAGACCCATCTTGTAGTAGGTACGTGTTCACTTTCTATGATCTTCCTATTAACATTCTTGAAATGGATATTATGTTTACAATTATTGGATTTATCAAAATACAAAGCCAAACCTTAATTCAAATGGTTAAAGATTCTATTTATATGCTATGTGAGGTGCTAATAAAGAACTCTGATGTTGCTGCTAAAGACTTTTTAATTTTGAAAATTTACGCAGGTCAATGGTTGGGAAAAGTGTTTCGGACCATGTAGAATATTACGGTGTTCAGATGAGTGGCGAGAGCACATGCAGAATTGCAATGGATCCTCGTGTGGCCTCATATAGCACACAAGATCTTGAAGGTAATTTTATATTGTCCAGAGATCCTTTTGCTTCTGTTGTAGAAATGAAGATCGAACCAAGCATTGCAAGCAAATTTGTTTAGTTGGGTTGCGGTTTCTCTTAGAAGAGCTACTAGAGTGGTCATGCCAAAGGAACTTTCACATTCTTCATTTGGAGACCCTGTAGTGGTGTTGTTGATGAAGTATCAACTTCATGGTCGGGGTTGGGGAGGAAGTATGTGTATATATACACTAATTGTATTGTGTGCATTTCATCCTTGTTAATATGTGTTCCTTTTGTATATACTTCTTGTTAATAATATGAAGCGAATTCATAATATTTTTTCTGTCTCTCTGGGTTTTAGGTTAGCGTTCTCTCTCGCTCTCTCTCTCTCTCTCTCTCTCTCTCTCTCTGTGGCTTGCTTTAGCTGGGGATAGTGTAGATAGACTTGTTGACAATTGCATGGCACACATGGAATCCCACCTCATTTAACACCATATTTTGTGTTGTGATATTTAATTTTGTATTGAGTAGCATCTGATGGAAGAAAAATTATAATTTCTGGTAAGGCTGCATGTTGGGTGGTTGAAGAATGGTCGGGTCATATGGTACTGGGGCAAGTATTTTGAATCAAACTTCAACTTTAAGAAAGGGTGATTATATTAATCATGTTTTCCGAGTTTTTTTTTTTTTATAAAAAAAACAGAGGATTCATGACTCTTGGGATGTATGTTAAACACGAATTGATGGTATGGATCTTGACACATATCATATAAGCAATTCATATAGATTTTGCTTTTGACACACGACAATTCCTCTATGAAAACGGTTGCAACTTGCAATTAAAATGTATGATCAACATTGGTTTTGTATAGTGATGCAAGCTTTGACAATAAAGATTAAATTACTATTCCAATCTTTGAGTTTTTTCCAACATCAAAGGAGAAATAGCATCAGTAGATAGCTCATGACTAGCTTCTTATTTGTTTCTGCATGTGTATATACTCATTGTATTGCGTACATTCCATCTTTGATTATATGTTTGCTGAGTTTTGATATAAAGAGAATTCCAAATATATTCCTCTCTCTCTGTCTCTCTGTCTCTCTATTTTGAGATTCTCATCACATTGTACTGCTGGAAATACATCAGATTCAGGGAGAGAATTTTTTAGAACAGATGATCCCTGACCCTTTTGGATATATATGTTAGACACAAATTGATGGAACGGATCTTGATGCATGACATATTACCAAATTCATATAGATTTTGCTTTTGACACAACATTTGCTCTCTCTGAGACAGGTTGCTATCAAAATGTATGATCAGTATTTACGTTAGATAGTAAGCCAGCTTTTACTATAAAATATAAATTTTACTATTCCAATTTTTTTGAGTTTTTTCTAGCATTAAAGTAGAAACAATACAACATCAATACATAAACAGGAACCATAAAACTCTGATTTGAACAGGACAAGCTTCTTATTTGTTTCTGAGTTTGTGTTTCAATTTATCTTTGGTTATGCTGCTGCTGATTCAATCACGATTTCCTGCACAAACAAATTAATAGTTCTTCTATGAGTTTGTGATAGATTTTCTTTAAACTTAATGCTATGGTTGATTCTTGGATTTATTTTGGAATAATATGGTTTAGCAACTTGATGCGTAAGACCCGGTACCTGATTAGCACTTGGAGTTTTTTTCCTGTCCGGTGGTGCTAGCTGTGGCAACAGCTGCGGCTACAGCTTCTGGTTCAATGGTTGCTAGCGCTTTTTTGTCAGCTTTCTCTTCATTCACCTCCACGGACTCTACTTTCACAGGCTCTACAGCTGGAGCTTCCATTCAGTAGTGGCTGGAGTTTCTGGTTCAATGGTTGCTGGAGCCACATCTTTGGCTTTCTCTTCGTTTACTTTCATGGGCTCTATAATCCTACTATGCACAGTGGTGAAATAGGATTCATGTAACTAACTAACCAAGTATTGAGTTAATGCTTGTTTTGGTATTATTATTACTTTTTTTTTTTCCATTTTCTACGTTTTTAAAGACAAAAACAATGAAAATTTCGTAAACACTCCAAGTTTCATTTTTGCATGACAACAATTATGAAAAAATTCGAAAATATATATATTTTTTAAAAATTGTTCACCAAACAAAGTTTCTATATTTTTTGAAAAAACGAAATCAAAAAACAAAAAGCAAGAGGTTTTGCTTAGTTGGTTGGCAATTCTTCATCAAACAAAATTTCTATGTTTTCTAAAACTTAAAATCATAAAAGAAAAAAAACAAGGTTTTGTTGAGTCGAGGTTACAAACCATTCTCTGTCACCGTTTTCACGTCTTCAACCGATCCCTTCTCCTCCACTACATTCTTCGATTTCTCACTCTCTTTAGAAACATCAACCTTGTTGGAAACAATGGCCTCAACAGTGTCAACCGTCTTCAAGTCTTGTTTCACTTCTTCCACACCCCTCTTCTCAATCTTCTCCTTCAAATCTTTCTTATCATTATCTCCTTCCTTCAAATCTACAACAGTTGCAACATCTTTCTTCGAGTCACCATTTTTGTTTTCTCGTTTTTCACCCTCTTCTTTTTTTTCTTGTTTCACCGGTAAGACGTTGTTCTCCTTCACATCTTTGCTTTCTCCTTCAAATTATTCTCTTATTAGAAACATCTCCCATAGGGTGTTGAGCTGTTCCAGCCTTCTGTTTGTCTTGATCCCTTTCTTGCACAAACCACTTCAATGCGGCTTCCTGCTCTGTATCAGCAGTACTTACGATGCCCAATTCCTGAGCTACATTCTTAATACTGGTGCTCTGCGGCAATTTCCCTTTATCCTCTGCCATTCTGGCCACTGTAGCTATTCTTGCTTCCTTTTCTTTAGGTTTTGGTTCAATTCTCTCTTCCTGGTTAGGTTCATCACTAAGCCACCTGCAGTTGTCTGTCGACCCATTCAGATCAAACCAGTCAATCTGCACGTCCCTCTGATCTTGTTCATCATAGAGCTGCAGATTGTCGAAGTCCTCTTTCAGCTCCGCTATATCATCCAGTCCCTGACTTGGGCCATCCTCTCGAACCACATTAACCTCTGCTACTGTCGACAACACCATTTCGGGCTTGGCTTGGTCAACTGGCACAATGTAACAACACAGGTCATACATCCCTTCAGTTTAGTTTGCAAAGCTCTTAAGCAATGGACTGACATTCTCCTCCAAGGCCAACTTCCCTTCTTCTGCCATTGTCACCACCACGGGTTCAGATTGAAATATGAACGTGACTGTCATGTACAAGTCTGTGCTTTCAGGAATGAACACGGCCAATTTGGGTAGGTAGGAGGGGGTAATGTATACACTGGGGTCATACAGGATGGCCAGTGTATGTATTAGATTTAGGTTCCAGGGTGGGGGAACTTGGTTGTGGGCTGGAAAAGGGTTGGTAGCCACATTTGGCTTTTGGGGTTGTGCTATCACCTTGTTGTCAATGAGATCTTGAATCTCATGATGTAGCCTGTAGCATTGGTCTGTGTCGTTTATCACTTTTTGAATTGGATGATTCAGCTTCACCCTTGACGATGGCTCCAAAATAGGAGATGAAGAGACTGGATTGGACAAGGTTAAACCTCCTTGACTGTTGACAATATTTGAACTTGACAAATGATGTGGCATTTGTTCTACCTCTTGAGTTTTTCCTTGAGTTTCCTCTTGGCTTGAAGTAGCCACATTTTGTGCTTGAGGATTACCTTCTTCATCCTCGTGTAGAGATGCTATCGAAGAACTTGTGTCATTTACAACCACATTAATAGATTCCATAATAGATAATATACGTAGATTTTAAACACAAAAGGCTCTACTTCTAGTTGAATACCCTAGAAGAATACCCTCATCACTACGGGAGTCAAATTTGCCCAAATGCTCTTTATCTTTGAAAATGTAACATTTACTCTTGAAAATTTTGAAGTATTTTACATTAGGTTTCAACCCTTTCCACAGCTCATAAGGAGTTTTCAAAGTACCAGGCCTCAAATATACACAACTTATAACATAAATCGCTGTATTTAAGGCTTTGGCCCAAAAATTGAGAGGAACTTTCTTGCTTAAAAGATAAATCTAGCCATTTCTTTCACCACACAATTCTCTCTCTCAATAACACCATTTTGCTATAGAGTAATTGGAGCAGAAAATTCATGTTTGATGCCATGCATATCACAAAAATCTGAAAGAAAAAAAAAACTATTTTTGAACTCACGACCATGATCAGTTCGGATTCTAATGATACACCCAATGGTATCCCCACGTTCATTTTGGATCTTTAGGACCAATGATTTGAAAGTATCAAAAGTATCGGATTTTTCACGTAAAAAATTAACCCAAGTAAAGCATGTAAAATCATCAACGGTTAGAAAAATATATCTTTTATCTCCAATGCTCTCAGTGCGAGTAGGACCCATAAGATCCATATAAACCAACTCAAGAGGATGCTTGGTCATTAAGCCATTCACCTTCTTGTGCGGGGCACGAGTTTGGTTGCCCAATTGGCATAGCCCGCACACATGGTTCAAAGACTTACTCAATTTTGGCACTCCTCGTAGAAGTTCCTTATTGGCAATCTTAGTTAGGTCTTTGTAGTTGATGTGACCTAAACGTTGATGCCACAAGTCATGATTGCTTATGGTGGCTGAATGGCAAGTAAGATCACTTGTAACACCCTGTCCCACATCAGAAGTTTGCATGGGTGAACTTGGGCATATAAAGCACCACTATCTTGCTACTAAGTAACTTGGACTTTGTAGACACCCCATTTTTGACCGTCCTCAAGACTTGGACGTCACTGTTTGAACACACGGTGATCTTGCATGTTTGTGTTCGTTTGGAGTTCCCGGAGGCCTCGGCTCACGCGTCTTGCCTCAGGATCCCCGAACTCGACCGTTTAGTGTCTGGTTTTGCACCAAACACTTGCATCCTGCCTTGGAAGGGCAAGGTGGGGCTTGTAGACCATCCCCACCCACCACCGGCAGTGGCTAGATGCCACCGGCTGGTTTTTGCTGCCACCGGCAATATTGTTTGCCGGCCGGCACTCTTTGTTGCCGGTCAGCACTATTTTGTGCTGGTCGGCACTTTGTTTGGCCAAGATGGCATTTTTTTCCGGTCGATTGCTGTTCATCTGCTTTTGCAGATATTTTTGGACAGCTGTATTGCTTTTGCTCCCCTCCATACACGTGTATGGAGGGATCTCCCTCTTGCAAAGCTTGTCTTGTAAGCTTTACAAGAGGCATATAGAGAGGAACTCTCTCTAAGGCAAAAGGAGGAGGCTTTAGACATTTTTGAGGAGAGAAGACAGAGGAGAGCTCTGGTTTTTCCTAGGGTTAGGGTTACATACACAACCTATCTCTCTTTCCCTCTCATTTTGCACACTAGGTGTTTTGTGTCTTACTATTGCACACAAACACCTAGTGTTTCACCTTCCTCTTGGAGCTGAGGTTCTAAAGAGTGTGTTTTGAAGTTTTGGTGTTGGATTCAAGCCAAAGGAGGCCATTGGAGCACCATTGTTGAAGAGGACTACAAGGGTGAGAAACTAGTCCCTTTTTCCCCCATTTTTGCATTGATTTTCCACCTGTCTTAGAGCTGTTTTTGTGCTTATTGTATAACATAAAAAAGTTCTGTTTTTAAGCCCTCTTTATTGTTTATTAAGAGTGTTTCATTGTTTGAGGGGTGTTGACCACCCTTAGGCCTCAAAAGGCCTCTTTTTGGACCATTTTGTGTTAGCTCCGGGATTTTGGTGTTGAGGTCTCTTCACCACTGAAATCTTGAGGGATTTCAGTGGTGAAGATGATGCTTTGAAGTCCCAAGAAGGAGAGGGCCACCCCCTCTCCTTGTTGTCCTTGAAAAGGGCATACTTTGGCCTCTTAAGGAAGCCTATGCTTGAGTGTGTGTTGAGCATGTTTGGTTTGTTTTTCATGCTTATATATCCATGATATAACATGATTTCAAGTTGGTTTTGGAACTCCATGCATGTTTAGCATAGTTGCCATGTAATGCCTTATTTGTGCCTTAACATGTTCTAGGTTGTTAGCCTTGTTGGAGCATGTTTTAGGCTTGCATTTGTGAAGTTTATGTGCTTATTTTGCCATGTTTTAGCTCTGTCCATAGTCGTTTGGGTTGATCTTTGCATGCATTATATAGCTCATTTGTATTTGGGCTTGTTGGCCTTGAGTATGTGCATGTGTAGCATGCCATCTTTGCATTGTTTTGGTGATTTGGGATCATTCTACATGTCATTTCAGTCCCATTTCCATGCTTGTTTGATTGCCTTGCGTGCCTCTTTAATGCTTTGGAAGCATGTGTTGCAATGCTCCATGTTTTGGTCATGGTGTATGCCTTTGTATTTGGGCCACTTAGATGCCATCTAAGGAGTCCTTTGGCCTTGTTCTAACATGCTAAAAATCTGTTTTTAGTTGTTTAATGCACGCCATGTTTGGTCATGATAAGTGTAGTTCAATGCCTTATTGATTTGCCTTGAACACTTGGACTATTTGTTGCATGCTTGACTTGATTTATAACTTGATTTGGCATCATTTTATAACATGATTTTAGGGCTCATGTTGCATGCTAATTTGTCCATGTTTCCTTCTTTCAAGTGTGCTTGAATGTTGTTTGATTTATGCTTAAGTGTTGGTCCTTATGTACATGTGTGTGTGCATGCCATTTAGCCCTCACCTTTTAGCACAATGGCTACTGTTTTAGGCCTATTTTAGAGTTGCCTAATTCATGTTTAAGTCCATCTTTGCACTCATTTGTATTGCCATATGCATGCTTGTATGCTTGCATGAGTTAATTGCCATGCCACGTTGCATTCCTAGCTTGTATGCCTAGGTTGCATTGCATTTTGCATGCATGCCTTGTTCCTTGAATTGGTGATAGGAATAGGGCCTAATTTGTTTGATTGGTTTGCATGCATTTGAAACCAAAGTTGCATAATTGGTTCCTTGGGCCATCATGCATGGAAATGCGTGATTGGTGGTCCAAGAACCGAGGCACATGTCCCTTTGAGTCATTACAATGATAAGAGACATGGTTGGTGCATACATGCCTTGAAATATGCTGCCATGCCTTGTTTTGCCCTCTGTTGCTGTGAGTTGCAGGTTCTGCAGGAATACTCTGCCGACCGGCAGTGTAATGTGCCGACCGGCACTATTTTCTCTGCCGACAGCTTCAACTTTGTGCCGATGGCCATACAACACTGCCGGTGGAAATTTCATCTAGCCGGTGATGATCCCCTCTGTCCAAGGATGTAGTCCTGAGGTTTTGACAACCTCCAGAGGAGGAAAGGGAGGAAAACAGAGGCAGCTTGCGCATGGCGGCGCGCTTCTCGAGACGTTTTACTGTTTTCCTAAATTAGTTAATTTGTTAATTGATTAATTTGTAATATTTAATTAGCTTGCGTAGTTAATTAATTTGTAATATTTATTCGGTCCCTCCGAGCGAGGGCAAATCTGTAATAAGTGTGTGTGGGTGGTGTGTATGTCTTCCAACCTCACTTCTTTCTTCCCTTTTATTTACCTGCTTACGATGGTAGATTAAGGCACGTTTAATTTAGCATACCTTATGCTATGCATGTGTGCATTCATTCATTTATTGACATGCATTAGGCTCGGTACATCACGCTAACTGCATCAGTACTTCAATTCAAAAAACTGAATATGTGTTAATTGTGCATTTTCACATGACATGTTTAGGATAGTCGAGCCTATTCTAGCAATATTTTGTATGCGATGCATTAGGCACTTAACATGGACTTGGATCATGCATGTTTGCTAACAAGTTCTTTGTTTTGGCACGGAGTACTATGTATGTATTTCCGCTTTAGCATATCGCATGAGTGTGAATGTTACCATGACAGCATGCTTAACATGTGGCTAGATGCTTATGTGTTAAATTGTTTTGAATGCCTGTGGGTGAAGGCCGGATTGTTTGAGTTGGAAAAACTCATTGAAATCCGTGTTTTAGCCTACTTGCGAGTAGCAAATTCCAAAAGCATTTTCAAACCAAACGGATATGCAATGTTTCTTTCCAAATTAGGCAATCTAGTCTATACTTGTTTGCTGCGCGCATAACATAGTAATTCTAGGCTAACAATTGGTTTAAGAACATATAAAGTTTTCAAAAACGGATATCACGGTTAGTAGAGGCCGGTCTTCGGACCGGGCGAAAGGGGGTGCTCATAGCTGACCTTCCCCGATCGTACCCAAGCTCCCGAGCCGAGACAACTCCGGTGATGACGGACATGTGGCCTTCGGCACCGAGTCAGGGTTTCCTAAATTCTCCCATAAAAAATATTTAGGTGGCGACTCTGTATCTGGCAAAGCAGTCCATGTTTGGCACTACTTTTTCAAAAATCTGTTTCTCAAAACGATTTGCCAGATTTGGACTCTTTGGTTCAGATTAAGAACCGTGACACAAATCGAGTCCGAACTGTAGCACGAGGCCCCACGCGGGCGCTGTTACAGACTTAAGCTTTTAGGTATTGTTGGTTGACCTACAAGTTACTTGGGCCAGCAAGTAGTGGGGCATTACAAATGGTATCAAACCTAAGCCATGCATACAACTATGTGGGCCACTTATTATGGGCTGCCTGCGAGCTTGCCGTGGTATTCTAATTGATTATAAACCCTCATGAGGACGTAAGGATTTATAAGTGGAGGAGTTTGTAACACCCTATCCCACATCAGAAGTTTGCATGGGTGATTTTGGGCATATAAAGCACCACTATCTTGCTATTAAGTAACTTGGACTTAAGCTTTTGGGTATTGTTGGTTGACCCACAAGTTACTTGGGCCAGTAAGTAGTGGGGTGTTACATCACTGGTTGTGACAATACCATAGCAATTTTCTGATGTGCTCACACCATGCAAAACGGTATTTCCATTTTTGTCCAAAATCTCGCATTTATCTTTTGAAAATAATACCTCATGGTGTGAGTCACACATTTTGACTAATGCTCAAAAGATTAGCCTTAAGACCATTAACAAGCAATACACTATTCAATTTAGGTAGACCAGGAGCACTTATAGAGTCCTTACTAATGACTCTAAAGGTGTTTCTATCTCCAAATGTGACAATTCATCCTTCATAATTTTCAAGGGATGTGAAATAAGACTTGTCACCGAACATGTGACGAAAGCAGCCACTATCAAGATGCCACATGCGTAAGTCACGCGCTTTATAAGCAGTGTGAACAACAAAACAAGACAAGTCACTTTTTCTTACCCACACTCTTCTACTAGAGAGGGATCATCATGATTCTTGGGTGATTTCTTGGCGTTGAGAGTACCATTGTGAGCCATGGCATTCCGCATTGACATGTAGGGTTGTCTCCTAACCCACGAGGTATTAGGATTTCTTCTACCTCTTTGATACACCTTACCAAACAACTTAAAACAATAAGAACGAATGTGGCCATACCTACCACAATGATGACCAATAAAAATAGGTTTTACCTTCTTTTTACCATTCACACCAACTTTAGGTTAATGCTGAAATTATCAACAGGTTACACCTTTTCTTTTCCCTTTCCTTGAGTTCTTTTATCATGAGATGTAGAGGCATTCCGATGTTGCGGTTGATCACCTCTATAGCTGATCCCGCTCTTGTCTGAACTTATTTGTTGAGACCTAATGATATCTTCCAACATCTTTGACCCTTTGTTCCATAGATCAATTTTTTCCTTTGCACTTTTAAGTTCTTCTTCTTTCTCTTTGACAAGTTCCTCTAAAGCTGCTTGAGATATCTCGAGAGTTTCAATATTTTCTTTATAGATTACATAAATTTTCGGAAGCTCATTTCTCTCAGTCTCACACATCAATAGTTTTGCAGCAAGAGCTCGTTGATCACTAGCGATCTTGATGACATCATTCCTTGTCTTGGATATCTCCTTTTTTAATTTGATGTTCTCACTTTCACAAGCTTTGAATTTGACAGTGAGTTTGTTGTTTAACTTTGGCAAGTTTAGAGATTCTGTGTACAAGTTTTCATAAGCTTGTTGGAGCTCTTCACCATCTATTTCATCTTCACTCTCAGAAGATCCATTACCAACAACATACACAGATGAAACTACATCCTCCCGTTAATTCTCACCCTCTTCGGGTCTATCCAGTCAAGCAACTAGAGCATTGAAGCAAGAGGAACTAGAGGCTTGTGAAGATGATTCTGCTCTTTCATGGAATTGCATTAACACATCCCAAGCATCTTTATCATTAACGGAATGAGAGATGCATTGTTGTTCTTCTTCAGAAAGAGCTTCCCTAATGGTGTTCAAGACACGTTCACTGCTCTCCATATCAACTCTTTCACTTTCACTCCACTATTCTATAGGCTTGATAGATTTTTGATTTGTGACAGGATCAATCACAGATAGAGCTTCAATAGTTTTTTCAATTGTTCACCAACCTTATGGATCCCAAGCTCTGAGAAACACCATTATTCTACATTTCCAGAATAAATCGTTACTCCCATCAAAAGTAGGAGAATGATGGAGGTTGGCACCTCTTGCAAACTGAACAGGCCTTGGAGTAGATTAGGGAACATTAGAATAAAATGCCATGAAGGTACCCTCATCATCTTCTCCGGAGTTTGCTTCATCGGCCACTTGATCAGATTCACTCTCATTATCCCAAGTCACAGTGTAAACTTTTTTTTTGTTTTTTTTGGAAGGTCATTCAGGAGGCATATGCCCAAACCCTTGGTATTCATAACATTTGACTCCTTGTCCTCTCATTATCTTTTTCTCGAGTTTTGAAACAGATTTGAGTTTATCATTACCCTTATCCTTAGAACTAGATTCCTTGAAATTAGGCTTCTTTTTCTTAAAAAACTGTTTGAACTGTTTTGTAAATAAAACCGTCATTTCAGACTCTAGATCAATTTAGGATTCCTTACAACCTCATGAGTACTAGAAAAGGCCAACGTTTCTTTTTGTTTTTTTTCTTTGAAATCAAGTTTGCCTCAAAGGTTTGCAAGTTTCCAACCAGTTGATTAAGCTTGAGGTTATCAACATCCTAAGCCTCCTTTATAGCCATTACTTTCGATTGGAATCTATCGAGTAATGGCCTCAAAAAATTTCCAACGACTTGAGATTTAGGGATTTTTTTCACCGAGCGTGAAATAAGAATGCATGATATCACGGAGTTTGGCATAAAATTCATCAAATGTTTCATCCTCTCGCATAAAAAGAGTTTCAAAAGCTGAGGTGAGATGTTAAAGTTTTAATCTTTTAACAAAAGTGGTACCCTCGTAAATCGTTTCAAGAATATCCCAAGCTTCTTTTGCCACCTCATAAATACAAATACGATAGAGCTCTTCTTAGGTAACGGAGCAAAAGAGGGAATTGAGAGCTTTACTATTCCAGCTCGAGTTTTGATAATTAATTGTATCTTATTTATCAATTGAATTGGGAATTTCAACACCTTCAACAATCAATACCGGTTCACTCCATCCATAGATAACAAAATGTCAAACTTTCTCATCAATAGATTTTAAAAATGCCCTCATATGAGCTTTCCAATATGAGTAATTTATTCCATCAAGTAAAGGAGGTCTATAGGTTGAGTTACCTTCGCGAATCGAATCCATAAATACAAATCACAAAAAATCACACTCCTATTGCTTTGAAAATAATCAAAGAATGAGTAACATGCTCTGATACCAATTGAAAAATCTAAGTGATTCATGATTCAATTTAGATTTAATTACAATAAATCCCAAACACACAAAACTAACAAAATAAATCATCTATCACGTACAAAAGTGGTTTAGATTATTGTTTCACAATAGATAAATCTACACAAGAGATTTAACGTGGAAAAACCACAAATGAAGCACCTCCAATTGTGATTAAAAAAAAAAAACCACGGCCAAAGGCCACTACACAATCCATTATGAAGATAATGAAATTACACAAGTGCACAAACAATAATCTAACTCACTCTCATATTGTCTTCACTCCTTGTGCCGCTTCCACTAACGCCTTCGTCTCGGAATTGAATAACATGATGTTGAATCCACAACACCCACGTTGAATCCACAACTATGAGTTGTTTTGAACTCTTTCAAGGCATCCAAGCTCAACTTCTCAGAATCCACCAATGAACACTCTTGATGGTTGAATGGTGACAAGCTCCTTGATGTATAGAAATCAATCCAAATGAGATAGCAGTCTCACAATGACATCGAGGGAAACAATGAAAAGCTTCCTAACAGATTGCTCAAGAGTACTTGAGGCTGCAAACTCGAATGTGGGAGAGGCAACCCTAACAAACAACATAAGTTGCCTTTTATAGCAATCAAGGTTGCACAAACTACTCAAGTGAATGAGTGGTTGCTATAGCGGCGAGCCTAGAATGCATGCGCACATAAGTGCCTTTGCTTGAGCCACTGAACATGCACTTGAGCAGAGAAAACGAGCTCTCAAAAATTTTGCAAAGGGCTTGAAGTACTAAGAGCAAGGATTCTTTACTCGAGCAACGAACTGGTCACTCGAACGGTCCAAGAGAAAACAGAGGACAAAGTTTACATTTGAAAAGTGATTGTCCGCAGAATTGACAACTCAAGGGACCTAATAGAATAGATAATTGCAAAGAAAAAATTGATAATTGGTGGATACAAAGTGATCTTTTCTATTGAGGTTAAATTTTTTTATAACAAGTAAAAAAGTCAAATTCTCAAGCAACCTCTAACTCTACAACTAGCTTGAAAAAATCATGTCCCCATCTAAGTTTATAACAAATTTTATATATCAACCCACAAAAAACTTATATAAAATTACACAAAGTCTATTTATTTGGGGGAAAATATCATAAAGTTACCCATAATTTTAGATCAAATGTATTCTTGTTGTGAAACACTCCATGAATGATTTTTTTTACCTATAATCACAAAGTTGGCCATAATTTAAATTCTAATTAGATTTCTGAGTAGACCTACCGATAGAATTATTATATAAAATTTTGTGGCTGGGTTGAAATGTTTTCTTGTTCATTTAAATACATAACTGTAGACGTTTCCGAACGTCTCGGGAGGAGATCCCCCATTTTGTTCATTTGGGCTCACTACGGTTCGGACTCAAATTGTTGCGGTTCTTAATCTGATCTCGCAAAGTGTAATGCGAGATTGATAAATCACCAAAGAGTCCAAATCCGACAAATCGTTTTGGAAAATAGATTTTTGTAAAGAAATGCCAAACATGGACTGCTTTACCAGATACAGAGTCGCCACCTAAATATTTTATTTTGGAAAAATTTAGGAAACCCTGACTCGTTGCCTATGGCCATGTGTCCGTCATCACCAAAGTTGCCTCGGCTCGGGAACTTGGTTACGATTGGGGAAGGTCAGCTACGAGCACCCCCGCTCGCCCGATCAAAGATCGGCCTCTACTAACCACGATATCTAGTTTTGAAAACATTATGCATTCTTATACCGGTTATTAGCCTAGATTTACTATGTGATGCGCACAACATACAAGTATAGACTGGATCGCCTGAATTGGAACAAAACATTTCATGTTTTTTTGTTTTTTGAAAGCAGTTTGCTACTCGCAAGTAGGCTAAAAAATGCAGATTTTGCCACCCTCGGGTGGGCTTAGAAAACATGGTTTTGCCACTATCTAGTGGACTTAAAACTCACAGTTAATGCATTATTCCAATTCAGCTAATCCAACCTTCACCCACAGGCATTCAGGCAGATATATCACATAAGCATATAGCCTCATTGTAAGCATGCTATCATGGCAAACACTCACACACGTGCGGTATGCTAAAGCATAAAAGTTTACTGAGTACTCCAAGCCAAAGAAATAAACTATTTAGAAAACATGCATGAATCCTAACTGTACAGATATGCCTAATGCAACACATGCAGGAATGCAACTATAATAGGCTCGGCTATTCTAAGATGGCATATGATGATGCTACAGCTAACACATATTCAACTTGGAATTGAGATACAGTGCGGTTAGTATGATGCGCCGAGCCCGGTGCATGCAAGACAGATGAATGAATGCAAACATGCAAACATAAGTATGCTAATTGAAATATGCCCTAATCTAACCATCATAAGCTAGTGAATAAAAGGGAGAAAAATGTGGGGTTGGAAGACATACATCACACACACGCACAACTCATTACACAATTGCCTCGCTCGGAGGGTGCGAATAAATAATACAAACCAAATAAATAATTAACTACTCTAGCTAATTAAATATTACAAAACTCTAATTAATTAATAAATTAATTACAAAAAGGAGGTGGCCGCAGCTCCGTCTCGGAATGCTTGGATGATGCATGCTTGATTCGCTTCACTCGGAAACTCGTTGCCATGCCATTGTTGCCTCTGTTTGCACTGTTCTATACCTCTAGGGACTGTGAAAATCCTAGAGATGCCTCTAAGTTGCTCCCGGAGCATTGTGAGATGCCACCGGCCAAGGTAAAGATCCACCGGCCATTGATAAATGGTCATCGACCAGTTGTGAAGCCATCTGCTAGATATTTTTGGTCGGTCGGCACTATATGTAGTCGGACAGCCAAAGTTTCATGCAGAATCCTGTTTTGGCAGCAGCAGAGGACAGACAGTGCATGGCATGGAATATTCAAGACAATGTGTGCATGTCCATTTTCCCTATCATGTTATGGACTCAAGGGAGTGTGGGCCTCGGTCTTCGGGCCACCAATCACGCATTTCGATGCATGATGGCCAAAGGCACCAAGTTTGCAAATCAATGTAAATGAATGGACAAAAGCAATGAATGCTTCACACCCTATCATGTTGAGATCAAGGGCATCGAAACGACCGAGAATTGAGACGCGTCTTGTCACTTTAAGTACGAATGCGCCTCACTCCTCATGTTTGGTTTGACACCCCAAGCCAAACAAAATGCAATGCATGTGTGTAATATGACTCAAGTATGCAATATGAGGCTAAGTTTAGCAAAGCAGGCCAAATGCAATGCAAACTAAACATGTAAATGTACAATGTGCTAAGCATGCAATACTACAATGCAACCTAGATAGGCAACTAGGAAAAATGATAAGCACGTAACAATGCATTAATTGCAAGGATGCAACAATCATGCAATGTAATGAGCATTCTACAAGATACTAATGCATGATCCATGGACTTATACTAAGATGGAGGAACCTCAGCCACATCCCAAAACAGTGGCCAAAAGGGTGCAACAAAGGCACAAAACACACATGGAAACATGCATACACCAAGGCCCATCACCTAAGGCATTAAAGAGGCAACTCTAAGCATACTTAAAAGAGACAAACATGGGCATTTTACAAATATGCTGAGCTCTGAAATCATGCTAAGGGGAATGCCAAACCAAACACACAAGTGAAGCATGCCATGCAAAAGGGGCCCAAAGCTTGAGACCAACCAAAGGATTCGAACCATAGCCATACCAACTAAGCCTCAAAGGGCCAAGATGACTTAAATCAGTCCTAGGGTAGACCAAAGTAAGACTAGAACATGTATGGAACATGATCAAAACATGCCAAACAATGGGCCCAAAACAAAGGGCATTCAAAGCCACAAAAGGGAACATTCCACCACAACTATCACAACCAAACATGGCATGGATTACTTAATGCAAAACAGAGTTTTAACATGCAAAAAGGAACCCCAACACTCACTGATATGGCAGCTAAGAGACTCAAACCAAGAGGCATGCACAATGACTCATTTTAAGGCACAAAAGAACATGTCTTCAAAGCATGGAAAGGATGATGAATGTAAGCATACAAGCATGGATTATGGACTGAAATAGCATGGGAAATGATTCCAAATCACTGAAACAACTCAACTAAAGCATGCTTATGATTCACACACTCAAGGCTCACAAGCCAAGATGCATGGTGGCTATACCAAACATGGCAAAGATGACCAAATCAGTACCAAATAGACCTTAAGCATGGAAAAACATAACTAAAACCTTCATGAAGTCAAGCTAAAGTATGCAAGCATGATAGCCTAAATGCATGACACATGTTATGGCAATAAAGGGGACTACTAAGCAAGTGTATAATGCATGTAATGGACCATCAATCTGACCAAAAACAGAGGTATGATATGACCAAATAACACCAAAAAAACCTCTGAAATGGAGCCAAGTGAAGCTAAGCATGCATGCTACCCTTATGAGCCTTAAACACAAGCAAAAGAGACACAAAGGGAGAGGGGTGTCCCTCCCCTATACAAGGCCTCAAAACCCCTTCACCACCACTGAAAATCCTCTGGATTTCAGTGGTGAGAAGGACAACACACGAATATACCAAAACTCACCAAAGAAGGCACCAAAATAGGCCAAACAAGGCCTAAGAGGGGGAGGTCGACCCCCAACACCAAAATGACCTTAATGAAACATCTTAAACAACAAAAAAAAAAAGAACTTTTATCAGTTATACACAAAGCTCAAAGCATCATGCAAAGTAGGTTAAAAGCTAGTGCAAGAATGGGGAATATAAAGCAATAGTGCTCACCCTTGAAGAACACTTGAAGAACATCAACTCCAGCCCCCTCCTTCTGATCAAAACCAACTCAAAACTCCAAGAACAAACTCTCAACACTTCCAAAACCGAAGCATGGTGTAATACTGGGTGTCTTACTGCAAAACTAAGAACAAAACACCCTTTTGGACACTCTAACACACACAAATAAAGAGAGAGAGGGAGATATAGAGAGAGAGAGTGATATATATATCATATATATCTCTGATTTGCTGAACCCCCTCAAAGGAGAAGAGAGGTCTCCTTTTATAGAGCAAGACAAGGGCCTAAGCTTCTTGGAGAAGCTAAGGCAAAAGGGTCAAGGGGGTCAAGCTTCTAAGGGAAGCTAAGTCAAAGGTCCAAGCTTCTTGAGGAAGTTAAGACAAAGGTCCAAGCTTCCTCAAGAAGCTTAAGCAAGGGGTGCAAGCTTCTTCAAGAAGCATAGAACAAAAGGGTGCAAAGGGTGCAAATCCTCCATACACGTGTATGGAGGATTGGTCTGTGTGCTCCAGCTGGCACAGTTGGCATGCACAATGCTTGAAAAAGGCAAAAAAGAAGTCCCGGCCAGAAAATATGGCCGATTGACCAAATTAAAAGCTAGTCGACCAACAAAGGTGCCGACCGGCCATCACCAATGGTCGGTGGTAAGAGAATATGGCCGGTGACATCATGCCATGGCCGATGGGATCCGAGGATGGCTGACAAGCCATTCTCTACCCTCAGAAGTAAAAACAAACAAGTTCTTGGTCCAAAACCAAGCACAGAACAATCCAGTTAAGAGATCCTGAGGCAAGGCGCGCGGCTGAGACCTCCGGGAACTCAAAATGAACACGAACATGGATGATTATCAGGTGTTCAAACGATGACGTCCAAGTCTTGAGGACGGTCAAAAATGGGGTGTCTACAGTTGCCCCTCTTTGACAGAACTCGAAAGTCATAACAATGACGGGAGTGAGTGTCAAAGCCCAGAGACGACCCATTTTCGACAAGGCCGAAGAGTTAGACAAAGCATACAAGCTATAAATAAAGATATGTGCCCGAAGGCAGGGGCAAAATGCAAGGCAATGCACAAAGCCGAGTATAACTTATGATTATGCAAAGAAAGCTGTAACGAAGCAAATCATGCAACAGTTTTAAGCAATCAAACACAAATCCAACTACATTACAATGTAGAAAGGATGTAAGAGAATCATGTAATTCTCGATACGTCTCACACGGAGAATACAATACCTGTCCGGTTCGTTTGGTCACGCCAGCTTCAAATGAACCGTACATACAATATCGTGCCTGAAAGAGAAAGAAAACTTAACAGGTACGACACCGTTAGCAACATGCATAACAATGCAAGTAAAAAGTGCGTGACAACGCATGTGAAGGGTGCAAGACAATCCAATCGAAACAAGCATGACAATGCAAAGAGGGCATGCGCGACAACGCAAGCCGAGTGGAATGCATAACAATGCAGTTTGAAATAAGCATAACAATGCGAGAAGGTGTATAAACACATGTAAATAAAGCATACGTGGCAACACATACAATGTGTGAAGCAGGAATTGAAATATACACATGTAAGCAAAGCATGCAGTAACACATGCAATGTGTATGGCATGAATGAACACATGTAAGTAAAGCATGAAATAATGCATGCAATGTGTAACCTCTTGTAAGATGCATAAACACATATAAGTAAAGCACACGCAGAAACGTATGCAATGTGTAAAGCAAGCAAGGTATGAACACATGTAAGTAAAGTACACGCAAAAACACATACAATGTGTAACCATCTGAAAGATACATATACACACATAAGTAAAGTATGCAGTAACGGATGCAATGTGTATGATAGGAATGAACACATGTAAGTAAAGCATGCCGTAGCGCATGCAATGTGTAACCTCCTGTAAGATGCATAAACACATATAAGTAAAGCACACGCAGAAACACATGCAATGTGTAAAACAAGCAAGGTATGAACACATGCAAGTAAAGTACACACGAAAACGCATACAATGTGTAACCACCTAAAAGATACATATACACATGTAAGTAAAGCATGTAGTAACGCATGCAATGTGTATAGCAGGAATGAACACATGTAAGTAAAGTATGCAGTAGCGCATGCAATGTGTAACCTCCTGTAAGATGCATAAACACATATAAGTAAAGCACACGCAGAAACGCATGCAATGTGTAAAGCAAGCAAGGTATGAACACATGTAAGTAAAGCAATACGCGACAACGTATGCAATATGTATAAAAGGAACTTGAACACATGTAAGTAAAGCAATACACGACAACGCATGCAATGTGTATAAAAGGAACTTGAACACATGTAAGTACAGCAATACGCGACAATGCATACAATATGTATAAAAAGAACTTAAACACATATAAGTAAAGCAATATGCGACAACGCATGCAATGTATATAAAAGGAACTTGAACACATGTAAGTAAAGCAATACGCGACAACGCATGCAATGTGTATAAAAGGAAAAATGGGGCATATTCAACTGAAGCATGGTAAAGGCATGTTATTCATGATGTTGAGATGCAAATTCAGAACAAGACGAGGCATTATGTAATGCGAGACGCGTAACGAGCGTGGCAATTACAGTCAAAACAAAACAACGCAATACCACACGTTTAAAGCGATTTACAAGGCATATAAAAGCATACGAGAAATGATACTCTTTGCGCGCACCGAGCATCGCACATAGAAGACATGGCTCGAGGTCAACACGAAGGCCTGTTAATGTTCCAAAAGTGCATTTTCTTACACTGTCTTGACTAATGAAGGTGCCAAACCATATAAATGGCCCGAACAAGGGCGCGACAGGTGCATCGACCACAAGGGGAGGCCATCGGTATTAATCTAGACACTCTGCTACCCTTCTTCCCTTTTTCTTTACTTTCCTTTTTACTGGTAGTTTAAGCACATTGTACTGCCACAGGCAGATCTTACTTTTTCAAAACTATGTATATATTTTTTTTTGCAAAAAGTCATGATGGTAATGAAGCAACTATTTTGTCCAAAAAGGTGTTACACTTGTACTTTTCATGCATCGCATCGCATTACACAACAATGTAAATGAGGTTTGAATCTTTATTCGAAAAGTAAGCGTTTGCCTCGTAATAATCAGGTAACGAGTTGACTAACGACAAAAACAACTCGATAAGCAAAACAAAGAACTCGATAAACTAACCATGTGTAAATACAACTCGATAAGCAAAGTAAAAACTTAAAGAATGTGAAATACAACTCGATAAACAAATGTACAACAACTCGATAAACAAATAGACGTGACTTCGCAAAATCGGCACCAGAAGACATTGGTGAAGGTTCTAACCACAATTCCTCCACATGTTCAACTTCTAAATAGCTAATGGAACAAGAGGGAAGGCCATCGGCCATAGGGAAAGGCCATCGGCCATAATAAATGGCCATCGGCCAATAGTGGTGGTCGGTCGGCACTATTTTTGGCCGGTCGGCCATAAATGGCAAGAACCACCAGAATACTGACAACTGTCTTTCACTCAAACCTTATCCCCTACAAAAGCCTCAACTTCGTAGTTTTTCTCAATTCAACACTGATTTGCTCCCAATGGAAGAGTTTCTTGCCCAAAATCTCATAGCTTGGATTGCCAACTTGGATGGCTCGGAAAGGCTGAATTTCCAGGGCTTCGGCATAAATGCACTATTCACTCTGAGTCGTACTCCGCTGCACTTTCTGTTCCTCCATGTCGTGGCAAGGTTTTAGAATTCGGTAACGCATGTCTTTAGCTTTGGCGGGCAAGAGGTATGTCCTACCTTCGAAGATTTTCAAGTTTTGATGGAATCCGAGCACAACGAAGAAATCTTACCCCAACTTCGCTTTGGCCACGCCCAAGCTTTAGGGCCAATCTTGGCAGGGTTTTCGGCGACACGCCCTCTGTTTGTGCATGCTATCTCATTTCTTGCTTGCCTTGGGCTCTAGAGGATCTAGTGTCCGGTTGATCGAGGTTGCTGTAGACGTCCCCGAACGCCCCGGGAGGATGGGTCCCGTTCTGCTCATTTGGGGTTCACTATAGTTTGGATTCTCAAATTGTCACGGTTCTTAATCTGAACCAAAGAGTCCAAAGAGTCCAAATCCGGCAAATCATTTTGAGAAAACAGATTTCTTGAAAGAAGTGCCAAACATGGACTGCTTTTCCAGATACAGAGTCGCCACCTAAATGTTTTATTTTGGGGAAATTTAGGAAACCCTGACTCGTTTGCCTAAGGCCACGTGTCCGTCATCACCAAAGTTGCCTCGGCTCGGGAACTTGGGTACGATTGGGGAAGGTCACTTTGTGAGCACCCCCGCTCGCCCGATCAAAGATCGGCCTCTACTAACCATGATATCTATTTTTGAAAACATTATGCGTTCTTATTCCGGTTATTAGCCTAGATTTTACTATGTGATGCGCACAGCATACAAGTATAGACTGGATCGCCTGAATTAGAACAAAACATTTCATGTTTGTTTGAAAATGGTTTGATGGTGCTACCCGCAGGTAGGCTAAGACGTGGATTTGCCACCCTCAGGTGGGCTTAGAAAGCATGATTTTGCCACTTTCTAGTAGGCTTAAAACACACATTTGATGAATTGTTCCAATCCAAAAAACCCAACCTTCACCCACAGGCATTCAGGTAGTTATATCACATAAGCATATAGCCTCATGGTAAGCATGCTATTCATGGCAGTTACTCACACACATGCAAGGATGCTAAAGCATAAAACTTACCGAGTACTCCAAGCCAAAACAGAAGCTAATTAGAAATCCATGCATGATCCTAATTATACAGAAATGCCTAATGCAACACATGCAAAAGTGCAACTATAGCAGGCTCGGCTATTCTAAACATGACATATGAAATGCTACAGCTAACATGTATTCTACTTGGAATTGAAAATGCAATGCAGTTAGTATGATGCGCCGAGCCCGGTGCATGCAAGACAGATGAATGAATGCAAACATGCTATCATACTGTATGCTAATTGAAACATGCCCTATTCTAACCATCATAAGCTGATAAATAAAAAGGAGAAAGACGTGGGGTTGGAAGACATGCATCACACACACGCACACTTATTACAGTTGTGCCCTCACTCGGAGGGTCTGAATAAATAATATACAGTCCTGAATAAATAGTACAGTCCGAATAAGTACAAAACCCTAACTAATTAACAAATTAAATTAGGAAAGCAATAAATTGGCATGTAAGCCAGGGACTGCCTCAAATTTGCTCCGGATGGTGAATGATGCATGCTCGGGTTGCCTTTGTCGGAAAATCCCTTGGGATGCCCCGGTTTGCCTCTGTTTGTAATTGTTTTTGGAATGTATGCCAAGCTCCGTAAGATTGTCGATTTCTGATTTGCTGCAACAGAGGGCAACAAAGGGGCATGGCAAAGTATTTTCATATATGTATGAATGACTACCCTTCAGAGAGTGTAGTCCTCGATCCTCATGCCACAAATCATGCATATCGATACATGATGGCTGGGAGTCGAATTGCACGGCTCAATATGAAATGAATGCACATATAAACACAACAAGACCTAAACTCCATCATGTGTAATCTGGAGTGTCGGTGACTGGGAATTGAGACACGTTCCGTCACTCGAAGTACGAAACGTCCCTCGTTTCCCGTGCTCGGGCTAACTCCTATCCCAAACACAATGCAATATGTATGACATGCATGAATACAACTAATATACAACCTAGCATACACAATGCTATGAAATGGCATACACAATACACAATGGACTTATACCAACATGAGTGGACCTCAACCACACTCACATCAGTAGCCATAGTATGAAAATGTGACACTCGAAATACGTGCACACATGCACGCAAACCGAGGACCGATCGTAAGGCACAAATGCCACCCTAACAAGACATGGCAAGGCATGGAATATGGCATACAAACATGCAAGTTTCAGCACTGAAATGTGATGCAAAATGATCCCGAAACATGGAAACATGGCTCCCGATGCATGGAATGGCCCCGAAACACAAAACTAGGCATACGCATTGGCCTATAGCTATACAAAACACGCATTATTTTATCATGAAGCATGAAGACAGATGCAAGAAAGTCCCAAAACATTCATATTTTCAGTTTATAACAAGCCTCAAAAATGAACACAAATAGGGCTAATCTATCATGCAAAAATGGCCCTAGAATAGAGATTAAACACAAAGGGACAGCAGCTGGCCCCAAATGGAAAAGAGCCCTTCAACAAAGTTGGGGAGGGGCTCAAAAAATGGCACTTTACAGTTTACATAAAGCCACGAAAATAATCACAAATAAGGCCAAACTATCATGCAAGAAAAGGGCCTAAAAGAGGGGTAAAGAGACAAGTGGCAGCTGCTGTTCTCAAATAGAGGAGAGCCCTTCAACAATGTTGAAGAGGGGCTCAAAAAAAGATATTTCACAGTTTATGGAAAAGTCAAAAACAGCTCACAAATAGGCCTAAAATGCTATGCAAAAATTGGCCTAAAAGAGAGATAAAGAATGATAGCAGGAGGCCTTAAACAAAGGAGAGTCCTTCAACAATTTTGAAGAGGGGCTCAAAAAAAATTATTTTACAGTTTATGGAAAAGTCCAAAACAACTCAAAAATAGGCCTAAAATACTATGCAAAAATAAGGCCTAAAAGAGAGTTAAAGAGGCAAGTGATAGCTGCTGGCCTCAAATAGAGAAAGTCCCTTAATCAAACATGAAAAGGGGCTCAAAATATGACTATTTACAGTTTGGGTCAGAGCCCAAAAATGCAAGAAAGTATGGCTTAGATACAAAGCAAAAAAAGACTAGAAAAGGGAAGAAAATGACTCACCCTTGTAGAACCAAACTTCAGCAGCTTTTGGACCAAGGAAAGGTGCTCCTAAACTCTGTAAAACAGCCTCAAGTTGCTGGAAGTGGAGTGTGGGTTGATAGGCTATGAGTTGGTGTAGAAATGGTGTAGGAGCAAGGGTATTTTGAGGCTTGGAGCAGAGAGAGAGGGAGGCTTCAATGCAAGAGCTCCAATGGATTTTTCTAACCTTCTCAAATGTAGCTGGGGGTGCTGGTTATATAGGCAAAGGAGAGGAGAAAAAGGGGGGAAATCAAATTCAAATTTTCCCCCAAAAGGGCACCCCCCCGGATACAGGGTCTAGGGGAAAACAAAATACACAACTAGAAGGAACCAGGTGAGGGGATTCTGGCCGACTAGGTTCAGAAGGCTCAGGTGGCCGGCCGGCCACCTCCCCTGGTCGGCCGACCAGGGGTCAAAAGGGTCAATCATAATTACTGGTCAGCCTACCCAGAAAGATGGCCTCCCATGTGTACACAACACAACTATGTGGTTGAAACTCAGAAAAAGTGAACCAGGAGAGAGAAAAGACCATTTTTAAGAGGGGGTCAAAAGGGTCAGGCACAATTACTGGTCGGCCACCAAATATTGGTGGCCTCCCAGGTGTGTACAACACAAATATGGGGTTTAGGGTTCAAGAAAGTGGCCTCGGGGTGGTCAACATTGGCCTTTACGTGAGGAAAACGGGCGTCGGAGGGTGATGAAGAAATAAAGCTGGCTTTTCAGAACAATTGCTGGCCTCCCACCCTCCGACGAGCTTCCTAACTATGAAAATAAGGTCTCCACCAAAAATGAACCAAAACGGATGCAAAACGGAGGTTCGGGGGACCGAAACGCGCGGCCCAAGGCCCCGAAAATGGGCTGTTAAGCACCGGAGGTGGCGTTCGACCACAAAGTTGGTCTCTCGGGCCACAGTGTTCCTCAAAAGGGAGGAAATAAGGTGTATACCAAAAACCGCAGCAAACGGAGGTGGTTAGGTGGTCCCGAACCTAGGCACACGGCCGTCGGCTCCAAAAAATTGAAAACTGGGCTCCAAACGGGAAAAATGGCCTACGACCACAAAACGTAGCCTACGGCCATTGAGAGATGATCTATGAGACCTCTCCCTCCCTTTGGGAAGAGAAAACAGAGAAAACAAAGTCTGGTTCGCAAACCGAGGTCAGGCACGAAAGAGTCCAGAAGTTCGGAGGCAAGGCTCGCAGCCAAGACTCTAAAACTTCTGAACGAGCACTATATGCAATATCACCGAGCGCTCAACTGGTGACGTCTGAGTCTTAAGGTCGGTCAAAAATGCGGTGTCTACAGTTGGCAAAGGCTTGAAGGAGGGCAAGAGTTGCATTGCCGTGATATTGGCCGAGACATTGATGGGCTTGGACGCTTTCCATCGCCGGGAAACGACCAGATTTGCGAGGAGTCCACTATTGCTGCAGGTAATGTTTCCCACCCAATCTCACATATATATTGCTCACATCACTCAGCCCTCAGGCTCGGTTTTTCTCACAAAACCCTTTTCTCACTTTTCTCTCATCGTACATCTCTCTATTCTATATTCTCTCATTTTTCAACCCTTCCCAGGTGTGGTTGATGGACAAGTTGCAGGCTGTGGACTCTTGCCCAGCATACTCAGCTCGCGGCTACTTCTTCCGGCAACGCCTAGTCGATGCCCTTAATGAGGGATGGTGGTTCGATTGGATGTGCAGCTTGTCCGCAGACCGCATTGCATGGCTGTGCACTTGGCTCAACCTACCGGCAATGAGTTACAGCATGCCTCGACAGACTAGGATTCAATTGATTGGCTTAACTCACTGTGTGTTCTACTTTCCATTCCGGTTCTAGCGCCAGTTTGGCCATGATCAGACTTGCCCGCCAGAGGAGATAGAGTACCCAGCTGCATTTTCGGTCCTAGGCGTACAGCTTGCTCGATACGCCACGACATGGGGAACTAGAGAGCTCCTGGCCCCCGCTCCCACTTTCAGTTGCACCTTGTTTGATGAGTGCATAGATTGGCTCAATGAAGAGGCATCGATTGGGCCCAACTTAGCATCAGAGGCTTCGACCAGCTCTGGAAGGGAGGGCAGGAACACCTGACTTATCTATGCCCCGGATGTATTGCTTTATTAGTACTTCCAAGTTTTCTTTATGAATGTAATAAAAAGTAACTTTAATTTGTATGCAAGAGCAGGAGAACTCTGTATTGAAATCAATGAAATTGAAGGTTATGGGTACTGAAAATATTTCGCTTTGGTCCAAAAATGGTCTAAGTTGTAAAAAGATTAATTTGAACAAAGTCAACTTTTATCAAAACTTTTCAAAACCATTTTCGATATGGATCAGAACTGGACACGCCTGATATCTGTCACTGAGACACACAACCCCAGATCCCAGCAACTGGAAAGTTGCCCCTAGTCTGAACAGCACTGCACTGGAGATCACAACCGAACTCTTGAATGCTGAATAGACAAAGATGACCGAAGTGATCACATAGACAAAGTTGATCGGGGAAAAGTTTATGGCTGAACTTCAGGATGAAGTTGCCTACGTATCCCAAAGATGGGAATCAAGCCTTACGTAGTTCAGGCTTAGGTTCACTCGAGTATTTTCACTCTCCTTTTATGCTCTAACTTTTGCCAAGGCCACCCTTTGCGGGTTTTCAACCTTGCGAGCTCAGTTTTTATAATTTTCAATTTTTCATGCTCTAACTTTTGTCTAGGTTGCCCTATCGGGTTTTCGGCCTAGCGAGCCTCTCAGGGGTAATATTTCTTTAACTTGTCCATGTTGATCGGTTGTGAGAACTCTAGGCCATCTAGGTCCATCAAAACAACAGCTCCACCCGATCAGATAGACTTGATGATGTAGGGACCAGTCCAATTAGGTCTGAACTTGCCCCTAGGGTCGTGGATGGGAGCTTGGTTGTCTTTGAGCACCAGATCTCCTTCTTTCAAATTCCTGGACTTAACTTTCTTGTTGAAAGCCCGGGCAATTCTGCGTTGATAACCTTGAACGTGGTATAGTGCTTTCAGTCTTTTTTCGTCAAAGGGCATGAGTTCCTCAAATCTGCTCTGCTGCCAATCTGCTTCGGCTATCTGACACTCAGCCAGTACTCACAAAGACAGAACCTCAATTTCAATTGGTAGAACGGCCTCCATCCCATAAACCAATGAATATGGAGTTGCCCCGGTAGAAGTTCTAATTGAAGTCCGGTAGCCCCACAGAGCAAACGGCAGTTTATCTGGCCAATCCCGGTAGGTTTCCACCATCTTCAGCAGTATGTGTTTGATGTTCTTGTTGGCGGCCTCAACTGCTCCATTGGTTTGTGGCCAATATGTGGACGACTTATGAAAAGCCACGTTGTATTTTCCCAACAAGTCAATCACCTCTTTCTTGAAGTGGGAACCATTATTTGAAATGATCTCGTTCGGGACCCTGTAGCGACAAATGATGTTGTTTCTGATGAACTTCGCAACATGTGAAGCCTTCAACACCGCATAAGATTGGGCCTCAACCCACTTCGTGAAGTAGTCTATTGCGACCAGGATGAACTCATGCCCATTCGACCCCTTCGGAGTGACAGCCCAGATCACATCAATTCCCCAGACTGAAAATGGCCATGGCGAAGTCATGTTGTATAGCTTCGACGGCGGGATGTTTATGCGGTTTGCATGGACTTGACATTTGTGGCATCGCCGAACAAAGCCGATACAATCCTCCTCCATGGTGGACTAGTAATAACGCTGTCTGAGGATCTTTCGAGCTAACATCACCCTGTTCCTGTGTGCACCACATTCCCCTCTATGGATGGCCTCCATCAGGCGCTTCGATTCTTCGGTGTCAACACACAGCTTATGCATTCCCAGATGACCTCTCTTGTACAGTTTTCCCCCGCAGATGATGAACTGTACGGCCATTCTTCTGATTGCCCTTTTATCCTTGGCATTTGCCCCTGGTGGATATGCTTCTTTCTCCAAGAAATTCCAAATGTCGAAATACCAGGGGTTGTCGTCTTGAACCTCATCTATAGCAGCAATCGACTCGTATGCTGGTACAAATTTCTGGTCAATGATGACTGGACGCATCCGGACTCCAAAAGGGATGTCTATCATGGAAGATAGAGTTGCTAGTGAATCTGCGAACTTGTTGTTCTCTCTTAACAGATGAGCAAAATTTAGCTTCTCAAACCGAGGAATTAACAAGTCTAAGGTCTGATGGTACATTATCATTTTTTCTTCTTTGACTTTCCAATCTCCTTTTGCTTGTGACACAACAAGGTTTGAGTCCCCGATGACGTCCAACCGTTTTGCCCCTAGTTCTAGGGCTGCTTCTAGATCGGTAATGCATGCCTCATATTATGCTTCGTTGTTCGAGACTTTGAACCGGAGTTTGAAGGCTAGAGGGATACGGGAATTGTCGGGTGCTATCAGCAACACTCCTATTCCATACCCGTATTGGTTTGACGCTCTATCAAAGTACATCGTCCAAGTTTCATCTTCGATATGCAAAATGGTCTCATATGGGAATAAGTACTCAACTGCTTCACCTCCTTCCACTGGATGATCGGCTAGGAATTCTGCTACTGCTTTTCCCTTGACTGACTTGCGAGTCATATATTTCAGATCGAATTCAGAAAGCAGCAGCAACCAACGAGCAAGCCTACCCGTAAGTGCCGGTTTCTCAAAGAGATATTTGATGGGATCTAGTCTTGAAACCAACATTACGGAGTGAGCTAACAGGTAGTGTCGCAACTTCCTGGTAGCCCATACCAGGGCTAGACAAGCCTTTTCCAACAGTGTATAACGGGTCTCATAATCCAACATCTTCTTGCTCAGATAGTAAATAGCCTTCTTCACCTTGTCCTCCGATTCTTACGCGAGCACACAACCCATTGTAGTTTCAGTTACTGACAGATACAAAATCAACGGTTTCCCTGGCTCAAGTGGTGACAACACGGGTGGGTTCTGTAAGTATTCCTTGATCTGTTCAAAAGCAGCTTGGCATCGGCCATCCCACTGGAATTTCTTTCCTTTCTTCAAGAGGCCAAAAAGTGGTTCACAAGTCAAGGTTAATTTTGAGATAAACCGTCTTATGAATTGCACTTTACCCAAAAAGCCTCGCACCTCCTTTTCAGTCCTTGGTGGTGGCATTTCTAAGATGGCCTTGATTTTGGAAGGATCGACTTCGATACCTCTCTGTGTAATCAGAAACCCCAGTATTTTCCCTGCTGTAACACCAAACGTACATTTCTGAGGATTCAGCCGCAACCGAAATTCTCTGATCCTTTGGAAGAACTTTTGCAAGGCGGTGTAGTGGCCCTCTCTTTCTTTGGACTTGACAATCATGTCGTCCACGTACACCTCAACTCTTTGTGGATCATGTCATGCAATATTGTGGTCGTGGCCCGTTGATAAGTAACTCCAGGGTTCTTCAACCCAAATGGCATCACTCTATAGCAGTATGTCCCCCACGGGGTGGTGAAAGCAGTCTTATCCCGGTCTTCCGGTGCCGTCACTATCTGATTGTAGCCTGAGAAGCCATCCATGAACGAAAGCAAAGCATGTCCCACTGTGAAGTCCACCAACTCATTGATATGAGGTAAGGGAAGGTCATCCTTTGGACTGGCTCTGTTCAAATCCCTGAAATCCACGCATACCCTGATCCTGCCATCCTTCTTCAGCACCGGAACAATGTTGGCCAACCAAGTCGGGTATTCAGATACCAGCAGGAACCCTGCGTTGATTTGTTTGGTGACCTCTTCCTTAATCTTGAGAGCCCAGTTCGAGCAGATCCTCCTGAGTTTCTGCTTGATGGGTCGGGCCTCAGGGCCAAGAGGGATCCGGTGCTGTATAATCTCAGGATCGATTCCAGGCATGTCTTCGTAGGACCACGCGAAAACATCTTTGAAATCTTTTAATAAAGCGACTAAGCGCTCGTGTTCCTCCGAAGACAATGTGGACCCGATTTGAACCAGCCATGGGTCCTTCTCAGTACCAATATTCATAGTAGTGATTTCATCAACTAAAGGTTTAACAAATCTTTCCTGCTCTTGATCAATTAATCGTTGCAAAACCGGAGGAATTTCTTCCTTGTCATTTTTATCAAAATTTTGAAAGTCCTGATTCAAGAAATAAATCAAAGGCATAGAAAAGTACTCAGAAACCACAGCCACATCATTCTCATTAATTGCTTCCAAATCGTCCGATCTTTCTGTTACAACAGACTCAAAAGAGAAAGAAAAAGACGACCTAGACAAGACTGTGGCATCCGGGTTATCACGCCCAGGAATACCGGACTCAGTCTCAGTCGAGCTGGAACCTGATTCCGCCTCACAAGACTCAGTGGAATCAGATTTCAGCTCACTACTTGACCCGGTGCTGCTTGACAAAAATCCCTCCTCGTAATACCAAATGAGGGAGGGTGCGATGGATGCATCCAAAATGGTTGACGGTAGGCCCGCAGCCGTTTTATTCTCGATCATGCATACCGTGAAGTTATCCCCCAAGCAGTTTTGTACGATCAGAGGATCTAAAAGTAAACAAGCCAATGCTACCCCCATTTCACTTTCGGCGTCTGTAGACGTCCCCGAACGCCCCGGGAGGAACGAGCTCCCGTTCTGTTCATTTGGGGTCACTACAGCTCAGGACTCTCAAAATTGTCACGGTTCTTAATCTGAACCAAAGAGTCCAAATCCGGCAAATCTTTTTGAGAAAACAGATTTTTAGAAAAGAAGTGCCAAACATGGACTGCTTTGCCAGATACAGAGTCGCCACCTAAATATTTTATTTTGGGGAAATTTAGGAAACCCTGACTCGTTTGCCTAAGGCCACGTGTCCGTCATCACCAAAGTTGCCTCGGCTCGGGAACTTGGGTACGATTGGGGAAGGTCACTTCGTGAGCACCCCCGCTCGCCCGATCAAAGATCGGCCTCTACTAACCATGATATCTATTTTTGAAAACGTTATGCGTTCTTATTCCGGTTATTAGCCTAGATTACTATGTGATGCGCACATCATACAAGTATAGACTGGATCGCCTGAATTGGAACAAAACATTTCATGTTTGTTTTTTGAAAGATGGTTTGTTACTCGCAAGTAGGCTTAAAATGCAGATTTTGCCACCCTCAGGTGGGCTTAAGAAAAGATGGTTTTGCCACTATCTAGTGGGCTTAAAACTCACAGTCAATGATTTGTTCCAATTTAAGTAACCCAACCTTCACCCACAGGCATTCAGGTAGTTATATCACATAAGCAAATAGCCTCATGGTAAGTATGCTATTCATGGCAGTTACTCACACGCATGCAAGGATGCTAAAGCATAAAACTCACCGGGTACTCCAAGCCAAAAAAGAAGCTAATTAGAAATCTATGCATGATCCTAATTATACAGAAGTGCCTAATGCAACACATGCAAAAATGCAACTATAGCAGGCTCGGCTATTCTAGACATGGCATATGAAATGCTACAGCTAACATGTATTCAACTTGGAATTGAAAATACAATGCAGTTAGTATGATGCGCCGAGCCCGGTGCATGCAAAACAGATGAATGAATGCAAATATGCTATCATACTGTATGCTAATTGAAACATGCCCTAATCTAACCATCATAAGCGGGTAAATAAAAGGGAGAAAGACGTGGGGTTGGAAGACATACATCACACATACGCACACTTATTACAGTTATGCCCTCGCGGAGAGGGTCCGAATAAATAATACAGTCCCGAATAAAAGAATATTACAGTCCAAATAATACAGTCCAAATAATGTACAAATTCCTAATTAATTAACAAATTAACTAAGAAAATAAATAAACTGGCATGCAAGCCAGGGACTGCCTTGACTCCACTCCGGATGATGAATGATGCATGCCCGGGTTGCCTTTGCGCGGAAATCCATGACGATGCCCCGATTAGCCTCTGTTTACACCTTTTCTTGAAATGCGTGCCAAGCCTCGGAAGACCGCTGATTCTTGATTTGCTGCAACAGAGAGCAGGAAAGGGGCATAGCAATGTATTTTCACAGATATATACATGCCTCGATCCTCGGGCCACCAATCACGTATATCGATGCATGATGGCCGAGGGGTCGAATTGTGCAATTCAATATAGAATGAATGCACATATAAACACAACAAGAACCTAACTCCATCATGGATAATCCGGAGTGTCGGTGACTTGGAATTGAGACACGTTCCGTCACTCGGAGTACGAAACGCACCTCGTTTCCCGTGCCTGGGCTAACTCCTATCCCGACAACGATGCAATATGCATGACATGCATGAAATGCAACTAAGATACAATCCTAACATACACAATGTTATGGAATGACATACACAATGCAATAAGGTAATACACAACCGAGCATACACAATGCTATGGATGAAATGGCATACGCAATGCAATAATGGGCTTACACCAACATGAGAGAGCCTCAACCACACTCACATAGGAGGCCATCAGATGAAAACAAGACAACTCGAAATGCGTGCACGCGTGCACGCAAACCGAGGACCGATCCTCAGGCACCGAAATGCCACTCTAATGAGACATGGAAAATGATATGAAAACATGCAATTTTCAGTAGCAAAATGAGGGGTAAAACAGCCCCGAAACGAGGCGAAATGACACCCGATGTATGGAATTTCTCCCGAAATGCAAAACTAGGTACATGAAATGGCTTATAGCTATACAAAGCATGCACAATTTGAACATGAGATGAAAAGACAGAAGCAAGGCAGCCCCTAGATAAGCATTTTTACAGTTCTAAGCATGGCCAAACAGCAAACAAAAAGATGGCAAAACTAGCATGCAAAAATGGCCCTAAATGTGAGATAATGAAGCAAGTGGTAGATGCAAAGCCCAAACAGAAAAAGGCTCTTCTACAACACCGAAGAGGGACCAAAAGTAAATCATTTTACAGTTGATGGCCGGACCCAAAACAGTATGCAAATATGTCCAAAATGCTATGCAAAAATGAGGCCCAAAAGAGAGATATAACATGAAGTGTATAAAAGATACCTCAAACCATGAAAGGCCCTTAATGAAACATGAATAATGGGCCAAAATAAGACTATTTTAAGTTCCGTAAAAAGACCAAAAACAGAAGAACAATGGGCTGCCAAAGCATGCAAAAATGGGGACCAAAGAGGGGTATAATGACAAGTGGCACATGGAGGTCCCAAACAGTGATGAGCCCTTCTTCAATGTTGAAGAGGGACTCAAAATAAGGCTACCTACAGTTTACATCATGCTCCAAAACAGATCACACATAGGCTAAAAATACTATGCAAGATAACGGTATATAAGAAGGATAATGAAGCAAGTGCAATATGGGTGGCTCAAACAGTGTTGAGCCCTTAATGAAATAAGAAAATGAGCTCAAAAAAATGACCTTTTCAGTTTTGGTCGGAGCTCAAAACAGCAAGCATGTATGGCTAAGAAATGATACAAAATTAAGCTCAAAAGAGGAGAAATAGAACTTACCCTTGAAAACAAGTCTTTAGCAACTCTTGGCTTGAGTTTGCAGCACCTCTAAGCTCTGGAGAGCACCCTCAAACTGCTGGAGTGGAGGATGGAAGGGTAGGGGTTGGTGGTGTAGTGTAAAGTGGTGTAGGGTTTGAAGAATATAAGCTTGAAGATGGAGAGGGAGAGGGATATAATGCAAAGGGGCTTGAAGGGAATTTTTCTAACCCTTTTTTCAGAGCTGGCCAGCCAAGTATATCCACCAAAGAGGGGGAGAAATGGAGGGAAAAAGTGGGGGGGAAATGGATCAAGTTTCCCCCAAAAAAGGTTGTCCCCCGGATACAGATTTTTTGGGGGAAAAAAGTGCATAGCTGTAATGTACATAACCTAAGGATTATGGCCGGCCACTTTTTGGAGCTTCAGGTGGCCGGCCGGCCACCTCCCCTAGCTGGCCGGCCAAGGGTCAAAAGGGCCAAGTTGAATTAGTGGCCGGCCACTTCACATTGGTGTCCTCCCAGGTGCCCTTAACACAACCCTATGGTTCAAAATTGCAAAATGTAAAACAGGAGAGAGAATAGGCCATTTTTAGGAGGGGTTCAAAAGGGTCAAGCAACATTAGTGGCCGGCCACCAACTTTTAGGGTCCTCCCATGTGTGTACATCACAAATATGTGGTTAAAAGTTCAAGAAAATGGCCCAAGGGTGTTCAACATTGGCTCGGAAGTGAGAAAAACGGGCGTCGGAGGGCGTCGGAGGATATATAACTGGTTGCTAAAACAATTGCTGGCCTCCCACCCTTCTACGGCCTTCCTGGGGATGAAACAGAGGTACCTGCCAAAAATGAACGAAAATTGATGCAAAACGAATGTTCGGGGGCCAAAATGCGCAGTTCGGGGCCCCGAAAACTGCCTGTTAAGCACCGAAAGTGGCACTTGACCACGAAGTGGGTCTCTCAGACCTCAGTGTCCCTCAAAAGGGAGTAAATAAGATGTACGCCAAAAACTGAAGCAATAGGAGATGGTTAAGCGGTCCCGAACCGAGGCACACGGCCTGACAGCTCCGAAAACCGGAAACCGGGCTCCGAAATGGGAAAAATGGCCTACAGCCACAAAATGTAGCCCACGGCCACTGAGAGATGGTCTACGAGACCTCTCCCTCCCCTCAGGAAAAGAAATAGAGAAAACTGAGCCTGGTTCGCAAACCGAGGCAAGGCACAGAAGAAGGTTCGGAAATCCGGAGGTAGGGCTCACGGCCGCGACTCTGAGACTTCTAAACGAGCATAATATGCAGTATCACCGAGCGCTCAACTGGTGACGTCTGAGTCTTAAGGTCGGTCAAAAATGGGGTGTCTACAGCGTCCTCAGACTCCACTTTCTTGCTCTGCTCAAGCTCAACTGTTGGGTCTGTCTGCTCTTCGGCAATGTCATCCCCGGATAATTGCAGGTCAAAGAAGATCTCAAAACCTGGAAAGCGCTTCCTCTCCGTATTCAGCCACGGCTCTGGGAAGCCACAGAGTGAAAAGTCCTCCCATTCCTAGACGAAGCGTCCGTTTAGGGTACCCTGGATGGGCCGGTGCATTAACTCAAAAGGCTTCCCTGCCTGCTTTGCTCTGGCTCTCCCAGCCATCTCCTTGCATTTCCTTACCCAATCCTCTTTGGTGGGCAGATAACCCAAACCAAAGGTATGCGGGTTGTGTGGCACTTCGGCCAATACTGTAACGCCCTTCCGACCACTCTTTCCCAATCTCATCCAGGGGATGTGTTGGAGCTTGTTCATGAGGTATACTAATTGAGCACTGACGTACAACCCCTCATTAACAGCCATGATGCTTTGAACGACCCGGGCCTCAGCCAAGGTAAAACCCGACAAGAACACATCCTCCATACTGTGTTCGATTTCCAAAATTGGTGTAGATACTTCGGGCGGTGGATGAATTGAGGAATTTCCAAAAACGATGGCCACTCATTTCCCATGAGGGTATTTTAGCATCTGGTGCAAGGTGGATGAAACTGCCTTTACCTGGAGCAGCCACGACCATCTCAAGAGTAGATTAAAAGTGGCGGGAACCTCTAGGATATTAAAGTCTATCTCATGCTGTCCTGGACCAACCTAGGTTTGAATTGTTGCCGTCCCCATTATTTCTCTGCTCGTGTTGTCATATGCCCGAATCACCTGGGCTGTCAGCACAAAGTCTGCAGTCTTTAAACCGATTGCATATGCAGTCCTTGCCGGACATACATTGATGGCGAATCTGGTATCGACAAGAACCACCGGTATCCATTTGTTTCTACACTCCACAGAGATGTAGAGTGGCTTATTATGATTCGCACCCTCAGGTGGCAATTCCTTGTCGAAAAAAGTCAACATCGAGGTAGCTCCTCCCGAAAAAACTAATCCCACCAGCTGCTCTGACGTGGTTTCTATTGAGAGCTTGGCCTTGTCCATGGCCGATAAGACAGCTTGTCGATGGACTCGTGACGCCATAAGCAGTCCCCAGATGGAGATGTCTGCTTGTATCTTTTTTAACTGCTTCAACATGGCCTCGTCTGTAAGTTGCTTCTTTTTCGTTTCTCCGCCTCCTTGTCCTTCCCGGACGCCTCTGGTTGATCTAGATGTGGGGTCTAGAAATACCACCCACTCCTAGTCATATGGTCAACTTCACCAATGTACCAGGTATCATCTGGTTGATTGTTTGCCCAGTCCTTATTCGTGTGGGCAAGACATAGATCATCGTCCTCCCACCACATTCCATCGGCAGTCGACAGACACCTGTCCATCTCCGGTACAACTGTTTGTGTGCCCACAATACCTTCTGCCCATATACTCATAGCATCCTCTATCCTTGTGCACACAGCACTTTTGGTCCCCTCATGGGCTTTAGCTTTCCTGATTCTCTCAGAATTCTCGAATCTTCCCTGTTCCAACTGCGTCAGTACAGTTGGCTATTCAATGATTCCTGTATTCAAACTGCTCAGATCTCGAGCGAAATTCTTGGCACCGGCGCTCTCCAGCGATGCACTCCAATTCTCGACCCTTCTGGCCACAACTGATGTCCTCGCCCCTAACAGGCCCCGTTCCAACAGAAATTCTTCGACGACGTCTGGTAAGTCATCAAGCCACCCGGTAGCCTCTACTGATTCCTCGAAATCTGACCAGTTCACGGCCATGTCCCCTGGGCCTTGTTTGTTAAAAAATTAGAGGTCAGCAAAGTTCCCTTCCACAGCCGCTAAGTCATCTGATCTCTGATCAAATCCATCCCCTTGTATCACACAAAGCTCTGCCCTCTCTGGCAATTCTACACTTGGCCCGTCCTGACCTACTGACAAAATGTAGTCACTCGGACTATATATCTCTTCAGCAAAACTCCCAGATTCTTCGGATTCTGACTCAACAATGCCATTATCCTCTAAAATATCCCCTGTTCTGTCTTCGACAGTCGCCACCATTGGTCCGGGTTGGGTTCTGGAGATGTCCAACACGCACAAGTCAGTGCTATCGGGAAGGAACACTTCCGGCTTAGGTAGGTGAGATGGGGTGATGTAGATGCCGGGATCATATGACATGACCCCGGTCTGGATAGAGTTGATTCGTTTGGGAGGTGGAGCTTGGTTGTGTGGAGGGAGAGGGTTGGTTGTGACATTGGGTTTTTCTGGAGGCACAATCACCCCATTATCAATGAGATCTTGAATCTCATGACGTAATCAGAAGCATTGGTCGGTGCCATGACCGTGCTGTTGGTGAAATGCGCAATATTTGGCTGGGTTGTGGGAAGGGGCAAGTTTTTCCGGCAATGACTGCGGCTCTAGGGGCATCAAGTGCCCTTTTCTAATTAAAACCCCCAGAGCTTTGGACAAGGACATATATAGTGGAGCGAAGGTTCTTTGGCTTTTGGGTTGGTATTTGGTTGTTTGTGTATTACTTCCGGACGCACCGGAGAATGGCGTAGCTGCCATGGTTCTTAGAGAGGGGTTGGTGGTGACCATGCTCACCTCTGAGGCTCTTGTAGTTGCAGCGCCACTCGGGCCTGCATTAGTGTTGCGGTTGAAGGTCCTCCTGGGTTGCTCCCTATCATTATCAATCAAGCCCTGCTTCAAGGCATCCTCAATCTGTACTCCCATCTCATGCAGATCTGAAAAGGTAGGGAAGGGGTGCACGATCATTTTCTGCATCAGCTTAGGCTGGAGATTACGCACAATCATCTGAATTTGATCTTTATCGGTGGGCCTTAGGGTCATCATTGAGGCCCTGGCCCTCCATCTGGTTACGAACTCAAAAAAGCTCTCCTTAGGCTCCTGCCTTGTCGTCTCGAGATCACGGGTTGTAATCTCGATTTACGTGTTAGATGAGTACAGTGCAATGAACGCCTCGGCCATCTCATCCCAGTTCCTCTTAACATCATCTTCCAATTTTGCGTACCAGATGGACGCCACACCTGACAGGGTTCGGCCGAACAAAGACAACTTCTGTAATCTGGTGAGGCCCATTGGCCTTAAGATATCTGAAAACAATCGTAGATGTACCATGGGATCCCTAAATCCGTCGAAGTGGTCGATATGTGGCATCTTGAATCGGTCCGGCAGTGTCACAGCTGCGTCGGTATACCCATCTTCAATATCAGGGATGGTCTTGACTCCTTGGGATTTCTTGAACAACTTTTCAAGCTTGCTCAACTTCAACACTATAGGGTCCACCTCGCACTCAAAAGGTGAATCTGGTAAGTTGATTGGTGTTTTAGATAACTGGGGTAGGATCTGGGGTAGGATCGGGGGCGGAGGTGGCCCTGTAGGAACGTCCGTATCTTCCTGGACATTAGCCATCTCCTCGAGTGTTGGGACCCCGGGTGGGGGAGGAGCTTGATGTGAGGCTGATGTTCTGGCTTGATGCTGTAGCTGGGTGATTAGCTCTGCCTGCTGGGCCACGATCACAGCCTGCTGTTTGGCAAATTCCGTCTGGCGGGCAGTGTCTTGTTGCATGAGTTTCATGGTTTCTTGGAGTTGACGCATCATTGCCTCCATCCCTGACATGTTCTGCTGATCCATTTGAACTACCGGTATATGTTCCCTTTCTGCGGTGAAAATTGAGGCCTCGGCCTGACTGTCCACTGGTAAGGTTGACCATTGCTCTGGCAATCTCTGCTCGGATACACTGCGTCTTCTCGACCTTCGTCTGATAATCGGGGATAGAGAATAAAACACTGGTTGTCCGTCAACCAGATCCTCAGATCGATTAAGTCGACGAGCTCTAGTCCAGAGTGCTTGGGGAATATCTGCTGGGTCGGAAGCAATTGTGCTAAACTACCTAGCAAAAAGATAAATAAAGCAATAAAGAAATAAACAACCAGACAAACGGACAACATAACAGCTTAAAACAAACACACAACACACAGTTGGGCATCACAACACACGGTTGATAAGCTGAATACACTGTTCCTCAATGTTGATCATTGTTCCCAATTTGCTGCCCCCAAAACTGAACCTGATACCCGCAGATAACTGATTCCCAAAATACTGAACTGGTGCCCGATGGCCTGATACCAAAACTTGTGAGCTGATACATGCATTCCTGTAGAGGCCAACTCTAAAGCACATAACAAACAAGTGAGAGCCAAAACACCCCAATGTTGGGGTAGGGTTTCCCTGTCCTATTTTGTCAGGAGCTAGGGTTTCGCTACGCACGCAGAGGTTTCAAATAACCTAACATCGGGTAAGCAACCTGTCCTAGCTTGGAATGGTCACTATGGATTGCGAACAAGCACTAGGTCGAATGGTCAAAAAGGGTGCCCCGGTAAAAACCGAGGTTTGTGTTCCCATCGTGGCAGAGCCCGTAACCGGTCAGCCTTATGGCACGCTTCTCAAAGCGAGCCTCCGGTAAATTGTTCAGGAATAGCAGATGGCAAACACGGTGTCCTAGGCCCACCAATGCAAATGCAATGCAAATAACACATAGGTTTAGTCAAAACAAGATATCATGAGTTCGAGTCAAGTTCTCTAACTCCACAACAGAGTTGCCAGAAACTGTAGAGGTCCCCAAACGTCCCGGGAGGAGATCCCCCGTTTTGTTCACTTGGGCTCACTACAGTTCAGACTCAAATTGTCGCGGTTCTTAATCTGATCTCGCAAAGTGCAATGCGAGATTGATAAATCACCAAAGAGTCCAAATCAGGCAAATCGTTTTGGAAAACAGATTTTGGTAAAGAAGTGCCAAACATAAACTGCTTTGCCAGATACAGAGTCGCCACCTAAATATTTTATTTTGTGAGAATTTAGGAAACCCTGACTCGTTGCCTAAGGCCATGTGTCTGTCATCACCAAAGTTGCCTCGGCTCGGGAACTTGGTTACGATTGGGGAAGGTCAGCTATGAGCACCCCCACTCGCCCGATCAAAGATCGGCCTCTACTAACCATGATATCTAGTTTTGAAAACATTATGCATTCTTATTCCAATTATTAGCCTAGATTTATTATGTGATGTGCACAGCATACACGTATAGACTGGATCACCTGAATTGGAACAAAACATTTCATGTTTGTTTTTTTTTAAAGCGGTTTGCTACTCGCAAGTAGGCTAAAAAATGCAGATTTTGCCACCCTCGGGTGGGCTTAGAAAACATGGTTTTGCCACTATCTAGTGGACTTAAAACTCACAGTTAATGCATTATTCCAATTCAGATAATCTAACCTTCGCCCACAGGCATTCAGGCAGATATATCATATAAGCAGATAGCCTCATGGTAAGCATGCTATCATGGCAAACACTTACACACATGCGATATGCCAAAGCGTAAAAGTTTACCGAGTACTCCAAGCCAAAGAAAGAAACTATTTAGAAAACATGCATGAATCCTAACTGTACAGATATGCCTAATGCAACACATGCAGGAATGCAACTATAATAGGCTCGGCTATTCTAAGATGGCATATGATGATGCTACAGCTAACACGTATTCAACTTGGAATTGAGATACAGTGCGGTTAGTATGATTCGCAGAGCCCGGTGCATGCAAGACAAATGAATGAATGCAAACATACATACATAAGTATACTAATTGAAATATGCCCTAATCTAACCATCATAAGCTAGTAAACAAAAGGGAGAAAGACGTGGGGTTGGAAGACATGCATCACACACACGCACACTTATTACACAATTGCCTCGCTCGGAGGGTGCGAATAAATAATACAAACCAAATAAATAATTAACTACTCTAGCTAATTAAATATTACAAAACTCTAATTAATTAATAAATTAATTACAAAAAGGAGGTGGCCGCAGCTCCGTCTCGGAATGCTTGGATGATGCATGCTTGATTCACTTCACTCGGAAACCCGTTGCCATGCCATTGTTGCCTCTGTTTGCACTGTTCTATACCTCTAGGGACTGTGAAAATCCTGGAGATGCCTCTAAGTTGCTCCCTGAGCATTGTGAGATGCCACCGGCCAAGGTAAAGATCCACCGGCCATTGATAAATGGTCATCGACCAATTGTGAAGCCATCTGCCAGATATTTTTGGTCGGTCGACACTATATGTAGTCGGACAGCCAAAGTTTCATGCAGAATCCTGTTTTGGCAGCAGCAGAGGACAGATAGTGCATGGCATGGAATATTCAAGACAATGTGTGTATGTCCATTCTCCCTATCATGTTATGGACTCAAGGGAGTGTGGGCCTCGGTCTTCGGGCCACCAATCACGTATTTCGATGCATGATGGCCAAAGTCACCAAGTTTGCAAATCAATGTAATGAATGCACAAAAGCAGTGAATGCTTCACACCCAATCATGTTGAGATCAAGAACATCGGCGACCGAGAATTGAGACGCGTCTTGTCACTTTAAGTACGAACGCGCCTCACTCATCATGTTTGGTTTGACACCCCAAACCAAACAAAATGCAATGCATATGTGCAATGTGACTCAAGTATGGAAAATGGCTCAAGTATGCAATATGAGGCTAAGTTTAGCAAAGCATGCCAAATGCAATGCAAACTAAACATGCAAATGTACAATGTGCTAAGCATGCAATACTACAATGCAACCTAGATAGGCAACTAGGCAAAATGATAAGCACGTAACAATGCATTAATTGCAAGGATGCAAAAATCATGCAATGTAATGAGCATACTACAAGATACTAATGCATGATCCATGGACTTATACTAAGATGGAGGAACCTCAGCCACACCCTAAAACAGTGGCCAAAAGGGTGCAACAAAGGCACAAAACACACATGGAAACATGCATACACGAAGGCCCATCACCTAAGGAATTAAAGAGGCAACTCAAAGCATACTTAAAAGAGACAAACATGAGCATTTTACAAATATGCTGAGCTCTGAAATCATGCAAAGGGGAATGCCAAACCAAACACACAAGTGAAGCATGTCATGCAAAAGGGGCCCAAAGCTTGAGACCAACCAAAGGATTCGAACCATAGCCATACCAACTAAGCCTCAAACGGTCAAGATCACTTAAATCAGTCCTAGGGTAGACCAAAGTAAGACTAGAACATGCATGGAACATGATCAAAACATGCCAAGCAATGGGCCCAAAACAAAGGGCATTCAAAGCCACAAAAAGGAATATTCCACCACAACTATCACAACCAAACATGGCATGGATTATTTAATGCAAAACAGAGTTTTAACATGCAAAAAGGAACCTCAAAACGCACTGATATGGCAGCTAAGAGACTCAAACCAAGAGGCATGCACAATGACTCATTTTAAGGCACAAAAGAACACGTCTTCAAAGCATGGAAAGGATGATGAATGTAAGCATACAAGCATGGATTATGGACTGAAATAGCATGGGAAATGATTCCAAATCACTGAAATAACTCAACTAAAGCATGCTTATGACTCACACACTCAAGGCTCACAAGCCAAGATGCATGGTGGCTATACCAAACATGGCAAAGATGACCAAATCAGTACCAAACAGACCTTAAGCATGGCAAAACATAACTCAAAGCTTCACGAAGTCAAGCTAAAGTATGCAAGCAAGATGGCCTAAATGCATGACACATGTTATGGCAATAAAGGGGACTACTAAGCAAGTGAATAATGCATGTAATGGACCATCTATCCGACCAAAAATAGAGGTATGATATGACCAAATAACACCAAAAAAACCTCTGAAATGGAGCCAAGTGAAGCTAAGCATGCATGTTACCCTTATGAGCCTTAAATACAAGCAAAAGAGACACAAAGGGAGAGGGGTGTCCCTCCCCTATACAAGGCCTCAAAACCCCTTCACCACCACTGAAAATCCTCTGGATTTCAGTGGTGAGAAGGTCAACACACGAAGATACCAAAACTCACCAAAGAAGGCACCAAAATAGGCCAAACATGGCGTAAGAGGGGGAGGTCGACCCCCAACACCAAAATGACCTTAATGAAACATCTTAAACAACAAAAAACAAAACTTTTATCAGTTATACACAAAGCTCAAAACATCATGCAAAATAGGTTAAAAGCTAGTGCAAGAATGGGGAATATAAAGCAATAGTGCTCACCCTTGAAGAACACTTGAAGAACATCAACTCCAGCCTCCTCCTTCTGATCAAAACCAACTCAAAACTATAAGAACAAACTCTCAACACCTCCAAAACCGAAGCATGGTGTAATACTAGGTGTCTTAGTGCAAAACTAAGAACGAAACACCCTTTTGGACACTCTAACACACACAAATGAAGAGAGAGAGGGAGATATAGAGATAGTGATATATATATCATATATATCTCTAATTTGATGAACCCCCTCAAAGGAGAAGAGAGGTCTCCTTTTATAGAGCAAGACAAGGGCCTAAGCTTCTTGGAGAAGCTAAGGCAAAAGGGTCAAGGGGGTCAAGCTTCTAAGGGAAGCTAAGTCAAAGGTCCAAGCTTCTTGAGGAAGCTAAGACAAAGGTCCAAGCTCCCTCAAGAAGCTTGAGCAAGGAGTGCAAACTTCTTCAAGAAGCTTAGAACAAAAGGGTGCAAAGGGTGCAAATCCTCCATACACTTGTATGGAGGATTGGTCTGTGTGCTCCAGCTAGCACAGCTGGCATGCACAATGCCTAAAAAAGGCCAAAAAGAAGTCTCGGCCAGAAAATATGGCCGATTGACCAAATTAAAAGCCGGTCGACCAACAAAGGTGTCGACCGGCCATCACCAATGGCCGGTGGCAGGAGAACATGGCCGGTGACATTATGCCATGGCCGGTGGGATCCGAGGATGGCTAACAAGCCATTCTCTGCCTCAGAAGCAAAAACAAACAAGTTCTTGGTCCAAAACTAAGCATAGAACAGTCTAGTTAAGAGATCCTAAGGCAAGGCGCGTGGCTGACACCTCCGGGAACTCAAAACGAACACGAACATGGATGATCATCGGGTGTTCAAACGATGGCGTCCAAGTCTTGAGGACGGTTAAAAATGGGGTGTCTACAGTTGCCCCTCTTTGACAGAACTCGAAAGTCATAACAATGACGGGAGTGAGTGTCAAAGCCCAAAGACAACCCATTTTTTACAAGGCCAAAGACTTAGACAAGGCATACAAGCTACAAACAAAGATATGCGCCCAAAGGCAGGGGCAAAATGCAAGACAATGCACAAAGCCGAGCATAACTTATGATCATGCAAAGAAAGCTGTAACGAAGCAAATCATGAAACAGTTTTAAGCAATCAAACACAAATGCAACTACATTACAATGTAGAAAGGATGTTAGAGAATCGTGTAATTCTCGCTACGTCTCACACGGAGAATACAATACCTGTCCGGTTCGTTTGGTCGCGCCAGCTTCAAATGAACAGTACATACAATATCGTGCCTGAAAGAGAAAGAAAACTTAACAGGTACGACACCGTTAGCAACATGCATAACAATGCAAATGAAAAGTGCATGACAACGCATGTGAAGGGTGAAAGACAATGCAATCGAAACAAGCATGACAATGCAAAGAGAGCATGCGCGACAACGCAAGCCGAGTGGGATGCATAACAATGCAGTTTGAAATAAGCATAACAATGCGAGAAGGTGTATAAACACATGTAGGTAAAGCATACGCGACAATGCATACAATGTGTGAAGCAGGAATTGAAATATACACATGTAAGCAAAGCATGCAGTAACGCATGCAATGTGCATGGCAAGAATGAACACATGTAAGCAAAACATGAAATAACGCATGCAATGTGTAACCTCCTGTAAGATGCATAAACACATATAAGTAAAGCACACGCAGAAACGCATGCAATGTGTAAAGCAAGCAAGGTATGAACACATGTAAGTAAAGTACACGCGAAAACGCATACAATGTGTAACCACCTGAAAGATACATATACACACGTAAGTAAAGTATGCAGTAATGCATGCAATGTGTATAGCAGGAATGAACACATGCAAGTAAAGCATGCAGTAGCGCATGCAATGTGTAACGTCCTGTAAGATGCATAAACACATATAAGTAAAGCACACGTAGAAATGCATGCAATGTGTAAAGCAAGCAAGGTATGAACACATGTAAGTAAAGTACACGTGAAAACGCATACAATGTGTAACCACCTAAAAGATACATATACACATGTAAGTAAAACATGCAGTAACGCATGCAATGTGTATAGTAGGAATGAACACATGTAAGTAAAGCATGCGGTAGTGTATGCAATGTATAACCTCCTGTAAGATGCATAAACACATATAAGTAAAGCACACGTAGAAACGCATGCAATGTGTAAAGCAAGCAAGGTATGAACACATGTAAGTAAAGCAATACGCGACAACGCATGCAATGTGTATAAAAGGAACTTGAACACATGTAAGTAAAGCAATACGCGACAACGCATGCAATGTGTATAAAAGGAACTTGAACACATGTAAGTAAAGCAATACGCTACAACGTATGCAATGTGCATAAAAGGAATTTGAACACATGTAAGTAAAGCAATACGCGACAACGCATGCAATGTGTATAAAAAGAACTTGAACACATGTAAGTAAAGCAATACGCGACAACGCTTGCAATGTGTATAAAAGGAAAAATGGGCATATTCAACTGAAGCATGGTAAAGGCATGTTATTCATGATGTTGAGATGCAAATTCAGAACAAAACGAGGCATTATGTAATGCGAGACGCGTAACGAGTGTGACAATTACAGTCAAAACAAAACAATGCAATACCACATGTTTAAAATGATTTGCAGAATCCGCAAGGAATATAAAAGGATACGATGAAGGATACTCTTTGCGCGCACCGAGCATCGCACACAGAAGACATGGCTCGAGGTCAACACGAAGGCCAGTAAATGTTCCAAAAGTGCACTTTCTTGCACTGTCTCGAGTATTGAAGGTGCCAAACCATATAAATGACCCGAACAAGGGCGCAGGAGGTGCCTCGACCACAAGGGGAGGCCACTGGTATTAATCCAGACACTCTGCTGCCCTTCTCCCCTTTTGCTTTACTTTCCTTTTTACTGGTAGTTTAAGCACATGGTACTGCCACAGACAGATCTTACTTTTTCAAAACTGTGCATATATTTTTTTTTGCAAAAAGTCATGCTGGAAATGAAACAGCTATTTTGTCCAAAAAGGTGTTACACTTGTACTTTTCATGCATCGCATCGCATCGCATTACACAACAATGTAAATGAGGTTTGAATCTTTATTCGAAAAGTAAGCGTTTGCCTCGTAATAATCAAGTAGCGAGTTGACTAACGACAAAAACAACTCGACAAGCAAAACAAAAAACTCGATAAACTAACCAAGTGTAAATACAACTCGATAAGCAAAACAAAAACTTAAAGAATGTGAAATACAACTTGATAAGCAAATGTACAACAACTCGATAAACAAATAGGCGTGACTTCCCAAAATCAACACCGGAAGACATTGGGGAAGGTTCCAACCACAATTCCTTAACATGTTCAACTTCTAAACAGCTGATGGAACAAGAGGGAAGGCCATCGGCCAATAGTGGTGGTCAGTCGGCACTATTTTTTGGTCGGTTGGCCATAAATGGAAAAAACCACCAGAATGCTGACAGTTGTCTTCCACTCAAACCTTATCCCCTACAAAACTCTCAACTTCGTAGTTTTTATCAATTCAACACTGATTTGCTCCCAATGGAAGAGTTTCTTGCCCAAAATCTCATAGCTTGGATTGCCAACTTGGATGGCTCGGAAAGGCTGAATTTCCGGGGCTTCGGCATAAACACACTATTCACTCTGAGTCGTACTCCGCTGCACTTTCCGTTCCTCCATGCCGTGGCAAGGTTTTGGAATTCAGTAACGCATGTCTTTAGCTTTGGCGGGCAAGAGGTATGTCCTACCTTCGAAGATTTCCAAGTTTTGATGGAATCTGAGCACAACGAAGAAATCTTGCCCCAACTTCGCTTCGGCCACGCCCAAGCTTTAGGGCAAATGTGTGGGCTCACGATGCATGACGCTCGATCTTCAATTGGTGATGCAATGCTGGATGTTCCGTGTTTGATTTGCTGATTTTCTGATGCCGGTGACCGCGGCGACCATCATTGGCAGGGTTTTCGGCGACACGCCCTCTGTTTGTTCATGCTATCTCATTTCTTGCTTGCCTCGGGCTCTGGAGGATCTAGTGTCCGGTTGATCGAGGTTACCAAAGGCTTGAAGGAGGGCAAGAGTTGCATTGCCATGATATTGGACGAGACATTGATGGGCTTGGACGCTTTCCATCGCCGGGAGACAACCAGATTTGCGAGGAGTCCACTATTGCTGCAGGTAATGTTTCTCGCCCAATCTCACATATGTATTGCTCACATCACTCGGCCCTCAGGCTCGGTTTTTCTCACAAAACCCTTTTTTCACTTTTCTCTCATCGTACATCTCTCTATTCTTTATTCTCTCATTTTTCATCCCTTCCCAGGTGTGGTTGATGGACAAGTTGCAGGTTGTGGACTCTTGGCCAGCATACTCAGCTCACGGCTACTTCTTCCGGCAATGCCTAGTCGATGCCCTTGATGAGGGATGGTGGTTCGATTGGATGTGCAGCTTGTCCTCAGACCACATTGCTTGGCGGTGCCCTTGGCCCAACCTACCGGCAATGAGTTACAGCATGTCCCGGCAGACTGGGATTCAATTGATTGGCTTAACTCACTGTGTGTTCTACTTCCCATTCCGGTTCCAGCGCCAGTTCGGCCATGATCAGACTTTCCCGCCAGAGAGGATAGAGTACCCAGCTACATTTTCGGTCCGAGGCATACAGCTTGCTCGATACGCCACGGCATGGGGAACTAGAGAGCTCCTGACCCCCGCTCCCACTTTCAGTTGCACCTTGTCTGATGAGTGAATAGATTGGCTCAATAAAGAGGCACAGATTGGGCCCAGCTTGGCATCAGAGGCTTCGACCAGCTCTAGGAGGGAGCGCAGGAACACCTGACTTATCTATGTCCCGGATGTATTGCTTTATTAGTAGTTCCAAGTTTTCTTTATGAATGTAATAAAAAGGAACTTTAATTTGTATGCAAGAGCAGGAGAACTCTGTATTGAAATCAATGAAATTGAAGGTTGTGGGTACTGAAAATTTTCACTTTGGTCCAAAAATGGTCTAAGTTGTAAAATGATTAATTTGAATAAAGTCAACTTTTATCAAAACTTTTCAAAACCATTTTCGATATGGATCAGAACTGGACATACCTGAGATCTGTCACTGAGACGCACAACCCCAGATCCCAGCAACTAGAAAGTTGCCCCTAGTCTGAATAGCACTGCACTGGAGATCACAACCGAACTCTTGAATGCTGAGTAGACAAAGATGACCGAGGTGATCACATAGACAAATTTGATCGGGGAAAAGTTTACGGTTGAACTTCAGGATGAAGTTGCCTACGTATCCCAAAGATGGGAATCAAGCCTTACGTAGTTCAGGCTTAGGTTCACTCGAGTATTTTCACTCTCCTTTTACGCTCTAACTTTTTCCAAGGCCGCTCTTTGCGAGTTTTCAACCTTGCGAGCTCAGTTTTTATAATTTCCAATTTTTCATGCTCTAACTTTTGCCTAGGTTGCCCTTTCGGGTTTTCGGCCTAGCGAGCCTCTCAGGGGTAATATTTCTTCAACTTATCCATGTTGATCAGTTGTGAGAACTCTAGGCCATCTAGATCCATCAAAACGATAGCTCCACCCGACCAGATAGACTTGATGATGTAGGGACCAGTCCAATTAGGTCTGAACTTGCCCCTAGGGTCGTGGATGGGAGCTCGGTTGTCCGTAAGCACCAGATCTCCTTCTTTCAAATTCCTGGACTTAACTTTCTTGGTGAAAGCCGGGGCAATTCTGCGTTGATAACCTTGAACGTGGTATAGTGCTTTCAGTCTTCTTTCGTTAAAGAGCATGAGTTCCTCAAATCTGCTCTGCTGCCATTCTGCTTCGGCTATTTGACACTCAGCCAGTACTCGCAAAGATAGAACCTCAATTTCAATAGGTAGAACGGCCTCCATCCCATAAACCAATGAATATGGAGTCGCCCCGGTAGAAGTTCTAATTGAAGTCCGGTAGCCCCACAAAGCAAACAGCAGCTTATCTGGCCAGTCCCGGTAGGTTTTCACCATCTTCTGCAGTATGTGTTTGATGTTCTTGTTAGCGGCCTCAACTGCTCCATTGGTTTGTGGCCGGTATGTGGACGACTTATGAAAAGCCACGTTGTATTTTCCCAACAAGTCAATCACCTCTTTCTTGAAGTGGGAACCATTATCTGAAATGATCTCGTTCAGGACCCCGTAGCGACAGATGATATTGTTTCTGATGAACTTCGCAACATGTGAAGCCTTCAACAACGCATAAGATTGGGCCTCAACCCACTTCGTGAAGTAGTCTATCGCGACCAGGATGAACTCATGCCTATTCGACCCCTTCGGAGTGACAGCCCCGATCACATCAATTCCCCAGATTGAAAATGGCCATGGTGAAGTCATGTTGTATAGCTTTGACGGTGGGATGTTCATGTGGTTTGCATGGACTTGACATTTGTGGCATCCTTGAACAAAGCCGATACAATCCTCCTCTATGGTGGACCAGTAGTAACCCTGTCTGAGGATCTTCCGAGCTAACATCACCCCGTTCATGTGTGCACCACATTCCCCTCCATGGATGGCCTCCATCAGGCGCTTCGATTCTTCGGTGTCAACACACAGCTTATGCATTCCCAGATGACCTCTCTTGTACAGTTTTCCCCCGTAGATGATGAACTGTACGGCCATTCTTCTGATTGCCATTTTATCCTTGGCATTTGCCCCTGATGGATATGCTTCTTTCTCCAAAAAATTCCAAATGTCGAAATACCAGGGGTTGTCGTCTTAAAGCTCATCTATAGCAGCAATCGACTCGTATGCTGGTACAAATTTCTGGTCAATGATGATTGGACGCATCCGGACTCCAAAAGGGATGTCTATCATGGAAGATAGAGTTGCTAGTGAATCTGCGAACCTGTTGTTCTCTCTTAACAGATGAGCAAAATTTAGCTTCTCAAACCGAGGAATTAACAAGTCCAAGGTCGGATGGTACATTATCATTTTTTCTTCTTTGACTTTCCAATCTCCTTTTGCTTGAGACACAACAAGGTTTGAGTCCCCCGATGACGTCCAACCGTTTTGCCCCTAGTTCTAGGGCTGCTTCTAGACTGGCAATCCATGCCTCATATTCTGCTTCGTTGTTCGAGACTTTGAACTGGAGTTTGAAGGCTAGAGGGATACGGGAATTGTCGGGCGCTATCAGCAACACTCCTATCCCATACCCGTATTGGTTTGATGCTCCGTCAAATTACATCATCCAAGTTTCATCTTCGATATGCAAAATGGTCTCATTTGGGAATAAGTACTCAACTGCTTCACCTCCTTCCACTGGATGATCGTCTAGGAATTCTGCTACTGCTCTTCCCTTGACTGACTTGCGAGTCACATATTTCAGATTGAATTCGAAAAGCAAGAGTAACCAACGAGCTAGCCTACCCGTAAGTGCCAGTTTCTCAAAGAGATATTTGATGGGATCTAGTCTCGAAACCAACATTATTGAGTGAGCTAACAGGTAGTGCCGCAGCTTCCTGGTAGTCCATACCAAGGCCAGACAAGCCTTTTCCAACGGTGTATAACGGGTCTCATAATCCAACATCTTCTTGCTCAGATAGTAGATAGCCCTCTTTACCTTGTCCTCCGATTCTTACGCGAGCATACAGCCCATTGTAGTTTCAGTTACTAACAGATACAAAATCAATGGTTTCCCTAGCTCAGGTGGTGACAACACGGGTGGGTTCTGTAAGTATTCCTTGATCTGTTCAAAAGCAGCTTGGCATCGGCCGTCCCACTGGAATTTCTTTCCTTTCTTCAGGAGGCCAAAAAGTGGTTCACAAGTCAAGGTTAATTTTGAGATAAACCGTCTTATGAATTGCACTTTACCCAGAAAGCCTCGCACCTCCTTTTCAGTCCTTGGTGGTGGCATTTCTAAGATGGCCTTGATTTTGGAAGGGTCGACTTCGATACCTCTCTGTGTAATCAGAAACCCCAGCATTTTTTCCGCTGTAACACCAAACCGACATTTCTGAGGATTCAACCGCAACCAAAATTCTCTGATCCTTTGCAAGAACTTTTGCAAGGCGGTGTAGTGGCCCTCTCTTTCTTTGGACTTGACTATCATGTCGTCCACGTACACCTCAACCTCTTTGTGGATCATGTCATGCAATATTGTGGTCTCGGCTCGTTGATAAGTAGCTCCAGCATTCTTCAACCCAAATGGCATCACTCTATAGCAGTATATCTCCCACGGGGTGGTGAAAGCAGTCTTATCCCGGTCTTCTGGTGCCATCACTATCTGATTATAGCCTGAGAAGCCATCCATGAACGAAAGCAAAGCATGTCCTACTGTGAAGTCCACCAACTCGTCGATATGAGGTAAGGGAAAGTCGTCCTTCGAACTGGCTCTGTTCAAATCCCTGAAATCCACACGTACCCTGATCCTGCCATCCTTCTTTAGCACCGGAACAATGTTAGCCAACCAAGTCGGGTATTCAGATACCAGCAGGAACCCTGCATCGATTTGTTTGGTGACCTCTTCCTTAATCTTGAGAGCCCAGTCCGGGCGGATCCTCTTAAGTTTCTGCTTGATGGGTCGGGCCTCGGGGTCAAGAGGGATCCGGTGCTGTACAATCTCAGGATCGATTCCAGGCATGTCTTCGTAGGACCACGCGAAAACATCTTTGAAATATTTTAATAAAGCGACTAAGCGCTCGTGTTCCTCCGAAGACAATGTGGACCCAATCTGGACTAGCCGCGGGTCCTTCTCAGTACCAATATTCACAGTAGTGATTTCATCAACTAAAGGTTTAATAAATCTTTCCTACTCTTGATCAGTTAATCATTGCAAAATCGGAGGAATTTCTTCCTCGTCGTTTTTATCAAAATTTTGAAAGTCCTGATTCAAGCAATAAATTAAAGGCACAGAAAAGTACTCAGAAACCATAGCCACATCATTCTCATTAATTGCTTCCAAATCGTCCGATCCTTCTGTTACAACAGACTCAAAAGAGAAAGAAAAAGACGACCTAGACAGGACTGTGGCATCCGGTTTATCACGCCTAGGAATACCGGACTCAGTCTCAGTCGAGCTGGAACCTGATTCCGACTCACAAGACTCAATGGAATCGAATTCCGGCTCACTACCTGACCTGGTGCTGCTTGACAAAAATCCTTCATCGTACTGCCAAATGAGGGAGGGTGCGATGGATGCATCCAAAATGGTTGACGGTAGGACCGCAGCTGCTTCATTCTCGATCATGCATACCGAGAAGTTATCCCCCAAGCACTTCTGTACGATCGGACGATCTGAAAGTAGACAAGCCAATGCTACCCCCACTTCACTTTCTTGCTCTGCTCAACCTCAACTGTTGGGTCTGTCTCCTCTTCGGCAACGTCATCCCCGGATAATTGCAAGTCAAAGAAGATCTCAAATCCTGGAACGCACTTCCTCTCCGCATTCAGCCACGTCTCTGGAAAGCCACAAAATGGAAAGTCCTCCCCCTCCCAGACGAAGCGTTCGTTTAGGGTACTGTAGACACCCCATTTTTGACCGTCCTCAAGACTTGGACGTCACTGTTTGAACACTCGGTGATTATCCTTGTTTGTGTTCGTTTGGAGTTCCCGGAGGCCTCGGCTCGCGCGCCTTGTCTCAGGATCTCCGAACTTGACCGTTTAGTGTCTGGTTTTGCACCAAACACTTGTGTTTTGCCTTGGAAGGGCAGGGTAGGGCTTGTAGACCATCCCCACCCATCACCGGCAGTGGCTAGATGCCACCGGCTGGTTTTTGCTGCCACCGGCAAAATAGTTTGCCGGTCGGCACTATTTGTTGCCGGTCAGCACTTTTTTGTGCCGGTCGGCACTTTGTTTGGCCAAGATGGCATTTTTTGCCGGCCGATTGCTGTTCATCTGCTTTTGCAGATATTTTAGGACAGCTGTATAACTTTTTCTCCCCTCCATACACGTGTATGGAGGGATCTCCCTCTTGCAAAGCTTGTTGAATAAGCTTTACAAGAGGCTTATAGAGAGGGCTCTCTCTAAGGCTTGAGGGGAGAGGCTTAGACATTTTAGAGAGAAGAAAGACAGAGAAGAGCTCTGGTTTTCTAGGGTTAGGGTTAGATACACTCAATCTATCTCTCTTTTCCTCCCATTTTACACACTAGGTGTTTTGTGCCTTACTATTGCACACAAACACCTAGTGTTTCACCTTCCTCTTAAGATTAGAGTTCTAAGGGGTTGTTCTTGAGTTTCTTGACTGATTTGGAGCCAAAGGAGGCCATTGGAGCATCCTTGTTGAAGAGGACTACAAGGGTAAGAAACTTACACCTTTATTCCCCATTCTTGCATCAATTTTATACCTATCTTAGAGCTGTTTTTGTGATTATTGTATAACATAAAAAAGTTCTATTTTTAAGCCCTCTTTATTGTTTATTAAGAGTGTTTTGTTGTTTGAGGGGTGTTGACCACCCTTAGGCCCCAAAAGGCCTCATTTTGAGCCATTTTGTGCTAGCTCCGGGATTTTGGTTTTGAGGTCTCTTCACCACTGAAATCTTGAGGGATTTCAGTGGTAAAGATGATGCTTTGAAGTCCCAAGAAGGAGAGGGCCACCCCCTCTCCTTGTTGTCCTTGAAAAGGGCACATTTTGGCCTCTTAAAGAAGCCTATGCTTGAGTGTGTGTTGAGCATGTTTGGTTTGTTTTTCATGCTTATATATCCATGATATAACATGATTTCAAGTTGGTTTTGGAACCTTATGCATGTTTAGCATAGTTGCCATGTAATGCCTTATTTGTGCCTTAACATGTTCTAGGTTGTTAGCCTTTGTTGGAGCATGTTTTAGGCTTGCATTTGTGAAGTTTATGTGCTTATTTTGCCATGTTTTAGCTCTGTCCATAATCGTTTGGGTTGATCTTTGCATGCATTATAGAGCTCCTTTGTATTTGGGCTTGTTGGCCTTAAGTATGTGCATGTGTAGCATGCCATCTTTGCATTGTTTTGGTGATTTGGAATCATCCTACATGCTATTTCAGTCCCATTTCCATGCTCGTTTGATTGCCTTGCATGCCTCTTTAATGCTTTGAGAGCATATGTTGCAATGCTCCATGTTTTGGTGCCTTTGCATGCCTTTGTCTTTGAGCCATCTAGATACCATCTAAGTGGTCTTTTGGGCCTCATGTTATGAGCTAAAAACCTGTTTTAGGTTGTTCAATGCATGCCATGTTTGTTGTGATAAACATGCTTCAAAGCTTCATGACTTGCTTCAAGTGCTTAGACCATGCTTACATGCATTTGCTTGTCTTGCTTAATATGATTTGGCATCATTTTATGACATGATTTAAATGCTTAGGTTGCATGCTAGTTGCTCTCGTTTGTCCCTTTTAAGTGTGCTTGAGGGTTGTATAAATTGTGCCCAAGTGTAGGCTTTCCATCATGTGTATGTGTGCATGTGTTTTGGCTTCTTGTTTTGGTCATTATGGCTACCGTTTTGGGCCTTATTAGAGCTGCCCAAATCACATATAAGTCCATCTTGACATTGGTTAGCATTACCATTTGTATGCTTGTATGCTTGCATGAGTTTGTTACCATGCCATGTTGCATTCCTAGCTTGTATGCCTAGGTTGCATTGCATTTTGCATGCATGCCTTGTTCCTTGAATTGGTGATAGGAATTGGGAGTTTTGTTTGATTGGTGTGCATACATTTGAAACCAAAGTTGCATACTTGGTTCTTTGGGCCATCATGCATGGAAATGCGTGATTGGTGGTCCGAGAACCAAGGCACATGTCCCTTTGAGTCATTACAATGATAAGAGACATGGTTGGTGCATACATGCCTTGAAATATGCTGCCATGCCTTGTTTTGCCCTCTGTTGCTGTGAGTTGCAGGTTCTGCAGGAATACTCTGCCGACCGGCAGTGTAATGTGCCGACCGGCACTATTTTCTCTGCCGACAGCTTCAACTTTGTGCCGATGGCCATACAACACTGCCGGTGGAAGTTTCATTCAGCCGGTGATGATCCCCTCTGTCCAAGGATGGAGTCCTGAGGTTTTGACAACCTCCAGAGGAGGAAAGGGAGGAAAACAGAGGCAGCTTGCGCATGGTGGCGCGTTTCCCGAGACGCTTTCTTGCTTTAATTAAATTAGTTAATTTGTAATATTAATTAGCTTGCGTAGTTAATTAATTTGTAATATTTATTTGGTCCCTCCGAGCGAGGGAAAATCTGTAATAAGTGTGCGTGAGTGTGTGTATGTCTTCCAACCTCACGTCTTTCTTCCCTTTTACTTACCTGCTTTGATGGTTAGTATTAGGTCACGTCTAATTTAGCATACCTTATGCTATGCATGTGTGCATCCATGCATTTGTATTGCATGCATTAGGCTCGGTACATCACACTAATTGCATCAATGCTTCAATTCCAAACTGAATATGTGATAACTGTGCATTTTCACATGACATGTTTAGGATAGCCGAGCCTATTCTAGCAACATTTTGTATGCGATGCATTAGGCACTTCACATGGACTTGGATCATGCATGTTTGCTAACAAGTTCTTTGTTTTGGCATGGAATACGATGTAAGTATTTATGCTTTAGCATCTCGCATGCGTGTGAATGTTGCCATGACAGTATGCTTGCCATGTGGCTAGATGTTTATGTGTTAAACTGTTTTGAATGCCTGTGGGTGAAGGTTGGTTGTTTGAGTTGGAAAAACTCGTTGAAATCCGTATTTTAGCCTACTTGCGAGTAGCAAATTCCAAAGCATTTTCAAAACAAACGGATATGCAATGTTTATTTCCAAATTAGGCAATCTAGTCTATACTTGTTTGCTGCGCGCATAACATAGTAATTCTAGGCTAATAAATGGAATAAGAACACATAAAGTTTTCAAAAATGGATATCACGGTTAGTAGAGGCCGGTCTTCGGACCGGGCGAAAGGGGGTGCTCATAGCTGACCTTCCCCGATCGTACCCAAGCTCCCGAGCCGAGACAACTCCGGTGATGACGGACATGTGGCCTTCGGCACCGAGTCAGGGTTTCCTAAATTCTCCCATAAAAAATATTTAGGTGGCGACTCTGTATCTGGCAAAGCAGTCCATGTTTGGCACTACTTTTTCAAAAATCTGTTTCTCAAAACGATTTGCCAGATTTGGACTCTTTGGTTCAGATTAAGAACCGTGACACAAATCGAGAGTCCGAACTGTAGCGCGAGGCCCCACGCGGGCGCTGTTACAGGTACCCTGGATGGGCCGGTGCATTAACTCAAAAGGCTTCCCTGCCTGCTTTGCTCTGGCTCTCCCAGCCATCTCCTTGCATTTCCTTACCCAATCCTCTTTGGTGGACAGATAACCCAAACCAAAGGTATGCGGGTTGTGTGGCACTTAGGCCAATGCTGCAATGTCCTTCCGACCACTCTTCCCCAATCCCATCCCGGGGATGTGTTGGAGCTTGTTCATGAGGTATACTGATTGAGCACTGACGTACAACCCCTTATTAACAGCCATGATGCTTTGATCGACCCAGGCCTCAGGCAAGGTAAAACCCGACAAGAACACATCCTCCATACTGTGTTCGATTTCCAAAACCGGTGTAGATACTTCGGGCGGTGGATGAATTGAGGAATTTCCAAAAACGATGGCCACTCCTTTCCCATGACGGTATTTTAGCATCTGGTGCAAGGTGGGCGAAACTGCCTTTACCTGGTGCAGCGACGGCCGTCCCAAGAGTAGATTGAAAGTGGCGGGAACCTCTAGGATATGAAAGTCTATCTCATACTGTCCCGGACCAACCTAGGTCTGAATTTTTGCCGTCCCCATTACTTCTCTACTCGTGCTTTCATATGCCCGAATCACCTGGGCTGTCGGCACAAAGTCTGCAGTCTTTAAACCAATTGCATACGCAGTCCTTGTCGAACACACATTGATGGCAGATCTGGTATCGACAAGAACCACCGGTATCCCTTTGTTTCTACACTCCACAGAGATGTAGAGTGGCTTATTATGATTCGCACCCTCAGGTGGCAATTCCTTGTCCGAAAAAGTCAACATCGGGGTAGCTCCTCCTGGGAAAAACTAATCCCACCAGCTGCTCCGGCGTGGTTTCTATTGAGAGCTTGGCCTTGTCCATGGCCGATAAGACAGCTTGTCGATGGACTCGCGATGCCATAAGCAGTCCCCAGATGGAGATGTCTGCTTGTATATTTTTTAACTGCTTCAACACGGCCTCGTCTTTAAGTTGTTTTTTTTTTTGTTTCTCCGCCTCCTTGTCCTTTCCGGATGCCTCTGGTTGATCTAGATGTGGGGGCTTGAAATACCGCCCACTCCTAGTCATATGGTCAACTTCACCAATGTAACAGGTATCATTTGGTTGATTGTTTCCCCTGTCCTCATCCGTGTGTGCAAGACATAGATCATCGTCCTCCCACCACATTCCATTGGTAGCCGACAGACATTTGTCCGGCTCCAGTACAACTGTTTGTGTGCCCATAACACCTTCTGCCCATATACTCATAGCATCCTCTATCCTTGTGCACACCGCACTTTTGGTCCCCTTATGGGCTTTAGCTTTCTTGATTCTCTCAGAATTCTCGAATCTTCCTTGTTCTAACTACGTCCAGCTAGCTGTTCAATGATTCCTGTATTCAAACTGCTTAGATCTCGAGCGAAATTCTTGGCACTGGCGCTCTCCAGCGATGCACTCCGATTCTCGACCCTTCCGGCCACAACTGATGTCTTCGCCCCTGACGGGCCCCGTTCCAACTGAAATTCTTCGACGACGTCTGGTAAGTCATCAAGCCACCCGGTAGCCACTACTGATTCCTCGAAATCTGACCAGTTCATGGCCATGTCCCCTGGGCCTTATTTGTTGAAAAATTGGAGGGCAGCAAAGTCCCCTTCCACAGCCGCTAAGTCATCTGATCTCTGATCAAATCCATCCCCCTATATCACACAAAGCTCTACCCTCTCTAGCAATTCTGCACTTGGCCCATCCTGACCTACTGACAAAATGTAGTCACTCGGATTGTATATCTCTTCAGCAAAACTCCCAGATTCCCCGGATTCTGACTCAACAATGCCAATCTCCTCTAAAATCTCCCATGTTCTGTCTTCGACAGTCGCCACCATTGGTCCGGGTTGGGTTCTAGAGATGTCTAACATGCACAAGTCAGTGCTATCGGGAAGGAACACTTCTAGCTTAGGTAGGTGAGATGGGGTGATGTAGATGCTGGGATCGTATGACATGACCCCGGTCTAGATAGAGTTGATTCGTTTGGGAGGTGGAGCTTGGTTGTGTGGAGAGAGAGGATTGGTTGTGACATTGGGTTTTTCTGGAGGCACAATCACCCCATTATCAATGAGATCTTGAATCTCATGACGTAATCAGAAGCATTGGTCAGTGTCATGACCGCGTTGTTGGTGAAATGCGCAATATTTGGCTGGGTTGTGGAAAGAGGGATGTTTTTTCGACAATGGCCGCAGCTCTAGGGGCTTCAAGTGCCCTTTTCTGATTAAAACCCCCAGAGCTTTGGACAAGGACATATATAGTGAAGCGAAGGTTCTTTGGCTTTTGGGTTGGTATTTGGTTGTTTGTGTGTTACTTCCGGATGCACCGGAGAATGGCGTAGCTGCCATGGTTCTTGGAGAGGGGTTGGTGGTGACCATGCTCACCTCTGAGGCTCTTGTAGTTGCAGCGCCACTCGGGCCCGCATTGGTGTTGCGGTTGAAGGTCCTCCTGGGTTGCTCTATATCATTATCAATCAAGCCCTGCTTCAAGGCATCCTCAATCTGTACTCTCATCTCATGCAGATCTGAAAAGGTAGGGAAGGGGAGCACAATCATTTTCTGCATCAGCTAAGGCTGGAGATTGCGCACAATCATCTGAATTTGATCTTTATCGGTGGGCCTTAGGGTCATCATCGAGGCCCTGCCCTCTATCTGGTTACGAACTCAGAAAAGCTCTCCTTAGGCTCTTGCCTTGTCGTCTCGAGATCACGGGTTGTAATCTCGATTTGCGTGTTATATGAGTACAGTGCAATGAACACCTCGGCCATCTCATCCCAGTTCCTCTTAACATAATCTTCCAATTTTGCGTACCAGATGGCCACCACACCTAATAGGGTCCGGCCGAACAAAGACAGCTTTTGTAATCTGGTGAGGCCCATTCGCCTTAAGATATCTGAAAACAATCGTAGATGTACCATGGGATCCCTAGATCCGTTGAAGCGGTCGATATGTGGCATCTTGAATCGGTCCGGCAGTGTCACAGCTGCGTCGGTATACCCATTTTCAATATCAGGGATGGTCTTGACTCCTTGCGATTTCTTGAACAGCTTTTCAAGCTTGCTCAACTTCAACACTGTAGGGTCCACCTCGCGCTCAAAAGGTGAATCTAGCAAGTTGATTGGCGTTTGAGATAACTGGGGTAGGATCTGGGGTAGGATCGGGGGCGGAGGTGGCCCTGTAGGAGCGTCCGTATCTTCCTGGACATTAGCCATCTCCTCGAGTGTTGGGACCCCCGGTGGGAGAGGAGCTTGATGTGAGGCTGATGTTCTGGCTTGCAGCTGTAGCCGGGTGATTAGCTCTCCCTGCTGGGCCATGATCACGGCCTGCTGTTTAGCAAATTCCATCTGGCAGGCAGCGTCTTGCTACATGAGTTTCATGCTTTCTTAGAGTTGACGCATCGATGCCTCCATCCCTGACGTGTTCTGCTGATCCATTTGAATTACCGGTATATGTTCCCTTTCTGCGGTGAAAATTGAGGCCTCGGCCTGACTGTCCACTGGTAAGGTTGACCATTGCTCTGGCAATCTCTGCTCGGATACACTGCGTCTTCTCGACCTTCGTCTGATAATCGGGGATAGAGAATAAAACACTGGTTGTTCGTCAACCAGATCCTCAGATCGATTAAGTCAGCGAGCTCTAGTCCAAAGTGCTTGGGGAATATCTGCTGGGTCGGAAGCAATTGTGCTAAACTACCTAGCAAAAAGATAAATAAAGCAATAAAGAAATAAACAACCAGACAAACGGACAACATAACAGCTTAAAATAAACACACAACACACAGTTGGGCATCACAACACACAGTTGATAAGCTGAATACACTGTTCCTCAATGCTGATCATTGTTCCCAATTTGCTGCCCCTAAAACTGAACCCGATACCCGCAGATAACTGATTCCCAAAATACTGAACTGGTGCCCGAAGGCCTGATACCAAAACTTGTGAGCTGATACATGCATTCCTGTAGAGGCCAACTCTAAAGCACATAACAAACAAGTGAGAGCCAAAACACCACAATGTTGGGGTAGGGTTTCCCTGTCCTATTTTGTCAGGAGCTAGGGTTTCGCTACACACGCAGAGGTTTCAAATAACCTAACATCGGGTAAGCAACCTGTCCTAGCTTGGAATGGTCACTATGGATTGCAAACATGCACTAGGTCGAATGGTCAAAAAGGGTGCCCCGGTAAAAACCGAGGTTTGTGTTCCCATCGTGGCAGAGCCCGTAACCGGTCAGCCTTATGGCACGCTTCTCAAAGCGAGCCTCCGGCAAATTGTTCAGGAATAGCAGATGGCAAACACGGTGTCCTAGGCCCACCAATGCAAATGCAATGCAAAGAACACATAGGTTTAGTCAAAACAAGATATCATGAGTTCGAGTCAAGTTCTCTAACTCCACAACAGAGTTGCCAAAAACTGTAGAGGTCCCCAAACGTCCCGGGAGGAGATCCCCCGTTTTGTTCACTTGGGCTCACTACAGTTCAGACTCAAATTGTCGCGGTTCTTAATCTGATCTCGCAAAGTGCAATGTGAGATTGATAAATCACCAAAGAGTCCAAATCAGGCAAATCGTTTTGGAAAACAGATTTTGGTAAAGAAGTGCCAAACATAAACTGCTTTGCCAGATACAGAGTCGCCACCTAAATATTTTATTTTGGGAGAATTTAGGAAACCCTGACTCGTTACCTAAGGCCACATGTCTGTCATCACCAAAGTTGCCTCGGCTCGGGAACTTGGTTACGATTGGGGAAGGTCAGCTATGAGCACCCCCGCTCGCCCGATCAAAGATCGGCCTCTACTAACCATGATATCTAGTTTTGAAAACATTATGCATTCTTATTTCGGTTATTAGCCTAGACTTACTATGTGATGCGCACAGCATACAAGTATAGACTGGATCGCCTGAATTGGAACAAAATATTTCATGTTTTTTTTTTAAAGCGGTTTGCTACTCGCAAGTAGGCTAAAAAATACAGATTTTGCCACCCTCGTGTGGGTTTAGAAATCATGGTTTTGCCACTATCTAGTGGACTTAAAACTCACAGTTAATGCATTATTCCAATTCAGAAAATCTAACCTTCGCCCACAGGCATTAAGACAGATATATCACATAAGCACATAGCCTCATGGTAAGCATGCTATCATTGCAAACACTCACACACATGCGATATGCTAAAGCATAAAAACTTACCGAGTACTCCAAGCCAAAGAAAGAAACTATTTAGAAAACATGCATGAATCCTAACTGTACAGATATGCGTAATGCAACACATGCAGGAATGCAACTATAATAGGCTCGGCTATTCTAAGATGGCATATGATGATGCTACAGCTAACACGTATTCAACTTGAAATTGAGATACAGTGCGGTTAGTTTGATGTGCCGAGCCCGGTGCATGCAAGACAGATGAATGAATGCAAACATAAGTATGCTAATTGAAATATGCCCTAATCTAACCATCATAAGCTATTAAACAAAAGGGAGAAAGACGTGGGGTTGGAAGACATACATCACACATACGCATACTTATTACACAATTGCCTTGCTTGGAGGGTGCGAATAAATAATACAAACCAAATAAAAAATTAACTACTCTAGCTAATTAAATATTACAAAACTCTAATTAATTAATAAATTAATTACAAAAAAAGAGGTGGTCGCAGCTCCGCCTCGGAATGCTTGGATGATGCATGCTTGATTCGTTTCACTCGAAAACCCGATGTCATGCCATTGTTGCCTCTGTTTGCACTGTTCTGCACCTCTGGGGATTGTGAAAATCCTGGAGATGCCTCTGAGTTGCTCCCTGAGCATTGTGAGATGCCACCGGCCAAGGTAAAGATCCACCGGCCATTGATAAATGGTCATCGACAAGTTGTGAAGCCATCAGCTAGATATTTTTGGTCAGTCGGCACTGTATGTAGTCGGTCGGCCAAATCTTCCTGCAGAATCCTGTTTTGACAGCAGTAGAAGACAGACAGTGCATGGCCAGGAATTTTCAAGACAATGTGTGCATGTCCAATCTCCCTATCATGTTATGGACTCAAGGAAATGTGGGCCTTGGTCTTCGGGCCACCAATCACGTATTTCGATGCATGATGGCCAAATGCACCAAGTTTGCAAATTAATGTAAATGAATGCACAAAACCAATGAATGCTTCACACCCTATCATCTTGAGATCCAGGGCATCGGCGACCGAGAATTGAGACGCGTCTCGTCACTTTAAGTACGAACGCGCCTCACTCCTCATGTTTGGTTTGACACCCCAAACCAAACAAAATGCAATGCATGTGTGCAATGTGACTCAAGTATGCAATATGAGGCTAAGTTTAGCAAAGCATGCCAAATGCAATGCAAACTAAACATGCAAATGTATAATGTGCTAAGCACGCAATACTACAATGCAACCTAGATAGGTAACTAGGCAAAATGCTAAGCACGTAACAATGCATTAATTGCAAGGATGCAACAATCATGCAATGTAATGAGCATACTACAAGATACTAATGCATGATCCATGGACTTATACTAAGATGGAGGAACCTCAGCCACACCCCAAAACAGTGGCCAAAAGGATGCAACAAAGGCACAAAACACACATGGAAACATGCATACACCAAGGCCCATCACCTAAGGCATTAAAGAGGCAACTCTAAGCATACTTAAAAGAGACAAACATGGGCATTTTACAAATATGCTAAGCTCTGAAATCATGCTAAGGGGAATGCCAAACCAAACACACAAGTGAAGCATGTCATGCAAAAGGGGCCCAAAGCTTGAGACCAACCAAAGGATTCGAACCATAGCCATACCAACTAAGCCTCAAAGGGCCAAGATGACTTAAATCAGTCCTAGGGTAGACTAAAGTAAGACTAGAACATGCATGGAACATGATCAAAACATGTCAAGCAATGGGCCCAAAACAAAGGGCATTCAAAGCCACAAAAGGGAACATTCCACCACAACTATCACAACCAAACATGGCATGGATTATTTAATGCAAAACAGAGTTTTAACATGCAAAAAGGAACCCCAAAACTCACTGATATGGCAGCTAAGAGACTCAAACCAAGAGGCATGCACAATGACTCATTTTAAGGCACAAAAGAACACGTCTTCAAAGCATGGAAAGGATGATGAATGTAAGTATACAAGCATGGATTATGGACTGAAATAGCATGGGAAATGATTCCAAATCACTGAAACAACTCAACTAAAGCATGCTTATGACTCACACACTCAAGGCTCACAAGCCAAGATGCATGGTGGCTATACCAAACATGGCAAAGATGGCCAAATCAGTACCAAACAAACCTTAAGCATGGCAAAACATAACTAAAAGCTTCATGAAGTCAAGCTAAAGTATGCAAGCATGATGGCCTAAATGCATGACACATGTTATGACAATAAAGGGGACTACTAAGCGAGTGTATAATGCATGTAATGGACCATCAATCCAACCAAAAATAGGGGTATTATATGACCAAATAACACCAAAAAAACCTTTGAAATAGAGCCAAGTGAAGCTAAGCATGCATGCTACCCTTATGAGCCTTAAACACAAGCAAAAGAGACACAAAGGGAGAGGGGTGTCCCTCCCCTATGCAAGACCTCAAAACCCCTTCACCACCACTGAAAATCCTCTGGATTTCAGTGGTGAGAAGGTCAACACATGAAGATACCAAAACTCACCAAAGAAGGCACCAAAATAGGCCAAACAAGGCCTAAGAGGGGGAGGTCGACCCCCAACACCAAAATGACCTTAATGAAACATCTTAAAAAATAAAAAATAGAACTTTTATTAGTTATACACAAAGCTCAAAACATCATGAAAAATAGGTTAAAAGCTAGTGCAAGAATGAGAAATATAAAGCAATAGTGCTCACCCTTGAAGAACACTTGAAGAACATCAACTCCAGCCCCCTCCTTCTGATCAAAACCAACTCAAAACTCCAAGAACAAACTCTCAACACCTCCAAAACCGAAGCATGGTGTAATACTAGGTGTCTTAGTGCAAAACTAATAACAAAACACCCTTTTGGACACTCTAACACACACAAATGAAGAGTGAGAGGGAGATATAAAGAGAGAGTGATATATATATCATATATATCTCTGATTTGCTGAACCCCCTCAAAGGAGAAGAGGGGTCTCTTTTTATAGAGCAAGACAAGGGCCTAAGCTTCTTGGAGAAGCTAAGGCAAAAGGGTCAAGGGGGTCAAGCTTCTAAGGGAAGCTAAGTCAAAGGTTCAAGCTTCTTGAGTAAGCTAAGACAAAGGTCCAAGCTTCCACAAGAAGCTTGAGCAAGGGGTGCAAGCTTTTCCAAGAAGCTTAGAACAAAAGGGTGCAAAGGGTGCAAATCCTCCATACACGTGTATGGAGGATTGGTCTGCGTGCTTCAGCTGGCACAGCTGGCATCCACAATGCCTGAAAAAGACAAAAAAGAAGTCCCGGCCAGAAAATATGGCCGATTGACCAAATTAAAAGCCGGTCGACCAACAAAGGTGCCGACCGGCCATCACCAATGGCCGATGGCAAGAGAACATGGCCGGTGACATCATGCCATGGCCGGTGGGATCCGAGGATGGCTGACAAGCCATTCTCTGCCCTCAGAAGCAAAAACAAACAAGTTCTTGGTCCAAAACCAAGCACAGAATAGTCCAGTTAAGAGATCCTGAGGCAAGGCGCGCGGCCGAAACCTCCGGGAACTCAAAACGAACACGAACATGGATGATCATCGAGTGTTCAAACGATGATGTCCAAGTCTTGAGGAGAGTCAAAAATGGGGTGTCTACAATAACACTCATCATTTTTATTGTAATATTCAAATATGCCATTATTACATCATTTCAAAAATGAATTATGTATAAAATTTTCGGTGGTTACTTTTTTCCAAATATCTCTCAAAATTAAAAGGCGGGGAGGACATAGGCTCATAAGATTAAAGTGGTATGATTTGCTATACACTATCTATAATAAAATATGGGATATTGAGATATAGATAACTACAAAAATATATTTGTATTATTGAAAATAAAGTCTTACTAAAACAAATAAGAAATTTTAGAAATTAAAATTTTATTTCAAAAAATATTTGGAGGCTAATTCCTGTCATCATGAGAATTAGTGGTGCTCATGGATCGTGTTGAGTCGGGTGGTCTCTTATCCGTCATTTGTCCAGACGTAGGAGGATTGAAAAAAATCAGTCTGCATCCGTCGACTTAGTCAGTGGATGCGGATTGAGTGGGTTGTACAGGTTGGTGAGTGGTTGCAGATCGATTTGGCATTAGGCTTTACTGTTTTATGGCTTTTTTTGAACTATTTTAGAGTAATTTTTTACTATTTTAGACCTTATTTGATTCTAATTTTTTTTCTTCATTTTTTAATTAAAATAAAGACTAAATTTTCATATTTCATAAATAGCTAATATTATTACTAAATAAAATGTCTTTTTTTAGAAAAAAAAAAATTACTAGTAGGTCCTAATAATTAGACTCAATTCACATTAATAAGTCTTATTAATTCGTCATTGAAAGGTTATCTCAATAGAACCGTCGCTAAAAAAGAATTTTTGCGACAATTTTCTAAAACTGTCGCTTGACATTTTCTATAATGATTTTCTAAATTTATTACTAAAAAAATTGATAATTAGTGACGTTTTCTGTGAAGATAACACATGAAAAGAAGTTGTTCAATGCGGGGCCAAGGACTTGTTTGGGGAAAGTTGTTTGTTTTCACTCAATTAAACAAGTATAATACACAACTACCATTGCTGGAAAATCTACTTTTAACGGCATTTAAAAAACACTGTAGACCGCTCAAACTCTGCTCCACGCGCGAGGGCGCGAATCGTTGTTCTTGCTACTACAGTTCGGACTCCTGTCACAGTTCTGAATCTAATCTCATAAAGTGCAATGTAAGACTGATAAATCACCAAAGAGTCCAAATCCGGCAAATTGTTTTGAAAAATCAATTTTAATCAAAAAGCGCCAAACATGGACTACTTTGCCAAATTTCAGAGTCGCCACCTAAATATTTTGTTTTGGGGAAATTTAGGAAACCCTGACTCATGCCAAAGGCCATGTGTCCATCATTACCAAAGTTGCCTCAGCTTTGGAACTTGGGTACAAGAGCGGAAGGTCATGCAATGAGCACCCCTGCTCACCCGATCAAAGATCGGCCTTTACTAACATGATATGTTGTTTTTTAAAACACATGTATTCTTATTCTGGTTTATTAGCTAGCTTACTATGTGATGCGCACAACATACAAGTATAGACTCAATCACGCGGATTGGAACAAAACAACTCATGTTTGTTTTTGAAAGTGGTTTGAAAGTGCTACTCGTAAGTAGGCTAAGATGCGGATTTGCCACCCTCAAGTGGGCTTAGAAAACATGATTTTGCCATTTCAAGTGGGCTTAAAACTCACAATCATCGAGTTGTTCCAATTCAGGCAATCAAACCTTCACCCATAGGCATTCAAGTAGTTAATCACTTAAGCAGTTAGCCTCATGGCAAGTATGCTATCATGGCAGTCACTTACACACATGCAAAATGCTAAAGCGTAAACACTTATAGTGTACTTCGAGCCAAAAAAGAAGCTAGTTAGTAATCAATGTATGATCCTAGCTATGTTAAGATGCCTAATGCAACACATGCAAAATGCAACTAAAATAGGCTTGGCTATTCTAAGTTGTCATATGAATGCAAATTGATAACATGTATTGAAATTGGTGTTGAAATACAATGTAGTTTGTTTGATGCGCCGAGCCCGGTGCATGCAAGACAGATGAATGATGTAAACATGCGAGCATAAGGATGCTAATTGAAACATGCCCTAAAACTAACCATCGAAAGCTGGTAAATAAAAGGGAGAAAGAAAAGGGGGTTGGAAGACATGCATCACACACACGCACACTTATTACAACATTTGTGCTCTCGACGGAGGGTCCGAATAAAAGCTACACTAAGCTATGCTACTTAGTTACAAACCAAAACTAATTAACTAACAAGCTAATTAATTATTACAATCCAAGTTGAAACAAATAGCTATGCTAAGCTAATTAGAATATTACAAAACAAATCAAATGACTAATTTACGCGAACTAATCATAAATAATGAAATGGCCTCACGGGCAAGGAAGTGATGCATGCTCAGTCAGCTTTGCTCGGAAATCCACTACCGTGCCTCATGTTGCCTCTGTTTGCACTGTTTTGGACTTCTGAAAATTGTGCCAACTTCCAAGATGATTCTGATCCACCTTAGGACCATGCTGAGAGGTGGTCGGCCAAGAGGAAAGGCCATCGGCCAAAGATAATGGTCATCGGCCGATTTTGATTGTCGATCGGCAGATTAGATGGTCGATCGGCCACTACTTCCTGCAATTTCCTCCTTTTGCTGCAACAAAGCACTAACAGAGGCATGGCAGTGTATTTAGAAGAAAATGTGTGTGCAACCACACTCCTTATCATGTCACATGCTCAAAGGAGTGTAGTGCTTGGCTCTCGAGCCATCAATCACGCATCTCAATGCATGATGGCCAAAGAGGCCGAGTTGCACAAATCAATGACAATGAGTGCACACAAATAACACATAGGACTCAATGAACGTCTACCTTATCATGCATGATCAAAGATGTCGGTGACCTAAGGAATGAGGAGCGTTTCATCACTTCAAGTATGAAACGCCCCTCGTTCCTCGTGTTTGGATTGACGTCCAACCCAAACACAATGCAATGCAACAAACATGCAAGGATAGTGCAACAAACATGCAAGGATAATGCAACATGCAAACAACATGAACATGCAACAACATACTAGCAACATAAGCATGCAACAACATGCAAACAACAATGTCATGCAACAACATGCAAACAACAATACAATGGCAAGGGCTATGAAATGCAATACTCAATGGACCAAACCACATATGGACAGACCTAAGAGGGTCCAAAACAGTGGCCAACACACCAAAGCTTAGGCACAAAAGGGCCAAGAACATACACTCATGTGATGGCTCATCAACTAGGCATAAGAAAACAACTCTCAAACATGATGAAGAAGTGACAAATGTGAGAGTGTAGCAAGGAAGTAAGCTCTGGAATTACATTCCAAAGGATGCCAAATCATGCACATATGACAAATAAAGCATGCTAGTGGGCTCAAAGCTAAAAGCTAACCAAGAGACTCACACCATGGCCATAACAAGCAAGCCCCAAAGGGTCAAGGTGACTCAAAACAGTCCCAAGTCAAAACAAGGCTAGAAACACGCTTGAATAGGGCTAACTCATGCTAGAATGGAAGGCACAAAACATGACGCATACAAGGCCAATAAGGATGATTACACTATAGCTACCAAAACCAAGCATGAGATGACTTTGCCAACAAAAATCAGAGCTATGGAATGTCAAAATAACACCAAAAATGCACTGAAATGATAGCTCGCAAGCTTAGGCATGATGGCATACACAATGACTCATGTTTAAGGCATAAAGAACCAACCTTCCAAAGCATGGAAAGAGTAACAAATGTGAGTTCATGAACATGAAACACGCACTGAAATCACATATGAAATGATACCAAATCATGAAAGTAGCCCAAGCAATGCATGCTAGTGGCTTGGAAACTCAAAGATAGTGAGCTAGATTGAACCATGGCTATACAAAGCAATGTATGTATGACCCAAAACACTTAAAACAGAGCTAGAGCATGCTAAAACATGACAAAAGCTTGCTGGAGTTAAGCTAAAATCATACTAGAATGATGGTCTAAAGCACTATACACATTAGGCCAATGAATGGAATTGCACTACAAGTGCATGGAGCATGCAAAAGGCTATCAAACCAACCTTAGACAGATGTATAACATGGAAAAATAATACCAAAAACACGCTGAGATATGGCCAAAACATGCTAGAAATACATGCTCAAACATGAGGCATACAAAGTTAGTTTGTGAAAATTACACTACAAGTGTAAATAGCATGCAAAGGGTGATTAAACCAAACCAAAACAGAGGTGTGCCATGCTGAAATAAGGCTAAAAAAAATGCTAAGAACAAGCCAACACAAGCTTAACAAACATGCTCAAACATGAGGCCAACAAGGCAAGCATACAAGACACAAGGAGAGGGGATGACCCTCTCCTATTTGGGACCTCAAAACACAAGTTTTACCACTGAAAATCCATTGGATTTTAGTGGTTAAAAGGCCAAGAGAAAGTGATCTCAAAGGCCTAAAGTGATGGTGCAAAACAAAGCCAAACAAGGCATGCAAGGGAGTAGATCACCCCCAACACCAAAGAAACCTTAAACAAACATGTTAAGCACTAAAAATCAAAACTTTTGTAGTAGAAAGTTAGGCCTAAAACAACATGAAAATAGGGCCAAAAGCTTAATCAAAAACAAGGGTTTAAGAGGTTAGAAGCTCACCCTTGTAGAACAACTTTAGAGCAACAACTCCAGCAGCCTTTTTTTGATTAAAACCAGTCCAAAAACACCAAAACCAACTTCAAAGTGCCTCAGCAACAAGAGTGTGGTGTTTCACTAGGTGTTTGTGTGCAAAAGTGTGAAGAAAAGGCACTTTTGAGCACAAACAAGCACACATATAGAGAGAGAAGAAGAAATATAGAGAGAGATATATATATGTTTTATATATCAACTTTTCAGAACCTCTAGAAAAGGAGAGGGGTCTCCCTTCTTATAGAAAATTAAATCCTAAGCTTGTTGGACAAGCTAAGGGTTTGATTCAATCCCTCCATACACTATGGAGGATGAAATCTGTGCTCACCAGCTGTCACAGCTAGCACAAAAATATCTACAAAAGCAAATAAAAAGGCCTCGGCCAAAAGATATGGCCGATAGTCCAAAAAGAGTGTCGATCGGTCAAAAACAGTGCTAATCGACCATCACTGATGGCCGATGACAAGAAAACATGGCCGATAAGCACAAGGCTTGGCTGATGGGTTGTAGGGCTGACCAACAAGCCACCCTTTTCCCTCAGAAACAAAACCACAAGTCCTTGGTCCACAACCAAGTACAAAACAGACAAGTTGAGAGGTTATAAGGCAAGGCGCGCAGTCGAGACCTTTAGGAACTCAAAACGAACACGAACATGGATAATCATCGAGTGTTCAAATGATAACATCAAGTCTTGAGGACGGTCAAAAATGGGGTGTCCACAGCCGCTATAGGTACTAAAAACATCGCTAATTCTTTTTGTGAAATTTAATACCAAAGTCGACAATGCGGCCGTTGCTATAGTTTTATGACGTTTGGAAAACATCACATATTACTATAGGTGGCGTTTTTAAACGCCGCCAAATGCCCCACCTAACGACACTATGACGTCACTATGATTTTAGCGACGTTTTCAAAACACTGTCGTATCTTTTTAAAAAAAAACTTACTGTTAGCTTTAGAGTTAGGTGGCGTTTTAAAAATCGCCGTGATATCCTTCTTCTTTTTTTTAATATGAACAAGGACCTATTGATGTAGTAATAAATAAGAGGGCAGCCTAAATAGTAATAGATATATACGGTTTTAGAAACACATAAACGAACAAATTTAAGCTCAAAGCATTAATCTTTACATGCTTACAAACTCCAAAGGCCTTGTTACATAAAGATTTAAAAAAACAAAAAACAAAAAGTTAGGTCAAGAGGGTCTCATCAGAGAGTAAAATCCATTTTTCGGGTGTAGTCAATTTTGGGGTTGGGTAGTTATCTGTTGTGGGAATCCTAATGATGCTGCAGTAGTTGCAAACAGTTGCGGAGGATTGATGAGTAGCCGTTACTGATTGTTGCTCATTGACAGGGAGAGGTGATTGCCTCCGGTGGTGGCTCCAATCTGACCTCCATTGCTGCTGCTACTAGGATACTGAACCTACAACAACACGATTAAAACAATTTATTAGCCGGTCTAATTAATTAACCCAGTTATACCCAAATCATGAAATGGGTTTCAATACAGACTTGATAGTTTGATGAGGGTGAAAACATGTGAAGCATTGAGTTTTCACTCTCATTGACGAATTGCCCGGGTCTCAGTGAACATAGAATGTGGGTTTGGCTCAGAAGTTGCACTATCTCGGTCTTATTGTACTCTTCTCTTCTATAGGAATTAATTCTATATGGTTCTTGTTGAATACTGTGCTGGGTTCACATTAATATAAGTTATGGAAATTATTAATATTATTAGAATAAATAGTTCAATTAAAGAAATTATTAATATTATTGAGCTAGATAAATAATAGCTTCTTCTAAGAATTTAGTCCATGTAGAATGACCTAGAAGCCTTCAGTTCTAGTCAAGCAAAGAATAACACAAGCCAATCTGAAATGAAACATGGCATGACAAAAAATCTACTCTAATGCACAATATCAAAGTTGTGCAGATTTCTCCATAAAAAAAAGGCATGGAAGAGCTTTTTAGAAGAAATTATAACAAATGTATTACGTACAGGTTCTGAACATACTTTATTTTTATCTCTTTTCATGCTGCAATTTATATTAGTACCTATTATGTGATAACCCTGCTCCGTATTATGCTAATTAATCTTAATTGTGATTGTGATTATGTGTTTGATGTGATTTTGAGTACCATTTATATGAATATATGCGGTTTTGAATTTCTATTTGTTCACCGTAGGAAAATCTGCTTGACTTTTTGCTTTGGAATTTAAATTGAAGGCCCTAACAGCCACAGAAGCTGAAATTCACTACGTCATTGTGATTAGCGTAATTTTTAGAGCCTACGGTGAAATTTAATTGAAAATTGATTTGGATCAAAATAATTAGATTCAGAACAATTAATTAGGCTTTATTATTTAACTCTAATCAAATGTGATTAGTGAGAGGCTATAAAAGGAGCTTTATTATACTTATTCATCTATTTTGAGCTTAAAGCCGAAAATTGCTCTAAGGAAAGAGAGTGAGGGTCGGCTAGAGAGAGAGAGGGGGGACAATTGAAGTTTTGATCTTGAACTTGAATGATTTGAAGACCAACTCAAGAATTAAGCATAAGTTTGGAAGATTAAAGCTCCTAGGTGAGTAACCAACCCTTAACTCATGAGTTTGAGTTGTGATTTTGTGAATTGAAGATTAAATGGTGAGTTAAATCATGAGTTGTGTTGATTTTGATGAGATATGCACATGCATGCATAGAATTGCTATGAATTGCCATAAATTTGCATAATCTAACATGTAGCATGTCAATTATAAAAGATTGAGAGTTGGATCATACATGCAAGCATGTTTTTGTTGAGTTTCATGAGAATGAACACCATTTGCATCATTTGAAATAGAAATAAAGTCAAAATTGGCATGCATGTTTGATTATTAAAGATATGGAGCTTATATGATGTTTGAATGCATGAGCCATGATTATACAAAGGAATGTTGATTAATTTTGAAGAATTGGACCATGATTTTGAATGATTGGCCTCACGTTGCTTACATCCATATACTATATAATGTATTTGCATGTTTTGGACCGAAATTATGAGTTTTGGACCTTTGAAGGTCTAGTTTGAGCCTCAAGAACAATTCTGGATTTTCCAGAATTTGGCATGTCCGCTCGAGCGGGGAAAGCGCCGCTCAAACGGGAAATACGAGCTCCCAGAAGTTTTGCAGACATGGATGTCCGCTCGAGCGGGGACCCATGTAGTGAGATTTTCAACTCGAGCGCCCGACTTCACGCTCGAGCGCAAAAATGAGGTAACTAGTACTTTTGCAGACCTAACAAGTCCGCTCGAGCGGGGACCCCTATTTCAGAAATTTTGTAAAAGTGTTCTGTGTTTCATTTTCCATTCTCTTTCACTTCTAAGTACTCTTAGGCATGTATTGAGCATTACGAATGAATTAAAAGAATAAGAAAGAAGCCTAAGGGGGATATATGAATTGAGAACGGATTGAATCGTTTGTGACCCATATGTGTTATGTAATGTGTAGGGTCAAGCTCCAGGGCAAATCACCCAGCCGATCACTGTGAGTAGTATCTTAATAAAGATATTTTGAAGTATGTTATTTGTCCAATTACTTATTTCCCTATAAGTCTTATAAGTTTGTTAAATTGAATTGTGGACAAATGTTTGCTATGCCATATGGTTGGGCCTAAGGCCGTCTGCTACGGATGAAAGAATGAATTAGGCCTAAGGCCGTCTGCTACGGATGAAAGAATGAATGGGCCGAAGGCTGTCTGACATGAATGATAGTCTGACGTGAATGATAGTCTGACGTGAATGATAGTCTGACACGAATGACAGTCTGACACGAATGATAGTATGACATGAATGATAGTCTGACTCGAATGATAGTCTGACACGAATGATAGTCTAACTCGAATGATAGTTTAACACGAATGACAAGAATGAATGGGCCAGAGGCCGTGTGACAAGAATGAATGGGCCAGAGGCCGTGTGACAAGAATGAATAGGCCAGAGGCCGTATGACAATAATGAATGGGCTAGAGGCCGTATAGCATAAATGAATGGGCCAAAGGCCGTATGACATGAATGGATGGGTCAGAGGCCGTATGACATAAATGAATGGGCCAAAGGCTGTATGACATGAATGGATGGGCCAAAGGCCGTCTGACATGAATGATTGGGCCAAAGGCCGTCGGATATGGATAAATTAGGCCTGAGGCCGTTCAATGCGTTTGGAACCACAGCCACTTGACTTATATTGCTATATATATTAAATAGAAATATGAATTGGGCCCAAGGCCGTCTGATGTACGTTGTTCTGAATACCGTTCATGTATCTTCTTTATTTGATATTATTCACTAAGCTTTCGTTCACGCTCATTCATGTGTCTGTAGGTGAGCCAAGGGAGGTCCAAACCCAGCCACAGTGAAGTTTCTGTGAAACAGTCAACGTTTTGAAGAGTCAGCCTAAACGTCTCACGCACGAGACTTGTCTTCGCCTCTTTTGTTCTCTTGATATGGTTTGTCATATTGGCGAAACGTTGGATCACTTTTGTATATAAACTTTGGGTCTGACCAACTTAGACTTAAATGATCCTGTATGTACAGAACCTTGTGTTACTACATATTTTGATGTGAGTTATTAACATGTACGTATATGTTTGTTATGATGTGCCATGTAAGCACAGCTCTATAGACAAAGTTTTAAATTTGCTTCCTTTTGGCCCCTTTTACTCTGATGAGTTACGTCTAGTTTGGTTTGAGACCGTAGGTAATCCCTTGATTACTGGCCGATTATGTCCTTAACCCATGGGGGCCGGTTCGGATCATGATATATTACGTCCCACAAAACATTCTATTCAATTTATAGACTTTTCTCAGTATTAATTTATCTATTTTCGCCCTTAAGAGCCTGGGACCAGAATAACAATTATATCCTGCGTAAAATCTATTATATCTTCACTTCTCTCTAATCTTATACAGAACAAGGATCTGATATGAAATCTATATTGGTATCACAATCAATAGTGCATTGAGCCATTAAATATTAAAAGGAGAAGTACTGTATAGTAAATGTTAAACAAATAGAGCTCCAAAAACAAACAAACAAACAAAAAATAAAAATTTTGAAAAGAGTTGTAAACAAGGTAATATCGCTTTACCGATACTTCCAAGCCCAATTTTCTCACTCGATTTGATCTATAATTTTCACTTCCACAACTCCATCGTACCAGTTTTTCTACATACTCAAAGCCTAATTTCAAGCTAGAATTATTAGAGCCGCCATTACAGTATCTTGAGTACGGCAATAGTATCTATACTAGATCCCAACAAATTAAGCTGAAATTTTAACAACTAAACACAAAAATTTGCAGTTTCGATTTCAGTAAACAAACCACAAACAAGTGCAACGAGCAAGAGACATTTCAAGGACACAAACCGATTTCAAGCGAGTAAAGTCGTGAAGTGAAGAACAGAACTAACCTTTTCTTGCTGGAGACCGTTCATCGGAATTAAGCTGTGAAGTTAAAGCTGCTACAATACCATACTGGAATAGGAATTGGAAAGTAATTTCACAACTCAACAGAAGTTAACAACTATGATAAAACCATAAATGTAATTTCATACTTATCATAAAACTCAATTAACTTATTGTAAAACTCTTCAAACTATATTTTGAAAACACTATTTCATACTTGAAGTTGTGTTGTCAAAATATGCTTTTCTAATTTCCTTAACTTATTTTTCTTTTTTATTTTATTTATGTTTTTATTCCAAGATTGGTTTCATAGCAAATATCTCTTTTTTTGACTCATCAAAACAATTATCTACTAACCGCTCAAGGACAGATTTTCCTTCCTTGTACGTTTGGCTCTTTTCATGGGTAGTCTCCTAAAAATGAAAATGTAAAGTAATTAAACACCACAATCAAGTCAACTAAACACGTGAAAACCATAATCTTAAGAACTCTGCCTCATGCTCTTACGTATTTCCATCCCAAAATTGATCCACACCCAACGCAGAAAATGTCAGCAACAGTGTGCAATCTGGTTATCAAAATTCTTTCTTCTCCCTCTGTGACATTCACTCTGTTAGATATAAAGAAGCAAGACAAAACATAAGAACAATGAAATGTCAATGTACAACATCAACGACTTAAAATGTTACAAAGAGCATATAATTTAGCATGCCAATCCATTGCATCCTCAATTCTCCAATTCCCAGTTTGTTTGTTGAATTCTGATAATCTCGCAGTTCCAGAATCATATTTTTTCTCACATTTGAACATGAAAGAAGTGAAGAATAAGATTGAAAAACTAATGCTTTAAGACAATCAAATACTTATCTTCGATTGGAAGTGTAGACTCATTCACATTCTTTGTATAAGTGTTCTTGGAGATACAAGATTAAGCATTAAAAACCTAAGGAATATCAAATTATATTACAAAATTATCTATTAATTTGGGAGGCAACCAGAGAATCACATCAATTTTATTATTTTAGACAGCCCTAATACAAACGAGCACGGGTAATAACATGAAATAATGAGGCAAAACAAAAACCAATAGCATGTAAATTATTTGTAAAGTTGAGTGACTTACAGTGACTCCTGCACGAACCACAAATTTGTGTGGAACATTATTCACACCAAGTGAGATTTGAAAAATTTTAATGCTATACATCAAAGTCTTAATGGACGAATTAAATAATCCAAGAGAAAGAATGCACGTGGCAGTTCTAGAGAAAAACTACATTTTCATCACCCCTACAGAAAAAGTACTGATACATTACAACTACTTAAATAAAAAGAGTCAAAAGACAGGTAATAACATGCTTTCTTGCATAAAGCTCACACAAGCTTTTGATAACCAGCACAATAAAATTAGATCTCAGATGGTTATAAACAAAAATTTAATCTAACCTCAGATAGTAATCTGCCACCAATTTTTCCAATTTTGGTTTTAAATATACACATTTCTTGCACCAGCTTGCCATCCTACAAATCCAAGTAAATTCACATGACAACCCAACTCAATTCAATATAAGAGGAATCATAATCCTATGAATAAAAAGCAAGGGAAAAAATTCCACAAAAAAATAAATAGTAAAAAAAAAAACAAAACTGAAAAAAACTGTCATCACATCATAGCATGACCTTTCCACCAACAATCAATGGAACTTTTGTCTCAAAAGTTTTTACTGACCGTACTTGTTATTCTTAGTTGACAATCAATAGAACTTTTGTCTCGTGGCATAACCTATTAACCCTAGTTGTTACTCCATCAAATGTTCATATTTTATCTTTAAACCAGTAAAAGAGAAGTCCATTGCCAAAAAAAAAAAAAAAATGGCAGTATGTCAGGATTCTATTGATATCTCATCAAATTAAGAGGTGGTGCATATGACCATAACATGACACCCAACCTTAAGTACTCAGTAATTGTAATAACTTGATACCTGTTATTCCTAAACACCGACACCACTCCCGGCATCTCTGTTTCCATTTTTTCAATACAAAAACAATTTGTGAGTCATGGATATGAATTAATCAAATGATGAGAAATTGTTATAGTACTAGTTTCATCAATATGTACCGGTTACTTGGGAAGCTTGGTCCTCTGTCATCTTGGTTGCAAGGCCTCTGAAACCATGTCTGTAGCTATATATATGACATGCCCTGGCTTGTTCAACACTGTACCACAACATAGTCATCAATAGAACACAATGGGATCAACACAACCAATATTACCCACCAACACCAATTTGTATTTCAACCTTGAAAATTACTAGAATTTGATGTGGATCAAATAAAGGCATATTGAAGTTGGGGTAAGAGTATATCAACCAATACTGTTCGATATCATCTTATAAATAAATCTAGCATTCAACAAAGCCATTTGAAGATGAAGAAGAAAAATGCAAGATCAACAAAATTTGAGTGTAAAAACAGTGATTTACAATTCAAGAAGGGAAGAAAAGAGCACTGGGTTGACCTTCCTTTATGAATAGTAGTAAGCATTTGGTGGTTCTGCAACAAAATTTCATCTGGGTCATAACCATCTATAGACTACATACACCTGCATATAATTTTAAAGAGATAAAGGAAAGAACTTCAAATTTTCATCAGACTATCCACCAAGCTCATGAAACATCACAACACAGCCCAATTACACACCTTAGAAGAAAAACAGAAGCCAACTTCAGCAAGAAAAAGGCAAAGAAATAGATTAACAATACAACTACTATGTAGTAATAGTATTTCTTGATGAAACCATTTCCAAGTCTCCAACTGGTTTCCATAAATTTTTTTAGAAGAAAATTTGTCTATCACTACAACTAGATTTTTTTTTTTTCTTCTAAAAACTCCTTTAAAACACTAATTGTAAACCCAAACACAACTCTAAAAATATAGAAAATAAATTATTATTTTTAAATATTCTGGGAATAATTACCAATAAATGTAAAAATGATGATGATCGAGGCTTCAATCAATGCATCACCAAAGCCCTAATGGGAATCACAAAGAAGAAGGAGTCATCTCCATCTCTCTCTCTCTCTCTCTCTCTCTCTCTCTCTCTCAAACTCTCAACGTCATCAACTTGAAATGCAAGAAACTCACCGATTTTTTCTAGATCCATTTTCCATCAAAATAAATTTCAGGAAAGAAAACACATACATATCTTTCGTAACCATGGGAAACTTCTCTGTACGTTCAATCGGAACGTTGAGATCTTTCGTTATCTGACCAAACTCGACGGGAAGGAAGAGCTTAAGAGAGAGAGAGACAGAGACAGAGCGCGTGGGAGAGTTAAGACATTCAAAGGCGTTTTTAAACGCCTTCTTCTATCAAAATGGTACTGTTTTATTTTTTACAAATTGTGACATTTATCAAACGTCGTTAAATATTAAAAAAGACGGCATTTCAAAAACACCATTAAATCTCACTTTTCTTGTAGTGTACCATGTTCAAGTTGTGGAAGGACAAACTGTGGCCCCTAATTTTTCCATTATTCCATATATAAAGCATGACTTGAGGTAAAAGTTTCCAAAAAAGATGGTCTTGAAGTTAATTTTAGTGGTAGTTGGATGCAACGAATGAATGTTTCCTTGAAATTAAATTAAAACCATACAATGTTTCTATTGTACTTTGAGAAACTTGTTATTTTCTAATATCAATTGAAAATTGGATTTGTTGATATAATTTTTTTTGGTGTTGTTTGGTTGATTAATTTAATTATACAATATAAATCGCAAGCATGAAAAAGAATCAATTACAAACAAAGAGGCTTGAGATCTTTTAATGTAAAAAAATCCAACTGGAAAAAATTTGTGGGACTTGGTCCAATCAATCAATCCACTATAAACAACAAAATATACAATTTGTTGTTGGAAAATTTATAAAGAGGTAGTTGTGAATTGAAATAGACTCCATTTTGAATGAAAGGATGTAACCTTTAATGGTGTCTTTTTGTTTTAAAGGAAGGGTCAAACCTCCATTTGAATGAAAGGGTGCAAACCTTTCATTGTGTCTCTTTATTTTAAAGGAATGGTTATGTCCCTTCTTCATACCTTTTCTATTCAAATTGAATAGGTGCCAACAAAGCCTATATAAAGGTAGTCCCATTCCAATTTTGATTGATTCTGAAAATTCATTTTCCTTACCTTCATTTTGCTCTCTTGCATCCATTATTCTTCATATTATTTTAGGAAAAATTCAGAAAGTTATAGAACACAAGGTTCTAGTTTGCCGAACAAATTTGTTTGAAGTGCTACTACATATTTGTGAAGATCATTGTATCCTGGGAGATAGACGCCACATAACCGTAAGCACCGTAGCGGGGCGAATCTGTCTTAAGGGCAAAGTGTCACACACTCAACTTGGTCTTTAATTATTTAGTCGGTTCTACAAAATAAATTCTGTAAGTTTTATTTTATTTTGCTTGAATTAGTTTTTATTTATTTTACTTACACAGAAGATTGTTCCAACAATCATAAGACAAAATCGAATTTATTCTGTTTACAGAATTTTTTTCATCTGTTTCCTTTTCTCTTTCTTTTTTTAAGAAAATTATTTTTTGTGGATTTTCAAAATAATATTCTGGTTGGAAAAACAAATAGTGATTATGTGCTATTTGACAGATAGTAGTAATATACTGTCTATTTTCTTTGACAACTAGTAGTACGATACTGGTGTCATTAACAATTCAGAATATATTTTTGTGAAATTTTTTCAGAAATTAATTTTGGGTTTTAGAAATTATTTTCTGAGTTTTCATTACTTAAAATTCTGTTTTAGTATTTTAATTATTGAAGTGTTACAGAAATTAATTTTCTATGTGAAATTAATTTGGTTAAATAAAAATTTTATTTTATTTCCAAATTAATTGGAAAAAAAATAAAAGTTATTTTCTTATTTCTTTTATTTTACAGAATTTAATTTCCTGTGTGGAATTAATTTGGTTAAATAAAATTTTATTTTATTTCCAAATTAATTGGAAAAAATAAAAGTTATTTTCTTATTTCTTTTATTTTACAGAATTTAATTTCCTGTGTGGAATTAATTTGGTTAAATAAAATTTTAGTTTATTTCCAAATTAATTGAAAAAAAAAATAAAATTATTTTCTTATTTATTTTATTTTACAGAATTTAATTTCCTGTGTGGAATTAATTTGGTTGAATAAAATTTTATTTTATTTCCAAATTAATTGGAAAATAAAAGTTACATTCTTGTTTCTTTTATTTTTACAGAATTTAATTCTGTGAATTTGGTTTAATTTTCTGTGTAGTATAAATTCTAATTATAATTTTGTTTTATAAATTAGAATTGATGGCTATTGAAACTAATGTCCAAACAAGTACTACTGTGGTGGCTGCAATTGCACCAACCCCCTCTCCTGTGGTGACAGTACCAATAAATCATGGAGAGAAACCAGAGAAGTTCTCAGGAACTGACTTTAAAAGATGGCAACAGAAAATGTTGTTCTATCTTACAACTCTGAACTTGGCTCGTTTCCTCTATGAAGATGCTCCTATCCTGAAAGAGGATGAACCGACTGGCAAGTGGTTGCTGCGGTTGATGCCTAGAAACATGCCGATTTCCTTTGTCGGAACTACATCTTGAACGGACTTGACAACACATTATGCAACGTCTAGAGTCCTATCAAGACAGCAAAGGAACTTTGGGAATCGATGGAGAAAAAGTACAAAACGGAAGATGCCGACTCAAAGAAATTTGTGGTTAGCAGATTCCTAGATTTTGTAATGATTGATTCAAAAACTGTGATCAGCCAAGCTCAAGATTTCCAACTCATTCTGCATGACATTCACGTAGAAGGCATGTCTCTCAGTGAATCCTTTCAAGTTGCAGCCTTAATTGAAAAATTACCAAAAGGCTGGAAGGAATTCAAGAACTACCTCAAACACAAGTGCAAAGAAATTTCTATGAAAGAATTAATTCTGCGTTTAAGGATTGAGGAGGACAACCGCAATTCTGAAAAGCGGGCTGGTAAGCTTCCTATGGAGTCTAAGGCAAATGTGGTGGAACATGCTTCAAAAACCAAGAACCGAAAGTCTTTTGGAGAAAGTTCGTCACAAGGCTCTAAAGGGGGGGGATAATAAAAAGTACAAGTTTAATGGCAAATGTTACATCTGTGACAAAGAGGGACATCGGGCCAAAGATTGCCGTAGCAAAGGCAAAAGCAAAAGAAGAACAAGCAAGAAGCCTGCTTAAGCCCACATGACTGAAGTGGACAATATTTCCAATGGTATAAATGATATCAATCTTTCTGCAGTTGTTTCTGAGGCGAATCTTGTCGGAAATCCTAAAGAATGGTGGGTGGACACTGGTGCTACTCGCCATATTTGTGTCGACAAAAAGATGTTCACATCTTATTCTACAGTGGACAAGGGTGAACAACTCTTTATGGGCAACTCCTCAACTTCCAAAGTTGAAGGACAAGGAAAGATTGTACTTAAGATGACATCTGGAAAGGAACTCACTCTCAACAATGTGCTGTATGTACCGGACATTCGCAAGAATCTTGTTTCCGGATCTCTGTTGAGTAAGAATGGGTTTAGGCTGGTATTTGAGAGTGATAAATTTGTACTTACTAAGAATGGGATGTATGTAGGAAAAGGTTACATGTCTGATGGCCTTTTCAAGTTAAATGTAATAACCGTTGTACCCTCAGTTATTAATAATAATACATCTTCTTCTTACTTGCTTGAGTCTTCAAATTTATGGCATGGTAGACTAGGACATGTTAATTATGGATCTTTGCGTAGATTAATTAATACGGAATGTTTACCTAAATTTGACATTGATTCAAATCATAAATGTGAAATTTGCGTTGAGGCAAAATTATCTAAAACTCCTTTTCATTCAATTGAAAGAAGTACGGAACCACTTAAACTAATTCATAGTGATATTTGTGATTTTAAATCAATTCAAAATAGAGGTGGGAAAAAGTATTTTATCACTTTTATAGATGACTCTACTAGATATAGTTATGTTTATTTAATTCGAACCAAGGATAAAGCTTTGAAAACTTTCATTCAATATAGGAATAAAGTTGAAAATCAACTTGGTAAGAAAATCAAGAAACTTAGAAGTGATGGAGGTGGTGAATATGAATCACCTTTTGGTGAATTTTGTAAAGAACATGGAATAATTCATCAAACCACCGCTCCTTACTCACCTCAGTAAAATGGAATTGCTGAAAGGAAAAATAGGACTTTAAAAGAAATGATGAATGCCATGTTAATCAGTTCTGGATTACCTCAGAACTTGTGGGGGGAAGCAATAGTTTCTGCTAATTATATACTTAATAAAGTATCCCGAAAGAAAGTGAATCAAACACCTTATGAATTGTGGCATGGAAGAGTACCATCCTACAAATACTTAAAAGTGTGGGGGTGTTTGGCTAAAGTGGCTATTCCTAGTCCTAAAAAGACTAAGATAGGTCCTAAGACCATTGATTGCATTTTCATTGGTTATGCTAAGAATAGTAGTGCATATCGGTTTTTGATTCATAAATCAGAACATACCGAAATGCATGTAAATACTATTGTTGAGTCAAGGAATGCATCATTCTTTGAACATGTATTTCCAAATAAGACTAGACAAGAGACTAGTAACAATAAAAGATCTCATGATGCTATTACTAGTTAAGATCAAGAACATGATCAAGAACAAGAGCAGGAGTTAGATCAAAATGAGGAAGAAGAACCTAGGCGTAGTAAACGTGCTAGAACCTCAAAATATTTTGGTCCAGATTTCCTAACATTTTTGTTAGAAAATGAGCCTTTAACTTTTAAAGAGGCTATGTCCAGTCCTGAAGCTTCTTTATGGAAAGAAGCTGTCAATAGTGAAGTTGAATCCATCTTGCAAAATCACACTTGAGAATTAGTGGACTTGCCACCAGGTTGTAAACCTCTTGGGTACAAGTGGATTTTCAAAAGGAAAATGAAAGCGAGTGGATCAATTGACAAGTACAAGGCAAGACTTGTGGTCAAAGGATTTAGACAAAAAGAAGGTCTTGATTACTTTGACACATACTCACTGGTTACTAGAATAACATCCATTAGAATGCTAATTGCTATTGCATCTCTATACAATCTAGAAATTCATCAAGTAGATGTGAAAATCTCTTTCTTAAATGGTGAGTTAAATGAAGAAATTTACATGGAACAACCAGAAGGTTTTTCTGTTCCAGGAAAAGAAAAGAAAGTGTGTAAATTGGTTAAATCATTATATGGTTTAAAACAAGCGCCAAAACAATGGCATGAGAAATTTGACAAGGCAATGATGTCAAATGGATTTAAAATTAATGAGTGTGACAAATGTGTTTATATTAAAAACACAGACAAAAGTTATGTCATTGTATGTCTTTATGTAGACGATATGCTCATCATTGGTAGTAATAATGACATGATTAAAACTACCAAGAGAATGTTGAATAAACATTTTGACATAAAGGGCATGGGCATTACTGATGTAATTCTTGGTATGAAAATTACCAAAACATCAGAAGGTTATGCTTTGTCACAATCTCATTACATTGAGAAAATACTTGACAAATTCAGCAAAGATGATGATCATCTTGCTAGAACACCTGTAGATGTTAATTTGTATCTTTCTAAGAATGTACAGGAAAGTATTTCTCAATTAGAGTATGCCCAAATTATTGGAAGCTTAATATACTTGATGAACTGCACTCGTCCAAATATAGCTTATGCTGTAAGTATATTAAGTAGATATACGAGTAACTCAGGAGTAGAACACTAGAAAGAAATTATAAGGGTTCTAAGATATCTTCGATTTATTCGTAACATTGGGCTGAATTTTACTAGATATCCAGCAGTACTTGAAGGATATTGTGATGCAAATTGGATATTGGATACTAGAGACTCGAAGTGCACCAGTGGGTATGTCTTTACTCTTGGTGGTGTCGCTGTATCTTGGAAATCTTCTAAACAGACTTGTATTGCTAGGTCGACTATGGAATCAGAATTCATAGCTTTAGACAAAGCAGGGGAAGAAGCAGAATGGCTTTGCCACTTCTTTGAAGATATTCCAATATGGCCAAAATCGGTGCCTGCTATATGCATACATTGCGATAGTCAATCTGCAATAGATAGGGCACAGAGTCATATATATAACGGTAAGTCTTGACATATTCGTTATCAACATAATACCATAAGACAACTACTCTCTAATGGAATTATTTCCATTGATTATGTGAAGTCTAAAGACAACATAGCGAATCCACTAACCAAAGGGTTAACAAGAGAGTTAGTTGAGAATTCATCGAGGGGAATAGGACTAAAGCCTATTAAATAAGAGTTACCACAACGGCAACCCAACCTAGTTAACTGGAGATCCCAAGATCTAGGTTCAAAGGGACAACCAAGTTGTGAATGACTCAGAAGGATCGCTGGGGAGTCTAACTCCTACCCATTTCTATGATGAAATAGTGATGTCTGCAGCGTTTTAGGTTAAGTAAAACTTTTAATGATTCTTATATCTAGGTAAACCTAGTGGAGTATGGCAGGATACTCTTCATAAGAATCACCTATGTGAGTGTGAATTGGGCCGGTTCTATAAAATTTGTGAAGGGTTACAAGTCTTTAGAGCACTCATGAAAGACCAGGTTGTTCAGGGCCAAAATGAACACAATAGTGAGAACTAAACTGTGTCTGGAGATATACTGTGTGAGTTCTATTGTCTTGGTTTACATAAACAACTGAACAGTTCAAGACATCATGTTCACTGGTTAGCTAGTAAATCCGATAGTGTCTCACAAGGGGAGGTTCAAAGCCAAAAGCTACCTATCCTTTGCAGAATATTTCCAATTTCTGTACTCTCTGTATTTATATCATGTTGTTGCATTTTCTCTCTGTCAATTTCATTCATGTGGGGGATTGTTAGAAAATTTATAAAGAGGTAGTTGTGAATTGAAATAGACTCCATTTTGAATGAAAGGGTGTAACCTTTCATGGTGTCTTTTTGTTTTAAAGGAATGGTCAAACCTCCATTTGAATGAAAGGGTGCAAACCTTTCATGGTGTCTCTTTATTTTAAAGGAAGGGTTATGTCCCTTCCTCATACCTTTTCTATTCAAATTGAATAGGTGCCAACAAAGCCTATATAAAGGCAGCCCCATTCCAATTTTGATTGATTTCGAAAATTCATTTTCCTTGCCATCATTTTGCTCTCTTGTGTCCATTATTCTTCATATTATTTTAGGAAAAATTCAGAGAGTTATAGAACACAAGGTTCTAGTTCGCCAGACAAATTTGTTTGAAGTGCTACTACAAATTTGTGAAGATCATTGTATCCTGGGAGATAGACGCCACATAACCGTAAGCACCGTAGCGGGGCGAATCTGTCTTAAGGACAGAGTGTCACACATTCGACTTGGTCTTTAATTATTTATTCGGTTCTACAAAATAAATTTTTTAAGTTTTATTTTGTTTTGTTTGAATTAATTTCTATTTATTTTACTTACAGAGAAGATTGTTCCAACATTTGTTACTTAAAAACCAACAACCAAATCCACAGCATTGAATCCTTGAACTAGTTGGTATGCTTCTTGTATCAACCAAATCCAAATCTTTTTCAATAGATGATTGAGTGTTGAATCCACAACACTTATGAATCTACCATGGACTAAACACAATACATCAAACTAACTTCGGAATCCATCAAAATATTTACCACAATAAGAACAATGATGTAGAAAACTTGGAGATTGAATGATCTTCGACAAAATATGTTATAAAATATTCCAATCATGCATTGGTGCACCCTCTAGGGCCCTCTTTATGGTTGAGGTATCCCAAGATGACTTAAATACTTTTTTGAGGCTTATCCATGTGATACACCGACTTGAATAAATCAAAACTGGCACCTCCCGCTCAAGCCTATAAAATATTGCTCGAGCATATTTCAAACGAGCATTCTGGTCCTACCTTGCTCAATCCAACTTTGACCTCGCTTGAGCACACTACTTTCAAAAATTCTAAATTTGTTCACGGCTATACTAAAAGCTTGTATTTTGATACTTCATGAATTTGTACTCAACATTATATTTGGATGGTTTTCACTCCAAGATGATTCCAAATGAAATTCAAATTCAAATTCATATTCCTATCATGATTCAATTTGGATTTCTAAAAATAATTACAACTCAAATAGGTTTTGTTTAAGGAATTGAAAAATCTAACTAGAACATGATTCTAGTAACTATAGGCATTTTTTTTTTTTTTTTGGGTGGTGCGGTGATACTCTAAAAAGCTCAACCACATTAAGATAGTTAATAGTTTTGAATATGAAATGAAAGAACTATACAAATTATACAAATCAAAGAGAAAGAAACTAATCACTAACAGACAAAACCAAGATTTAACCAAGACACCAAAAAACATGTCTCATAAGAGAGACACTAAGACACCAAAATTTAACTCATTGTGATGCTCTTGCACTTCCCTTTTCTTTATTGGTGTGATTTGTTTTGTACCTTGTACTTGATTCTTACATCAACAACGTCTCTTTTTTGCCGATCAAAAGAAAAAAAAAAAAAAAAAAGACACTAAGACAAGAGATAAAATCTCACGAAACAAGACTTCAAAGAAGCCACCAAAGATGTCGAAACTCCACCAAGATCAATGGTAGTTCGCTAAGCAAATATTCACGAACAAGATTTATTCCAAATTGATGAACAAGAATCTTCCAAGAACAAGATCTAACAAAGAGGACCATCAAGTGCCAAAGGCCACATTGAGAAACTCTTCAAGGGGAGCACCTAATGATTGAAGTCTATAAAAAAATCTCATAGAGATCTATTGAGGAACTGGAAAATTTAATAAATGAGTGAAAGTCCCTTCAGCTTCATATCAAAGAGTCCTTTCTAAAGCTAATCCAGACCAAAATTGATTTTTTTTTTTTTTTTTTAGGTCATTTAGGCTAAAAGTCCATTTCTGAAACTTTTGAGCCAATAGACCCAAGCTTAAATCTTTTTGGGCCAAAAGGACGTTATTTTTTCAAAAGGATACTTATTTGTTCAAAGTTTACCTATATGTCTATCTATTCAAATGCCATACTATTTGTACATGTGTCACCTATCTATGTAACTGTCTATTCAAATATTATCTATACACGTGTCATCTATCTATTCAAATGTTCCACTATCTTTACACATGTCACGTATATATTCATCTATTTGTTCAATATTACTTATTTGTTCACCTCACTACCACCAACTGTCAGTGCTAGTCGCCAATAATTTTTTTGGCTCCAGACTATTTATCTTTTCAATATTTGTTGAAGAATTCAAAGATTAGATGGCCTATTATGTCAAAGAAGAAGGTGAGGATTAATGCTCCACACTGATGAAGGCACTCATGGAAATTGAAGATGTTGAATAAGAGTTGTTTTGTTGTTTGATATCTATTTTTACCTCTATTCTTTACCTTTTCTTTTTGCTCCCTCACCAACTTGTCGAAGTTATGTTAGCAAATGATTGGGCTTGTTTGTCGGTATCAACCTAGTTGGGATTGATTAAGTTTTGCTATGATGCTTTTGCACCTCGCCTCTCTTTATTGTTGTTTTTATCATTGTTCTCTATATAGTGTAAGATTTTCATCAGTAAATATTCTGTTTGGTGATCCAAAAAAAAAAACTCTTATACAATAGATATGTTTAATACCAAAGGAAATAAGTTCAAATACATATATGTCAAAACTTTGATTGACTTACCTAAAAGTAAACATAGACTAAGTCAGGGCCGGCCCTGAGATTTAGGGGGCCCAAGGCGACCTTGGGAAATGGGGTCTTTCTTACATTTAAAAAAAAAATTGATAGATAAAATGATAAGTTACAACAACTCTTTTTATTTGTTTGTAGCCAAATCTTCATTTTCATTCTCATTCAAACATTCAATAGGCTCTTCAACACCCAAATCTTCATTATCATTCTCATTACATTGATTAAGTTCTTCAATTAACAAATCTTCATCAACCAAACATGAACTTTCTATTTGTTTCTTTCTACCAAAAAATTTATCAAGCGCTCCCGATTGAGATTGAATAAAATTTACTAAATTTTGCTTCTTTTTCCTTTTTTCACATCCAGAAATATACTTCCTTGGAGGCATGACTACTCTATATAATCACAAATCCACACAAATTCACAATCACTGATCTCTGCATATAATATACTTTTAGAATTAGAGCATAACAAAAATTATAGGCTTCCGCTAAAGCACATAAATTAGGTAATTTTCTAATTTAAAGAACAAATTATATAGGGCAAGAAATTAGGAGGAAAATTAGGGCAAAAACTTCCTCCATTTAAATGTGATATATATATATATATATAGAGAGAGAGAGAGAGAGAGAGACTCATGGTTTTGTCGCCCAAAATTGTTAATGCTCAACGTCCGTCAAATATGGAGAAGAGGAGAGGACTGAGGGTTTCATCAGTCCAATGCGAGAGAGAGAGAGAGAGAGAGAGATGTTTTTCTTTCCATATTTCTTTTCTTTCAGTGACCTATGTTCTTAGCCTTAGGGTGGATATTATAAATTATAATGTGTTTCTTGTTTTTTGGTCCATGTCAGCTGGGCTTCTAATCTATCATGATATATATATATATATATATATTTACGCCCCCATATACAATTTGGGCTTATAGTATTTTGGATTTTTTTTTATATCTAAAACACAAAATCATATTTTAGGGCCCTATTTTCAGCCCAAATCTGAGGGCCCAAGGTGCAGTCCTCTTTGGCCTGCCCTCAGGGCCAGGCCTGGACTAAGTAGCTAGTTTTTCCATTGTTTTGTGTTAGATTAACCATGAGCTATCAAGTTTTGTACAATGAAAACTTAGTTTGGAAATATTAATACAATTGTGTGCCTTTTATTTGGAAATGTAAACATTGTTGACCATTGCATATCTTTTTTAATTACTGAATCAATTTCCAAAATGAATGAAGTACTAAGATTTCAAAGTTAGCATAGAAGTTTCCCAAGTCAACAGGCTAAGATTTCTTAAACTACGTTGACATGGATAACTTTAATTTAGCAAGAGTGTGTTCAATTAATTTTACGCCCACCAAGTAAATAACAAAGACTTGCATGAGCATAGGCCATATTTGATGAACAAAATTGTAGCTCATTCTAAAATCACAAATTACAAAGAACAAACTAATGAGTTTTTCATGATTTTGAGTAATTATTTCTTGCCAGATAATCAAGTTTTGAAAGTAATTATTGCAAAATCAATTAATGGTGAAAAAAAATTTAGACTAATTTGAATTCAACCTCAGGCTTTATAGTTGATTATCAATCAAATCCACCAAAAAAATAATCAAATAAATAAAAATTAATACTAGGTTTCATGAAATAAATATTATGAAAAATTTTCATCATTTAATTAATGTGTGGTATTTTATTGTGTGTGTAATCTAAGGGTGAAATTTTTTCATAATATTTCTTTCATGATGCCTAGTGTTATTTATCATTAAATATATATATATATATATATAATAAAATAAAAAATCATGCAAAAGAAAACCACGTGGTTAGTAATCTCTCAACATACTTGTCAAGTTGCTCAAATAAACCAACAAGTAAGGGGAAGGAAAAAAAAAAAAAAAAAAGAAAGAATCTAGGTTTACCAATGGTAATAGGAGTGATAAGAATGTTTTAATTATAATACTAGATAAGCTTTACATATTGAATAGTTCAAATATTAATACGGCTTCCAAGATAGGTCTATAGAGACTTAACAACACTCTCCAATTTAGAAAGCCACTTGGAGAGAACCCAAGTCATTTAAATATCATGTAATATGTCCCTGGTGTATTGATTTCACAACATCACCCTTTACAACTTACTAGTAATCACATGGCATAATATCCAAATTTTAGTATTTAAATTTAGAAAATAAAACAAATTTAATAGATGAAAAAGTTGTGAAATTCATTCGATGAGATAACAAATGTCATTTTGTTTCTTTTTCTTTCTTGGTCCTTTTTTTGTTAGGACAAACAAATGGTTCCTCATTAAATGTGAATCGTCAAGTTATAACCGATGAAAAATTATTGGGGGTCCCTCCATCGTTATATGTTCATATTTTTTATTAATCATTATATACGTACTATGATCCCTTATGCTTTTGAATCACCTAATATAAAATTATAAATTTTACCTTTTCAACCAATCACAACACTCTTAAAACATCACATGGTCATACTTCAAAAGTACCATAACATGATATGCATACCCAATACATTATGCATGTGACAAAATATTAAGCCTGCGTTTGGTTGTGTTTTGTAAATGTGATTTGAGAGTATGAGTTGTATTTTGAGTTTGTGTGTTGTAGAATTATGATTTGAGTGTAGAAAATTTGTTTGGTAAAGAGTTTTGAAAATAGTTTTGGAAAAGTGGTTTGATTTGAGTGGGGAATTGTTGATGTGACATTTGATATGTGATACAAAAATTTACAACTCATAACTAAACATACAATTCAAAATTATTTTAAAGCACATAAAAAATTTAAAAATTTTCAGAAAATATTTTTCCCAATTATATAAATGAATTGCAAAAAAAAAAAAAAAAATCTGTACAGCAGAGGACATCCGGGCGGATGTCCCTAGGGACGTCCGGGCTGAAGACCCCATGGACATCCGGGCGGTCTTCCCTGAGGCAAAAAAATCACAAAAAAGGCTGCTGATGCATAGAGCTCTCGGCAGAGATTTTGAAAATTGATTCCAAACACTCAACCAAACATCATACTGAAACACACCTGTAGAATTACATTTTCAATTCACAACCAAACAGAGCCAATATTTTCGTTTGGTTTTTTTATGAGGTGAAATTTTTTAAAGGATTTTTTTTAGTTTTTTAAAATAAAATTTTTAATTGAATAAATAATTGTAAATAAAAAAGTGATTAATTGATGAATACGATGTGATCTTTTCTATTGAGATTAAATTTTTAACTTTTTAAATTTTGTTCTTTTAACAAGTAAAAAGGTTAATTCTCAAACGGCCTCTAAATTTACAATTAGCTTGAAAAAACTTGCCCCCACCTAAGTTTATAACAAATTTTATACATCGACCCACAAAAAAACTTACATAAAATTACACAAAGTCTATTTATGCAGGAAAAAATTATCAGAAAGTTACCCATAATTTTAGATCAAATGTATTCTTGTCATGAAACCACTCCATGAATGATTTTTACATTTAATTTAAATTCGAATTAGATTTGGGTAAATTATCAATAGGTCCTAATAGTTAGACTTAATTTTCATTAAGTTCTATTAAAAATTAGTCCTAGTACAATCGTCGCAAAAAAAAAAAAAATTTATGACGCTTTGTTGCATATGTCATTAAAAATTGACAGTTAATAACTTTTTTTGTCACGATTATTATAAATTATTGCTAAAACTTATAATTATGATATTTTTATGTGAGGAATTTTTCAAATTGTCATTGAAAGTTGAAAATATGGATGTAAAAATAAATAAATAAATAAAATGACCAAACCGATTGAACCCCACCAAACCGGCTATATTTGGTCTTTTTTAACAAGAATCGGTCTACGCGGTTTTTAAATTTGATTTTTTTTTTTCGATTTAGTATCCTTTCAAATACCTTGTGCACTGAACTAAACCAAAACCGACCGCTTCCACATATAAATGATATTAATAAGTATAACAAATTATTAACCTTGATTAATTAACCTTATCATTTCTATAATCTAAGTTTGTAAACTCTTATTATATATAATCTTAACTCTAACTCATTATTCTTGAAATCTTAGTATTTTTAACCTTTTTTTTTTTGTTAATCTAAGAATTGAAAAGTATTTATGGATAGATTGGATATGTTGAAGTGATGGACAAACAACTAATTTAATATTTTTATATAGATTAGTAATTATATTAAAAAGTGACACAAGCGATTAAACCATACAAAACCAAACTGTTTCAATCGGTTTGATGGGAGAAGCGGTCTATATCGGTAGTCAAAATAATAAAATCGACATTATCGGTTCAGTGAATAATTTTACCTAAATACCGATCATACCGAACTGATTACATCCCTAATTGAAAATTAGTGACTTTTTTTTTGTAACGATTTTTTTAAACTATCTCTAAAACTTATAATTAGTGAAATTTTTTGTGACAAATTTTTTAAACCGTCACTGAAAATTAATAATTAATGATATTTTTTTAATAATATTTGAAAAAAATGTCGTTAATTACAACAGAACCTATTGAATAATAAGTTTACTTATTAGGAGTTAAACGTAAATCTCCATTAGGTTTCCAAATGTAGACCTACTGATAGATTTATTATATAAAATTATGTGACTAGGTTGAAATGTGGCTGGCTTTTTTTGAATTATTTTGGAGTGATTTTTTATCATTTTAGACCTTATTTGATTCTATTTTTTTTTTTTGTTCTTCATTTTTTATAATTAAAATAAAGACCGAATTCTTATATTTCATAAATAGCTAATATTATTATTGAATAAAATGTCTTTTTTTAAGGAAAATTTACAAACAAGTCATAATAATTAGATTTAATTCACATTAAATCTTATTAATTCATCGATAAAAAAAAATTGTGACAAGTTTTTTAAAACTATCGCTTGATATTTTCTATAACGATTTTCTAAATTTGTCATCAAAAAAATTAATAATTAGTGAAATTTTCAATCATGATCCTTTGTTTGGAGAACAAATTTGTGAAAGGACATACTGTAGGGATGTATTTTCTGAATACCAACACGTGGCAAGGTGACGCCGACGTGTCAGCCAAAGTGCCACGTGTCCTGGTTGTGACGCCGAGGTTATCTCGGCGAGGTCGAGGTTGTCTCCGAAGATATCGGAATCCGAGATAAGCGGATAATGGATAAGGGGCAAGAGTCCTAGAGTAAAGAGAAGACTTTGCTAAGATAAGGATAAAGCTCTTAGGGAGTTTTTATCTCTTCAGAAATCCAAAGTACAGAATTGGAGTCCATAGAAGTCAAGCTTCTAGTGGGACTAGGATTGAGTAAACTATAAAAAAGAGGCACCCCCGTGGGTCTAAGGTACGCAGTTTTATGCTTTTGATACTCAAGCTTGTGAGTTTAATACTTGATTTATCTTTGAGAGATATACTGACTTGATCGTCGGAGTGCCCCCGGGTAGACGAACCACCGCGGGATTCTTATATTTCTGTTATAGGTTAGTCAGGTGCCATCCATTCTGCCGGTGCTTTCCAGCTGGTTACTAAGCGGGCAGTGTGATCAGAAAATCACCCACACAATTTGGCACCGTCTGTGGGAACTTAGAAGAATAGATGGCCAGTAACGGACAGAGGGAAAACATTGGGGGCGACACTCCTGCTGGGAGTGGTAGACCAATTGACCTTGACGTTGAAGGAGACAACTACAATACAAAAACTCATGACCAGGGCCATGGAGAGAAAGACGTCGGCCAGGAGGGCGACGCTTCGAAGAGGACAGACCAAAGCAAGTATTATAACGAAGATAACCTTCAGGTATAGAGGGATAGGTGCCTACGGAGGGATGAGGAAGTAAAAGACTTGGCAAACAAGTTGGCAGACCTACAGTCAGTGGTCAACTTCATGATGCAAAACAATGTCATGCAGCCACCATACCCGCTGCAAGATACGCCGATGCCAGCAACTAACACCCAGAAGGGAGGAAGAAGAACAATCCCCGAAGTCTCTCAGCACACCAGGAGCGGAAGGCACTCTCACCGACCTTCCAGGGAAAGCGGACGAGAGGAGCCGAGATGAGAGGAGTCCCGAAGAATGTATCACACGAAGGACCTAGAACCGAAGGAACATCGGCATGTTCAAGGGCATGCGCTTTGCTTTGACACAACACATGGAGAGAGATCAAAACGAGCCCACCACGAGGCTAAAAGTAGTGTGCCGAAGAGATTGAAGTCCAGAGATAGCCGAGCTCCAGGAAGGAGTAAGGAAGACTTGAGAGATTACCTCAAGAGGAAGCAACAGAATGCTGAAGCCGAGGTAACTTTCCCGGTTAAGCCGAGGACACCATTCTCGATGGAACTGGACAAATTTCAAGCACCAAAGCGATTCAGTATGCCGAGGTTCCAAATATATGATGGTAAGTCAGATCCCAACTTCCATGTCGGGCTATACCTGAATTCGATGGCATTATATAGTGGGAACGAGCCGTTGCTCTGCAAAGTGTTCCCCTCGTCCTTTGGGGAAATTGCATCAGATTGGTTCCATAAACTACCGAAGGGAAGCGTAAAGACTTGGAAAGGCCTGGCCGAGATGTTTGTGGCCAGGTTTGTGACGAACAAACTGCAGCCATTGAGGGTGGACGCATTGATGGCTCTAAAGATCAGCAAAGACGAAGGCCTTAGGGCCTATGCGAAAAGGTACTATGAGGTGTTCAATCGAATACCAGAATGTAATCAAGAAGTAGAGGTCGTGTCATTCAAGAACGGCCTGAAAGACAATTGTCCACTACGGAAGTCTTTGGCAAAAACTTTGCCAAAAAGCATGGAAGAGCTCATGGCGAGAATTGAGAAATATGCCAGAGCCGAGGAGGACACATCGGGGAATAAGGAGGTAAAGCAGGAAAAAGGGAACGGCGAGCCGAAGCGAAGCCGAGGTGACAACGGATTTAACAAATCGGAGATAGAATTGAGGGGTAAACAAGCAGTGACGACTGTGTTCCGAATCCCAGTACACAAAGTCCTGGATCAAATCCGAAATCAACCTTATTTCAGAGCACCAGCAAAGGCCCCAGGGGAATACATGGGAAGGAACGTTGGTAGGCATTGTGCTTACCACAATGAAGAAGGGCACCCAACTCAGGACTGCAGAGCCCTAAAAGCATACTTAGAGGACTTAGTAAGGCAAGGCCATCTGAGGGACCTCGTCGACGAAGCTAGGACAAGAGAAGAGAAGACAAGATTGCCTTAAGCACCAACGGCCCCGCCTCCCCCAGCACAGCAACCACAGGGAGGGGGACCTAGGGTGGTTAATGTAATTCACTCAAAAGTGAACGAAAGCGACATTCGGAGAGAAACCCAAAGAGTAAAACACCTACAGCACGTGAACTAGGTCAGACATAAAAGACCTCGGCCTGAAGAGTGCCGAGGACCGATGATAGCCTTCACTGAAGCTGACCTAGAGATGGTCTAGCATCCGCATAATGATGCCTTGGTAGTATCCCTCCAGGTTGGGGAGTGCCAAGTAAAACGCATCCTAATAGATCAAGGCAACTCTTGTGACATCATGTACGTTAGATGTTACAAGGAGCTAGGCTTTCACCCAGACGACATGGAGCAATCGAATGGCCCGAAGGTCGGCTTCAATGGAACGCCGACGTGGCCACTGGGCGCAACAAGCTTGGAAGTACAAGCTGGCACTAAGAAGATCAAGACAGAATTCATGGTGATTGACACACCTTCACCATATAACATCATCTTGGGAAGGCCATGATTGCATGCAATGGGGGCAGTTCCCTTAATATTGCATCAACTACTGCGGTTCCCAATAGAGCATGGGATTGAAGAAGTTAGAGGAGATCAACTGCAGGCAAAAAGTTGCTCCATGGCAGCAATGAAGTCTACTTGCACAGCGTTCGAGAGCCAAAAGAGGCAGAAATTGAAGATGAGGACGTGGAAGTACTAGAAGACGTCGGCAAAGAACCAGCCGAGAAGAGCGAAGAGGCACTAAAGAAAATCCTCGTCCAGGATGGAGACGAAGAACGCTTCTTTCTTCTCGGCTCGGGCTTAGCCGAAGAAGAGGAAAAAGAGTTGGAGACTTTTTTAAGAGCCAACATTGAGGTGTTCGCCTGGACACCTTACGAAATGCCTGGCATTGACCCCGAGGTCACTTGCCATAGACTGAATGTCGACAGGTCGACAAAACCTGTGATTCAATGAGCCAGAAAACCGACGTTGATGCACGTCGAAGTAGTAGAAGAAGAAGTGGATAGACTTCTGGAGGCCAGGGCCATCCGAGAAGTTCATTACCCGACATGGCTATCCAACACAGTAGTGGTAAAGAAGAAGAACGGTAAATGGCGGGTCTGCGTAGATTTTACAAGCCTAAACAAAGCTTGTCCCAAAGACTGCTTTCCTCTACCCAAGATTGACCAGTTGGTAGACGCCACATCTGGACATGGAAGGATGAGCTTCCTGGACGCTTACAGAGGATACCACCACATAGCCATGTACCCTCCAGACGAAGACGAAGAGAAGACATCATTTATCACCCCGAAAGGACTGTATTGTTACAAGGTAATGCCTTTTGGGTTGAAAAACACAGGAGCAACTTACCAAAGGCTGGTAACCAAAATGTTCAAACACCTGATTGGCCAAACAGTAGAAGTCTACATCGATGACATGGTCGTGAAGACCAAGGAGCCTAAGAGTCATCTTGCCGACCTAAAAGAGGTATTCAAGATCCTCAAAACATATCGGCTCCGACTCAACGCATCAAAGTGCGCGTTTGGAGTTGGATCTGGTAAATTTCTGGGGTACCTGGTAACAAGAAAGGGCATAGAGGCCAGCCCAGATCAGATCAAGGCCATCCTAGACCTACAGAGCCCAACATCGGAAAAACAGGTACAAATGCTTACTAGAAAGGCCGCAGCCCTAAATAGGTTCATAAGCCGAAGCTCAGACAAATGTAAACCCTTCTTCAACCTGGTGAAGAAGACCACGGACTTCCTATGGACTGAGGAATGTGAGGCCGCTTTGGCCAACCTAAAGAAATATCTAACCACGGCTCTGGTCCTCTCGACACCTGAACCTGGGGAATAGTTGTTTTTGTACTTAGCTGTGTCAGAACACGCAGTAAGTGCAGTGCTAATCCGAGAAGAACAAGGAGAACAAAAGGCTGTTTATTATGTAAGTAAAACCTTAGCCGACGCAGAAACAAGGTATCTACCACTAAAGAAATTAATGCTGGCCTTAGTAATGGCCTCAGAAAAATTGAACCATTACTTTCAGGCGCACAAGATTGTGGTGCTCACAGAGTACCCACTGAAGTCCCTATTGCAACAAGGAGACTTAACAGGAAGAATCGCAAGATGGGCAGTTGCCTTGGGCCAGTATGACCTGGAGTTCAGGCCCAGAACAGCAATAAAGGGCTAAGTTCTGGCCGACTTCGTGGCAGAATTCACGCCTAAAACCATCGAACATCGGGCTCCGTTGAGCCAGGATGAGCATTGTCCCAGCAAGCAAGGAGAATCCCAACCTAAGGCAAAAGAGCAAAGGAAGGAAAAACTCAAACCCTACAGCATCTACATCGGCGACTCATTCAGACTGTTTGTCGATAAAAGTTCAAACCGACAAGGAGCAGGGGCAGGAGTACTGCTGATATCTCCAGATGGAGAAATAATAGAACAGTCCATCCGTTTAGCGTTCAAGGCCTCAAACAATGAAGTGGAATACGAAGCATTAATTGTAGGGCTAAAACTGGCAGCAACAGTAGAAGCAGATGAGGTAATCGTTTTTTGTGATTCACAGCTTATTGTTAACCAGTTAACAGGAGAATTTGCAGCCAGAGACGAAAGGATGTCGCATATGCAAAAGAGGTCATCAGATTGGCAGCCCTATTTCAGAACTGCCGACTACTCCAAGTTAGCCGAGATGACAACACCCACGTCGACGCGTTGGCTAACCTGGCAAGTTCAATGCAGACTGGAAAAACAAGGACAATTATGATCGACTATATGTCGGGCCCGAGCATAGAACCACAGAGCACAGAGCACAGAGTAGGAAGCAATGTGTGTGGACATGGGGCCAAGCTGGATAGATGCAGTTGTTGCATTCCTGAAAGAAGGAAAGCTGCCAGAAGATCGTAAGGAGGCACACAAAGTCAGATTGAAATCGGCAAGATTCAATTTGACAGCAGATGGACACCTCTATAAAAGGTCCTTCACTGGACCCCTTTTAAGGTGCGTACACCCTTTGCAGGTTGAAGATTTCCTATATGAAATTCATGAAGGAATTTGTGGAAGCCATGCTGGGGGCAGATCATTAGCCCACAGGGCCATTACCCAGGGGTATTGGTGGCCCTACATGCAAAAGGATGTTGAAGCCTACGTGAAGAAGTGTGAACAATGCCAAAGGTTTGCACCTTTGATACATCAGCCAGCTGCTGACCTAAACCCAGTATCCAGCCCTTGGCCGTTTTCCCAATGGGGCATGGATTTTGTTGGGCAACTTCCCCAAGCAACTGGGCAGAGAAGATACTTGCTGGTAGCAACAGATTACTTTACGAAGTGGATAGAGGCAAAACCTCTTGCCAAAATCCAAGATGTAGATGTCAAGAACTTTATATGGAGAAACATCATCACCAGATTTAGAATTCCAAGAGCAATAGTTGCCGACAACGGAACACAGTTTGACAGCAAACTCATCAAGAACTTTTGTGCAAAATTCAAGATCAAGAATTACTTTTCAACACCAAGTTTTCCCTAAAGTAATGGGCAAGCAGAAGCATCCAACAAAGTAATTTTGGATGGAATAAAGAAGAGGCTGCAGGCAGCAAAAGGAAAGTGGGTAGACGAATTGTCCAACGTGCTTTGGGCATATCGGACTACACTGAGAAGATCAACAGCGGAATCCCCCCTTGCCATGGCTTATGGCACAGAAGCAGTCATTCCACTGGAAGTCGGCATCCCAGGGATCCGAACCCAGGGAGTTGAGAACGGGACAAATGACATACTCTCAGCCCGAGATCTGGATCTTTTGGAAGAACGAAGAGAGAAAGCTGCAATTCAGCTCGCAGTACACCAGCAACAGCTTGCCAGAGCTTACAACAATAAGGTCAATCCAAGAGATTTTCAAGCCGGCGACCTAGTCCTGAGAAAAGTCGTCGGCAACAAGAAGGATCCTAGAGAGGGCAAGCTTGGCCCAAACTGGGAAGGACCCTATAGAATTACTTCGGTATTAGGCAATGGAGCGTATCGGCTTGAAGATAACGAGGGCAAAGCACTGCCAAAACCTTGGAACACTTGTAATTTGAAATTCTTCTATCATTAGATGTGCATTATTTTTGGCCGAGGTCATCAATAAAATCTTTTCCCTTTTCTTTAAACACATATGATTGATAAAGTTACATATTGGTGTTTTTGGAGACATGAATAATGAGAACCCAAGTAGAACTCAGGTTCACATTGGGGGCAGAGAGAAGACAGAGACACTTAATTCACTTGTTGAAATTTGTAGCAATTTACAAGTTGAAGTTAAGCCAAAATGGTTCCTTATCTTCACTTGTTGAAATTTGTAGCAATTTACAAGTTGAAGCTAAGCTGAGATGGTTCCTTATCTTCATTTATTGAAATTTGTAGCAATTTACAAGTTGAAGTTAAGCTGAGATGGTTCCTTATCTTCACTTGTTGAAATTTGTAGCAATTTACAAGTTGAAGTTAAGCCGAGATGGTTCCTTATCTTCACTTGTTGAAATTTGTAGCAATTTACAAGTTGAAGTTAAGCTGAGATGGTTCCTTATCTTCACTTGTTGAAATTCGTAGCAATTTACAAGTTGAAGTTAAGCTGAGATTATTCCTTATCTTCACTTGTTGAAATTTGTAGCAATTTACAAGTTGAAGTTAAGCCAAGATTACTGTTTCTCTTCGCTTGTTTAAATTCGTAGCAATTTACGAGTTGAAGCAAAGCCGAGGTTATTGCTAAACACTTGTAGCAATCTACAGGTTGGTTAAACCAAAGAAGATGCTTAACACTTGTTGAAATTTGTAGCAATTTACAAGATAACGTTAAGCCGACATATGATCATCTGTTGAAATTTGCAGCAATTTACAAGTTGAGGAAAAAGCAAAGTATGTTGTTTAAACACTTGTTGAAATTCGTAGCAATTTGCAAATAGATTATTGTTTAACATTTGTTATGTTAATCCTTGTTGATCCCTGTTACAGTATATGTTAATCCTTGTTGAAATTTGTAGCAATTTACAAGTAGGCTAGACCGAGATCACCGTTTAAACACTTGTTGAAACTTGAGAACAAGTTTGCAAAGTTAACATTGAGTAGTATATGTTTCACACTTGTTAGAATTTATGAAAAGTTTACAGGTCAGTATCTTGCCGAAGTAAAAGTTTTGTAGCTATTATACCCGAGGTATGTAACCCACAGAAGATTGCACAAAGGAGGCAAAGTATGAAAGGCATACAAAAAATTCTAAGTATAGAATCAAACAGAGGCAGTCAAAGAAAAGGCAAAAAAGAATGCAGTCATTCAAAGAAAGATAGTTATGTTAAAATATCCAACACAAACAGAAGGCACATCGGTCGTACAGAGAAGCTTCTACTGTCCAAGAAACAAAAAAGTACAAAAGACAAGAAAAGAGGGACATCAAAGTTATGATTCTTCTACTTTAGGCGCAATTTGAGACTGGACCTCGGCCGATTCTTGGAGAACTACCTCGGCTGATTCCTGGAGAGCTACTTCGGCAGTCTTTTCCACCTCGATTTCGGTGTCGATCTGCGCAAGGGTTTCATCAAGACTTTTTTCGGCTGGAGGAACGTCAGATGAGGCCTGTTCAGGAGTAGTTTCCTTGGCAACTACATCACCATCATCATCTTGAGTCAGGTCCAAGACCTGCTCATTCAGAGAAGGAGACTTAGGCCCAACGGCCTCCTTGGATTTCCTTACTAAAGCCTCATCCTCACCTTCCTCCTCATCTTCAGACTCAGATTCAGATTCTTCTTCAGCTTGACTTGGAGGTGGAGGAGGAGGAGGGAATGGGAGAGGAATAGCTTTGGCCTTGCACAGAGGTGAATCTTCAGGAATATTGAGCTTTTTGGCCAGGGACATCCAACCAAGGGAAAAGCCCCTGTTGCATGCCTACCTAACTTGTAATTTGTATTCCTCTGTAACATCGGCCATTCATTGGGCATAGGCTTTTTCGTCGGCCGCTTTGATTTCAGCGTCTTTAGTGGCCAAGGCCTCCTGAAGTTCCTTTTCGGCTTGGGCCTTTTTGTCCTCGGCTTCCTCTTCTCGGCCTCGGCAACCTTCTTGATGGCCTCAGCAGATTCGGCCTTTTCTTCGGCTAGGGATTGGGCTTTGGTGGCAGCCTCAGCCTGGTCTTCCAGTTTTTTCATTTTTGATTGAAGAGTTTTGTTCTCCTTTTTAAGGGCAAAAACCTCCCTCTTCCTGTCGGCCAACTTTGCCCTGTTTTCAAAAGCTTGCATAGAGAGAGAGTGGGCATGTTGAATGGCCTGAAAGAGCACAGGGCAAAAATTATTATAAAATTTTACAAAGTAAAAGAGAAGACAAGTTTCCATGTAAAGACACTTACTTGGACAGAACGTTAGAGCATAAAGGCATAGTTCTCATACTCACTCATCTTGGCATTCCGCTCAAGATCACCTGGGAGAAGTAGGGCGGTACTGAGTGCTACGCCAACATTAATGTCATCGGCACTATTGCTGGCAAGAACAGGCTTATCTTCTAAAGTAATTTCAGGCGTCCAGGGGACTTTTGGTATTCTGGACCCCAAGGTCGTCGCAGACGATGACCTCGGCTTCTTTGATTGTGTGGACTCTGATGGCTGCGTCTCAGCAGACCTTTTTTTGGGAACGGAAGTCGTCTTCTCACTCCCTGCCAATTGTGAAATTGTCAGGGTATCCTCAGCCTCAACTTCAGTGGCTTTAGCCTTTGGCTGGGTTTTCTTGGTTCGTTTCGGCTTTGGTGGGGGCATGGTTTGCGTTGGTTGAGCATCGACGTCAACAGGGAAATCGGCAAGGAGGTCTTGAGCAACGGGCTCTGGGTGACCCATCGCAGTAGTTTTGACAAGTCTTCGCCGACGTTTTCGTTCTTGTATTGGGACCAAGTATGGGGCCGAAGTAGATGGTTGATTGGTTGGGTTAGATGTTGACTCTTGATCTGTTCGTGATGTAGAGACGGTTTGAGTTGTGGCAGTAGGAGGAGAAAGGCTTTTTTTCTTTCTTTTGGGGACGTCGGGCAAAATCGATTTGTATGTAGGAATAAAGTTGAGAAGAAAATGTGCTTTTCTTTTGTGAACTGGCAAGTCCAGGAGTTTTTTTAGGTCCTTACTGGGAACATAAGATTGGCGGAAGTTTTTTGCTGGCTTACGAACGCCTGCAAGAAGAAACAGACATTAGAAACAGATAAAATATTGAAGACTTGAACAGAAACAACTAAGTATTGACACTGGGCTCTTACCCTTGCCCTCTTTAACTGATCGGGGAAGAGGGTAGAGATGGGCGTCCTCGTCTGCGCCAAACTCCCAATTTCCCGAAGCAATAACATAATCATCTCCAGCCCCCTTGTTGGAGTCTGGGAGGTCGGCTACGATTTTGAATTCTGTAGACCTCGGCTTAAGATAATAAATGAAGCCTTTTTCTTTCAAGTTAAGGGCACACATGGTGTAACAATACTGTATGTCGGCTAAGGTGATCCTAACGTTTTCCTGTTTAGCTAAGGCGATAATACCAAAAATCACTCGATAATAGTTGATTACCAGTTGCATGGGGTTCAACTTTGAAGAATCTCGTGAAAAAGGATGTTGAGTGGGAGCCGGAGTCCGCACTCGGTAAAAGCTACAATGGGAAGGGGCATGGCATTTTCTATAGGCATGATGGAGTCGTCATTCCCAGCCAGTCTCAGGTGGACATCGGCAGGGATGGAGAACTCTTACCTAAAGTACTCAAGTTTGGTTGGGGTATCTACCCTATGTCTCCATATACCCATGATATCGGCTTCTATTAGAAGGGTTGAAATTCAGAAAGATGTTTCTTATTGATGGGAACTCAGCAAACAGTGAAAGTAGGTGCAGGTTTTACTTTTTTCCTAAGTTATGGGTTCTACAAACAAATCCCAAACCTAAAGCTATGAAGATGAAGATCAAAGGTACAGATCTGGAAAAGATACAAAAAAACAGAAAACAAATACGAAGTTTCAGAGTCAAGAACAAAGATGGACTATTAAGAACATGAAGAATACAAAGGGTTGAAGGCCATGAAACAGTAGCAAGACGTGCAAGAAACACTAAGAATAATACATGTATTCAGGGCATAAGCAAAAAACAAAATCAACGCATTCAGATGTATGATCTACAAATTGATTACTTAAGTAAAGCAGTAGTAAACAAGAAATTTCAGGAAAGATCAAGAACTGGAATAGAAAGAAACAGATGCATACCAGAAAAAGGGAGGCCGGAAAGGGATTTGTCGACGTCCTACGACGGTTGCAAGAGCAGAAGACCGGTGGAAATCTCGTCGGAAGGGGTGAACGGAGAAGGATGCAGAGCTTTGGAAGCTTGAGCAATGGCAGATTTGAAAGAAAGAGTTTTAGAGAGAGAAAAAAGCAAGAGAACTCAGATGCAAAAGTGAAGAGACGAAAGAAATGGGGAAAGATTTTGTCAAAAAATGAAAACGGCGGCAAAAACAATCAATGCGCCTAAAAGAGCGCATACGTCAGACGGCGCATGTGAAGAAGAGATGACTTATGGGCGCGTCACAGGCACGAGCCAGTAAGAAAGAAACGCGTGTCTAAAACGGTTGAATTGAAGTGCATGAAAGCTCATGCGCGTAAAAAGTTCCTTAAAAATCTTTGATTTTTTAGGGAAAGCATGTCGGCCAGAAAATGAATGATCTCGGCTGTCAAATCTTAAGCCGATTTACTGGAAGAAAATACAGATATAGGTTCCATCACCTCAGAATGCCGAGGTAATAGAACCTAGGGGGCAGTTGTGGGGATGTATTTTCTAAATACCAACACGTGGCAAGGTGATGCCGACGTGTCAGCCAAAGTGCCACGTGTCCTGGTTGTGACGCCGAGGTTATCTTGGCGAGGTCGAGGTTATCTCCGAAGATATCGGAATCCGAGATAAGCGGATAATGGATAAGGGGCAAGAGTCCTAGAGTGAAGAGAAGACTTTGCTAAGATAAGGATAAAGCTCTTAGGGAGTTTTTATCTCTTCAAAAATCCAAAGTAAGTACAGAATTGGAGTCCATAGAAGTCAAGCTTCTAGTGGGACTAGGATTGAGTAAACTATAAAAAAGAGGCACCCCCGTGGGTCTAAGGTACGCAGTTTTATGCTTTTGATACTCAAGCTTGTGAGTTTAATACTTGATTTATCTTTGAGAGATATACTGACTTGATCGTCGAAGTGCCCCTGGGTGGACGAACCACCGCGGGATTCTTATATTTCTATTACAAGTCAGTCAGGTGCCATCTATTCTGCCGGTGCTTTCCAGCTGATTACTAAGCGGGCAGTGTGATCAGAAAATCACCCACACACATACTTTGGAAAAAAAGTTGTTCAATGCGGGACCGAGGACTTCTTTGGGGGAAAAAGTCGTTTGTTTTCACTCAATTAAAAGTGGTGGTTGCAAGTATAATCCACAACTACCATGTTCAAGTTATTGTGGAAGGACAAACTGTGGCCCCAAATGTTTCCATCTTTCTGTATATAAAGCATGACTTGAAGGTGAAAATGGTCTGGAAGGCAATTTTGGTAGTTGGGTGGTGTTTAAATGATAGGCAAGATAAAAAAAATATTATGCAATGTTTTATGAAATTTTTTTATCTTTCGATTAGTGTTTGGTATTTTATTATGTGTATAATTTAAAGGTGGAAAATCTTTATAAAGTTTTTCATAATATTTCATTCATGATATCTACCATTACTCTTAAAAAAATATAAGAAGGATGCAAGGAATGGAACTTGAATAAGTGCAAAGAAGAGAGGGATGCAATAGTATCTGAATGTAAATGTAGTTGTTTTCTTTTAGCACCTTAATGGAAATCTTATGGTGTGCACTCTTTTAGGGGTGTATATGATATGCACCTTTTTATAAAAATATATAATTTTATTATAGAATTTCGTATCATCAATCATAAATTGACGTAACAAAAGTGTTCAAAATTTTGTGATTAATATTGTAAAAGTTTATCATTTGGTTGTAACATTTTTTGTTACGCCAATGTGTGGTGAGATTACGTATTTTGTAATTGATTTTATGAAATTTTGTGATAAAATTATACACTTTTTTGGTAGCATTTCCCTACTTTAGGAGGATATTTTTTGTGTCTTCATACTAGTAAAAATATAGGAAAAATTTCAAATCAATGTATAATCTCAAAAATAATTACAAATTAATGATAAATTTTATTTATATTAATAATTAAAATTATAAAATTTTCTATGTATATGTAATAATTTTTTCAACATCTATGAAGTAAATTCCCCAAAAATATATTGTAAAGAGTTCTCATCAGATCTCTCAATTTTGAATAGAGTCGTGTTACTATACATATTTATTTTGGAGTGTATATTATATATAAGTTATATTTGTCATAATTAAATTATTTTTAGTTATAACTAAAAAATAATAATAAATCATAATTAAACATCACATAAAATATAACCAAATACTTTTTTTTATCATAATCAAAATAATAATTACAATTATCACAATAAGTCATAATTAGGTCACAATTAACATCAAAATATATTCAAATAACACAAATATTATAACTGTGGGATAGGTGGCTAGGGTTGTTAGCTGAGGTGCCACGTGGATGGACCAAGTTACCAAGATATGATGTGATCATATCTGAATCCGAGATATTCAGATAGAACATCAAGCTACCTATTTGGATAAAGATGAGACTTTTGAGGAAGTTCATCTAATCTGAATAGTGTGAGTTGTAATAGATGTTATCCTTATAAAGGATAGAGTCCTATGAAGTAAGACTTCTAAAAGGAGTTGGACACTAACCATTATAAAAGTGAGGCACCTTCGTAGGTCTAAGGTATGCTTTTATTTGTGATGTTTTTTTATTGTGAATTGTGTACTTTTCTGATATCTTTGAGAAATAAGTTGATTGACTTGATCGTCATAATGCCTCTGGATAGACGAACCACCGCGGTATTCTCATCTTCTTGTTGGCAAGTGGTTGGCTCAATCTATTCTATCAGTACTCTCCAGCTGAGTTCCCTGTTTAATTGTGTGGTTGGAAATCAACACTCACAATTTGGCGCCGCATGTGGAAATTTAGTTAGAATAGATGGCCATCATTGTGCAAGATCAACATGTCGGCGACGACGAGTTTAGCGAAGATGGAGAATGCGTCAACATTGATGGAATGAAGACCCTTCCAGAAAGGATGAATGCAAAAATAAGGGGGCATAAGCGCTCCCGATGAGATGAAGATGACCTTCAAGTAGCAAAAACATTGGCCTAGGTGAAGTAGATCCAAGATGGAAGAGTATAGCCTAATTAGAGCATATCCCAGATAAAAGAGCATAGCCTTAGTGAAGCAGATCCAAGATAGAAGACCATGGCTTAGGTAGAGTAGATCCCAGACGGTAGAGCATGGCCTAGGTGAAGTAGATCCAAGATGGAAGTGCATGGCCTATGTAGAACAGATCCTAGATGGAAGAGCATAGCCTAGGTGAAGCAGATCCAAGATGGAATATCTCAGCCTAAGTGAGCAGATCCTGGATCTTAGATCCCAGAAGACAAGATCTCGGCCTAGATGAGTAGGTTCGAGAAGACAAGGGCTCAGCCTAAGTGAGCAAATCCCAGAAGACAAAATCTTAGCCTAGATGATTAGGTTCAAGAAGACAAGAGCCCAACTTAAGTGAGCAGATCCCAAATCCAGAAGACAAGATATCAGCTTAGTTGAGTAGGTCCAATAAGACAAGAGCTCAGCCTAAGTGAGCAGATCCCGAATTCCAACTAGATCCTAGAAGACAAGATCTCGACCTAAGTGAGTAAGTCCAAGAAGCCAATAGCTCATCCTAGGTGAGTAGATCCCAAATCCCAAAAGACAAGATCTCGGCCTAGATTGTTAGATCCGAGAAGACAAGAGCTCAGCCTAAGTGAGCAGATCCCAGATCTAGAAGAGAAGATCTTAGCCTAGATGAGTAGGTTCGAAAAGATAAGAGTTTGGCAAAGGTGAACAATTTTGAAAAGATCAGAACTTACCGTAGGCGAACAGAGTTGAGATAAAACAAAGCTTACCTGAGATTAGAAGATCTTGACGATAAGAGATTGTCGAGGCCTTGGAATGTGGCTTGATGAAATTTGGAGCTTGACTCTAATGGTGTCAATAACCTCAGCCAAAGTATTAATAAAATACTAGTATCGACTTTGTTCATTACAAAATGTTGTTTACGAGATAAGACTGAAAAAGTCTTAAGGCAATGTTCCCATGGTGAACAAAGCGATTAACTTAGACTTGCCATGATGGCAGAGTTGAACTAAGGATAAGGCGATATTCTTGTGGTGAACAAGGAAATTAACTTAGACTTTCCATGATGGCAGAGTTGAACTAAGTATAAGGCAATGTTCCAGTGGTGAACAAGGCGATTAACTTAGACTTGCCATGATGACAGAGTTTAACTAAGTATAAGGCGATGTTCCGATAGTGAACAAGGAGATTAACTTAGACTTGCCATGATGGTAGAGTTGAACTAAGTGTAAGGCGATGTTTCAGTATGAAGCAAGGCGAAACTTGCTATATTTTGGTCGGTTTGTACGAAAAGCCGAGGTAGATAGTGCTCTCGGGGTACTAAGGTCAAGCCTCAAGTGTTTAGTTTGGGCGAGCCAAACGCAATAACCTCAGTCATGGATGTCTAAGTTAGACTTAGGCAAGAATCAAGCGATACATCCTTAATGTGAACATAAGGGACACTTAAGTTCACATTAGGGGGCATGAAGCATGGATGAGTATAACACTTGTGAAAATTTTTAGAAAAATGTAACAAGTTTAAGTTATCCGAGATGATAGATAGAAGTTCTATTTGAGGCATGATAATCATAGATGATTAATTATTCGAGGTGTTCTGATCTGAGATGATTCATTACTATCCGAAGTGTTTTAGCTCAAGACGAATGTTCAAATTATGCTGCTTAGAAAGACGAGAAAAAGTCCAAGTATGAAAACATACAAGACATAAAGAAAAGGCAGTAAGCATACAAAAGCAGCATTCAACACTTAGATGAAAAGAGGAATTGCATTAAAGGAAGAACTTGTTCCATCACAAAAGAAGGCACATCGGCCCGAAATGTCAGAAATTGCTCTATAGAAAGGATTAAAACTATTCAAAGGAAAAGAAAAAGTACAAATAGAAAGAAAAAAAAATCCTAAGTATCAGGAGCATTGTTCTCTAACTGATCAACCTTGGCATTTGGCGTTGTATGCATTCTTTTCAGCCGTTATCTTGGCATCGATTTTTATCATGTTGACCCTTGAATGGGGAACAACCCCTGAGTGAGTTAACTTGGGCTTGCCAAGAAGATAGAGCTAAAACTAAGTTAAAATGATGTTCTAACGAGGAACTTTGCATTTAACTTAGGCTTGTCATGAAGACAAAGATGAACTAAGTTAAAGAGATGTTTCAAAAAGAAACAAAGCGAAACCAGCCATGATCTGGCTAGTTTGTGCGAAAAGCCAAGGGGGCAGAAAAACATAGATGAGTTAATGAAGACTGAGTCAGTGATTTGAAAGTGATACTTGGTGAAATTTTCAAAAAAATTTAAGTCTTGGCCTTTTTAATAGGCCTTAGCGTCTGCTCCTTGCTGGTTAGTGCCTCTGCTAGTTTCTTCTCAACTTCAACAGCTTTCTTTTCAGTGGCCTTAGTAATGGCCTTAACTTTGGCAGTAATAACTTGGTCCTTTTGTTTCATGTGCTTCTCTTCCGAGATGTTGAGTTGTTAGAGACATGAGAATGTTGGATTGACTATAAGGGGATGGAGTGGATTGCAGAATTATGACATCAGGGATGTTAGCAAGAAAGTCTTCTATGATAAGAGTTCGGCGAGACATTTCGTCATTGGTTACAATGATGGTTACTCGCAAATAGGGCAGTTAAAGGATTATCAAGGTCTAAGGCTGGAAGCTTAGGACCTTGGTCTTTCCTATACCTGGTTCTAGCTGCAAGATTGTTGCTATGGCAGTGTTTTCACTACCATTGAGATTGTGGGTTGATGCGTGGAGCAGTTGATAAAGTGAATGGCTACTAGTCTAGTTCAATTGGTAGAGTTTGAACTTTGGGCACGAATGTCATAGTAATGAATGCTTCAAGAACAACGATGATGGTTTGCAGAGGCCAAGTGAAAAAGAGAGTTTGAGGACACAGAGAAAGATGAAATGGGAAAGTAAAAAGGTTTTACTGGAATGGAAAGAGGTGACAGATTGTAATGATTCAAGTTTCTTGGGAGACGTGTGATGTTTGATGTTAGGTGACGTCTAATGGGGTGGTGTGTGTCAATTATGGGACGTATTGGCAACCAATGAAGAGGCAACACATCATGATGTTGGTATGATAGTTAAGACGACAGATTTCGAATCTTGATGTTCTTGAACTAGCAAGTTATGACCTCGGCTAGTAATGCGATCTTTGTTGAGCAGATGATCTCAATTGAGAAGTGTGATCTCGGTTGAGATGATAATCTCAGTTGAAAAGTGTGATCTCGGTTGAGATGGCTATCTCGATTGAGATGATGATCTCGGTTAAGATGATTGATCTTGGTTGACATGATGATCTCGGTTGAGATGTTGATCTTGGTTGAGATGATGATTTCAGTTAAGATGTTGATCTTGATTGAGATGTTGAATTTGGATGGGACAAAACTTGTTTGTTCTTGGTTCTTGATCAGTTGATACTAGAATCTTGATATTCTTGAACTAGCAAGTCATGATCTCTACTAGTAATGTGACCTCTATCGAGATGTTGGACCTGGATGAGATAGAACATGATGGTTCATGGTTCTTGGTTCTTGGTTTATTCTTGATTCTTGATTTTTGGTAAGTGGACATTTAAATCCTTGTTTCTTTACGCCGGTGAGTCATGATTTTGGTCGGAAGAGCATCTCTAGCATGTTGTTTAGCCGACATGTTGAAAGATGAAACGATGTAGGTTCCATGACCTCAGGTTGCGAAGGTAATAGAACCTAGATGCAATTGCGGAGGCATATTTTTTGGTTTGTCCACGTGGTTGAGGTTGTTAGCTAAGGTGCCATGTGGATGGACCAAGTTGCCGAGATATGATATGATCATATATGAATCCGAGATATTCGGATAAAGGAAAAGAGTCCTAGATAACATTAAGCTACCTATTTGGATAGAGATGAGACTCTTGAGGAAGTTCATTTAATTTGAATAGTGTGAGTTGTGATAGATGTTATCCTTGTAAATGATAGAGTCCCATGAAGTAAAATTTCTAGAGGAAGTTGGACACTGACCATTATAAAAGTGATGCACCTCTGTGGGTCTAAGGTATGTTTTCATTTGTGATGCTTTTGATTGTGAATTGTGTATTCATTTAATATCTTTGAGAGATAAGTTGACTGACTTGATCGTCATAGTGCCCCTAGATAGACGAACCACCACGGTATTCTCATCTTTTTATTGGCAGGTGATTGGCTCAATTTATTCTGTCGGTGCTCTCCAACTAAGTTCCCTGTTTGGTTGTGTGGTCGAAAATCAACACTCACAATAACTTAGACATATAATACACACCCTAAAATAAGATATGTATTATAAAAATTTTATTTTATCATATAATATGTCACTAATGTATTGATTTCACAGCATCATCTTTTACATCTTGTAGCAATCACATGACATTATATCCAAATTTTTATATTTAAATTTAGACAATATTACAAATTTAAGAGGTGAAAAAATTGTTGTTAGGTTTTTGTAACAATATTCAAAAATTGTTGTTAGGTTTTTGTAAATTGCAGTGAAGCCTGGTTAGTGACTATGAGGTAACCTTTTCCTCATGTCAAAAGACAAATACAGAGGGATAAGCAGAGGAAATGCAAATAGATGGTATGGGGAGCATTCACATTTGTTCAAACAAATACTTCTTGATCACTAGATGTTTGACTTTTTTCAGTCATTCGCATATTCTCTTATCGAAGATCTAGCCATCAGATCACTACTAGGATTTGAATCTAGTGTTTGTCGAACTCCAATAGCCACATACACACTTTTATCATGGGATCTATGATTTTCACACGTTGCATCACATTCTTTCATGAGAAATCTTCTAGAGGTTGTGCACATTGTGTTTTCAAGTAAATGTATTTCTTGGATATTCTTGTGTGTTTTTAAGATATAAATATGAAATTCCTTACTTGCTCAACCATATTATTTTTGTTTTTTCCTTTTTGTTCATTGTTTTTGGTGCTTGTGGTTGGTTTTAGTGAGGGGGAGTTTGGTTAATCATTGTAGGAGAGTTTATTTAGCATGAATTTACATTGATTGGTTTTGAAAGGGAGATTTGTGTAAATTGGTTTGCATGCTGATATGTATTGCTTATTGCTCACATGCTATTGATTATTATATCAACATGTCCTTACTTGTATGGTTTATGCTGTTGCTTTACTTGACTGAGCTTCCTTTAACAATTCATGACAAAAAGGGAGAGAATTTTATAGGAGAATTTGTTGAGAATTTTTTTAGTGTGGTTACATGTTTAAAATTTTCATCTATTCATACTGCATGTTCTTTAAAAAAAATTTCATCTATTCATGCTTCAAGATAATCTTGTTTGCTTTCATATACTCTTGTGTTACTAATAATTGTTTTGCAAATCATTGCATTAATAATTGTTTTGCAGATATTGACCTTAAGAAAGCTATCTTGGTTGGTTAGAATGGGTTGGGGTGTTTAGGATTTTCTTTGTTAGGTGTGTTTTGTCTCGGAATTACCAAAGGGAGAGATTGTTAGGTTTTTATAATTAGCAATCCCGTTTGACAAAACTCCTTTTAGTTGTAATTTTATTCACTCTTTTGTTTAAGTGAGGATGTGAGTGTTTAGATGTGAATCCAACATGAATTTTGGCTATGCATATGAGTTTGTGATTTTGAGCCTTTTATATTTGTCACTTGACTATGTACGGGGAAAGGAGTTTGTGATTTAGAAAAGATGTGATATGTAGTTTGTGATCTGGGAAAGATGTTTCACCGCTGGAACAGTGAAATGTGCACTAGAATGGTCGGCTTTACTCACACCGCTCAAGCGGTGAAGTGTGCACTCAAGCGGTCTTCGCGATCCTATTTATTATAAAGTGCACCGTATGTTGTTTTTAGGGTTTAAGCCGTCCAAATTCTGCGAGAACAGAGCTACTCAGGTTTTATATGTTGGAAGGTATTTTTATAAGTGTTTCCTTTATGATTTGAAAGTAATTTGTGGATCTACGAGTTTCATATTGGTATCATCAAGGGGTTTGTGTTTATTCTTTTTGTCCACAAAAGAGAGAGAGGTGCTCTTCAATGGATTCCGGGAAATTTAGGCCTGAAATTTTTGTGGATTCCGAAGTGGCTCATCATTGTGTATTCAACATCAGCATGGTGAATTCAACGTTGGGCAAGATGATTCCGATGAGAAGAATGTCGTAGAAGAGGCACATCGGGGTCGGTTCAATTAGAGCGCGGATTCGCTAGGTAGTTGAGGGTATGCATGTGTAATTTCTTTTTATCCTCTTAGTGGATTATTTTGTAGTTTTGGTTGGTGATTTTTATCACAATTGGGGACGCTCTAATTGTGATTTTTTTCACGTTAAATCGTTGTGTCGTTATATTTTTGATTGTTTGATTGAGATTGGTATTCATTACTTAAAATTGAAATATAATCACAAATCAATATTTAGAAAATTATTTAAATTTTTCAGGTGTAAAATTCATTCCATAAGGCAACAAATGTCATTTTCTTTCTTGGTCCTTTTTTGTTAGGACAAACCAATAGTGCCTTAATATATGTGAATCATCATACTAGTGGCCACCCCAAAAATTTTTATTGATGAGGTCGGTTAAAAAAAATTAAGGCAACATTTGGTTTAATTTTTAAATTAAAGTTGGATGATAAAAATTAACAAATATGTTTCGTTAATCAATTTTTAAAACTCTTTTTAACATTATTTTTTCTCTCTCCTCTCTTCTTCTCTTTTTTTTATTATTTATTAATAAATCAATCGATTAATTTTTCTTTATCCTCTCTCATTTTCTCACAATCTACACCTCAGTCAATCGAATTTTCTATCACACCCATCTATTTAACTTCGAAAAATAAAAAATAAAAATAAAACTATAAATCCTTCCGAAATTATTTTTAAGAATTATAATCAAACAAATTTTTAATTTTTAAAACTCTTTTCAAAAACTAAACCAAATAGAACCCAAGTTTTAAAATTTTTATTAAAAACAAGTTAAGTTAATTAACATTTGAACTTACACTACAAGAAAATTGGGTTTATGAGACGGAACTTTTTGTGACGGCACATTTGCCGTCGCAAAAAATGACTTTTTGCGACGGCACAACTTGCTGTCGCAAAAAACGTGACCTTTTGAGACGGGACAACTTGTCGTCGCAAAAAAGTGACCTTTTGAGACGGCACAACTTGCCGTCGCAAAAAAATGTGACTTTTTGAGACGGCATAACTTGTCGTCGCAAAAGAATGTGATGTTTTGAGACGGCACAACTTGCCGTCGCAAAAAATGTGAGTTTTTAAGACGGCACAACTTGCCGTCGCAAAATATAGAGTATTTGCAACGGCATAAAATGCTGTCGCAAAAAAAAATGTATTTGCGACGGTACAAACTGTAGTCGCAAAAAAAAAATGCGACTTTAATAGGTACCGTTGCAAAAAAAAAAAATATATATATATATATATTGTGGCTTTGAGACGGCTTCATATATATAGTCACAAAATGGTTTAAATAAATGCAACGGTATTTTTCTATCACAAAAAAAAATTAAAAAAAAAACGACGTCGTCTTACTCTTTTGAACATTTCTCTTTTCACCCATTTTTTCTTCTTCCTATCTCTCTGTCTCTGTCTCTGTCTCTCTGTCTCTTTCTCTCTCTTACTCATCACTCTTCTCTGTCTGTCTGTATCTCCCTTTCTCTATTTGTCTCTGTCTCTCTTCTCTCTCTCTCTCTCTCATTCATCACTCTTCTCTATCTGTCTGTCTCTTTCTTTCTCTCTGTGTCTCTGTCTCTCTTCTCTTTCTCTCTATCACTCATCACTCTTCTCTGTCTATTTGTCTGTCTGTCTCTCTCTTTTTCTCCGTGTCTCTCGTCTATTTCTCTACTCTCTATCTCTTTCATCTATCTTCTCTCTCTGTCTTTCTTCTCTCTTTTTTTTTCTCTCTCGCTCTCTCGCTCATCTCTCTCTATCTCTCTCTCGTTTATCTCTTTTCGCTCTTTTTTTTTCTCTCTCTCTCTGTCTCTCTCTCTTTGTCTATATCTTTTCACCCATTTTTTCATCATCTTCTCTCTCTTTTCTTTCTCTCTCTCATTCATCAATCTTCTCTCTCTGTCTGTCTATTTCTCTCTCTCTCTCTTTCTCTCTGTCTCTCATTCATCTATTTCTTCTCTCATCTCTTTTCTTTCTTTGTCTCTTTCGCTCATCTCTCTTCTCTCTATCTCTCTCACCCATCTCTCTTCTCTCTACCTCTTTCACCTCTCTCTCGTTCATCTCTCTTCTCTCTGTCTCTCTCGTTCATCTCTTTTATCTTTATGTCTCTCTCGCTCATCTTTCTTCTCTTTTCTGTCTCTTTTTCTGTCTTTCACTCTCTATCTCTTTATTTTTTTTTCTCTCTCTCTCTCTCTTCTTTATCTCTCTATCTCTCTCCGCCATTGTGTTCACCTTGCTCACTCTCTCCGTCTCATCTTCTCTATTTACCGAGCTCTCCACTACAAGAAAATACACTTTTACCGACCACTTTGTCTTTCTCTCGCTCATCACTCTGTCTTTGTCTCTCTCTCTCTCTCTCTCTATCTCTCTTCTCTATCTGTCTCTCACCACCCATCTCCTCTACCACCTTCACCACTACTGTAAATGCCATTCCACTACTACCACTATTGCCACTCCACCTCTACGACTATCATTACTACCACCATCGCTACAACTCCACTACCACCACTACTACTACCATTATCTCTCCACCACCACCGCTACTCTATCTCCTATACTATTACCACAACTTCACCACTAATCTCCTTCGCCACCACTACCACCACCACTATCACCTCTTATCCACCACCTTCACCACTACTGCCACTCCCTATCCACTATCACAAAAAATTAGTTCTTGATTTTTAGTAACAGAAAAAAAAAATGAGTCGCAAAAAAATATTTTTCATTGACCATAAAAAATTAACTTTATTTTAATAGAAAATATTTTTCATTAAAATATTATCCCTGCTTCTACCAAATAAAAATAATAATAATAATTTTTTATTCATTAAAATAAAATGAAACAAATAAATTTTCAACCTTAATAACTAAAAAAAAAATAAAAAAATTCATTAACTATAAAAAAAATTTATTTTAACAAAAAATAAATTTTATTATCGTCGTGAAAAAAAAAAAACCATTTTATCATTTAAATATTCATTTATGATGGAAATTAAAATAAAAATAAAAAAATTCTCATTCCCCCCCTCTTCCCATTCCCGCTCCCCCCTCCCCAAAAACCCAAAATCCCCAATCTGTTTCTTGTTTTCCATTCCCACTCCCCCCTCCCCCTCCCCCCAAAAACCCAAAATTCCCAATCTGTTCAACCAAAATCCCCAATCAGGTTCTTCTCCCCACCCCCCCAAAACCCCAATCTCTCCTTCCGTTTATCTCTCTACCCATTTGTCTCTCTAGGTTTTAGGGTTTTGAGTGTGAGAGAGATGGGGCAACAATCTTTGATCTACAGCTTCGTGGCTAGAGGAACAGTGGTTCTCGCCGAATTCACTGGAAATTTCACGAGCATCGCTTCTCAGTGCCTCCAGAAACTCCCTTCCTCCAACAACAAGTTCACCTACAACTGCGATGGCCACACCTTCAACTATCTCGTCGAAGACGGCTTCAGTCTGTCCTTCTTCCTCTCATTATTTCATTCCATACCTCTGTTGCTAATCTATCTATTTTCATCTCATCGTAGTTTTGATTCATGCTTTCTTGATTAGATTCTATAATCTTATTTTGATTTCGTGACTCTGTACTTGCTTTAGTTTCTATAATCTTAGTTTTGATTCATTTTTGGCATTCATATTCCAGATTTCTTATTCATTCAACTGCTTATGGATATGTAAGCTCTTTAACTCCGGCACTTCCTTCAAGAATAAAGCGGGTGTTCTACATGTCAAGTGAAGGCAACAATTTATTGCATGAGGTAAATAGTACATCACATGCTTGTTCGTTATACCATGCATAGTGGAACAGATGTTGTACTCATAATGTATTATTTTTATATCCATTCCTCACTTAACAAAGAAGACCTATTCTTGTATACTTGCCATTAGTCATTACTATGCTACAAAGGTCCTATGTGTCTGGAACTCATTTTATTCAGCGTGAGAAATCAATGATTGAAAAATAAAAAAATAAAAAAAAATGAAGAGAATGAGTGTCATTTTACTATGATTACATTTGTACACTATGAATTGCAAAGGATATTCTTGTTGCATTCCCTGTTGGATTGATCGACACATCAATAACATGTTGGATATTTTGAAAGTCCAAGTTTTCACTTTTATGTAAGATATGAATATCATAGAAATTAGACGTCATATTTTGGAAAATCATCCTTTTCCCCTCACCCTGAGTAATGTGATGGTTAATTTTTCTACCCAATACTGAATCTGTCAAGTAATGTGATGGTTAATTTTTCTTCTTTTTCCTAGAGAACTATGTTGGTTATGTGACAAATATTTTCTCGAACAATAAGGTATGTGATATGCTACAACTATCGTGATTTTCTTGTTTCAATGATTTATTTATTTATTTTTAATTTTGAGCTTTCATTTTAATCCTCATCTAATTTTACAACTTTTGTTTGTTTGAGAACCTCATGTCAAACCCCACCTTCTTTGCCAGCATGCTAAGGCAATTGATCCTATTCCACTAGTTCTGATGTGTACTGAGCAAACATACTTTGGTTACCTTCTTATGGCCTGTGCTTAAAGCAAGTGCAGTTTGATGAACCAGAAATGTCTAGTGGAGTGAAATTTTTATTTTTTCAGTTGTGGCTTGTCTTACATTTTTCAGTATTACATATTTGGTCTAAGATGTTGCAGTGTAGCCCTGAACTTATTGAACCGCAATAGAGTGTGGAGTATATGTCTAGGGGAGTGAAATTTTTATTTTTTCAGTATTACATATTTGGTCTAAGATGTTGCAGTGTAGCCCTAAACTTATTGAACAGCAGCAATAGAGTGTGGTGTATCAGAATCCACAGATTTTCTTTTGAGTTGCATATTCTTTGATATTAATACTTCATTGTAAAAGTTCATGTTAGTATATCTATGACTTATTTTTTCTGCTGTCTAAATAATGTCTGTGCTTTCTATTGAATAGGTTTTTCCTAATGTAAACCCAACTGTCCTGGATTAGTTGAGGACTATTGACTGCATCATTTATGCTATGGGATCCCTTTTTACTTCCATCTGCCCATCTCTGGTAACACTATCAACCAAACTGAAACTTTTTCGGGATAGTCTTTGCAATTTTAATTAGTTATTTATTTTTTGTTTTCAGTAGGCAAGCTTGTATTACTAAGAAAAACTAGAAAAAGGTGAAGTGGATATACAAATCAGTTTTGTCACCAGAAGGAACATTGTCAAGGCCCATTACAGAGATCTTTTTGTGATATTATAATATTATGGGGTTATTACAGAAACGTGAGTCTTGGGCTATTAAAGCAGCTGAAAATACATGAACATTGCTTCTTTGCTCTCTTATTAAAACTTGTCAATCATTTAAAGGATTTTTAATCTCTATGGTTGCTACTTGCTATGTCATACTCCTATCACATGCTGGAGGTTTGGTGGCTTATCTACTCCATGTTTTAATTTGTTCATCTATCAGTTAATCAATTGAACGGAACTATTATTGACAAAGATACTTGGAATCCATAAATAAACAAAGGCATATTCTTATGTTCACCTTATTTAAATTATTTGCTGTACTAATTATGCATTGTATATCTAAGCTTATCTACTAATCTAAAATTTGAATGAAAATATGTTCTTGGAACTCTTTTTGTTGCCTTACTTTGATCACTGTTGTGGGTAATGGTTCTCTAATCTTGTTTTTTCTGTTGATATGAAACAGTTGTCATCAGTGGTTTGTTAATTGGGAAAACAAAAGAAAGTTTTTAATTTCTATCTTGTACTGATCATTCTCCATACATAGGTTTTACTTGGCATTGGGGAGATCATCGCTTCAAGGTCTTGCCCCAAGGTAATCTTCTATCAAGGCATCATGTGTATGCTCTTTGACTAGAAAAGAGTCTGTCGAGTAATTGTTGTAAATTTGGTTGATAGTTCAGGAAGTTACTAATTCCTTTGTGATTGGCTCTGCTGAAAATATTCAGTTGAGGCCCTTAATTCCTTTGATGTTCGGATGACATTAATTATATTCGAAGATTCTAGCTATTAAACACCTATTGTGGCTCTTATTATGTAGGGTTTTCAACATTGTTATGTTGTATTAATGCATTTACTTCCTTTATAGGTACTTTTGTTGAATGGTATTCATGACCGAGAAACTAGCGGCTTTTCTGCTGCTTGCTTTGTAACTGCCATTGCAGATGCTCTAAATCGAACTTATGGGGATCCTCATAATTGTCTCAAGAACCATGTAAGTAGGTAAATTAAATTGTTAAAACTGTTTACATGTCAAGTAAATTTATTATAATAATATCATAAATAAATTTCTTTAAAGGATACTTGTTAGCCTATAAATCGGCAAAACAACTTTATTTGCAATGAAGTTTTATTTCTCAGGTTGCTTACGTATGTTGAGGATTCTAATTTGGTATCTCGAAAATATGTCAATATTTCTTTCTTTGTTGTTTTCATTACATGGAATATGTGCAAATTAATGGATTTTTTTTGCTTTCTAGAGGTTTGGTTGTATGAGGGCTTGTAAGTAAAGAATGTTTTTGCTTACTGGACTCACTCGCAAGAGTGTTGATCATGGGTCCTACTGAGAGATGTTTGCACTACATAGGTGATATGTTGCAAGTGTCGAAGAAGTTTCATTGTAGTGCCCAAAGTTATGCAATTTATTTTCACTATCCCCTCTTCAACATTGTACTGAGCATTTCTGATTCTGTTACAAATTTTCTATACAAGGCCACCACGGTTATAGCTGCAGCTGATCAAATTGCCTTTCATATTCTAGGTGTCCTTGAAGCGTTTTTTGGCATCGAGACCCACAATTTTGCAGTGCAATGGCCGGACAGGGGGTGACAGTTAGGCAAGGAGGGTTTGTGTGTCATAATGCCTTCACAATGACTTGAATCCTCGGCATGTAAAATATGGGACCCAAAGTAAATGGCTCATCCTGTCTAGATCTCAATTTTATTTATGAAAGTGAGAATTTAAATGCAATTTGTTTTATTATTTTAGTAATGAAATTTGGTTTATGTTATTTTGAATTATGAACAAAATTATGTATTTAAACATTATATATGTATTATGGAACATTATGTAGTGGGATAATTTTGTTAATGTGTAATTATATGAATGGAAAAATATTTTATTATGAAGAAATTGTTATTTTTATATTATTATAGAGAAATTTTAATATTTTTATCGTAGGACGTTTTTTTTCTTTTTTGCGACAGCATTACACCGTCACAAAAAATAGAAAATTTTAATATTTTTATAAATTTTGTTACAGGTTTTACTTTTTGCGACAGAATTATACTGTCGCAACAAATAGAAATTTTATTATTTTTTAATACTTTTTGTGACGGCATTACACTGTTGCAAAAAAAGAAATTTTCATATTTTTAATATTTTTTGCGACGGCACAACACCGTTGCAAAAACAGTGTTTTGCCATTGAAAAAATAGACTATTAGCGACGGTATTTTTTGCCGTCTCAAATAACATTTTTAGCGACGGTAAAATAGTGTCGTCGCAAAAAAGTCAAGAAATTTCAAACGTTATTAGCGACTTCACAGTGTCGTCACAAAAAGGCACAAATGCCGTCGCAACCCCTCCATTTGCGACCCCCTCTTGCCGTCGCAAAAAGTCATTTTGCCATCCCAAAAAGTATTAGCGACGGTATACCGTCGCAAAAAGTTAATTTTTTTGTAGTGTTATTTAAACTTCTCTACCTTCAAATAATAAAGTTTTAATAAAATACTATCATCTTAACAAAATAAAATAAAAAAATATTAAAAAATACATAAATTATCGTATTTGATTATATGTCATTTTTTTGTAATTGTCATAATAACCTCATTGTCAATAGTGTCCAACACATCTTTATATTTATATATATGTGCATATATCTCATTTGGTTTAAGTCTTGAGAAAAAGAATATAACAAAGAAGAATTAGGTTCCAAATGAGTTTTGATTTCTAATGGAGGAGGTCCCATATATTTTTTTTAATGGGATCAATATGTTATTAAATAATTTTTTTACCATAATTAAAGTAAAAGGGCACTTGATATTTACTTAAAATACGAATTATCCCTTGTGATTTGAAAATTTAAAAATATCCTCTTATCAATATTTTTTATTTAACCGAATTAATTGAAAATTTAAAATTTCTAACTACTCTTTTATACAATAATAAAGTTACTTGAATTAATAATTGAAATAAATTTCTAATATCATTAAAAACTCTTAATTGATATGATAATTTATTAATAATAAGGATAATTTGTTATGAAATTAGAAATTTGAAGGGGTGAGATATACTTTCTAAAATTACATGAAGCTATTTGCATTTTAAACAACTTTTAAGGGAAAAATATTAGAAAATCCCATATGGGAATCAATTACTTCAACCAGTCTCATGAATTTTCTAATACAATGATAGGTCTTATTTATTTTGATAACCTTACTGTGAGATCCCAATTTGAATTTTGGTATGATTTGGCAAATAGTTCTACACTTCCTCATTGGAGGACGCCGTCATAGGGAAGTTTGATCCAATTTTTGGATCACATTTCCGTCACCCAAACGTAACACTGCAACATAATATTTTAATGTAATACACAAAAAATTTCTTTGTGTATTTTTCTCAAGCATAACATTTCAAACGTAACAATTCAATATAACATACTAAAAAAAATAAATAAATTTTTCTCAAACGTAACACTCCAATAAATAGCAATAATTAAGGAGATTATAATAACAAATAAGTTATTATACATCTAAAAAAATTAAATAGATCGAAAAAATTATGAAACTAACTAAAATATAATTCTAACCTATATGATTTATCAACAACTCTCACAAATTTTAAGATATACTTATAATTTACTTAAATAAAAAAAATCAAGAATTTTTTATAAGGCGAAGGGTAGATGCCACTTCCATCACCCTCTTAATGGAGTCGGCCCTGCCCAAAGTCATACCCCACTCACTATACCCTTCAGATAACCTGAGCATTATGCATGTGACAATATATTAATGTTTCGTTTGGTTTTTCTATACATGTCAGCAGTGGCGGAGTCAGAAAATCAAATCAAAGAGGAGATTTATTAATTATATTATTGAAAAAAATTTCAAAAATATTTAACACAAGTTTTTATGATTGATTTCGAGAAACATCAAAAAAAATAATGTTATTTATAACTAGTGTATCATAAATAATATAAAAAAATATGGATATAAGTCTTAAAATAAATTATATAATGATAAAAAAAATTTATACAAAATTTGATTAAAAATTTAATATAATGGTAATACCACATCATCATTAGTATGTGATATCACCAACTAATAGTAAATAAACACATAGAGAGTGAACCTTACATGTCAGATGTAACTAACAATCTAATAAATTTCATATCTTTATAGTGAAATTAGTTATACTTACATGTCAATAATAATTGCATCACCGTTACATTCAAAAATTTTCATAAAATTTTCATAGATGATATGATTTATAAAAGTCTCTTCATTTTCATTCAAAACAATCATTATTGTTCTCATAATTTTCAAAATGTCATTGACATTCCACTCTAATAATATTTTTGTAATTTTTTTTATTTAAAATATTTTCTTTATATTTGCAACAAAACAACAACAACAACAACAACAACAACCAATTAGTACACATTAATATGTGTTTGGGAGGAGAAAAATTAAGTACACACCTAACCTTTGACATAATACACAAAATGGTGGTCTCCAAGACTTGAACCCATAACCTTAAGGTTATTAGGCCAAGTCTTAACCATTAAATCAATAATCACCCTCTTTCTTTACATTAAAAAAAAAAAAAAAAAATTATTCAGGAGGGCATGTGACCCCCTCGTCCTTGGCTGCCTCCGCCACTGCATGTCAGATATATTAATGGTTCATTTGGTGTTTTTTATGAGGTAGTTAGAAAATAAAAAAAAAAATTGATCATTTTTAATTTTTTAAAAATAATTTTTTTTAGTTTAATTAATAATTATAAAGAAATAATTAATTAATATATACGATATAACCATGTGCTATTGAGATTATATTTTAAAATTTTTAACTTTTTTTTCGCAGAAAATTAGAAAGTCACTTCTGAAATGACTTCTAAATTTGTAACTAGCTAGAAAAAAGTTGCCACCATCCAAAAGTTTATAACAAATTTTATATATTAATCCACAAAAAACTTATATTAAATTACAAAATGTCTATTTATATTCAGAAGAAAAAAAAAAATCAAAAAGTTACAATTTCACGTCAAATGTATAGATTTAATTTGTGAGACCACTCTCTGAATGATTCTTGGCCTTCAATTTAAATTCGAAATAGATTTCTCATTGATAGAATTTTATATAAAATTAAGTGACTGGATTGAAACGTTTTTTCATAATACATAACACTCATCATTTTAATTATAATATATGAATATAGTATTATCACATCATTTAAACAAACTATGTATAAAATTTCTGATGGTTGCTATTTTGCCAAAGGGTCCGGACTGTCTCCAGTCTAGATCTGACATAGTGTAGTCCAGTTGAGTCCATTAGACCCACTTATGAATCCTTTTTTGATAATTTGAACCGTTCACATTTTAGGATTTGTTAAGTATATTATTCTTGTAAAAAATCACGTCAATTAGATAACAGATATTATGTATTCAAATCACTTTTGTCCTAAAAAAATAGACGGTCAGAAAATTAACAGTTCATAAAAAAGTGATCCAAAAACATAGTATCCGTTATCCGATCGAAGTGATTTTTTATATAGATAATTTACTCAACAAACCTTAAAATGTCAATGATTTTAATTATCAAAAATAAGCCAAAAGTGAGCCCAATGAGCTGGATTGGACCCTCCAGTCTAGATGGTAGACTGAAAGCAAGCCCCACCTTTGCGAGAAATATGAAATTAAAAGTCAAGTGTTTTGGATCTAATCTTCTAATTTTGATTTTTTTTTTCTTTTCAATTATCTCTCAAAATTTAAAATTGAAAGGACTTGGGCTTATAATGTACTTTATCTGTAAAAATATAGGGGAAATTACTGTACAAAGAATGTTTCAAAAATTAATTACAAAGTTATGGAGAAGTATATGAATTTACTTTTTAATATATGTCAAGTTATCATTAATTTAAAAATAATTTTTTAAACCCCATTGGAATGAAATTTTTCCAAAAATATTTGTGTTATTATATAAAGTTTGCATCTCACTCAGTGTAGATACGCTTTTTTTTCTTTTTCTTTTTTAATTTCTAAAAATACCCATAAGAAAGAATAGTTACGTACAAGAACGGCTAGTAATGTTCTAGATTTCAATTTTTTATTAATTGAAAAAAAAAAAAAAAAAAAAACTCGCAGCTACCGTACAAGATCATTCTATTACGGAAAATTCTATTTTAAAAACTCTCATATTATATGTATCTTTAGTTATGTTATTTTTTTCTTTAATTATGACTAATTTTTTTTCTTTAATTATATCATTATTTTGAAATATTTGGTTATGACTTTTTTGTATTTGGTTATGACTTTTTTTTTTTTTTTTTTTTTAGTTATGACTCAAAAATTATAAAATTATATTATTTTCTTCCGTAATTATAAGGTATATATAATACACATACCGGTGTGCTTACCTTTCAAATACATATAATTTGAATTTTACAAGTCAGATGATGGAGCAATCATTAAAAAAATTTCTTCACTTAAATTCTATATCATATGCATTATGTTACATATTTTTATAGTATATAATATGTATTTTATGATAAATATTAAATAATTTTTTGATAAAGTTACGATAATTTATAATTTAAAAATAAAATTACACTTTTTTTTGATAATATTACATATTTTTGTAGTAATGTTACGCATTTTATATTGCCACAAAATGCATAATTTTATTTTTAATAATAAATATCACAAAAATATCACAAAAGTACATAATAAACGTGTATATGGTATACATTCATGTTCGGATCTCAACATAATAGAACTTGAGAGGTCCGTAGGGTCCGACATGGGTCTTATTTTGATAAAATGTATAATGTTCATAAAAAATTTAGAGTGATCCGATAATCGTAACATTTTTATTTTATTGCATTTGTCTCAAAAAAAAACGAATGGTCTATTTCAAATATGTATTTGTTGCTCATTTTTTTTTTCTAGACTAATGTGATAAAATAAAAAAGTAACAATTATCGGATCGCTCTACATTTTTTTCATGGATAATATATATTGCGAATCCTATAAAATGAACAGTTCGAATTATCAAAACGGGATCCATGTTGAGCTTTACGAGTCTTACAAGTTCTATCATTTTTTAGGGCTGAGCAAGGAATCTGTAAAATCCGTAATCCGATCCGGTCCAGTCCAATCCGATAGGTTTGGATTGGTTTTTTGAATCCGTGGTTCAGTTCCGGATTGAGAATTTCAAAATCCGTAGGCCACGGATCGGTTCTGGATTGAACTCCACGGTTCCGGATTGGAACCGATCTGGACCATCTAGAAATAATCTATATTTTTATACTATATACCTTCCCACACCATATAATTTCTTATATGATATAAATACTAAAATGTAAACCTAATCCAGGTCCAGCAGCTTCACCTCACTCATTCACGCCTCTCACTCTTCTGAGGTCTCTATATCGATGGTGTCTCTCTCTCTCTTCTCTTTCCCATCTCAGACTGAGTTCTCTCTCTCACACTCTCATCCATCTCAGATCAGATCGGTGTGCTGCTGCTCGTCTCTCTCTGTCGGTGAGCTCTCTCTCTCTCTCTCGGTGTTCTCATCTCTCATCTCTCTCTCTCTCTCTCAGATCGGTGACTATTTTTGTTTATTTGTCTTCCTCTTTCGGTGAGCTCCTCTCTCTCTCTCTCTCTAACACTCTGAAATAGGTTTAATCTCTAACACTCTGAAATGGGTTCCCAGATCATCCATCGCAGATTAGATCGATTGTTTCATGTCATCTACAGTGGATTCGGTAAATGTAAGTAGGAGGTTTTTTTTTTCTGTTTTTATTTTTATTATTTTTATGTTTTCATTATGTTTTTATTTAGATCGATTGTTTATGTTTTATGTTTTCATTATGTCACACTCTGAAATGTGATTGTTCATGTTATCTGGTTTTGTTCTGTTTTATCTCAAACTGAGTTTTCTGTGTTTTTTTTTTTGATCCATTTGAACCCATGATTTATAGCTTGGATTATTAACCTGTTTATGAGTTTCTTTATCAACAGTCTTTCTTGATGGTGCAACAATTGTGCCATCTATATAGCCAAATAGGTCATTGCAAATCAGGATCAATGTAAATTGGTCTCTCCATAACAGAATATTTTTTAATCAAATTTTAACAGATACATGGTTGATAATATTGTGGAGATGAACAGTTAAAGAAGAAAGTGGAAAGAGCTGATGGCCAATGGCCATATTAGTAAGAGAGAAAGAGGGAGACAAAGTATATGAGAGAGAGATGTCTCTGGCTCCAATACCATAAAATACTGGAGGACCCAAACAGGGTTGAGAATGTATATTCATATATGGGAAGGATTTGACAAAACCCTCGTTTGAATATTTACAATAATACCCACAAATGTGTACAACATTTATAACATTACATCCTAACACAGTTTTCTCTGGATGTGCATCTCTTACTAATAAAATATAAGAATGCTTTTAATTAAAATAGGGACTTGAAATTTATTGATCTATCTTAGTTGTTTACTAAGATTGGTGGTAGTTACTGATTAATGATTAATGATTCTGTTCTTAGAATGGGGTAAAAGACCCATTTTGTTTGCTTTGCACCTAAAGAAAGGGACCCATTTTGTTATTTAATTATTTAAATCCGTGGTCCTAAACCGATCCAATCCGTGTTTCAACGGATTGGTTCGGATTGGTTCTACAATTTAAATGGATTGGATTGGTTTTAATTTTTCAGGAACCGTAGATAACGGATTGGTCCTAGTTTTCTCCCAATCCGGACCAATCCGGTCCATGCTCACCCCTATCATTTTTATTCACCCAAAAAAAAGTTCTATCATTTTAAAATCTCTTTACATCAGTGAAGCTGAATTCCCACAACAATTCCCCTTTTGTGTATCCACTTTGGTTGTTGATACATGAACTGATGAACTTTTAATGCATTTTGAGTATTGCTATGCTTTAAAAAGCTGTCTTGGTAGTTGATGGATTCTTGACCAGACAGTCTAAAGTTGAATAAAATCGTTATATAAATCTCCATCCATATACATATTACTTGCATTGTTCTACTAAGACCTAGAACAAAAACCCAAATGGCCTCACTAGGCTACTATGAAGTCCTACCAGCACTTATATGCTTTCTCTTCCTTTTCTTCCTATCCACCACCGTTGATGATGTGCTTCCTTGGAACTGGCCTCTTTTTGGGATGCTACCGACTCTTCTCTGCCATGTGCACCAGATCCACGACTGGGCCACCAAACTTCTATGCCAAGCCGGAGGTACTTTTCTATTCAAAGGCCCATTTTTTGCTAACATGAACATGTTGGTAACTGTTGATCCATCCAACGTGCACTACATAATGAATTCCAACTTCTTGAATTTCCCAAAGGGTCCTCAGTTTCTCAAGATTTTCGACGTTTTTGGAAACACGTTTATCAATTCTGATTCAGATATGTGGAGAAACCAAAGAAAACTTGCTCAATTACAACTCAGTCACCCCCGGTTCCACCGACTTTTGGTCAAGACCACCCAAGATAAGGTGGAGAAAGGATTCATCAAAGTTCTTGAACATGTCTCCAAACAAGGCCTAGTGGTGGACTTGCAAGACTTGTTCCAAAGGCTAACATTTGACGCCACTTACATACTTGTCACCGGCTATGACCCTGGTTGCCTCTCCATCGACCTTCCTCATGTTCCCTTCGCCAAAGCCATGGATGATTTCACGGAAGCTATCTTTATTCGCAACATAGTCCCTGAGAGTGTTTGGAAGTTCCGGAGGTGGGTAAGTATTGGACATGAGAAGAAATTGAGAAACGCTCGCAAAACCCTAGATCATATCATAGAGAAATATATTTCCATGAAGAGAGATGAACTTATCAAAGTAATCAAATTGAATGATGAAGAAGAAGAAGGTGTTGATCTGTTAACATTGTATTTAAATGAAGAAGAGATAAAAAAATGACGATAAGTTCTTGAGAGACACCGTTTTAAATTTCATGATTGCAGGGAGAGATACGACTAGCTCAGCTCTCACGTGGTTTCTTTGGCTTGTTTCAACTCACCCGGACATAGAAGAAAAGATCAGAGCAGAACTCAAATCAAATATACCAACAAAAGAAGCTAACAAATGGAGATTATTCGGCATAAAAGAGGTAAGCAAACTAGTTTATCTACACGGTGCACTATGTGAAGCATTAAGGCTATATCCACCAGTTCCATTCCAACACAAAAAGCCTCTAAAACCAGACACACTTCCAAGTGGGCATTATGTTGATCCAAAAATGAAAATATTATTCTCTCTATATGCAATGGGGAGGATGAAATTCATATGGGGAGAGGATTGCGTGGAGTTTAAGCCGGAGAGATGGTTATCTGAGTGAGGAACGATCAAACATGAGCCATCTTACAAGTTCTTCGCGTTCAATGTAGGACTGAGGACTTGTTTGGGGAAAGAAGTTGCGTTCACTCAAATGAAGGCGGTTTCGGCTGCAATAATCCATAACTATAACATTAGAGTTGTTGAAGGACACCCTGTGGTTCCTAATGCTTCTATCATTCTCTGAATGAAGCATGGCTTGAAAGTTAAAGTTACCAAAAGATGGCCTTGAAATTAATTTTAGTAGTAGTTTGGGGTATTTAAAAAGTGTAGTTAGTAGTTTGGGGTATTTAAAAAGTGTGTAGTAGTTTGGGGTATTTAAAAAGTGTAGTAAGTATGCAATGATTAGAATTTCAATAAGTAAAATGAATGTTTCAAAATAAATGTTGATTGTTGCTCTCTTTTAGCATATTGCCTAATTGGTTAAAGCTGTAATATATTGTTCAATAAAGATGACATTTGGGTTTATTCTTGTGTATATGAAAAAAAATTGTGAGAATGGTGATTATATGTGGTTGTGTTTTACTCACGTGCTTATGTTTTGATTTCTTTGTATGTAGAGGGGTACTATACCTATTTTCTTAAGACCTCCACTAAATAAATTATTTTCCTCCCTCTTTTCTTTGGACCCATCATAATATTTAAAATACTCCTTTCTTTGAACCTTCTCTTTACCACAACTTTTCCTTTAGCAAACCTCCTCTTCTGCCACCCTTAACTCCAGCCACTTTTAGCATTGCCTCTGGTGGCCCACCCCAACCCTTGCCTTATCCCCTAACACTCTTTCGCACCTCCATCATTGCCTAGTAGTAGCCCTTCCTCACCCCAGCTTTTCTTCAACCATTTTTCTGTTTTGTATTTGAATTTTTTTGAAATAACTAGGACCAAATGAAATTGATTTGTCTTGTCGTGTTCCATTGAACAAACTAAGTTTGTTTGACTGGAAATGATTGAACAAATCAAATTTGTTCGGTTCTAACCGATCGAACACAACAAAATTGATCAAGTTTGACTTTAGTAGTCTGAACATCCTTAAAATCTTTGACAATGAAAAATCGAACAATATTTGTTCGACAAATTAGAACCGAACAACTCAATTTTTGTCAAAATCATATAAAATTCATCAAAATGATAACCAACTACACTCAAACATTTCTTAAACATCAGTGAAATATATTATTTCAATACTGAAACCAATGAACATGGTCTCCTTATATAGGAGAAAGAAGACAAGATAAGGACTAAGATACATAGCTATCTCTATATATATCTTAACATATCTATCTACAGAAACATAGCTATCTATATACATTAACAGCCCCCCTCAAACTCAAGGAGGATACATATCAACCAACTTGAGTTTGGAAACAAGTTCAATGAAGTGGCCAGGAGGATAAGCCTTAGTGAAGATGTCAGTATGTTGATTAGCAGAAGAGATCTGATAGAGATGAACAGTACCATGAGTGACAAACTGACGAATAAAATGGCAGTCAATCTCAATGTGCTTGGTGCAATCATAAAAAACATCAATGTGAGCAATCTGAATAGCACTATGATTGTCACAATAGAGATCAGTAACACCAGAGGGGGTAATATCCACGTCAACAAGAAGCCAACGAAGCCAGAGAAGCTCCTGAGTAGTATCAGGAAGAGCATAGTATTCGGCTTCTGTACTTGAACGTGCAGTAAGAGACTTTTCTTGTTGTACCAAGAAATAAGAGAATCACCTAAGAAGAAAAGAAACCTGTAGTAGAGCGGCTAGGGATGGAAATTTAACCCGACCCGATGGGGACCCGACCCCCCAATCCCGATTGGAACGGCTTTTCCCCGAAAATTATCCCCATAGGGCCGGGAATGGTATTGAAAATTAAATCCCTGATGATTTTCGGGCCGGAAACGAGGATATGTTCCCCAGCCCCAGCCCCAGCCCCGGCCCAGGCCCGACTTAATCCTCGACTAATCCCTGTATATATATATTATATGTTTAGGGTTATTTTGTGTCACTTCTCTCAGCCTCTCTCTCACTCACATCACACTCACTTCTCTCAGCCTCTCTCCCTCTCTCTCTCTACTGTGCAGTTCTTGTGATGAAGATCAATAGCGGATGTGCAGATGGACGAAAGAGAGACGACGAATCAAACCCCCCTCTGACGACGACGACGAAGCAGAGAGCAAAGAGAGAGAGAGAGACCACCAAATCAGACCCTTCTCCTCCGATCCATCCTTCGACGACGACGAGCCCCACCTCTTCTTTCTCATCATCCTTCTCCGACGAGTGCCACATCCTTCTCCTCTGAGACCTCCGATGACGACGACGTTCCCTTTGCCACGCCAGATTTGAGCAGATGGATCTCTCTCTCTCTCTCTACTTAGATCTATCTCTCTACTCAGATCTGTGTGTTGTTAATGTTGTTTGATAATATTGTTGTTCCTACTGTATTTTTTTTTTTTTATCCGGGGAATTTTCGGGGTCGGGGAAACCCGATCCCCGTTAAGGGACGGGGACGGGGATGGTAATAGGTTCCCCGTCGGGGAACGGGGCCGGGGACGGGGACATTCTTACCATCGAGGATGGGGACGGGAAGGGTGATCCCCGGCCCCGCCCCGCCCTGTTGCCATTCCTAAGAGCGACGGTCAGTAGAATCCCCAGCCCAATCAACATCGGAGAAGGCACGAAGCTGAAGAGAGAAGTGGGCAGAATAATGAAGACCATGAAACAAGATGCCTTTGAGATAGCAAAGGATACAAACTAAAGCATCATAATGAGGTATACGAGGAGCCGACATATACTGGATAGCAATATGGACAGCATAGGCAATGTCAGGACGAGTAATAGTAAGATAGACAAGGCTGCCAACCAGCTGACGATATAGAGTAGCATCAGAGAGTAGAGTGCCATCAAAAGGAGTAAGATTACTCTAAGTCTCCAGGGGAGTGGAGGCAGTCTTGCAATCTATAAGACCAACACAAGCGAGGAGATCGAAGGTATACTTAACCTGAGAGAGAAACGAACCCGTGGAGTCATGGGAGATTTCAAGACCCGAGAAATAGCTAAGAGGACTATGGTCTTTCATCTCGAAATGATGGCTAAGAAACTGTTTGAGGCGAAGAACACCATCCACATCATCACCGGTGATAATTATGTCATCCACATAAAGCAGAAGCAGGGTGGTCCCTTGAGTAGTTTTCCACACAAAAAGAGCAGTATCATAAGAACTGGAGGTGAAACCATAATCATGAAGAGTAGAGTTGAACTTGGCAAACCAAGTGCGTGGGGCTTGCTTAAGAACATATAATGCACGTTGAAGTTTGCAGACCTTATGAGGCGGATAAGTAGACTCAGGGAGAGTTTGCATGTAGACCTCCTCTAGAAGATCACCATTAAGGAAAGCATTTTGAACGTCCATTTGAGAAAGGTCCCATTAGCGAGTGGCAGCAACAACAATCAAGCTGCGAACAGAGGTAAGATGGGCAACAGGAGCAAAGGTCTCCTCATAATCAATACCATATTCCTGGTTGAAGCCTTTAGCAACAAGGCGAGCTTTGTATCTCTCAATAGAGCCATTAAGGTGGGTCTTGATTTTGTATACCCATTTGCAGCCAATGACAGTCTTCCCAGAGGGAAGATCAACAACGTCCCAAGTATAAGTTTTGTCTAAAGCCTGCAACTCATTAGTCATAGCATGCTACCAAAGAGGATTAGAACAAGCCTCGCGATAGAAGGTAGGTTCATGAGTTGAAAAAGCAGTGGAACCAATAATATAATCATGAAGACGAATAGAAGGTTGTGTTACTCGGTGTGGCCAAGTAGAGGGTGAAGGAGCCAAAGGGCATGGGAGTAACGCAATAGGAAAGGAGCATCCTAAGGGAGCAAGAGCAGAACCATCAGAGCGAGCAGGCTCATGGGCAAGACCAGTAGGCAGTGATGTCTCTAAAGGGGTAGGTAGGGGCCCTGTATCAATCTCATTAGAAAATAGATCTGTGGAAGGGTTAGTAAAAAATAGAGAGGGTGAGGGAGTGGATAAGTGGAATTGGAAAAGGGAGGAAAACATTTTGTGTTCCCAAAAAATCACATAACGAGAGATACGGAGGTGCTGGGAGATAGTATCACAACAACGATACCCTTTATATTCAATACCATACCCCAAGAAGCAACAAAGACATGAACGAGGTTCAAGTTTGTTGTGTTCATGAGGTTGGAGAAAAACAAAACATGTAGAACCAAAGACCCTAAGATTGGGGTAAGGGAGACAAGTGCCATGCAAACACTCATAGGGAGTGTGATTATGAATGACAGGCATAGGGATACAATTTATAGTGTAAGCAGCAGTGAGAGCGGCTTCGCCCCAAAAATTTTCCGAACAAGAGGAAGAGAGAAGGAGAGCTCGAGTAGTGTCAAGAATATGACTATGTTTCTGTTCAGCAGGTCCATTTTGTTAAGACGTGCCAGGACAGAAACGATGAGGCTGAGTACCATGACTCTGAAGAAAAGAAAGAAAATCATAATCCTTATATTCCATGGCATTGTCGGAGCGAAAGATCTTAGTAGTTTTAGAAAATTGGGTTTGGACCATTTAACAAAATTGTAATAAAGTTGTTTGAGCTCAGAGCAATTTTTCATAAGAAACAACCATGTAAAATGGGAAAAATCATCTATAAAAATAACAAAATAACATGTACCTCCCATAGTATGAGTAGGGAAGGGGCCCCAAACATCAGAATTGATGAGATTAAAAGGCATAAGAGAAATAGAGTCACTTTTATTAAATGATAAAGCAGGTTGTTTGACAAGTTGGCATGACAAACAATCTAAAGTTTCAAAACTAACAGGACCTAATTGACCACTAGAAATTATAGACTTTAACCGACCGATAGAAAGATGTCATAAACAACAGTGCCAAAACTGAAAAGGAGATAAAATAGGAGCAGTAGTAAGAGCTGTTAGTTGAGAAGAAACCTGAACATAAAGGTGAATGAGTTCATAGAGACGTCTATGCTTACGGCCGATCCCAAGAGTCCGTCCTGTCTGAGGGTCCTGCATCAAATAACCAGTATGAGGAAAGGTACCAGTTAGACCATACTCACATAAATGACCAATGGAGAAAAGATTTAAAGTAAGAGTAGGTATAAGGTACATATGAGATAAAGATAAGTGAGAGGTGGAAATAGAACCAACATGACTTACAGACAAAAGAGACCCGTCAACAGTATGAATAGAAGGAACATGAGGATTAGAAGAGAGAGAAATAAAAATAGTAGGATCAGAGGTCATGTGATTACAACAAGTTGAGTCAAAGAACAAGGAAGTTTTACCTGAGGTGACAGACAAAACAGTAGAGGGAGGAGTACCAAAAGCGGAGAGAAATTGTTGAAACATGGCTTCGACATCGGTTTGAGAAAAGACTGGAGTAGAAGGGTCTATAGGCATAGAAGAAGGTAAATCCTCTAAGGCAGTAGCAGCAGCAATGCGATGAACATGCATAGATTTAAACTGATTCCCAGAACATTGAGAGTTGCCCTATGAAAAACTCCCAGTGGAAGAACCATTGTGAGAGGATGAACTAGGAGAGGCTCGGGTTGGATTTTGGAAGCAATCTTGTTGTAAATGACTAGGACCAGTCTTGTTGCAAAACCGGTAAACTCGAACTGGACAATGAGCCAAAAGATGAGTAGATGGAAGACCTCGGTTTTGACAGTAATTTCAAGTAGTGGACCACTGTTGTGAAGAAGAACTACGAGTCTGGGGAGTAGCAAGAACAGAGTCCACAGGGTGTGGATGGAGAGGACCAAGCCTAGTTTCCTCTGATAGTAGTTCTGAAATAGCCTGCTCAAGAGTGGGTAAAGGAGTGCGATGAAGGAGAGATGCGCACATCGGCTCAAAATGGGGAGTTAGAGCCATAGGAAAATTGAACCAATCACTGTTGGTCACAATAAGTAGTAAACAGAGCAGCATCCTCAGTATGGGGCCATGGAGGTTCAGAGAGAGCAAGCTGATCCCAAACAGAATAAATTTTAGAGAGGAAATCATTAATAGTCTGAGTTGGCTCTTGGCGCATACGGTGAAGATGGATCTGAAGCTGATATTGGTGAGCAAGACCAGTAGTCTGATATTGGTTTTTCAAAAAATCCCAGATATCTTTTGCTGAGTGGAAATAGAGTCAAGTTGGAACTGACCAAACTGAAGGCTGATAAATGTAGTAGATGTATTCCAAAGCCAAGTGATAATCTGATAGTTCTTACTGTCCCAATCCTCTAAGCGGTCTACATATTTGGCAGCTGATTCAGCGGTCTCTTGGGTGGGTTTGCGCACATCCCCAATGATAATACGCCAAAGTTTCTTGCCTTTAAGGAAGCCAGACATGGCTTGTGCCCATAAGACATAATTGGACCCGTCAAGAACAACTGAAATAGGGTGGTAAGAAGAGTCTGGGCGATCCATGGAAAAAAACAACACTATAGATGCAGAATTTGAAAAATCGAGGGTACCAGTGAATTCAGAGGGTCGAAAACAGTGAGAAACCAGTCTGAACTGGCCCAAAAAGGCCAAAAACTAGACTGAATCGGCCTATTGAATAGGCTGAACTGGATTAGGGCTGACGTCAGCAACAACGTGCATCAGTTAGGCACGTATGATTGAGGTTGCTCAAGCGGGTGAAACGGCGCAAGTCTGTGGTGTCTAGGGCGCAAGCAGCTGAGACGGCTCAAGCAACTGAAGCTGACATAAGACATGTAAGATAGCGGAGACGGAAGTGATTGGCGCACCGGCGACAAAAGCGATGCGTGAAGGCGCGTGAAGTCTGATCTGAGGACACCGTTAGTGGCGTTGGAATCGTTAAAAGATTCCGAGCACTATGGTAAGCTGTGTGAAAATTTTAGAGAATAAAAAGAATCTGAATAGTGATGGAACTGGGATAAATACCAGAAAATGTAAAGCTTTTTGGTTAATGAGCCATAACTTTGCTCTCTGATACCATGCTAAAACAAGTTAAGAGAGAGAGAGAGAGAGAGAGAGAGAGAGAGAGAGAGAGAGAGAGAGTCTCTATGAAATATATTATTTCAATACTGAAACCAATGTACACGGTCTTCTTTATATAGGAGAAAGAAGACAAGATAAGGACTAAGATACATAGCTATCTATCTACAGATACATAGCTATCTATATACATTAACATATACGTCTAAACTATGATATTTTTTTATTTTTATTTTTGTTCGTTATTATCTTTTTCATGTTCTATATGGAAGTTAATTTTCAAGAAAGAGAGGAGCCGAAAAGGGAGCCATCGGTAAGAGAGGGGCTAGGCTTGCTGATGGAGTTGGAAGAGAGATGAGGTAGCCGCAAGTAGTGATGGGTTGGTGGGATAGGGTTAAGGTTAGAATTTTGTTGATTAGGAATGAGGATAAGGTTAGTATTTCATATTAGAGTAATTTTGTAATAAAAAAATAAATAGAGAAAGTGGAAATCCTATGATAAAAAAATGGGAGCTATTAGCGTCTCTCTTACATGAAGCATGGCTTGAGGGTGAAAATTTTGTTAAATGTTACCATTTTCTTGTGTTTTGTTTGGTTCCTCAGAATAAGATGGAATGGAATAGAAATGTGATTTCTTAAGCCTTACTATGGTCAAAATGGTTAAAGATGGTTCTTTAATGGTGAAAGATGATTCCTTTAATTTGATATTATTTTTTAAATCTAATAAGAGTAAATATATTTTTATAATGATTATTTCATTTCAGTTAATCAAACACTACCTAATAAAAATTTTCTATATTTCTACGAAACACAATGTTACCTAATATATGTAGATTTTTAATTGGTACTAATTATGCAATATAGTTGTGGAACAATTTGATCTTGCAAAACATGAAGAAAAAAAATATCCAGGTGATTGGTCATTTAAAAATTATCAAATTGAATTTTTATATTTTTAAATAAGGGTTTGGATTCTCTCAAAATTGGTCATCCAACTTCTAATAAATGTTTGAGCTTTGTGGGTCCATTTTGGACCGGCCTCGGTAATCTAAACCATTCATTTTTGAGGATTTGTTGAGTAGAATATTCATATAAAAATTAAGTTGAATAGACATTCATAGCTATATAATTTAATTACATTTGTTCAAAAAAAATAGAATATAAATATAAGTTTTTGAATAACTATCTATTTTTTGTAATATAACTGTGATTCAAATATATAGTTACCGATATTCGATCATCTTGATTTTTTTTTAAATATTCTACTCAACGAATTTTAAAAAGTAAATGGTTTAAATCACCAAGGTCAGCTCCAAAATAAGTATACCAAGCCCAAATACTCTCTGAAATTGAGATGACCAAATTGATAGAATGAATACATACCCTTAAATAAAGATTTAACAAAAAAACAAAACAAAAAACAAAAAAAACAAAAAACAAAAAACAAAAAAACAAAACAAAACAAATACACAGGTTACTTAAAATAATTCAGATTCCAAATACATATTAATCTCTTAACTAATCATAAAATGTCACATTACTTCGATTCTAGGACCTTTAGCTTCTTACGTTGGAGGAAAATGTGAGCAAGCAAGCATTGAAGAACTCCGAAGTTGGAAGCATGCCTACCCAACAAGATACAGTATAAAATATTAACCAAAATCACATAGTAAAGTCATTACCAAAGAATAGCCATAATTTATGTTGATTTATTCACCAGTAAACTTTCCCCTTTAATCTAGCTTAATGTTTGTTTTGTGTTAAAAAAAAAATAAAAATATAAAATAAATAAATAAATAAGCACTAATGAGGAAGAATGGTGCTGAGTTTATGCAATGGAATGGAGATTTCCATTTTAATAGGGGAAGATTATTTCTCTCTTGATCTTATGCATATTATTATTATTATTATTATTATTTGGGTTAATTACCCATAGGTCTTGTTATAAGGACCTGTGCACCATTAAGGGTTTGTTTGGCATGTGCTAAAATAGCACATGTTATTTCAGTACATTATTTTATTTGGGTTAAATCACCTCTTTATCACATCACTTTAATCCCAACTTATATTTTATATTTTTTTTTATAAAAAGTTAAAAAGTATACTAATCTAACACTTCCTAAACAATCCCTAACTCTCACAAGTGTTTGTATAGATCAAAAAGTTCTACAAGTGTTAGTGACGTTTCTCTGTAACATTTTTTCAACTGACGCTAAAAGCTAACCATTAGTAACACGTTTTTTTTTTTTATATAAAAATGCCACTAAAATAATAAAAAATAGAATTTGTGGTAACAATTAAAAGTAAATAGGACTTTTTGATACATAAAAAATTTAAAAAGATTTATTAATACACCCATCTTTCACTACAAGAAAAAGGGGCTATTGCAATGGTTCTTTTATGGCGTTTATGAAAATGCCATTATAAATTAATGAAACACAACGTTTTGAAAAGCGTTGTCTATAATATCAGTTAAACGGTGTTGTATTGGGTCAAGTTATTGACCGTTCAAACCTCCATCTCTTTTAACCTAGTCTCTCTCTTTTTCAGTCTCTTCCACAACTCAGTCTCTCTCTCTTCCAAAACTCTCGATTTGAAGATCTCACTATCATTTTCACTCTCATTCTCAAACAAACTCGCTCGCTCGATTGCAAATTTTGCATTTGATCTCTATTATGTCACTCTCACACACTATGGTTTGTACTTCATCGATCTCTGTCACTTGCAATCCGACTCTCTAGCAGTTTTTCATTGATCTCTATCGCTCGAGGGCTTTGCTCTAGCTGTTCTTCATTGTATTCGAACTCGAACTCAATCTGTTCTTCATCAAATCGCAGATCCAAAACCCATATCATTCTTGAACCATATCGATCTCTCTTGCTCTTATCTCAGGTACATTTTTCATTCTCTACTTTCTCATTGTCAAATCTACTAATTAACTCCGTAATTTTTTCATTCTTTAGTTTTTTTTTAAAAAGAAAAAAAACTAGTTTATATAATTTGTGATGATCTTACTGTTCTAGTTCTTTAGATTATTTACGATTTTAGCATTGCAATCTATTTGGGAAAAAAACTAGTTAATATTCACTTGATCCCTGTCTTGAATTGGATGTTGTGTTTCATTGCTTACTTGACGACTTCTCTTCTGAATATTCTGCCAAGATGAATAAATTACTTGGTTTGCCTGAAAACAATGATGATTCTCTAAGGAATCCACCATGGATACAATGTTGTATACAATTCGTTCTTCTAACCAAGCTGGTACTTCTTCAAGGAGTGGGCGTTACTATATATGTTGTACTGAACTTGTTCTAAAGTAGGCAATGCTACCAAGTTGTGTAGGCTTTTGTTAGCATAGTCAATTTGTATGTATGTTGTGGTCACTAACTAGGGTTTTGAAGGGGTTTCGGCACAGAACAAGTTAGTGTATATTTTGTATCTATTATGGTCATAGTTGGGTTATGAATGGACCTAGAACAGTAGTACAACTTAGTGGATATATGTTTTGAAAAGTGCCTATGAAGTTCCATTTAGTTTCTAGAACTAGTTGTAATTCAAGTTTCAGCTGTTCTTAGATCCACTTAAATGAATACTCTAGTTTAAGATGGTTTCTTGGTTATGCATAGCCTTATTTGTTTCATTCTCTTTTTGAGGGCATATTTTTTTCTTTAATTATAGGGATAGTGTCTTGTGTTTCTATCCGTTTTGTTGCTTCCAGAAGTCAGGATATCTTCCATGAATGTTTTGTATGTTTCTCATGCTCCAGAGGATAAAAATCAGATTCTAATATTATTGCGAGCGCTGTATACCAGCAGTTTTATAACCAATATCATAATTTATGAACCTAAATTTATTTTGCAGGAAGTAGTCAACTTCGCCTGTTGGATAAGATCTTCATGATCACCTTATAACTAAAATTTTTATCTGTTATTCTTTCGGCCCAAGTAACTTTACTCAACCCTAGAGATGCATTATAAGAAAATCAATAGCTCTTCCTTGGGAAATTTAGAGAATCCAAAAAATTTGAATCAATAAACTTGTGAGGTGTATGGAAAATTTGAAATGGTTGGTTAAGGTAGTTGTTTTGAAGAAGATCATATGTTTTTACTTCTAGAATCTTTATCTCCAATTTGTTTTTGTCTTTCTATTCTAAAAATCTCAAAACATTAAAGGTTGGGACCATCTAAGCTTGTTGGTGGATAGTCTAAGAAGTTGGATGGATCAACCTTGATAGTTCCATAGATTGTATCTTTGGTGGGAGTGGACCCATTAATGATTGGCCCATTAGTTCATATACTTAGAGCATCAGTATCAAGCTCTTCAAAATCATTTTTTAGCTAAAAACTTCAAAAAAATCAACTCCATCAAACTCATTTATAGCTCGTCAAAATTTACAATGGCTACAGTAACTCGTTATAACAAACGAGGCACTGTTCATCGCTATTTGTGTGTTACCGGATGTCCGGCAGGAAGTCCGGCCGGACGTCTGGTCGGTTAATAGGTCAACGACAAATTTTTTTTTTCTTTCTTTAAGAATTGTTTGGCTGGTAACTTATCAATTTAATAAAAAAAGAAAGACTAACAAACATAATAAGAAAATAATATTTAATAAGAATAAGTTAGAATAAATAGTTTGATGTAGTAGGTGCTAAAAAGTGAGTAGCTAAAATAATAAAATAGCTTTAATTTAACTAAAAAATTAAAGAGTTTGGTGTGGATGCTCTTACAACTAGATTTGGACACATGTCAAAATCTAGACAACTAAATCACCACGAATCCAATTGATTTTTTGTTATATAAAATATTTCACGATTTTTCGTGTTAATTAAACTTAATCATTTTATGATGACGATTTGGGTTACAGGTACTTTCATTTTGTGTCATGTATTTATGATTGGTATTGCAACTACATGTATATGGGCAGTAGTGTATTTTTATTTATTTATTTTTAATTGAGTGTCCTAACTAGTTTACGTACATGTCAATTATTCTTAGAGTTCTGCAATTAACAATCAGATAAATCTCTAATGACTCTTGAGGTGACTTGAATTCAAGATTTTAAATCTATACTCAAGTCTTTATCACTTGATAATACGAATAGTAATATATAATAAAAATTACAATGATAGATCCATATATATTTTTATAAGTTGCGAAATCAAGATCATTATCTAGTTATGGGGTTGCTTTCAGAAACACTCCATATTTCTCTATGTGTCAACCATTGTAACTCCATTAAAAAAATATGGAGTATTAAAAAATTCATTTTAAGTAAGAAAATGCTATTTGTATAAATATTGATATGTATAGGCCTCTTTTGAGAAGGTAAAAAAAAAAAGTCAGCTTATTACTTTATTGATTAAAAAGTCAAAAAAAAAAAAAAAACTCTTAGTTTATTTTAGGATCTGTTGAGTACTTAAAAGTTAAAGGTGCCAATTATTTGCAGGTTAATACAAATTCTGACGAGGCGATGAAGAAGTTTATTTTGGCATCTATTGGGAAAAAAATGGAGAGAGTGGAAGGCTAGAGTTAAAAAAATGGGATATATGTCATTCGACAATTATGTTGATAGGCTAACTCATTGACCTGAAAGAGTACATGAGCATCAATGGCGGAACTTGGTGTGGACTCGCCTTTTTCCGCACCCCGCCTTTCCGAAAGGGTTTGAAATAAAGGCCTTACAATTTGGACTCCCGCGATTCTGAATCTCGTCTCACAAAGTGCAATGTGAAATTGATAAATACTAAAGAGTCCAAATCCAACAAACCATTTTGAAAAATCGATTTTAAATCAAATAATGCCAAAATTAGACTGCTTTGCCAGATACAGAGTCGGTACTTAAATATTTTATTTTGGGAAAAATTAGGAAACCTTGACTCGTGCCAAAGGCCACGTGTTTGTCATCACCAAAGTTGCCTCAGCTCGAGAAGTTAGGTACGAGATGGGAAGGTCCTGAAATGTGCACCCCCACTCGCCCGATCAAAAGATCGGCCTCTACTAATCACAATATGATTTTTATAAACATTATGTATTCTTATTCCGGTTATTAGCTAACATTACTATGTGACGCACACAAGCAAGTATAGACTACATCGCAAGATTTGAAACAACTCAACTCATGTTGGTTTGCGAAAATGGTTTGGATTTGCCACCCTTAAGTGGGCTTAAAGTTACGGATTTGCCACCAAACACAATGGGCTTAAAACATGATTTTGCCACAACAAAGTGGGCTTAAAACTCACATTCATTGAATCGTTCCAATTCAAACAACAAGCCTTCATCCACAGGCATTCATGCATTTTAGCAAGTAAGCACATAGCCTCATGGCAAGCATGCGAAACATGGCAGTATGGCAATCACACTTATGCAAGTATGCTAAAGCATAAAACTCACTGAGTACTTCAAGCCAAAACAAGAATTAGTTAAAAAAATACGTGATCCTAACTATACAAGATGCCTAATGCAACACATGCAATAATGCAATTAATAGGCTTGGCTACTAAGCATGGCATATGAATCGATTTGAACAACATGCGATTAAACATGTATTCAAATAAGATATTGAAATGACGATGCAATTTGAATGATACGCCGAGCCTCGGTGCATGCAATACGAGATGAATGGATGCAAGCATGCAAGCATAAGGTATGCTAATTAAAAATGTCCCTAATCTAACCATCGAAAGCGATTAAATAAAAGGGAGAAAGACATGGGGTTGGAAGATATACACGCACGCTAGCACACTTAATACAACATTATGCCCTCATAAAGGAGGGTCCGAATGAATAAGCTAAGCTAATCAAACTAATCTAATTAAACTAATTAGACTAATTATTACAAGTCAAATGAATAACTAGTAAACTAATTACAAACTATTACTACACTTTAATCAACTAGTAAACTAATTAATTAAAACAAATGCACACTAACTAAGCATGTAAGGCATTAAACTATGCTGCCACTGCTCCACCTCGGGAAGTGGAAGATGTATGTGCTCGGTTTTCTTCCCGAAAAGACCTCTGTTATGCTCTCAAGAGGCTCTGTTTACAGGGTTGAGCACACTTCATAATCTTTCTGCTTCAACTTACCAAATATTTGCTGAGGGTTACACCAGTGACCTGTCGGCCCTAAATGGTTGCTGCCGGCCCTCTGTTGGCCAAAAGGGTGCCTTGTCGACCAGAAATGAAGCCTTGTTGGCCATTGGTGAGGCACTACCGACCACTGATGCTCTGGGTCACCATACTGCAACGGAGCACAAATAGAGCAAAATGAAGGTTTTTCCAAGGGTATGTTTGTACTGTACCCCTTCGTATTATCTCAAAATCTCAAAGGAGTGGCACACTTGGATCCAAAACCACTGATCACGCAATTTCATTGCATGATGGCCAAAGATCCAAGTTGTATAATTTCAATAAATGCACAAATATGACTCAAATGACCACCATCCTATCATGCATGATCAAGGGTGATGGAGACCAAGGAAAATGACACATTTCATCACTTTTGAGTATGAAATGTCCCATTCGCCTTGTGTTCAAACTAACGTCCGATTTGAACACATGCAATGCAACACAAAGAATGCTTATCTTGCCTCTTTTACTTGTTCAATTTTGTTTACTCATTTTACATTACCGATCTATTCTTTAATTGATTAAGTCCATTAGTGAGTGTCCTCTAAAGGAAAGAGAGCTCAAACCAAAGATTCTTTTAGGCATGAAAGAGACCTCATGCCGTTGATAATGAACCCCAAAAGGGATTAAACCATTAAGCACAAACATCTCAATTTCATGCTTTAAACAAGCAAATGGTTTAAACCACTTTCAAAGCAAACAAAAGAGTAAAGAATGGAGGGAGGTTGCAGAGATTTTAAGTGTGGAAGTGGAGTGCAAAACAACACTAAAACATGCTTTGAACTTAAAACAATGATGATTAAAGCATGAAGACACCAAGCTAGTGAAGGAATTAACCCTATAACTATGCAATACAAGCCTCAACTGAATTAACCAACCCAACATAGAGCCAAAACAAGTCAAAACAGAGGCAAAAACATGCTGGACTTAAGCTAAATTAAGCTAGAAAAACATGCTAACTCATGAAGCTAACTAGGCATGCAAACAAGATACAAGGAGGGGAGGCTAACCCCTCCAATTTTGGACTACAAAATAGGGTTTTTATGACTAAAAAACCTCTGAAATTCAGTAGTTAAAAGGCCTAAAAAATTTGGTTTGAAAGTGATGAAAAGATGGCATAAAAGCTTAACAAGCTTAAAAGCAAAAAGGATGGACAACCCCTTAACTCAAAAGAGCTCAAAGCACCACTTTTAGGCCTCAAAAATAGAACTTTTTACATGCCAAAACCAGCCCCAAAATAGTAGAAAAAGATGGCAAAACAAGTATTGAAAGCAAGCTTAAGTAATAAGCGTTATACCTCTTGAAGCAAAGGCACAAAATAGGCAACAATCCAAGCCCAAACCACTTGCTAGAGCTCAAACCAAGTCTTAATGAACCTCAGCTCAAAGAGAAGTAACTTCTATCGAGGAAGTGTATGTAAAAGTGTAGAGAAAACAAGCTTCAAGACACAAAATTGTGTGAGAGAGAGAGAGAGAGAGTCTTTTTTGTCTTCAAATTTGTCTAACCCCTCCACATGCAAGAGAGGGGTCTATATATAGAAAATACAAATCCCTTCACAAAGATCCAGCCACACACGTGTTAGAAGATGCATGAACCTATGCAAACAGCTAGCACAAAATATCACAAAATATCTGTAGAAAAGGTTGATGGTCGGCCGGCCATCACTGATGGCCGGCAAGGCTTTAGTGATGCCGGTAGGGCAAAAACCATGGCTGGCAGCCTTCAAGGATGGCCGGCAGGCCATCAAAAACTTCACCCTGAAAAGACCTAAGCATGATCCAAAGATGAGGCAAAATGGATGCTGGGTTTAGAGAACTCAAACCTGTGGCGTTTTGCCGTGGACTTCGAGCGTTCGGTGGGCAATCCAACTCATTATCGGATGTACCTACAAGAACATCCAAGTCTTAAAGAGGGCGTCAAAAATGGAGTGTCTACACTTGGTCTAATATTGGGGCACTTGGAAGGCACAGGTATCATTTAATGCTGCTAGTTCAATGAATTATTTGTATTAAATTGTTTATTGAACTCTATTGTAATCTCATAAGATGAGTTTGTTCATTAATAAATTATCATGTGTTTGTGTTCATATGTAATAGAAAAAAAAGTACGAAAAGCAAAGAAATTCGGAAGAAGAAAACATTAAATCACATAACCGGCAAAAAACCATTCTTAGTTGTTTGAGTAGAGGTAAATAGTTTCTTTATGTTTCAAATTGAAATTGTATATTTTGATTTTGTTACTTATTTTTAATTGTAATTAAAGCAAATAAATAAAAAGAATGGAGTTCCGGCAATTCGCTTAAAGGTGTGGATGGTTGGGTACTCAAAGGATAACAAACCAAGTATTGATAAAGTTGCTGAGGTCATGGTGTGTAGCTTGGTTGCTTCTTTCTCTCTCTCACAATTATGATTGTTTTCATGATTCTCTTATCAGTTTTGTTAATATAAATTTTATTGGTGGCTAATTAACTAATTAACAATTGTAGACACAAATGAAGGAGCTTGGGACACAATCCAATGCTACAGATGAAGAGATTATCACACAGGTTTACAACTGAATCACATTGTATTGAATTGTCTTAATAGTATATGTCATCGTTCCTGCATTATAAGTTTCTTTAATTTGGGGTACGATGATCATGATTATAAGATTGTTAACTTTTCTTTCATAGACTGTGTGCTTGATGGGAGTTACTGAGAAATACAAGGAATTGGCCAAGTACAATCTGAGGTAGCTATCATCCAAACCATAGTTCCTTCCACACTTTTTGGGGTATTATTATAATTGGGAGTTTCTTTGTAGTTTTTTTCAAATGTTATCAAATCGTTGTTAGGTTAAAGATTTTGATGAAAATCAAAAGATGAATAAAGGATCTTGGACCTGAGAGATAAGGAGTTTGTTTTCTTTTAAATTATTTAAAAACATGCTTATCATTCTCAAAGTTTAATGTAGTATAGCTATATTTTTATTACCCCTATTAATTATACTTCTGGAGGCTTTGTTAAGCTGTTTGACTAAGTAGTATTTGGAGTGAGGGGAGCTATAATTTGTTGGAGTTGTTTTCTTCTTTTAGCTTATTTTCCTATGAACTCGATACTCTATTTAACACTGTTGTTCTTTATTGAGCTAAGTGTTCACTGTGGGTTGAGTGATTTAGTTGTCTTATATTGTGAGTTTGCTGCAAACAGTGTTATATTGGTTCTTAATGCTATATTTCATTTGTGTGCTCTTATGATTCTAGGTCAGCTTTATCTATGTTAGGACATGAAGATGCATGCATATGGTTTACATATTGTCCAGGTTAATGCTAGAGTGTATGGAGGAATAGATGGAATTTTGTTGGTTGGACTTTATTTTGGTTAGGATTCAGTTTTGTGGTCTTTTGAACTTGTTCATTATCCCTATTTCCTTTGTATATATGGATGTTGAATAGGTTATTCAGATCAAATCTTTTAGTTGCTGATCTATTTAGGCTTTAGCCTTATTTAGTTGTGGTAGGTCCTGGGGTATGCCCCTTGGAAACTTGTAAATTTTCTTATTTTATTTTATGATTTATTCACTAAAAAAAAAAAAAAAACTCTTTGGTAGCTAGTTGCTTATGCGATATTAGGTGAATATTTTTATCTGATTGTAATTTTGATCATATTTCATAATCAAGAGAGAGAACCAAAAAAAAAAAAAAAGGTGGCACTTTTTAAAAAAGGCCACCAAATGACGTCATGATGATGCGTTAGTCTGTGATGGAAATGGAAGCGGACGTCAAAGATTTTATGACGTTTTAAAAAAAGCCGTCTAATAGTTGTAGTGACAGTTTTCAAATGTTGTAAAGCTATTACAGCGGCCGTATCAACGACGAAAATTTTAAATGTTGCTGTAACATTTTACGACGTTTTTCAGGCTTTTAGCAGCGTTTTTAACTCAAATTTCCTGCAGTGTTTATAACAGGACTTTTCAGTTTCTTATTATTTTGTATTGTTATATTATATATGACAGGCCCAATTTGCATTCGGCCTATGTGCGAAGATGGGCCCATACTGAATTGCTATTTAAGAAGTTCAGCCTAAGCTCGGTGTGATAACTAAAAAATGCAAGTTATTTATGCTAAATTATCAGCCAGTCCTATCCGTTATGATTATTTACCCAATAAATCTTTGAGTGAGAATTTTATGGATCTATTAGTTTTAAAAATCATACTTTTGCAGTTGAAATCATTAGAAAGTAGAGAATTTGATGTGAAAATTGCAGATTAACAGATTAGGTTGTAAGGTTAAAATTGAAAACATAGCCCTATTAATTTAAAGTAAGACTTGTTAGGCATGTTTTATTAGTAGGATTATAGCATATGATTGAAATTGTTAGTTCATGGACTCACGATCCCATATTTGATTGCAAATTTTATTAATTAGATTACATGTACAACGGACATTCAATCCAATAAAATTGATGAATTTTTAATACTGAGAGAGATTAAGAATCATAATTTTAAGTATAAAAGTAAAAGAAAAAAAATGGTTATCTCACTAATTTAATTGAATAACTAATCTTACACTATTTCATGAAATTATTAATTTTTTTACTATTAATTTCATTAATCAAGGCGGTTTGGTATAAAGTCCGGTCTATCATACCAGCACATAAGTCTTCATTAGCCTGGGAGGAAATATTGTTTGGCTCATATTGTTGTTGGGATCAACAGGCCCTATTTGTGAAAGGTAAAAAAAAAGCTGCTGGAAATCAGGGTTTTAGCGGCGTTTAGGTCTCAAAAACGCCTTCAAATCCTTTTGTGGCGTTTAGCACCAAACGCCGAAGATACGCCTTTGCTATAACTTTATGGCGCTTTAGAAACGTCGCTATACTACTATAGGCGGCGTTTTACAAAAACGTCGCAAAATGTCCTACTTACACCACTATGATGTCATTAGTGACGTAGGCACACCTGTAGACCTTTACATGGCGTTTTCATAAACGCCGTTAATTCTGCTAATTCAAACCATTATCTCCCAATTCAAAATACCCAACGGTAAGATATGACGTCATACTGACATTTTTAGTGGCATTTAAAAACGTCGTGGAAGATTTTTTTTTTTTAAATTTGAAATTGTGGTAATTTATTTCTTTGCTTGTTTAAATTTAAACTGTAACAATTACAATAAAAGTAAACCAAATCTACTCCATATAAATAACAAACAAACAAGAACACCATTGATTCTCATTCAACTTGAATAGCAATAAAGATCAAATGAGAAGGAAAAAACAACAAAAATAACTAGTATTAGAACCATATCATGACCAGTCCCGCATCAGATTAAAAACTAGTTATGAATTAGTGGTTTGTTGCATCAACCAAACATGCATCAACTAGTTGTGATTGTAAAAATTCATGAATATACAATCATCAAAAAGAAAACAAAAAGAATTTGTTGCTTTAACCCCAAGCTCCACCAACCCTTGTGCCTTTGTCACGAGTTATCGTACTCCTGGTAAGAAACAGTAAGAGAGAAATATCAGATAAGCTGGTTATGTTCATTTAAACAATCAAATGCACAACTAACTAGAATACTCAAAATACATTATAGAAATATTGCAAGACTGTTTGTAAGAGAGAAATATCAGATAAGCTGGTTATGTCCATTTCTTAAATCGATTCGAATTAATGCTTGTAAGAACCTCAAATCCTTGCCAAATGCCATGCATAGCAGCAACAATAATGAATTCAAAAATCTTAGCCTAGTGGACATAAGAGGTTGTGAAAACATGGAGTCCCTCCCGGAAGGTTGGTTCTGGTTCGCCACATCGAATCTGAGACTTGCTTATCTACGACTGCAAAAAGCTCGAGGCCCTACCATACAACCTCAGTTCTCTTCAAGTGCTGAAAGTATAGAAATCCCCTACAGGAATTGTCTCCAATTGGAGTTCTCGGACAAACCTCAGTTCACTTAACATCAACACGATCATGATCAGTAAGCCTCCATCAGAGTGGGGTTTGCATAGATTACCCTCTCTTAGAAACCTCCTTCTTAATGGTTCAACAGATTGCCCACCCCTTTGACTGCAACCTCTCTGTCAACATTTTCGAAACATCATCTTGATACAATCTTATACAAAGAATTGTTTCCAAGTCTCAATACAACTTCTCATATCCTTATACCTCCCTCAACTTGCTCAATGAAATAATAACAATTGCAATTTATTCAATAAAATTGAGGAAGATTATGTTTATACCCTGTTTTTCAAAGCTGTCAATCTGTCAACATACTAAGAACTAGTAAACCAACACCAATCAGATAACTCTTTCATTTTTTTTAACCAATCAATACTAAACAGGTACTAGGATTGAGTAGTCCTACAATAACATCAAAGAAACCCCCCCAAAAACTTAATGTACGACAAAAAATCTTCCACATACAATGCTTATCTAATTCAATTCCTACTGCCAAAGCCATCTTCTTTTGATCCTTGGCTGTCTATAAAAATCTGCAATCTATGGGATGACTCTTCCCTTTGTACAATATGTAAACAGCCAAAACGGTAAGCCCACTCTTCAAGGCTCATCACTCATGTACATATAAGGGAAATAGGAGTAAATTGAATCTGTATCCTGAAACAGAGAGCTTAATCAATAAGTTGGATCATAGATCTGATTTATGTCGACATACAGTAGTCATTTGCTGATCACTGTGGTAATGCCTGTTGGAATGGAACTAAACAGAGGAATAACCGGGTTGACAACTGGTTAAACAATAACCCACAGTTTAGTGGCAAAACAGATCTCAAATTTGTATGTAAGGGACCGAAGAGATGACTTGGACTCTAGAGGGGCTCCCACTTATTTTTGTTTACGAAAACATTGAAAATAAAAATTACAGCAATTAGGCCCTTAATAATTAGAACCTAAAAATGGGAATATTGAAATCAACAGAGGTTCTGGATATAAATATTATAGGATCTACTTACTATAATATCTCTCAGGAATACTATAATCTACTGAAGCAATTGAGTTGTATTTTCAACACCAAATCACACTATGTCTTAATAGATTTAGAAAGTGAGAAATGAAAAAATAGTGATGTTGGTACTTTTACCTTGTTAGTTCTTCTTCTTCTCTTTCTTTGAAAGGTGAACCTATATTTAATAAGAGCAAGTATTGTAATTAATAAGATATTGTATTTGTCAAAAAAGCTTTGATTAAATGATTGCTCACCTCTTGGGATGAAAATGCATGAGATTGTTGTTGATGTGACATTGGCCGAACAGTGGGATGACTACTAAGTGAATCCTCAACCTATCATTCAATAAGAGGCTTAAGTTGTATATTAGCTCTAAGAAATTTAAAGTAATAACTAGTAAAAATAATTAAAATACCTGTTGCCTATGTAATGGGTTTGAGGGTGCAACAACTGGATCAACGGGCACGCCTGCAGCTTGCAATTGAGATTCCAAAAACTAAATTCGTGACTGAAAATTATATATTTTGCGTATTCCCACATGATGTATCCTATATTTTTAGAAATTTCATATCTGTGCAGTATCACATGTCCATGATTTTAAGATCGTGTGTGGAGGAAGAGAAATTTTCCTAGATGAGGAGCTGAAATGGAGGAAAACATATATAGATCAAATTAGAAGAGGGAATAGGGCAGGAAACAAGAGAGAAAAACAGAGCAGATAAAACAGAAGATTTTGAAAAGGTTACATGAAGGAAAAAAATTGTTAACTCCATAATGGAATCATACTAATCAAATTTTAGACACCAAACAGTGGAGAGTTTTGACATGCTCAAAATTTCTTCCAGGTCATCAATCAAGCAGAGTCCCTTTGAATGTTCCTCAAAGGAATAAACCTGCAGCAAGTATGCAAAGCAGCATCCTTGGGCGATTTCTTTCAAATCATATTTTCCAAATACCCGTTTTCAATTTATTTTTCCAACTCATATTGTTTTGTGAAGTCGTAAACACAACTTCAACTAATTTTTGTATAACTTTTTTTAAAGTCGTGTTTTCATAACATAACTTTCCAAAAACCGACATGAGTACAGGAAATAACTTCAAAACAACTTTTGTACCAGAACAAGCCAGAAAATATTACCAGCTCTGGTAGTGGGAAGGGGAGACAAAATGAAAACCACTAAAATTAATGCATAAAAAACTTGAAATTATTGAATTGTCATAGTTCAAAATTTATCATCAAATTACAACATCAACACATTGAGTTTACAGACTAAAACATGCAACAGACAGGTAATTAGCGCAATTTACAAGCAGATAGTGGACTGTTACCACAACCCTAACAACAATGCCCAAAAATAATGACAATACAGAAATAATTCGCTAAAAATCAATCAATCAAAAGAATAGAACCTAAATAGCTAGCTTTCCTCCTTTTTTCCCCAAAAATAAAATAATAAAAACAATGCCACAGCCTACAAGACATCAAAGTAAAAACAAATGAAAAGGAAATACACAAGGACAAAATTTATCATAGGGTATCTCATTAAGTAGAAATGCTAGAAGAACACAGTGTATATCTACTGTATCTTTTTCTGTGTTGATTAATGCTAGAAGAACACAGTGGTTTTAGCCAAGATGTAGAATAAGGCAGGGGAATCCATTGTCTCAATATCTCTTTTTATTGGTGATTCAAGTTATCTTTTAGTTTTGAGATGGGTATCCCATTAAGTAGAAATGCTCCAGTAATGAATCACTTGTTTGTGGATGATTGTTTTATTTGTATGAAGTTGGGCATGGAGGAAGTATGGATTCTGAAATGGTTTTTAGAGGCCTTTTGTCATCATTCCGGGATCATTATTAATTTCAAAAAGTTGGACTTGTTTGTTAGCTTGAATATGTCGGCTTCTTGCAAGGAATTCTTGAGTAATTGCCTGGGGGTGAAGTTAGTTGCTAAACCGGGAATATATTTTGGTGTGTTGTCTTGGACCATTGACAAAACCATAAATATTTTGACAGCCTCTACCTTACAATTGTGGTCTCTTTAAATGGACCAATAGGCTCATGAGGTAACCCATAAATTATAGGCCTAGCCTGTTGCAATACAACAAGAAAAGAAGAGTAAATTACATCAACCATCTCGAGATTAAAGGCTATTTTGGGAAGTTGCTATTTTAGCACCAAAAAAATAAAAATAAAAATTCTACCCAAAACAATAAAAAATTCTACCGAAAAAAAAAGTCAACTCTTTTCTTTATTTCTCCGCACATTATTTCGTAAAAAATTAAGAAGTCCTTTAAAAAGTTAATTTTCAAACACTCAGAGACAGTATAATAACCCATATAAATTAGTACTATTACATTGATATCTTTTTTGGCAAGCTTAAAGTGATTGCAAGAATACAAATGGTTCGTAGACACATAAATAGACATAGATAATAATACATATATCATTTCAATACAAAAGAAATGATATCATTTTTTTCTTCATACAATTAATAAATTATTGTTGAAAAGAGAACTACATATTTTATGAATTAAAATCTTATAAGAGTCTAATGTAATTATGTCACATTTATAAGACTCGATATATTTTTCGCAAATTTTAAGAGAGAGTAGTGTAATTTATCCAAAATAAAAAGTCAATTTGCAACATAAGATGGTTCCCACAATTAAAAAAGCAAAAAGAAAAAAGCAAAGTTTATACTCAATACCCAACTTTCCCCCAACCCTAATCAGCATAAAGAAGGCACTCAATGAGCAGAATAACATGGAAGGAAAAAAATATAGAAAAACAAGCTCTAGTCTAGAACACCAATAGTGTGTTTGGGTTGAGAAAAAAAAAATATTTAAAAAAGATGTAAAGTTTGTGTCGTGCTATTTTAAATTTCAATATGTTTAAAATTGTAATATTTCAATTTTAACAAGTGGCAATCTTGGTGTAAGTACGTAAGCAAATTGAGTCAAGTCAAATAATGAATTATTTATATTTAGAGAAGGCAAATCTAACAAAAGTATTCAATGTAGTAGCAAAAATGACGTCAATGACAATATAACAAATAAAAAAATCCATCGGATGTTCTATTTACCTTGGGCTCATCTGGGGGATCATACTGCAGAATCCAGTCCTATTAGTAGAGAAGATAAAGAAAATGAATCAACATGAACTATTATAGATTCCATCTTGAAATGAAATAGTTCAGTCATAACAATTGGTACTTTTCCAGTGTTCCTTGTAGACAATTTTTGCAACCTTTTCGTACATCTCATGGTAGTAAATTAGATGCTTGTAAACAGTTTTATACAGAGTTAGCTGAAATAAATAGAAAAATAAAATTTCACAGCAATGCCAACTAACAGCAGACATCACCATGGCATGCTTGGCAGAATTAATTTCATTTATCATCTAAAGGTGCAAAAGTTTTTAACTGCTATAAATCCCTTCCTCATTTTTTCTTTCTGTTTGGGGTTGAGGACTATCATTGCTGGCATACCATATTCAACACCAACAAGAAAAAGAAAGTAACATACCACTGTAGGAATATCAAGACCGCGAGCAGCAACATCAGTACATAATAAGATGCCCTTCTCTGCTTTGCAGAAGTCAAAAAAAGTGGATGTACGTCTCTGCTGCTTTTGCTTTCCATGGATATCAAAGCAATCTACGTGAATGTATCTGAGAAGTTCAGAGTGGAACTTGACTAAGTTACATGAAGAGAAGAAAACCATCACTTTCTTTGAGAGATTCCTCTTCAAGAAGGAATACAAAAGAATAAATCTCTTGGCACTTGGTACAACACAATAGCCTTGCTGCAGCCCTTCATTAGTGACCTATAATAGCAGACATCTTATCAGGTTCTAGAAGCGGGTACTGAAGAAAATCACAACACACTGAATAAATTCCAACGATTAATTTACGTTCTTCCGTCCATCATCCACATCAATATAGACAGGAGTTGTCTAAAACGATAACCGAGCAAGATCCTCAACCTGAAAATTTATAAATATTTCTACTTAAGCTTCCATAAACACAGAATTTATAATTTTGGTGTTGGAAACACTTGCAATGTTCAAGCAACAAAATTAGGAAAGTCTTATCAGAATTTTATTCACTGTGAGAGTTTCTATAAAGAAAAGAATTCAGAGATATTGATAAATAAAAAAAATATTGAGTTCAAAACAATGTATGTTTACCATCTAAATAAACAAAGGAAACAATAAAAGCATGTACAAAAATACCTTCTTAGTCTGGGAAACTGAGAATAGAGCTGTTTGCCTCTTCTGCACATCAGATAACATCTCAATTAATTCAGACACAATGAAAGACACCAAATATACACTTGTATAACATTCGTATAGGTGACAAGAAGTAAACTTGAAGCATTTCAGTTACTGTAGGAACAAATTAACACATTGTAAAATCAATTATGAAGCTTCAGGGGTGAAATGCAGCCAGAAAATTGATCCCAGGTGCAGGAATCAACAAGGCAATGCAGAAAGCAACAATGTCTCAAACATTAGATTTTCCTTCCCGGGTCATTCATTCAGTCCCTTTGGGAAATCATATCAATTGGCATGTTTGTAAAATCTAAACCATATGACTCAAAAAGGTAAAATGCGCAATTATCTTCATCAGGAGGAAAAAAATCATTCTCGAGGCGTATATTTTGAAAAAAAAAGTTTCAAATAGATATAGAACAGCCTACATAATTTTTTCAATTCAAAAAATTGAACAAGAATCTTTCAATTCAGAAGATTTTTTAGATTTTCCAATTAAATTATGCAGAGAGAATAAAAACAATCACATGATATTAATTTAATGAAATAAGGTGCTAAAACAATTTCATATCATATAAGGTCTTTATTCATAATAGCTGGCATGACACTCTGTACCACATTACAGTCAATAATACAAATGACTAAAATATGATTTACCTTTGGCAGAATCTTAATAATTTGCTTCATTTCTTCTTCAAAGTTTGCTTCCAATATCCTCTTGGCTTCATCAATTATGAGACACTGCAAGTCCAAAAAAAGAAACTTAAGGGCTAGTTTGGCAAGTTTGGAAAAAGCCTTATTATGTTGATGGGCTCATGTAAAGTCTTAAATATTTCATTCTAAAATCATGAATAAAATTATCTTAATATATTGATTTTGTTTTTGACCCCCCCCCAAAAAAAAATTGCAAATATATACTTTTTACAATTAATAATGTAAGTAGCAGAGTGTTCCCAATATATGAACCCAAATTAATTTATTCCAAATAGTTGTACAAGAATGACTTCAGCTATATATATATACATATATATTTATATTCAGGTCAGAATCAAATATCAGTTCAGATTAATTCAAATCAATTTAGCTTAATTCAACAGGACATGTAACATGATTCAAATATCAGTTCAGATTAATTCAAATATCAGTTCAGCTTGAGCGAGAGAGAGGGAGAGAGAGAGAGACACAGATAGAGATAGAGATAGAGATAATGGAGCTCACCGATCTGAATCGCTGAGATGAAATTCGAATTCGATTTCGAGAGAGAACTGAAATGGCTCTGATGAATCACCGATCTGTTTCGCTAAGACCGAGTTGAATCTCTGAATCACAGAGCTAAACTGATAGAGATAATTAGGGTTTAGACAGCAGAGAGAGAGAGACAGTCGCTCACCGATCTGAATCGATTTTGAGAGAGAACTTCGAAATGGCTCTGATGAATCACCGATGTAAGATCTTGGAAATGGCTCTGATGAACGCTCACAAGTTTGCTGTCACCGATCTGAATCAATTTCGATTTTGAGAGAGAGAAAGAGTGAGCGAGCGCGAGTGAGAGTGAGAGTGAGAGTGAGAGTCAGATTCAAAATAAAGGTAAAAGAGGGAGAGGGAGAAGGTGGGACAAAAGCCATTTCAAGGCGTTTATAAACGTCTTCTATTCATGAAACGGCGTCGTTTTGATTAGAGAAAAATGCGACGTTTATGAAATGCCGTTAAATATTACAAATAGTGGCGTTTTAAAAAATGCCGTTAAAAATTCACCTCCAAACCTGATATTTCCTGTCGTGAAGTCTCGCTCTCTCCCTTTTTCTCCCTCTCTCTACATGATCATTTTAAGGGTTACAATGGTCTTTTGCATGAATTTGGGTAGAAATTAAAAAAAAAAAAGAAAAAGAAAAATGTGGATAAAATATAAATAAAATGTAATTATATTTCACTTTCATATCTATATATATATATATATATATTTTAAATTCTTGTCCAAATTCGTAATGCAAACACAACATTAAAGTAATACTATAATGATCATATTTTTTAAATATTTATCTATGATCATTTTTGGTGTTAAAAGATTCAATTTTTCAAATAATAGAAATTAAATGATGTAAATAGAATTTGTGTGAGTGATTTTCTGATCACACTGCCCGTTTAGTAATCAGCTAGAGAGCACCGGTAGAATAGATGGCTTCAGTCAACCTGCAACAGAAAGAGAAGGCTCCGGCGGTGGTTCTTCCACTTGGGGGCACTCCGACGATCAAGTCAGTATATCTCTCAAAGATAATCAAGTGCTAAATTCACTGCTTAAAGTATAAATTGCGTACCTTAGACCCATCGGGGGTGCCTTTCTTTTATAGTTTACTCAATCCAGGTCCTACTAGAAGCCTGACTTCTATGGACTCCCATTCAGTGCTTACTTTGGACTCTACAAGAGATAAGGATAAAACTCCCTAAGAATACTATCCTTATCCATCTTGAAGTCTTTCTTCATTCTAGGACTCATGTCTCTTATCTATTTATCTCGGACTCCGATATCTTCGGAGATAACCTCGGCCTAGCTGAGATAACCTCGGCGTCACGTCCAAGACACGTGGCACCTCGGCTGACACGTCGGCGTCACCTTGCCACGTGTTGGTACTTAGAAAATATATCCCCACAACTGCCCCCTAGGTTCTATTACCTCGGCATCCTGAGGTGATGGAACCTATATTGGTATTTTCTGTAGTACATTGGCCTAACATCTTTAGCCATGATCAACATCAAGGCCAACATGTCTTCTTTAAAGAACAAGATTTCTAATGAACTCTTTCATGTGCATGAGCTGTTATGCACCACTATTTCAACCGTTTCATTCACGTGTCTTAACCTCATTGGACCGTGCTTGCGATGCGCCTGTAATCTGTTTTGCGTCTATGTCCGCCGTCTGACGTATGCGTTGTTCCAGGCGCATTAAATCATTATTGCCGCCGTTTCAACTTTTGACAAAACTTTTTCCCCCCTCTTTCGTCTCTTCACTTTTGTATTCAGTCTTTCTAGCTTTCTCTCTCTCTAACTCTTTTCTCTCGAATCCGCCATTGTTCCAGTCTTCAAGCTCTGCAACTACCTTCATTCCTTCATTCTAGTGAAGCTCTCACCATTCTATTACTTCTGTAACCGCTGCCTGACTTCGGCGATCCTTACACCGGCTTCTTTTCTTCGGTGAGTTTACTATTCCTTTCGTTTTCAATTTTTTTTTGATACTCTTCATTTACCTGTTGCCATTACTGTTTTGTTCAAATGTTAATCCTGTGAATCGCATACTTTGAATGCGTCTATTCTGTGATTTTTCCCTTGCCCATGTTTTGATCACACGCACTGTTTCACCACTTTCTTGCACTTTTGCCACTGTTCTTGACCTTATACTTCTTGCATTTTTTATGCTCTTGATAGCCTATCTCTGTTCTGGATTCTGAAACTCCGTTCTTGTTTTCTGTTTTTTTGTGTCTTTTCCAGATCCGTGCTTTTGATCTTCGTTTTCATAGATCTAGGTTTGGGATTTGTCTGTAGAGCCGCCAATTCTTAGGAAAAACTGAAACAATCCTCACAAATTCTTGCATAGGCACATACCCTAGTGTTTTGCTGAGGTCCCAATAACCCTTTCTTAAAACATCTTCTTTCTGAAATCCAGTACCTTTAGTCAAGCCGATATCATGGGTATGTGGAAACACAGGGTAGACACCCCGTCCAAGCTAAAACATTTTAGGCGAGAGTTTGAAATTCCGGCCGACGTCAACCTGAGGTTGGCTGGGGATGATGACTCCATAATGCCTACAACTACCTCCATGCCTTTCCCTGTGGTGGCCTTCATTGAATGTGGACTTTGGCTCCCACTTAACACCCTTTTCCGTGAAATACTTCACTACTACAAGTTGAACCCCATGCAACTTTCCATCAATTCCTATTGGACCATTAATGGTATCATAGCTTTGGCCAAACAAGAAAACGCTAGGATCACACTAGCCGATATCCAATACTGCTACACTGTGTGTGGCCTCAAAAAAGACACCGGTTACGTTTACTACCTTAAGCCGAGGTCAACCGAATACAAAATCGTCGCCGACCTCCCTGACTCTAACAAGGGAGCTGGGGATGACTATTTCATCATTTCGGGGAACTGGGAGTTCGCCCCAGATGAAGACCTCCATCTCTTCCCTCTCCCTCGATCAGTCTTTATAGAGGGTAATGGTAAGAGCCCTGTATTCATATTTACTCGTTTTCTTTCAAAGTCTTTAATATTGTATCTGTCTCTAATGTCTGTTTCTCTTGTAGCTGTTCCTAAGCCACCAAAGAACTTTCGCCAATCCTTCTTTCCCAGCAAGGATTTAAAGAGACTTTTGGACCTGCCGATCCATAAACGGAAGGCGCCTCTACTTCTGAATTTTATTCTAACATATAGGTCAGCTTTGCCCGACGTCCCTAAGAGGAAGAAGAAAAGCCTCTCTCCCCCTTCTGCCACAACTCCCCAGACTGCGTCCACATCTCAGCCAGATCAAGGGTCAACCTCTGATCCAGCTGACCAATCGTCCACCTCGGCTCCATACCTGATCCCAATATCCCAACGAAAGCGTCGGCGTCGACTTGTGCGTACAGCTAAGATGGGCCGCCCAAAACCAGTTGCAAAAGACCTCTTAGCCATCCTTTCTTCTGATGTTGAAGCTCAACCAACACAGACCCAACTTCCACCAAAGCCAAAACAAGTAAAAAAAGCTCAGCCAAAGGCGAAGGTAACTCAGGTTGAGTCTGAGGATACTTTGCCGATCTCTAAGCTGTCTGAGAGTGACAAATCTCAACCCTCTGCTGGGAAGAGGCGCTCTGAAACCCAACCATCCGAATCTACAAAATCGAAGAAGCCGAGGTCAGCCTCTGCAACGACCTCGGGGTCTAAAAAACCTGATGCCCCCTGGGCCCCCGAAAGCACCCTTGAAGACAAACCTGTTATGGCTAGTGATAGCGCCGATGACATCAATGTCGGCGTTGCCCTGAGTACTGCTTTGCTTCTTCCAGGCGATTTGGATCGAAACACCTAGTTCAGCGAGTACGAGAATTACGCTCTGATGCTTCAGAGATCTGTTCAAGTAAGTGTTTTCTTTTTGGTAATTTTCTGTCTTCTTCCTTGTACTTAGAAATTCTTCAATAACTATTGCCTCGTGTTCTTTCAAATCATCCAGCATGCGCACTCTTTCTCTATGCAATCTTTTGAAAATCGGGAGAAGTTAGTCGAGATAAAGAAGGAATTTTCTACCCTTCAAAAAGCCAACAAGGGTCTACAATAAAAAATGAAGAAGTTGGAGGACCAGGCCGAGGCTGCCATCAAAGCCCAAACTGAAGCCGAAGAAAAGGCTGAATCTGCCGAAGTGATCAGGAAAGTCGCTGGTTCACAGAAAAATGAGGCTGAGGAGAAAATGGCCCAGGCCCAAAAAGAGCTCCAAGAGGCCCTGGCCACCAAGGAGGCTGAAATCAAGGATGCCGATGAGAAGGCATATGCTCAAGGCATGGCCGATGTCACAGAGGCCTATGAAATACAAGTGAAGCAGGCATGCAACAAGGGTTTCTCCCTTGGTTGGATGTCTCTTCTGAAAAAACTTGAAGAACCCGAGGACTCGCCTCTTCGTAATCCCGACGCTATTCCTCTTCCATTCCCTCCACCTCTAAGTCAATCCGACGACGAGTCTGAATCTGAGTCCGAGGAGGAGGCCTTGGTGAGGAAAGCAAAGGAGGAAAATAGGCCCAAGTCCCTTCCTTCAACTAAGCAAGTCCTGGACTTGACTCAAGAGGAGGAGGGTGATGAGGTTCCCAAAGATGCTGCAGCTGAGAAGGCATCCGCCGATGTTTCCTTTGCTGAGAAGAGCCTTGATGAGACAATTCAGCAAATTGACGCCGAGATAGCGGCCAAGAAGTCTACAGAGATGTCTTCTCAACAGTCGTCTAAACTTCAAACCCAATCAACTGCTGTTGCTGAGGAGTCTTGGCTTTTTGTTTTGCCTTTCCTTGTCGTTTGTACTTTTGCACTTTTTGTTTTTCAGACAATGTAAGCTCTGCACATGGCTGATGTGCCTTATTGCTTTTGAATGTCCAATTCAACTTTCTTTCTCTTGAATGCCTGCGCCTTTGTCTTTTCTTGACTGCTTTTGCATGTTTCTATACTTAGAATATTTTGCGTGTCTATAGTGTGCTCTTCCTTCTTTGTGCAACCTTCTCGAGGTGACGCACCTCGGTTATTCCAATTTGTAAACTTTTCTTAAGTTTTTTTTTTAATAAGTGCTGATCTCAGTTTAACTTCAACTTGTAAATTGCTATCAATTTCAACAAGTGTTAAACAATGATCTTGGTTTAACTTTAACTTGTAAATTGCTACAAATTGCAGCATGCGTTAAACAATGATCTTGGTTTAACTTTAACTTGTAAATTGCTACAAATTTCAACAAGTGTTAAACTTGTAAATTGCTACAAATTTCAACAAGTGTTAAACAATGACCTCGGTTTAACTTCAACTTGTAAATTGCTACAAATTTCAACAAGTGTTAAACAATGATCTCGGTTTAACTTTAACTTGTAAATTGCTACAAATTTCAACAAGCGTTAAACAATGACCTCGGTTTAACTTCAACTTGTAAATTGCTACAAATTTCAACAAGTGTTAAACAATGACCTCGGTTTAACTTTAACTTGTAAATTGCTATCAATTTCAACAAGTGTTAAACAATGATCATGGTTTAACTTTAACTTGTAAATTGCTACAAATTTCAACAAGCGTTAAACAATGATCTTGGTTTAACTTTAACTTATAAATTGCTACAAATTTCAACAAGTGTTAAACTTGTAAATTGCTACAAATTTCAATAAGTGTTAAACAATGACCTCGGTTTAACTTCAACTTGTAAATTGCTACAAATTTCAACAAATGTTAAACAACGATCTCGGTTTAACTTCAACTTGTAAATTGCTACAAATTTCAACAAGCGTTAAACAATGACCTCCATTTAACTTCAACTTGTAAATTGCTACAAATTTCAACAAGTGTTAAACAATGACCTCGGTTTAACTTCAACTTGTAAATTGTTAAAAATTTCAACAAGCGTTAAACAATGACCTCGGTTTAACTTCAACTTATAAATTGCTACAAATTTCAACAAGGGTTAAATAATGATCTCAGTTTAACTTCAAGTTCTAAATTTCTACGAATTTCAACAAGGGTTAAACAATGATCTCGGTTTAACTTCAACTTGTAAATTGCTACAAATTTCAACAAGCGTTAAACAATGAACTCGGTTTAACTTCAACTTGTAAATTGCTACAAATTTCAACAAGTGTTAAACAATGACCTCGGCTTAACTTCAACTTGTAAATTGTTACAAATTTCAACAAGTATTTAAACAATGATCTCAATTTAACTTCAACTTGTTAATTGCTACAAATTTCAATAAGTGTTAAACAATGATCTTGGTTTAACTTCAACTTGTAAATTGCTACAAATTTCAACAAGTGTTAAACAACTTTGTCTTCTCTTGCCCCCTAATGTGAACCTGAGTTCCACTTGGGTTCTCATTATTCATGTCTCCGAGAAACCACATTATGCATTTTTATCAGTCATAAGAGTTAAAGAATTCTGCTAAGATTTTATTGGTCACGTCGGTAAGAAAAACAAGTAACATCTAATGATAGAAAAATTTCAAATTACAAGTGTTCCAAGGTCTTGGCAATGCTTTGCCCTCATTATCTTCAAGCCGATATGCCCCATTTCCCAATACCGAAGTGATTCTGTAGGGTCCTTATCAATTTGGGCCAAGTTTGCCCTCCCTGGGATCCTTCTTGTTGCCGACGACTTTTCTCAGGACTAGGTCGCCGACTTGGAACTCCCTTGGATTAACCTTCTAGTTATAAGCTCTGGCAAGCTGTTGCTGGTATGCTGCAAGCTGTGTTGCAGCTTTCTCTCTTCTTTCTTCTATAAGATCCAGATCTCGAGCTAAGAGTATATCATTAGTCCCGTTCTCAACTCCCTGGGTTCTGATCCCTGGGATGCCGACCTCCAGTGGAATGACTGCTTCTGTGCCATAAGCCACGGCAAATGGGGATTCCCCTGTAGATCTTCTCGGCGTAATCCGATATGCCCAGAGTACATTGGGCAATTCGTCTACCTACTTTCCTTTTGCTGCCTGCAGCCTCTTCTTTATCCCATCCAAAATTACTTTGTTGGATGCTTCCACTTGCTCATTGCTTTGGGGAAAACTTGGTGTTAAAAAGTAGTTCTTGATCTTGAACTTTGTACAGAAGCTCTTAATTAGCTTACTGTCAAACTGTGTTCCATTGTCGGCAACAATTGCTCTTGGAATTCCGAATCTGGTGATGATGTTTCTCCATACGAAGTTCTTGACATCCACATCTCGGATCTTGGCAAGAGGTTCTGCTTCTATCCACTTTATGAAGTAATCTGTTGCTAGCAGCAGGTACTTCCTTTGCCCAGTTGCTTGGGGCAATTGCCCAACGAGATCTATGCCCCATTGGGCAAATGGCCAAGGACTGGACACAGGGTTCAGGTTAGCAGCTGGCTGGTGTATTAAAGATGCAAACCTTTGGCATTGTTCACACTTCTTCACGTAGGCTTTTGCATCTTTTTGCATGTAGAGCCACCAATACCCCTGGGTAATGGCCCTGTGAGCTAGCGATCTGCCCCCAGCGTGGCTTCCACAAATTCCTTAATGAATTTCATATAAAAAATCTTCAACCTGCAAAGGGTGTACGCACCTTAAAAGGGGTCCAGTGAAAGACCTTCTGTAGAGATGTCCTTCTGCTGTCAGACTGAATCTTGCCGACTTCAATCTGACCTTGTGTGCCTCCTTGTGGTCTTCTGGCAGCTTTCTTTCTTTCAGGAATGCAACAATTGCATCCATCCAGCTTGGTCCTATGTCCACACATATTACTTCGTGCTCTGTGGTCGGCGGTTCTATGCTCGGGCCTGACAAATAATCAATCATTATTGTCCTTATTTTTCCAGTTTGTATCGAACTTGCCAGGTTGGCCAATACGTCAGTGTGGCTGTTATCATCTCGGCTAACCTAAAGAAGTCGGCAGTTCTGAAATAAGGCCGCCAATCTGATGACCTCTTTTGCGTAGACTAACATCATTTCATCTCTTGTTGCAAACTCGTCCGTTGTTTGGTTGACTATAAGTTATGAGTCACAAAAGACTATTACCTCATCTGCTTCTGCTGCTGCTACCAGCTTTAGTCCAGCAATCAATGCTTCATATTCTGCCTCATTGTTTGAGGCCTTGAACCCCAATCGAATGGATTGTTCTAATATCTCTCCATCTGGAGATATTAGTACTACTCCTGCCCCCACTTCCTGTCTGTTTGAACTCCCATCAACGAACAGTCGAAAGGAGTCGCCGATGTAAATGCTGCAGGGTCTGAGTTTCTCTTCTTTCCTTTGTTATGTTGCATTCGGATGTGCTTCTTTCTCCTTGCTTAGGCATTGCTCTTCTCGGCTCAACGGAACCCGGTGTGCGATGGATTCTGGTGTGAACTCGACCACGAAGTTGGCCAAAACTTGGCCTTTGATTGTTGTTCTTGGCCTGAACTCCAGGTCATACTGGCTCAAGGCTACTGCTGTAACAACCCTCACCACTGTTTACTGATAAACTACCGATTACTGCTAAACTGAGACTGATTATGATTGATAACTAAAGTAATTGAACTGATTGAAAGACTGAACTGATTGACTGAAATCTGAAACTGACTGATTGAGTATATCTGTTTGAATTGCATTATCTATTAGTTTGACTGTTTGATTATCTATTCATGTTTTATGTTTAAATTGCAAATTGAAGGCGTTATCGGCGGCCGAACCAAAAATCGATTGATGTTTTAGGATCATTGGAATTTATGTGAATTTATGGTGTAATTATCTAAAAATCGATTTGGTACAATTAAAATTAGATTAAATATTGATAAATTACATAGTTTGACTTAATTACATTAGTGCCACTTAGTGGCCACTACCTTACACATTTTGAGACTTGTATACACATTGAATCAAAACATTCCATCAATCCATTCTCCTTGTTATTGCCGACCATAGAGAGAAAGAAACTAGAAGAGTTGATTTCAACTTGTTTCATTGTGAATTGGCTTGAATCTTGGTAGAATTGAAGGTTGATAGCAACATTAACCCATAATCCAAGACCTAAGGTAGATCATTGACCTTCTTCATTGTGTATTTGAGTTTATTCTTGCATGATTGATGGGTCTTTAGTGATCTAAGGCTTGAATTGGTTCAATAGTGTTGAATTATAGCTCAATTGTTGCATGCGTGTGCATATTGAGAAGTTTTGAGGTTGTAATTCATCATTCCTCACTTGCATGTCTATATTTTGAGAGTAGACCATGAATTCATCATGTTTTTGTAAGAATTGGCTCACTAGAGCATGAAATTGAAGCTTAGAATTGAGTTAAACTCATGCATGTTCATTTGAGATCATATTCATGAATATTGGTTTGAAATTGAGTTGTTTGAAACACCCTTGGGCCTTGATTTTACAAATTGAGCTTTGAATCATGTTATTCTATGTATTTACAAATGTTTTACAGGAAAAGGGCCCAAAGGAATTGAATTTGATGCATTGAAACTTGGTTTTGAGCTTGAAGTTCAAATCTAGAATTTCCAGAATTTGGACTCACGCTCGAGCGGAGTCACTGGTGCTCGAGCGTGAAATTCGTGCTCCCAGTACTTTGCACTGTTTTGATGTTCGGTCGAGCGGAATAGTTGACGCTCGAGCAGGACCTTGTGTTTCACGCTCGAGCGGCTATCGAGCACCCATCAGGCGTGATTTTCACACATCCAGTACTTTTGCCCTGTTTTGCAGAACGCTCGAGCAGGAAAGTCTACGCTCGAGCAGAAACCTTTGTCTGCATTCACGCTCGAGTGGAGTAACCTACGCTCGAGCGGATCCCCTGTTTTCTGAAAATTTTGAAAATGTTTTCTGAATGCATCTTTGCATCCTGATCCCATCCTAGGCATTCTTGGCCTAGTTTAAGGCATCTTAATGAGGATATAGATGTAGAACACATCGAGGCAAATTAGGGATTAAGTTATTTTCTTTCCCAACTGTGTAGCTTAGTGTGTGTTCAATCTGTGACTGTGTAGATTTGGCATCTGGGGACGCGCTCTAGCTTTACTGTAGCCCAGAACTCTGTGAGTAACAACTGTGTAAAGATATGTTCAAAATGATTATCTTCTGAACAATCGAATTGTACTGTTTTCTGAACTGATACTGTTAACTGAATGAATGTATGTCCTATATATTCTGAACTGTATTGTAGCATCCTTAGCAACTACTATTTACTGTTACTGTTACTGTTACAGAGATCTCTGTCGGTTCCCTCATTAAAACCACTACTGTTTACTGATTGATGGCCATCATTGACTATTCGGTCTTTCAAGACCTACTGTTTACTGTATTGCTATGCTAAAGGATGTACCACATATGACTGTACTAACTGAACGACTGAAATACTGATTTAATGAACTGTTTTCATTACTGTAAGGACATTCATTCCAAACCTCTTTACGCATTATGTTATTCACTGGGCTTTAGCTCACTGCTCATATATATATGTAGGTGTACAGGCACCAGACCACGGCTAGAAGCGTCGGGGTAAACTCCAGTTTTGTCAAGCCAACCACTGTGCCTCACTGCGAGGTTCCAAGCCTGCCAAGCTATGGCTTAGGGGTGTTTTAATTTCCCCCGTCTGTCTCTGTAACTGTTTTGCTTACTATATAGACTGTATAGACTGTTACTGTACTGCTTAATAGGGATTATGTCCCTGAACTGAATGATTGTATATATATATATGTACATACTGTTTTGTACTGTTTATATATATGTATGAAAAGTCTTTTTGCATACAGACTGTCACAGCTCATTAAACATTGTTTATTTACTGTATTGGCTTCCGCCAGCCCCTGCACTCTATTTTACTGTATTACTATTAAGCAGGCCTTCGGTAATCTCGGATTACTGGCCAGTTATGGTGCTAAATCTATAGCGGCGGGTTTGGGTCGTGACAGAGTGGTATCAGAGCGATACTGTAGACGTCCCCAAACGCCCCGGGAGGAACGAGCTCCCGTTCTGTTCATTTGGGGTCACTACAGCTCGAACTCTCAAATCGTCACGGATCTTAATCTGAACCAAAGAGTCCAAATCCGGCAAATCGTTTTGAGAAAACAGATTTTTGAAAGAAGTGCCAAACATGGACTGCTTTGCCAGATACAGAGTCGCCACCTAAATGTTTTATTTGGGGAAATTTCGGAAACCCTGACTCGTTTGCCTAAAGCCACGTGTCCGTCATCACCAAAGTTGCCTCAGCTCGGGAACTTGGGTACGATTGGGGAAGGTCACTTCGTGAGCACCCCCGCTCGCCCGATCAAAGATCGGCCTCTACTAACCATGATATCTAGTTTTGAAAACATTGTGTGTTCTTATTCCGGTTATTAGCCTAGATTTACTATGTGATGCGCACAGCACACAAGTATAGACTGGGTCATCTGAATTGGAATAAAACATTTCATGTTTGTCTTTGAAAGATGGTTTGCTACTCGCAAGTAGGCTTAAAATGCAGATTTTGCCACCCTCAGGTGGGCTTAGGAAAAGATGGTTTTGCCACTATCTAGTGGGCTTAAAACTCACAGTCAATGATTTGTTCCAATCCAAATAACCCAACCTTCACCCACAGGCATTCAGGCAGTTATATCACATAAGCAAATAGCCTCATGGTAAGCATGCTATTCATGGCAGTCACTCACACGCATGCAAGGATGCTAAAGCATAAAACTCACCGAGTACTCCAAGCCAAAACAGAAACTTATTAGAAATCCATGTATGATCCTAATTATACAAAAATGCCTAATGCAACACATGCAAAATGCAACTATAGCAGGCTCGTGTAGCACGTCCGCGAGGGACCCCGCTACAGTTCGGACTCGATTTGTGTCACGGTTCTTAATCTGAACCAAAGAGTCCAAATCTGGCAAATCGTTTTGAGAAAACAGATTTTTAGAAAAGAAGAGCCAAACATGGACTGCTTTGCCAGATACAGAGTCGCCACCTAAATATTTTAAAATGGGGGAATTTAGAAAACCCTGACTCGGTGCCGAAGGCCACATGTCCGTCATCACCGGAGTTGTCTCGGCTCGGGAGCTAGGGTACGATCGGGGAAGGTCAGCTATGAGCACCCCCTCTCGCCCGATCCTAAGATCGGCCTTTACTAACCGTGATATCCGTTTTTGAAAACTTTATATGTTCTTATTCCATTTATTAGCCTAGAAACACTATGTCATGCGCACAGCAAACAAGTATAGACTAGATTGCCTAATTTGGAAAGAAGCATTGCATATCCGTTTGTTTTGGAAAAATACTTTGGAATTTGCTACTCCCAAGTAGGCTAAAATACGGATTTCAACGAGTTTTTCCAACTCAAACAATCCAACCTTCATCCACAGGCATTCAAATAGTTTAACACATAAGCATCTAGCCACATGGTAAGCATGCTATCATGTTAACATTCACACGCATGTGAGATGCTAAAGCATAAATACTTACATCGTACTCTGTACCAAAACAATAAACTAGTTAGCAAACATGCGTGATCCTAGTTCATGTTAAGTTCCTAATGCATCACATACAGAATGCAATTAGAGTAGGCTCGGCTAGTCTATAAATGACATGTGAAAATGCACAAGTAGCATGTATTCAAGTTAGATTTGAAATACTTATGCAGTTAGTATGATGCGCTGAGCCTGGTGCATGCAATACTGATGAATGATGCACGCATGCATAGCATAAGGTATGCTAAAGTAAACATGTCCTAATACTAACCATCAAAAGCAGGTAAGTAAAAGGGAGAAAGAAGTGGGGGTTGGAAGACATGCACACACGCACCCACACTTATTACAAGTTTGCCCTCGCTCGGAGGGACCAAAAGAATTATACAATCCGAATGATAAATCGACTATCCTAGCTAATTAATTATTACAAACCCTTAATTAATTAACAAAATAAATGCAGCAAGAAGGTGGCCGCAGCCCTGCCTTGGGATGCTTGAGTGATGCATGCTCGGATCCGTCTCGCCCGGAAAGCCCGTACCATAACACTGCCACCTCTGTTTATACTGCCCTGTCTCTCTGAAAATTGCCGAAACTCCAGGACAGGTTCCTTGCATGCTGCAGAGCACCACCGGCTAGGGGAAATTCCCACCGGCAGTTCACAACTTCCATCGGCTGTTTATTGGGTCACCGGCATTTCAAAAAGTGCCGGTCGGCACTAAATTCTGTCGGTCGGCAGAAGCTCCCTGTAGAAGACAGTTTTGACAACAACAGAGAATAGACAGCATATGGCATAGGATTTCAGGCACATGTATGCATGGACACACTCCCTATCATGTAATGGACTCAAGGGAACATGGCCCTCGACCCTCGGGCCACCAATCACGCATTTCGATGCATAATGGCCAAAGGGTCAAGTATGCATTAAAATGTCAAATGCAATGCACACAAAACATACAAGGGACCCAACCTCAATCATGGTTGGTCAAGAGGCGAGGCAATGCACAACAATGCACATGCGACCTAAGCATGCAAGCAAACAGACAAACATGCAATATAACTACATGGCACACACAATGCTGACAACATAACATGCACAACGTATTAAAACATGGCATACACAATGCAAGATGGACTTACACCAATGTGAGTGGACCTCAGCCGCACCCACATCAGTGGCCATAAGATGAAAATGAAGTGCCTCGAAATGCGTGCACACGGGTACGCAAACCGAGGCAATGGCATATGCAATGCAATGGCATGGAAAATGATATGCAAACATGCTAATGGGATTTCAGCACTGAAATGTGGGGGAAAACAGCCCCGAAATGAGGTGAAAGTACACCCGATGCATGGAATAGTCCCGAAACATGAATTTTGGCACCCGAAATGGCCTATAGCTATACCAAACATGCACAATATGGACATGCAATGAATAGAAAGTAGCAAGGCAGCCCCAAAATAAGCATTTTTCCAGTTCAAAGCATGGCCAAACAGCAAACATAAATAGGGAAAAACTAGTATGCGAAAATGACCCTAAATATGAGATTATGAAGCAACTCACAGCTGCTGACTCCAAACAGGTTAGGGCCCTTCAACAACATTGAAGAGGGGCCCAAAATATGCACATTTACAGAACTGTAAAAACCCCAAAAACAAACATAGGTATGTCTAAGCTCTTATGCAAGAAATGGGCCAAAAGGTGGCCAAAGAAGCAAGCATACAAAAAATTCATCAAACAGCCAAAGACCCTTAATGAAACATGACAAGGGGGTCAAAATATGGCTGTTTTTAGTTCGGACCAAAGTCCAAAAACAGCAACATCAGGGGCTGCCAAGGCATGCAAAAATGGGACCCAAAAGAGAATATAAAGGCAAGTATAGCATGGAAGTCCCAAACAGTGTTGAGCCCTTCTTCAATGTTGAAGAGGGGCTCAAAATAAGCCTACTTACAGTTTACATCATGCTCCAAAACAGATCACACACAGGCCAAAAAATACTATGCAAGATTATGGCATACAAGGGGGATAATGAAGTAAGTGCAAGATGGGGACCTCAAATGACAAAAGTTCCTTAATGAAACATGAAATAGAGCTCAAAATAAGCCTAGTTCTAGTTAGGGTCGGAGCCCAAAACAGCAAGCATATATGGCTAAGGAATGATACAACAATAAGCTCAAAAGAGAGGGAATGCTACTCACCCTTGAAGACCAAACTTTGATAGCTTCTTGGCTTGAGTTTGGTGACTCCTAGGCCTTGAAGAAAGACCTCCAGCTGCTGGAATGGAGGATGGAAGCCTTGTGCTATGGGGTGTAGTGCAAATGGAGCAAAGATCCTTACACTTTGAAGTTAGAAGGGAGAGATACAAAGGGAGAGATTGTATGTATCTCTCTGGAATTTTCAGAACCTTACACTTAGAGAGGGAGGTTCTCCTTTATAGGCAAAACAAAGTGTAAAGCTTCTTGAGGAAGCTTAACAAGGGTGCATATCCTCCATACACGTGTATGGAGGATCCAGTCTGTGCCCTCCAACTGGCACAGCTAGCATCCACTCAATCTGCAGAAAACTCCGGAAGGTCGTCGGCCAGCAAAAATGGCCGGTCAGCACAATAAATTTCCGGCCGGATAAATAGATTGCCGATAGGTGCTTCCAAGGTCAAAAAATGGTCGGTGGGTGTCTAGATTGAAGCCCCAGAAGTTAGCTTTCCAATGGCGCAAACCTTACATTAAAATTCGTTCTGTGTAAAACGTTATGCCCTTTTTGGTGAAGCCGCGCAGATTCGGTCCAACCGGGATGATGCCCAACTTCAGCTGCTCATATCTCTCCCACCCGGACTTGGCTTTAAGAGATTCTTGAGTGCAAAATGAAGCCCCGGGAGTAAGCTTTCCGACGGTGGTGGTCCCATAGCTAAATTCCAAGTGTACGGACAGATAAGCCCGATTTAGCGAGGGCTGCTCGACTTGCTTCTACCCGGATTCATGCCGAACTTCTCCCAAACTAATTTTTTCCTCTCCTTTCCTCTCTTCTTCAACTCCAAACCCCTAAACAAAGTGCTTTGAAGGATTTTCCTCTCTCCTTGCCGAAGAAACTGAACATTTGCCCTGCACACCTTTCTCCGCCAAGCAAAACATCAGTGGTGCCCAAGTCTTAAGGGCGGTCAAAAATGGGGTGTCTACAGCTCGGCTATTCTAAACATGGCACATGAGATGCAACAGCTAACAAGTGTTCAATTTGGAATTGAGAATACAATGCAGTTAGTATGATGCGCCGAGTCCGGTGCATGCAATACAGATGAATGATGCAAACATGTTGTCATACTGTATGCTAATTTCAACGTGTCCTAATCTAACCATCATAAGCGGGTAAATAAAAGGGAAGAAAGACGTGGGGTTGGGAGACATACAACACACACATGCACACTTATTACAGTTATGCCCTCGCGCAGAGGGTCCGAATAAATATACAGTCCCGAATAAAAGAATAGTACAGTCCAAATAAATATTGCAGTCCAAATGATGTACAAATTCCTAATTAATTAACAAATTAACTAAGAAAGCTATAAAAACTGGCATGCAAGCCAGGGACTGCCTTGATTCCGCTCCAGATGATGAATGATGCATGTCTGGGCTGCCTTGCACGGAAATCCACTGGGATGCCCCGATTAGCCTCTGTTTTGTAATTTTTCTTGGAAAGCGCGCCAAGTTCCGGAAGGTTGCCAATTCTTGATTTGCTACAACAGAGAGCAGGAAAGGGGCATGGCAATGTATTTTCACAAATGTATGCATGCCTTGATCCTCGTGCCACCAATCACGCATCTCGATGCATGATGGCCGAGGGGTCGAATTGCGCAACTCAATATAGAGTGAATTCACAAGTAAACATAACTAGACCTAACTCCATCATGGATAATCCGGAGTGTCGGTGACTTGGAATTGAGACACGTTCCGTCACTCGGAGTACGAAACATACCTCATTTCCCGTGCCCGGTTTAACCCCTATCCCAAGCACGATGCAATATGCATGATATGCATGAAATGCAACTAAGATACAACCTAGCATACACAATGCTATGAAATGGCATACACAATGCACGAGATAACATGGTATACACAATGCGCTAACATGCAACCTAGCATACACAATGCTATGAAATGAAATGGCATACACAATGCACAATGGACTTACACCAACACAAGTGGACCTCAGCCACACTCACATAGGAGGCCATTAGATGAAAACAAGACAACTCGAAATGCGTGCACGCATGCACGCAAACCGAGGACCGACCCTCAGGCACTGAAATGCCACTCTAATGAGACATGGCAAAGACATGGAATATGATATGCAAACATGCAAAAATCAGTAGCAAAATGAGGGGCAAAACAGCCCCGAAACAAGGCGAAATGACACCCGATGTATGGAATTTCTCCCGAAATGCAAAACTAGGTACATGAAATGGCTTACAGCTATACAAAGCATGCATAATTGGTACATGGAATGAAAAGACAGAAGCAAGGTAGCCCCAAGATAAGCATTTTTACAGTTCAAATCATGGCCAAACAGTAAGCACAAGTGGGACTAAATTATCATACAAAAATGGCTCCGCAAGGGAGGCAATGAAGCAAGTGGTAGATGCAAAGCCCAAACAGAAAAAGACTCTTCTACAACACTGAAGAGGGACCAAAAATATGACTACTTACAGTTTATGGAAACCCCCAAAACAATATACAAGTATGCTCAAAATGCCATGAAAGGTAGGGCCCAAAAGAGGTCAAAACAGAAAGTGTACAAAAAATTCATCAAACAGCCAAAGACCCTTAATGAAACATGACAAGGGGGTCAAAATATGGCCATTTTCAGTTCGGACCAAGGTCCAAAAACAGAAGAAAAATAGGCCAAAAAAAAACATGCAAAATGAGGCAAAAACATGGATTTCAAAGCAAGTAGCACATGGGGTATCTAAACGGTGATGAGCCCTTCTTCAATGTTTAAGAACGGCTCAAAAAAAGCTCACTTATAGTTTATGACATGCCCCAAAACAGATTACACATAGGCCAAAAATAACATGCAAGATTAGGGCCTAAAGGAGAGATAAAGAAGGAAGTGCAAGATGGGGACCTCAAATGACAAAATTCCCTTAATGAATCATGAAATAGAGCTCAAATAAATGGTACTTTAAGTTTTGGTTGGACCTCAAAACAGCAAGCAAAATGGCTAGAAAAATGTTACAAAATTAAGCTCAAAAAGAGGGAATTGACATTTACCCTTGAAGACCAACCCTTGGTTGCTTCTTGGCTTGAGAAGTGATGCCTCCTAGCTGCTGGAAAGCTCCCCAAGCTGCTGGAAATGGAGTAGTGGTGGTGATGCTAGGTAGTGATGAAGGAATGGTGCAAGGAACTTGGATGCTTGAGCTTGGAAGAGAGAGATTGAGGGAGATGTGTATACAAGGCTTAAGGCAAATTTTTTCCAACCCTTAGACAAATGCTGGAGGCCAGTTATATAGGCCAAAGAGGGGAAGAAAAGGAGGGAAAAAAATTGGGGGAAAACAAGCCAAGTTTCCCCCCAAAAGTTGTCCCCCCGGATACAGATTTTTGGGGGGAAAAAAGTATACAACTGTAATGTACTCACCCTGAGGAGCAAGGCCGGCCAGGTTTTGGAGCTGCAGGTGGCCGGCCGGCCACCCTCCATGTCCGGCCGGCCAGGGGTCAAAAGGGCCAAGGTGAATTAATGGCCGGCCACTACAAATTGGTGTCCTCCCAGATGCCCTCAACACAGCCCTGTGGTCAAAAATTGGCAACAGTGAACCAGGAGAGAGAACAAGCCATTTTTCAAAGGGGTTCAAAAGGTTCAGGTGGAATTACTGGCCGGCCATGTGATATTTGTGTCCTCCCAGGTGTGTACAACACAAATATGTGGTTTAGGGTTCAAGAAAATGGCCCAAGGGTGTTCAACATTGGCTTTGAAGTGAGGAAAATCGGGCGACGGAGGGCGATGAAGGGATAAAGTGGTTTCTAAAACAATTGCTGGCCTCCCACCCTTCTACGGCCTTCCTACCAATGAAACAGAGGTCCCTGCCAAAAATAAACTAAAACCAATGCAGAATGAAGGTTCGGGGGCCGAAACACGCAATTCGGGGCCCCGAAAACGGACTGTTAAGCACCGGGAGTGGTGTTCGACCACGAAGTCGGTCTCTCAGACCACAGTGTCCCTCAAAAGGGAGCAAATAAGAAGTATGCCAAAAATTGAAGCAAATGGAGATGGCTAAGCGGTCCCGAACCGAGGCACACGGGCAACGGTTCTGAAAAATCGGAAACCGGACTCCAAACGGGCAAAATGGCCTACGACCACAAAACGTAGCCTACGGCCACTGAGAGATGATCTACGAGACCTCACCCTCCCTTCGCGAAGAGAAAACAGAGAAAACCGAGCCTGGTTCGCAAACCGAGGCAAAGCACAAAAGAGTCCGGAAGTCCGGAGGCAAGGCTCGCAGCCGAGACTCTGAAACTTCTAAACGAGCACAAAATGCAATATCACCAAGTGCTCAACTGGTGACGTCTAAGTCTCAAGGTCGGTCAAAAATGGGGTGTCTACAGTTGCCCCTTTTTGACAGAACTCGAAAGTCATAAGTGACGGGAGTGAGTGTCAAAGCCCAGAGACGACCCATTTTTGACAAGGCCTAAGACTTAGACAAACATACAAAATAACACAGATGTGCCCGCAGGCAGGGGCAAAATGCAAAATGATGTGCAGAAATATTTTGAAGATTAGACTTATACGCTACGCGAAGTCGGTTTGATAATTGGACTTATACGCTACGCGAAGCCGGTTTTGAAAGTTGGACTTATACGCTACGCGAAGCCGAACATCACTCATGATCATGCAAAGAGAGCTGTAATGAAGCAATTATGCGAAATAAATGCAACATTTTAAGCGAATGCTAGGCAAGCAAGTAAACTCGAGCCAAACTACACCTCGTGCAAAAAGGATGGAAGAAAATTATGGAATTCTCACTGCGAATACAGTGTGCATGTGTGATAGACACACAGAGCGAACATGTGATTGATACACAAAAAGGTGAGCACAAAGTGTGATAGATGCACTAAGTGAACAAGTACGATAGATACACAAAACGGGAGTGTGTGATTGATACACAGAGCGAACGCGTGTGATTGATACACAAAGTAGGCATAGTGTGAGCGTGTGTGATTGATACACAAAGTGGGCAAAGCGAGTGTGTGATAGATACACTATTTGAGCAAAGTGTAATTGATATACAATGGGTAAAGTGAACAAAGTGTGATGGATACACTAAAGGTGAACACAAAGTGTGACAGATGCACTTAGTGAACAAAGTATGATTGATATACTAAATGTGAACACGAAGTGTGATAGATGCACTTAGTGAACAGGTATGATGGATATACTAAAAGGGAACACAAAGTGTGATAGATGCACTTAGTGAACGAGTATGATGGATATACTAAAAACGAACACAAAGTGTGATAGATGCACTATGTGAACAGAGTGTGATTGATATACTAAAAACGAACAAAAAGTGTGATAGATGCACTATGTGAACAAGTGTGATGGATACACAAAAGGTGATAGATGCACTATGTGAACAGAGTGTGATTGATATACTAAAAACGAACACAAAGTGTGATAGATGCACTATGTGAATAGAGTGTGATTGATACACTAAAAGTGAACACAAAGTGTGACAGATGCACTAGGTGAACAAGTATGATGGATACACAAAAGGTGAAGACAAAGTGTGATAGATGCACTTAGTGAACAAAGTGTGATTGATACACTAAAAGCGAACACAAAGTGTGATAGATGCACTATGTGAACAAGTGTGATGGATACACAAAAGGTGAACACAAAGTGTGATAGATGCACTATGTGAACAGAGTGTGATTGATACACTAAAAGCGAACACAAAGTGTGATAGATGCACTATGTGAACAGGTATGATAGATATACAAAGCGAGAGTATGTGATTGATACATAGTGTGAACGCGTGTGATTGGTACACAAAGTAGGCATATTGTGAGCATGTGTGATTGATACACAAAGTGTGATAGATGCATTGAGTGAACAAGTGTGACAGATACACTGAAGGTTGAGCACAAAGTGTGATAGATGCACTAAGTGAACAGCGTATGATAGATATACTAAAAATGAACACAAAGTGTGATAGATGCACAATGTGAGCAGAGTATGATTGATATACTAAATGTGAACACGAAGTGTGATAGATGCACTTAGTGAACGAGTGTGATGGATACACGGAAAATAAACGCAAAGTGTGATAGATGCACTATGCGAACAGAGTATGATTGATATACTAAATGTGAACACGAAGTGTGATAGATGCACTTAGTGAACGAGTGTGATGGATACACTGAAAGTTGAGCACAAAGTGTGATAGATGCACTATGTGAACATAGTATGATTGATATACTAAAAGTGAACACAAAGTGTGATAGATGCACTTAGTGAACAAGTATGATGGATATACTAAAAGCGAACACAAAGTGTGATAGATGCACAATGTGGGCAAAGTATGATTGATATACTAAATGTGAACACGAAGTGTGATAGATGCACTTAGTGAACGGAGTATGATTGATATACCGAAAATGAACACAAAGTGTGATAGATGCACAATGTGAGCAGAGTATGATTGATATACTAAATGTGAACACGAAGTGTGATAGATGCACTTAGTGAACAGGTATGATGGATTTACTAAAAGCGAACACAAAGTGTGATAGATGCACTATGTGAACAGAGTGTGATTGATACACTAAAAGTGAACACAAAGTGTGATAGATGCACTTAGTGAACAAGTATGATGGATATACTAAAAGCGAACACAAAGTGTGATAGATGCACTATGTGAACAGAGTGTGATTGATACACTGAAAATGAACACAAAGTGTGATAGATGCACTTAGTAATAGAGTATGATTGATATACTAAAAGCGAACACAAAGTGTGATAGATGCACTATGTGAACAGAGTGTGATTGATACACTGAAAATGAACACAAAGTGTGATAGATGCACTTAGTGAATAGAGTATGATTGATATACTAAAAGCGAACACAAAGTGTGATAGATGCACTATGTGAACAGAGTGTGATTGATATACTAAATGTGAACACGAAGTGTGATAGATGCACTTAGTGAACAGAGTATGATTGATATACTAAAAGTGAATGAAGTGTGATTGATACACTAAATAAATGAGGTGTGATTGATACACTAAGCGAACGAAGAAAGTGTGATAGATATACTAAAGAAATGAAGTGTGATTGATACACTAACTGAATGAAGTGTGATTGATACACTAAATAAAGGATCTCAAATGGAACTTCTTTGAATGAACCGTACATACAATATCGTGCATGAATGAGAAAGAAACTTGATAGATACAATGCAATACAATGCATGATGTTCAAGGAACGCAATAAACAAGCGTAACGGCACTTTAGAAAGCACCTCATGAGGTGAGTGGCGATAAACCGCTCTACTCTGACGGGGATCTCCCCTCGTGCTCTTCGAACACTTACCTTCAACTCACAGTACAAAGGCTCTGAAATACTGACAAGGATTCTTCACGTAGAACACTTTGGATGTTGCCTTTCTTCCTGATCACATTCACAACTTTCCCTATTCTCCAACGGGGTGACAGACTAGGTTGGTTCAGTATCCAGAATTGAGGTGCATACACGCTATCTCAACCTATGTGGCTTCCATACAGATTTCAAGCCGAGGACACGCCTCTGGGTATTTAAACTAGACTTTAGTCCCGGAAATCTCGAACCTTTACGTTCTAGGCATCAGCCATTCGAACTCTAGTTTCCACCATCGCAGTTGGTCTCCTAGGAACTCATTGCGAACACAGCCAAGATGCCTCTGGCAGGGAATGGTACTCAGGGAGAGCACTTTTGATCGCCATTCTGACTTGAGGCAGACTTGATCTTGAGCTTGAGGTAGAGGCGCACTCATACTTCGGAGCATTGGCAAGACCTGAAGAGGTACACACGGAATGTAGTCTCGGAACTTACCGAAGTTGAAACAAACTCAGATACCCGACATTTTCTCTTTTCTTTTGCTTTGCAGTCTGGAACCCATATAGCTTCAGATAGGTCCTGGTTTTATTGTTCCCACATGACCTGGGTTGAACCCTGCGGGTTTTTTTTTTATGAAAGAACAAATCTTGTTTTGCACAGATGTGGAGAACGGCACGGCACTCGGAGCACAAAACGATTTTATTTTTGAAATTGCGAGATGAGTTTTTGACCAAGTATTGAGCCTACGACTGAACATAGCAAAATGACTCAATAAGGAAATAAAAGGCACACAACCTAGACACATCGAGTAACACTCGAAACGACTCAAAACAAGAATCGAGATAAAACAAAAAGACACGACACTCAGACGTGCACAGGGAGCCTGTTTCACCGGGTAGTGTTTCTCACCCTTTCTCATTTGTGGTTCTCACATCACTCGGCCCTCAAGCTCTGTTTTTCTGAAAAATCCCTCTTCTCACTTTTCCTCTCATCGCACATCTCTCTATTCTTCAATCTCTCATTTTTCAATCCCTCCCCTGGGTGGTTGATGGATAAACAGCAAATTGTGGGCTCGTGCCCCTAGCATTCTGCTAGATTCTCTTTCTTCCGCTCACAACTAGTGAATTCCTCCCACGGAAGGGTTGCGCTACAACTGGGTGTGTAGCAAATCTGCAGCTAACATCAGTTGATGATGCTTTGCTGGGGAGTTTGGACGTGATAAGATCTGTCCAGATGATGGAGTGGAAAATCTTGCCCCATTCTAGTTCGTGCTTCGCACTTTGCTTGATACCTCGTTGCTTGGAGGATGTGAGAGCTTTCTGCCCTTTGTTGTGCCCTTTTCTGGCGAATACGGTGCCCTTTTCGACAAGTAGAGTGCCCTTTCCGGCAAGTATTTTGAAAAAGGGGAAAAGACAGAACACCTGACTCAACTATGCCCCCAGTTCATCATTTTGACCATTTTTTGTTTTTGCTTTCTACTAAAATAGTTTTGACCAACATGAGAGTTAGATTAATGCGCTTGTTCGATTTTCTGATTTAAAATCATGCAAGTTAGGCTATGAGCACTGTGAGTTTTCCTTTTTTGGGTCCAAGAAATGGTCCAGTTTTGAAAAATGGAGTACTTTTCGAGAAGATTAGTCAACCTCAGTAAAAATTCTCAAAAACTATTTTTGCAAACGACCACTGCTCAACGAGCACGGAACCTACTCTTGAGATGTACAACCTCGGACCCATAGCAATGGAAAATTGCCCCTTGTCTGAAGGACACTGCATGGCAACGGAAAGTTGCCCCTCGTTTGAAATGACACTGCGGCGTTTTGAATGGCAACGGAAAGTTGCCCCTTGTTTGGATAGCACCGCAGCGCATTATAGTCAGTCCTCAAAGCGACGAACACAACCAGACTCTCAGATACAGAGAAGACAAAGATGACCAAAACCATCGCATGGACACAATCGAATTTGAAGTGTTTTACGGCTGGACTTCAGAATGAAGTTGCCTACGTATCCCAAACATGGGAATCAAGCCTTACGTAGTTCGGGGTTAAGGTACACTCGGGTATTTAACCTCTCATTTTTAGGCTCTAACTTTTGCCAAGGCGCCCGTTGCGGGTTTTCGACCTTGCGAGCTTTGTTTTTCTTTTCTTTTCAATTCTTTTCTTCTTTTTTTGATATTATTTTCTTCTTTTTTCTTTTGTTGTTCTTTTTCTTCTTTTTCTTGCTCTAACTTTTGCCTAGGTCGCCCTTCCGGGTTTTCGGCCCAGCGAGCCTCTCAAGGGTAAAAGTGTAGCTTGGTCCATGCCAAATGGTTATAGGGTTTCAAAGCCATCCGTATCCAGGAGAGTGGCTGTTGATTTGCAAGAGGACTCATCTTCAGCTCTTCGAGCATGTCTGATATCTTTGCCCCTAGTTCGAGGGGTACTTCTGTTCTAGCTTTGCAAGCTTCTTCTGATCTTCTGATCTTTTTGATCTAACTTTCCTGGCCTCTTGTTCGAGGGCTGCTTCAAATCTGGCCACACAGGCCTCACATCGTAGTTGACCGTTGAACCTTCTGAATTCAAGTTCAACGTTTGGAAGCGAAGGGGTTGAGTCTCGAGGCTGAGAGCGATCCTAGGCTGCACAATCTCAAGAGCGATTCCACACAGGTCTTTGCAGGACCGCGCAAAACATTTTGTTTTTGAAAGTTTTTAGGAAAGCGACAAATCGCTTGCGCTAAAGATAGTGTGAAACTAGTCTGGATTAAGCCAGGGTCCTTCTCAGTACTTACGCTAACAAGCATGATTTCATTCATTAAGGGCTTAGCACGCCTCTCTTTCTCTCGAATGATCAAAGTTTTGCAAAACCCGAGGAATTCCTTCCTCTTCGTTTTCACCGCAGTGTTCGAAAAGTTTTAAAAAACTTAGGTCGATGCAATGAATTCAAGGCACAGAAAAGACACGGCTTCTAGTCAGATACTGCTATCTCAATTGGAATTTCTGGTACAATTGGCACAAGGCAGAAGCAAACACAAGAGTGTAAAAATCACTACTGTTTCATTCAAAATCTTTTGGTATCATTGGCTCCTCGGCAGAAACAGACTCACAAAGAAGCGAAAAGACAGATGCAAAACAAAATAATGATATCTGAGGTAACACCCCCGGAATCACCCGACTCCTACACAACAAGACTAACTCGATTCAACAAGACAGACTCAATAGGACTGACTCGACACAACGAGACAGACTCATTAGGACTAGCTCGATACAACGAGACAGACTCGACAGGACTGACCCAATATAACAAGACGGACTCAACAGGACTGACTCGATACAACAAGACAGACTCAACAGGACTGACTCGATACAACAAGACAGACTCAATACCCAAGTCAGAAAGTAGAATAAACAACATTCACAAATGCTCAAAATAGTGCGTGCCATCCATCACATCTGGAGTAAACTAAGCACCGCCGGTAAGTGGTTCATCCCTCGATCACATAAAAACACAGGTCCAGAGTACCCGGGGGATATCAGACCCTTCTGATGCTATGGTTCCAAGACTACTTAGCAAAAGGGAAAACTGACAGCATCTCAGCCCAACTTCACCAAAACAGATACGAGCATAGTAGGATGACTGTGTCCTCTACTAAATTCTGCCCCCAAAATTCTGCCTCAAATTTGATACCCTCAGGTAAAACTGATTCCCAAATACTGAACTGGTGCCCGCAGGCCTGATGCCCAAACTACTAAACTGGTGCCCGCAGGCCTGATGCCCAAACTTGTAGACTGATACATGCATTCCTATGGAGATGCACTCTAAAAGCACATAACAGATAAGTTAGAGCCAAAACACCCCTATGTTGGGGTAGGGTTTCCCTGTCCTATTTTGTCAGGAGCTAGGGTTTCACTACGCACGCAGTGGTTTCAAACAACCTAAATCGGGTAAGCAACCTGTCCTAGCTTGGAATGGTCACTATAGATTCCGAATATGCACTAGGTCGAATGGTCAAAAGGGTGCCCCGGTAAAACCGGGGTTTGTGTTCCCATACTGGCAGAGCCCACAACCGGTCAGCCTTATGGCCATGCCTTGACAAGACAAGCCTCCGGCAAACCGTTCAGGAATAACAGATGGCAAACACGGTGTCCTAGGCGCACCAATGCAAATGCAATGCAAAGAAACACATAAGTGTAGTCAAAACCAGATATCATGAGTTCGAGTTAAGTTCTCTAAATCCCTAGCAGAGTCGCCAGAAACTGTAGACGTCCCCGAACGCCCCGGGAGGAACGAGCTCCCGTTCTGTTCATTTGGGGTCACTACAGCTCGAACTCTCAAATCGTCACGTATCTTAATCTGAACCAAAGAGTCCAAATCCGGTAAATCGTTTTGAGAAAATGGATTTTTGAAAGAAGTGCCAAACATGGACTGCTTTTCCAGATACAGAGTCGCCACCTAAATGTTTTATTTTGGGAAATTTAGGAAACCCTGACTCGTTTACCTAAGGCCACGTGTCCGTCATCACCAAAGTTGCCTCGACTCGGGAACTTGGGTACGATTGGGGAAGGTCACTTCGTGAGCACCCCCGCTCGCCCGATCAAAGATCGGCCTCTACTAACCATGATATCTAGTTTTGAAAACATTGTGTGTTCTTATTCCGGTTATTAGCCTAGATTTACTATGTGATGCGCACAGCACACAAGTATAGACTGGGTCGTCTGAATTGGAATAAAACATTTCATGTTTGTTTTTGAAAGATGGTTTGCTACTCGCAAGTAGGCTTAAAATGCAGATTTTGCCACCCTCAGGTGGGCTTAGGAAAATATAGTTTTGCCACTATCTAGTGGGCTTAAAACTCACAGTCAATGATTTGTTCCAATCCAAATAACCCAACCTTCACCCACAGGCATTCAGGCAGTTATATCACATAAGCAAATAGCCTCATGGTAAGCATGCTATTCATGGCAGTCACTCACAAGCATGCAAGGATGTAAAGCATAAAACTCACCGAGAACTCCAAGCCAAAATAGAAACTTATTAGAAATCCATGTATGATCCTAATTATACAAAAATGCCTAATGCAACACATGCAAAATGCAACTATAGCAGGCTCGGCTATTCTAAACATGGCACATGAGATGCAACAGCTAACAAGTGTTCAATTTGGAATTGAGAATACATTGCAGTTAGTATGATGCGCCGAGCCCGGTGCATGCAATACAGATGAATGATGCAAACATGCTGTCATACTGTATGCTAATTTAAACATGTCCTAATCTAACCATCATAAGCGGGTAAATAAAAGGTAAGAAAGACGTGGGGTTGGGAGACATACAACACACACACGCACACTTATTACAGTTATGCCCTCGCGCAGAGGGTCTGAATAAATATACAGTCCCGAATAAAAGAATAGTACAGTCCAAATAAATATTGTAGTCCAAATGATGTACAAATTCCTAATTAATTAACAAATTAACTATGAAAGCTATAAAAACTAGCATGCAAGCCAGGGACTGCCTTGATTCCGCTCCAGATGATGAATGATGCATGTCTGGGCTGCCTTGCGCGGAAATCCACTGGGATGCCCCGATTAGCCTCTATTTTGTAATTTTTCTTGGAAAGCGCGCCAAGTTCCGGAAGGTTGCCAATTCTTGATTTGCTGCAACAGAGAGCAGGAAAGGGGCATGGCAATGTATTTTCATAAATGTATGCATGCCTCGATCCTCGTGCCACCAATCACGCATCTCGATGCATGATGGCCGAGGGGTCGAATTGCGCAACTCAATATAGAATGAATGAACATGTAAACACAACAAGACCTAACTCCATCATGGATAATCCGGAGTGTCGGTGACTTGGAATTGAGACACGTTCCGTCACTCGGAGTACGAAACGTACCTCGTTTCCCGTGCTCGGTTTAACCCCTATCCCAAGCACGATGCAATATGCATGATATGCATGAAATGCAACTAAGATACAACCTAGCATACACAATGCTATGAAATGGCATACACAATGCACGAGATAACATGGCATACACAATGCGCTAACATGCAACCTAGCATACACAATGTTATGAAATGAAACGGCATACACAATGCACAATGGACTTACACCAACACAAGTGGACCTCAGCCACACTCACATAGGAGGCCATTAGATGAAAACAAGACAACTCGAAATGCGTGCACGCGTGCACGCAAACCGAAGACCGACCCTCAGGCACTGAAATGCCACTCTAATGAGACATGGCAAAGACATGGAATATGATATGCAAACATGCAAAAATCAGTAGCAAAATGAGGGGCAAAACAGCCCCGAAACAAGGCGAAATGACACCCGATGTATGGAATTTCTCCCGAAATGCAAAACTAGGTAAATGAAATGGCTTACAGCTATACAAAGCATGCATAATTGGTACATGGAATGAAAAGATAGAAGCAAGGTAGCCCCAAGATAAGAATTTTTACAGTTCAAAGCATGGCCAAACAGTAAGCACAAGTGGGACTAAATTATCATACAAAAATGGCTCCGCAAGGGAGGCAATGAAGCAAGTGGTAGATGCAAAGCCCAAACAGAAAAGGACTCTTATACAACACTGAAGAGGGACCAAAAATATGACTACTTATAGTTTATGGAAACCCCCAAAACAATATACAAGTATGCTCAAAATGCCATGCAAGGTAGGGCCCAAAAGAGGTCAAAACACAAAGTATACAAAAAATTCATCAAAAAGCAAAAGACCCTTAATAAAACATGACAAGGGGGTCAAAATATGGCCACTTTCAGTTCGGACCAAGGTCCAAAAACAGAAGAAAAATAGGCCAAAAAAAACATGCAAAATGAGGCAAAAACATGGATTTCAAAGCAAGTAGCACATGGGGTATCTAAACGGTGATGAGCCCTTCTTCAATGTTTAAGAACGGCTCAAAAAAAGCTCACTTATAGTTTATGACATGCCCCAAAACAGATTACACATAGGCCAAAAATAACATGCAAGATTAGGGCCTAAAGGAGAGATAAAGAAGGAAGTGCAAAATGGGGACCTCAAATGACAAAATTCCCTTAATGAATCATGAAATAGAGCTCAAATAAATGGTACTTTCAGTTTTGGTCGGACCTCAAAACAGCAAGCAAAATGGCTAGAAAAATGTTGCAAAATTAAGCTCAAAAAGAGGGAATTGACATTTACCCTTGAAGACCAACCCTTGGTTGCTTCTTGGCTTGAGAAGTGATGCCTCCTAGCTGCTGGAAAGCTCCCCAAGCTGCTGGAAATGGAGTAGTGGTGGTGATGCTAGGTAGTGATGAAGGAATGGTGCAAGGAACTTGGATGCTTGAGCTTGAAAGAGAGAGATGGAGGGAGATGTGTATACAAGGCTTAAGGAAAATTTTTTCCAACCCTTGGACAAATGCTGGAGGCCAGTTATATAGGCCAAAGAGGGGGAGAAAAGGAGGGAAAAAAATGGGGGGAAAACAAGCCAAGTGTCCCCCCAAAAGTTGTCTCCCCGGATACGGATTTTTGGAGGGAAAAAAGTATACAGCTGTAATGTACTCACCCTGAGGAGCAAGGCCGGCCAGGTTTTGGAGCTGCAGGTGGCCGGCCGGCCACCCTCCATGGCCGGCCGGCCAGGAGTCAAAAGGGCCAAGGTGAATTAATGGCCGGCCACTACAAATTGGTGTCCTCCCAAATGCCCTCAACACAGCCCTGTGGTCAAAAATTGGCAACAGTGAACCAGGAGAGAGAACAAGCCATTTTTCAAAGGGGTTCAAAAGGTTCAGGTGGAATTACTGGCCGGCCATGTGATATTTGTGTCCTCCCAGGTGTGTACAACACAAATATGTGGTTTAGGGTTCAAGAAAATGGCCCAAGGGTGTTCAACATTGGCTTTGAAGTGAGGAAAATCGGGCGACGGAGGGCGATGAAGGGATAAAGTGGTTGCTGAAACAATTGCTGGCCTCCCACCCTTCTACGGCCTTCCTACCAATGAAACAGAGGTCCCTGCCAAAAATGAACCAAAACCAATGCAGAATGAAGGTTCGGGGGCCGAAACACGCAGTTCAGGGCCCCGAAAACGGACTGTTAAGCACTGGGAGTGGTGTTCGACCACGAAGTCGGTCTCTCGGACCACAGTGTCCCTCAAAAGGGAGCAAATAAGAAGTATGCCAAAAATCAAAGCTAATGGAGATGGTTAAGCAGTCCCGAGCCGAGGCACACGGCCAACGGTTCCAAAAAATCGAAAACCGGACTCCAAACGGGCAAAATGGCCTACGACCACAAAACGTAGCCTACGGCCACTGAGAGATGATCTACGAGACCTCACCCTCCCTTCGTGAAGAGAAAACAAAGAAAACCGAGCCTAGTTCGCAAATCGAGGCAAAGCACAAAAGAGTCCGGAAGTCCGGAGGCAAGGCTCGCAGCCGAGACTCTGAAACTTCTGAACGAGCACAAAATGCAATATCACCAAGTGCTCAACTGGTGACGTCCGAGTCTCAAGGTCGGTCAAAAATGGGGTGTCTACAGATACTTACCACGAGTTATACCGCACACACGTGTCCAAGTGAGCTATAGGATGTCCTAGAAAAGCGATTAGGGCATTACATGAGCATGTTAAGTGTGTGGTTATGACATGACGGAATATATGCTAATGTGTTAACTTGTTTAAACAAATGACTGCCTATGTTGATAACTGTTATAACTGCCTATAGTGAAATGGATAATGCAAGAACTACAAATGAATCTGAATCCTCATCCTCTGAGGCAAGAATGACAAGACTGGAAAGAATGATGGAACTAATAACTGAAAGACTAGATCAACAACTGAACCAACAGCCCCCACCTCCTCCTCCGATACAGCCGGAACAGAATGTGAATGTTAATGATGGGGACATAATTGCTCTTACCCAAAAGTTCAGCAAAATAAAACCGCCATCCTTTCAGGAAGGCCTTGAACCGTTAAAAGCTGAAGCATGGGTTCTTGAGACTGGAAAGTTATTTGAGGTGTTTCCGTGCTCTAAAGCACATAAAGTACTGTTAGCTACCTTCACCTTGCAAGAAGAGGCTAGAAGATGGTGGATGCTTATCCGTGATGACAACACTGTTATGACTTGGGCTTAATTCAAAGCAGCCTTCTTTGAAAAGTATTTCCCTCAGTGTGCCAGGGATAGGAAAGTAACTAAATTTGAACAGCTGAGATAGGGCACAATGTCCGTTGCTGAATATGAAACAAAGTTTACTGAACTTGCCCGTTATGCACCACACATGATGGACACTGATTACAAGAAGGCTAGAAAGTTTGAAGGCGGCCTTAATGTTGCAATTTTGGAAAGGATAAATGTTTTGAAGTTACCAAACTATGTAAATGTTCTTGACTGAGCTTTGATGGCTGAATCGAATATTGAGGCACTGAAAACTGAAACACCAGCATCTGAATGGCGTGGTAAAAGGCAGGGTTTTAAATTCAAGAAAGGCAAGCATAACTGTAGACGTCCCCGAACGCCCTGGGAGGGTGAGTCCCGTTCTGTTCATTTGGGCTCACTACAGTTCGGATTCTCAAATTGTCACGGTTCTGAATCTGAACCAAAGAGTCCAAATCCGGCAAATCGTTTTGAGAAAACAGATTTTGAAAGAAGTGCCAAACATGGACTGCTTTGCCAGATACAGAGTCGCCACCTAAATGTTTTATTTTGGGGAAATTTAAGAAACCCTGACTCGTTTGCCTAAGGCCACGTGTCCGTCATCACCAAAGTTGCCTCAACTCGAGAACTTGGGTACGATTGGGGAAGGTCACTTCGTGAGCACCCTCGCTCGCCCGATCAAAGATCGGCTTTTACTAACCATGATATCTATTTTTGAAAACATTATGCGTTCTTATTCCGGTTATTAGCCTAGATTTACTATGTGATGCGCACAGCATACAAGTATAGACTGGATCGCTTGAATTGGAACAAAACATTTCATGTTTGTTTGTTTGAAAATGGTTTGATGGTGCTATCCGCAAGTAGGCTAAGACGTGGATTTGTCACCCTCGGGTGGGCTTAGAAAAACATGATTTTGCCACTATCTAGTGGGCTTAAAACTCACAGTGAATGAATTGTTCCAACCCAAATAATCCAACCTTCACCCGCAGGTGTAGACACCCCATTTTTGACTGACCTTAAGACTTAGACATCACCGATTGAGCGCTCGGTGACGTTGCATATCGTGCTCGTTCAGAAGTCTCAGAGTCGCGGCCGTGAGCCCTGCCTCCGGATTTCCGAACCCTCTTCTGTGCCTTGTCTCGGTTTGCGAACCAAACTTGGTTTTCTCTATTTCTTTTCCTGAGGGGAGCGAGAGGTCCCGTAGACCATCTCTCAGTGGCCGTGGGCTACATTTGGTGGCCGTAGACCATTTTGCCCATTTCGGAGCCCGGTTTTCGGTTTTTCGGGACCGTTGGCCGTGTGCCTCGGTTCGGGACCGCTTAACCATCTCCGTTTGCTCTAAATTTTGGCATACATCTTATTTTCTCCCTTTCAAGGGACACTGGGGTCTGAGAAACCCACTTCGTGGCCGAACGCCACTTTCGGTGCTTGGCAGCCCTTTTTCGGGACCCCGAACTGCGTGTTTTGGCCCCCGAGCATTCGTTTTGCATCGATTTTCGTTCATTTTTGGCAGGTGCCTCTGTTTCATCACCAAGAAGGTCACTGGAGGGTGGGAGGCCAGCAATTATCTTGGCAACCAGTTATATTCCATTTTCGCCCTCCGACACCCGTTTTTCTCACTTCCGAGCTAATGTTGAACACCTTGGAGCCATTTTCTTCAACCCCAAACCACATATTTGTGATGTACACACATGGGATGACCCTAAAAGTTGGTGGCTGGCCAGAAACTCCAATTGAACCTTTTGAACCCCTCCTAAAAATGGCTTGTTCTCTCTCCTGTTTTAGAGTTTCCAAATTCGAACCACAGGGTTGTAATGAGGGGACCTGGGAGGCCACCTTTTTGTGGTGGCCGGCCACTAAAGCAAGTTGACCTTTTTGACCCCTAGCCGGCCGGCTAGGGGAGGTGGCCGGCCGGCCACCTGCAAGTCCAAAAGGTGGCCGGCCATGATCCTCTCAATTGGCACTTTACAGCTGTATAGCTGTTGTTCCCCAGAAACATCTATATCCGGGGGATATTTTGTGGGGGAAAGCCTTGGTCCTTTTCCCCCACCCTTTCCTTCCATGCTCCCCCTCCTTTTGGTCCCTATAACCAGCTGCAAGCATTGGTATTGGGGGTTAGAAAAAATCATCTTCAAGCTTGCATGCAAAAATCCTCCTCCATCTCTCTCATTTCCTTGAAAACCTCCAAGTCCAACACCACCATCTCTTCTACACAACCAACCCCCACCCTTCCATCCTCTATTCCAGAAGTTTGAAGGTGTTCTCCAAGGCCTAAGGAGCCACAAACTCAAGCCAAGAGGCAACCAAAGTCAAGCCTTCAAGGGTAAGTAGTATTTTTCCTTTTTTGAGCTTATTTTGGTATCTTTTCTTAGCCATATGTGCTTACTGATTTGAGCTACAACAAAAACTTAAAAGGTCATTTTTTTGAGCTCATTTTCTTGTTTCATTAAGGGCTCAACCCTGTTTGAGCCCCCCATCTTGCACTTGCTTCAATATCTTCCTTGAATGCTATTTTCTTGCATGCTTTGGCAGCCCATTATGCTTCCATTTTTGGGCATTTTACAGAACTAAAAATAGTCTTATTTTGAGCCCCTCTTAAACATTGAAGAAGGGCTCATCAGTGTTTGGGACCTCCATATGCCACTTCATGTTATATCCCTCTTTGGTCCCTTTTTCTTGCATGCTTTGGCAGCCCATTATGCTGCCATTTTTGGGCGTTTTACAGAACTGAAAACAGTCTTATTTTGGCCCATTCTTCATGTTTCATTAATGGCCTTTGGCTGTTTGATGGATATTTAGCATACTTTGTGCTTTGGCCATCTTTTGGCCCATTTCTTGCATAAGAGCTTATCCATATCTTTGTTTGATTTTAGGGTTTTTACAGTTCTGTAAATGTGCTTATTTTTGGCCCCTCTTCAATGTTGTTGAAGGGCCCTAACCTGTTTGAGGGCAGCAGCTGTGAGTTGCTTCATAACCTTACATTTAGGGCCATTTTTGCATGCTAGTTTTGCCCCGTTTCGGTTAGCTGTTTGGCCATGCTTTGAACTCTAAAAATGCTTATTTTAAGGCTTCCTTGCTTCTGTCTTTTCATTCCATGTATCAATTATGCATGCTTTGTATAGCTGTAGTTCATTCTATGCGCCTAATTTGCATTTCGGGAGAGATTCCATGCATCGGGTGTACTTTCGCCTCATTTCGGAGCTGTTTTCCCCACATTTCAGTGCTGAAATTCCATTAGCATGTTTTCATATCATTTTAGCCATGTTGCATTCTATATGCCATTTTAGCCATAATGAATCGCGTATGCCATTGCCTCGGTTTGCGTGCCCGTGTGCACGCATTTTGAGGCACTTCATTTTCATCCATCGGCCTCTTATGTGAGTGTGGCTGAGGCTCTCTCATGTTAGTATAAGTCCATGTTTGCATATGCCATTTTAGCCATATCGCATCGCGTATGCCATTGCCTCGGTTTGCGTGCCCGTGTGCACGCATTTCGAGGCACTTCCTTTTCATCCATCGGCCTCTTATGTGAGTGTGGCTGAGGCTCTCTCATGTTAGTATAAGTCCATGTTGCATTCTATATGTCATTTCCATGCCATTGCATTGCGTATGCCATTGCCTCGGTTTGCGTGCCTGTGTGCACGCGTTTCGAGGTACTTCCTTTTCATCTATCGGCCTCTTACGTGAGTGTAGCTGAGGCTCTCTCATGTTAGTATAAGTCCATGTTGCATTCTATATGCCATTTTAGCCATATTACATTGCATATACCATTGCCTCGGTTTGCGTGCCCGTGTGCACGCATTTCGAGGCACTTCATTTTCATCCATTTTCCTCTTATGTGAATCTGGCTGAGGCTCTCTCATGTTAGTGTAAGCCCATATCATATTTCCATGTCATTTGCATTGCGTATGTCATTTTCTCAGTTTGCGTGCCCGTGTGCACGCATTTCGAGGCATCTTTTTTTACAGCATAGTGCATACTAGGTTGTATCTTAGATCGCATTCTGTCATTTTCTCAATTTGCGTGCCCGTGTGCACGCATTTTGAGACATCTCTTTTTTCATAGCATTGTGCATACTGTAGACGTCCCCGAACGCCCCGGGAGGAACGAGCTCCCGTTCCGTTCATTTTGGGGTCACTACAGCTCAGGACTCTCAAATTTGTCACGGTTCTAAGTCTGAACCAAAGAGTCCAAATCCGGCAAATCGTTTCGAGAAAAATAGATTTTTGAAAGAAGTGCCAAACATGGACTGCTTTGCCAGATACAGAGTCGCCACCTAAATGTTTTTTAATGGGAAATTTAGGAAACCCTGACTCGGTGCCAAAGGCCACGTGTCCGTCATCACCAAAGTTGCCTCGGCTCGGGAACTTGGGTACGATTGGGGAAGGTCACTTCGTGAGCACCCCCGCTCGCCCGATCAAAGATCGGCCTCTACTAACCGTGATATCTATTTTTGAAAACATTGTATGTTCTTATTCCGGTTATTAGCCTAGGTTACTATGTGATGTACACAGCATATAAGTATAGACTGGGTCGCCCGAATTGGAACAAAACATTTCATGCTTGTTTATTTGAAAGATGGTTTGCTACTCGCAAGTAGGCTTAAAATGCAGATTTTGCCACCCGCAGGTGGGCTTGGAAAAGATGGTTTTGCCACTATCTAGTGGGCTTAAAACTTACAGTCAATGATTTGTTCCAATTTAAACAACCCAACCTTCACCCACAGGCATTCAGGTAGTTATATCACATAAGCATATTGCCTCATGGTAAGCATGCTATCATGGCATTCACTTACACGCATGTAAGGATGCTAAAGCATAAAAGTCACCGAATACTCCAAGCCAAAACAAAAACTCATTAGAAATCATGCATGAATCCTAAGTATACAGAAATGCCTAATGCAACACATGCAAGAATGCAAACTATAGCAGGCTCGGCTATTCTAAACATGGCATGTGAAATGCTACAACTAACATGTATTCAATTTGGAATTGAAAGTACGATGCAGTTAGTATGGCGCGCCGAGCCCGGTGCATGCAAAACAGATGAATGAATGCAAACATGCTATCATACTGTATGCTAATTGAAATATGCCCTAATCTAACCATCATAAGCGGATAAATAAAAGGGAGAAAGACGTGGGGTTGGAAGACATACAACACACACACGCACACTTATTACAGTTATGCCCTCGCGCAGAGGGTCCGAATAAATATACAGTCCCGAATAAAAGAATATTACAGTCCAAATATTACAGTCCAAATAATATACAAATTCCTAATTAATTAACAATTAAATAAGAAAACTGTAAAACTGGCGTGCAAGCCAGGGACTGCCTTGCTCCGATGAATGATGCATGTCTGGGCTGCCTTGCGCGGAAATCCACTGGAATGCCCCAATTAGCCTCTGTTTTGTGATTTTTCTTGGAAAGCGCGCCAAACTCTGGAAGTTTGCTGATTCTTCATTTTGCTGCAACAGAGAGCAGGAAAGGGGCATGGCAATGTATTTTCACGGATATATGCATGCCTCGATTCTCGTGCCACCAATCACGCATATCTATGCATGATGACAGAGGGGTCGAAATGTGCAACTCAATATAGAATGAATGCACGTGTAAACACAACAAGAACCTAACTCCATCATGGGTAATCCGGAGTGTCGGTGACTGGGAATTGAGACACGTTCCGTCACTCGGAGTACGAAACGCACCTCGTTTCCCGTGCCCAGGCTAACTCCTATCCCGAACACGATGCAATATGCATGATATGCATGAATGCAACTAAGATACAGCCTAGTATGCACAATGCTATGAAAATGAGATGTCTCGAAATGCGTGCACACAGGCACGCAAACCGAGAAAATGACAGAATGCGATCTAAGATACAACCTAGTTTGCACTATGCTGTGAAAAAGAGATGCCTCAAAATGCGTGCACACGGGCACGCAAATCGAGGTAATGACATACGCAATGCAAATGACATGGAAATATGATATGGGCTTAAATTAACATGAGAGAGCCTTAGCCACGCTCAAATAAGAGGCCGATGGATGAAAATGAAGTGCCTCGAAATGCGTGCACACGGGCACGCAAACCGAGGCAATGACATATGCAACGCAATGGCATGGAAATGGCGTATAGAATGCAACATGGACTTATACTAACATGAGAGAGCCTCAGCCACACTCACATAAGAGGCCGATGGATGAAAATGAAGTGCCTCGAAATGCGTGCACACGGGCACGCAAACCGAGGCAATGACATACGCAATGCAATGGCATGGAAATGACATATAGAATGCAACATGGACTTATACTAACATGAGAGAGCCTCAGCCACACTCACATAAGAGGCTGATGGATGAAAATGAAGTGCCTCAAAATGCGTGCACACGGGCACGCAAACCGAGGCAATGGCATACGCGATGCATTATGGCTAAAATGGCATATAGAATGCAACATGGCTAAAATGATATGCAAACATGCTAATGGAGTTTCAGCACTGAAATGTGGGGAAAACAGCCCCGAAATGAGGCGAAAGTACACCTGATGCATGGAATCTCTCCCGAAATGCAAATTAGGCGCATAGAATGAACTACAGCTATACAAAGCATGCATAATTGATACATGGAATGAAAAGACAGAAGCAAGGCAGCCTCAAAATAAGCATTTTTAGAGTTCAAAGCATGGCCAAACAGCTAACCGAAATAGGGCAAAACTAGCATGCAAAAATGGCCCTAAATGTAAGGTTATGAAGTAACTCACAGCTTCTGACCTCAAACAGGTTAGGGCCCTTCAACAACATTGAAGAGGGGCCCAAAATAAGCACATTTACAGAACTGTAAAAACCCTAAAATCAAACAAAGATATGGATAAGCTCTTATGCAAGAAATGGGCCAAAAGATGGCCAAAGCACAAAGTATGCTAAATATCCATCAAACAGCCAAAGGCCCTTAATGAAACATGAATAATGGGCCAAAATAAGACTATTTTCAGTTCTGTAAAATGCCCAAAAATGGCAGCATAATGGGCTGCCAAAGCATGCAACCAAAGAGGGATATAACATGAAGTGGCATATGGAGGTCCCAAACACTGATGAGCCCTTCTTCAATGTTGAAGAGGGACTCAAAATAAGACTATTTTTAGTTCTGTAAAACGCCCAAAAATGGAAGCATAATGGGCTGCCAAAGCATGCAAGAAAATAGCATTCAAGGAAGATATTGAAGCAAGTGCAAGATGGGGGGCTCAAACAGGGTTGAGCCCTTAATGAAACAAGAAAATGAGCTCAAAAAAATGACCTTTTAAGTTTTGGTCGGAGCTCAAATCAGTAAGCACATATGGCTAAGAAAAGATACCAAAATAAGCTCAAAAAAGGAAAAATACTACTTACCCTTGAAGGCTTGACTTTGGTTGCCTCTTGGCTTGTGTTTGTGGCTCCTTAGGCCTTGGAGAACACCTTCAAACTTCTGTAATGGAGGATGGAAGGGTGGGGGTTGGTGGTGTAGAAGAGATGGTGGTGTTGGACTTGGAGGTTTTCAAGGAAATGAGAGAGATAGAGGAGGATTTTTGCATGCAAGCTTGAAGATGATTTTTTCTAACCCCCAATACCAATGCTTGCAGCTGGTTATAAGGACCAAAAGGAGGGGGAGCATGGAAGGAAAGGGTGGGGGAAAAGGACCAAGGCTTTCCCCCACAAAATATCCCCCGGATACAGATGTTTCTGGGGAACAACAGCTATACAGCTGTAAAGTGCCAATTGAGAGGATCATGGCCGGCCACCTTTTGGACTTGCAGTTGGCCGGTCGGCCACCTCCCCTAGCCGGCCGGCTAGGGGTCAAAAAGGTCAACTTGCTTTAGTGGCCGGCCACCACAAAAAGGTGGCCTCCCAGGTCCCCTCATCACAACCCTGTGGTTCGAATTTGGAAACTCTAAAACAGAAGAGAGAACAAGCCATTTTTAGGAGGGGTTCAAATGGTTCAATTGGAGTTTCTGGCTGGCCACCAACTTTTAGGGTCCTCCCATGTGTGTACATCACAAATATGTGGTTTGGGGTTGAAGAAAATGGCTCCAAGGTGTTCAACATTGGCTCGGAAGTGAGAAAAATGGGTGTCAGAGGGCGAAAATGGAATATAACTGGTTGCCAAGATAATTGCTGGCCTCCCACCCTCCAGTGACCTTCCTGGTGATGAAACAAAGGCACCCGCCAAAAATGAACGAAAATCGATGCAAAACGAATGCTCGGGGGCCAAAACACGCAGTTCGGGGTCCCAAAAAAGGGCTGCCAAGCACCGAAAGTGGCGTTCGGCCACGAAGTGGGTTTCTCAGACCCCAGTGTCCCTTGAAAGGGATAAAATAAGATGTATGCCAAAATTTAGAGCAAACGGAGATGGTTAAGCGGTCCCGAACTGAGGCACACGGCCAACGGTCCCGAAAAATCGGAAACCAGGCTCCGAAATGGGCAAAATGGCCTATGGCCACCAAATGTAGCCCACGGCCACTGAGAGATGGTCTACAGGACCTCTCCCTCCCCTCAGGAAAAGAAACAAAGAAAACCGAGTCTGGTTCGCAAACCGAGACAAGGCACAGAAGAGGGTTCGGAAATCCGGAGGCAGGGCTCACGGACGCGACTCTGAGACTTCTGAACGAGCACGATATGCAACGTCACCGAGCGCTCAATCGGTGATGTCTGAGTCTTAAGGTCGGTCAAAAATGGGGTGTCTACAGTTGCCCCTCTTTGACAGAACTCGGAAGTCACAAGTGACGGGAGTGAATGTCAAAGCCTAGAGACGACCCATTTTTGACAAGGCCGAAGACTTAGACTAACATACAAAATAGCGAAGAAATGTGCCCGCAGGCATGCCCGCAAGCAGGGGCAAAATGCAACCGACAATGCAAGCAGCTGAACATTACTTATGATTATGCAAAGAAAGTTGTAATGAAGCATACCATGCAACAGTTTTTAAGCAAGAATGCAAAGCAACAACTATATTTCATGCAGTTAAGAATGCGGAGAATTGCTCAATTCTCGTCGCGTCTCACACGGAGAAGATACGATACCTGCGCGATTCGTCTGGTCACACCAGCCTCAAATGAACCGTACATACAATGTCGTGCCTGATGGTGCTGGGGATCTCCCGCTTCTTCTTGGTTGAACTGCAGGTACTACTTTTCTCCCTGACTATGGTCACAGCTTTCCCTATTCTCCAACAGGGTGACAGACTAGGTTGGATCAGTATCCAGAATTGAGGTGCATACAGATGCTATCTCAATCTATGGGGCTGCCATACAGATTTCAAGCCGAGGATATACCCCTGGGTATTTAAACCAGACTTTAGTCTCGGAAATCCCGAACCTTTGCGTTCTAGGCATAAGCCATTCGAACTCTAGTTTCCACCGTCTCAGTTGGTCTCCTAGGAACTCACCGCGAACACAGGCAGGTGGCTATACCAGACCACGGGAAGTCGTTCGGGCACGACAAACACCAAAGGAATTGCACCTTTAGAGGATTTAAGGTCTCCTAGACCGGGGTGAGTACACAGGACAGTGCGATTGAGGTGCGTGGAATAGTGCGAAGAGATGCATGCACAATGCAAGGCTTAGCACACAGCTTATGACACAATACTCTGCTTAATCTGGGCACACAGCTCTTTCGGGCACACAGCTCATTTCGGGCACGCAGCTTATTTTGGGCACATAGCTCGTTTTCGGGCACACAGCTCGACTCTGAGCACACAGCTCATTTTGGTTTGCATTTTTGAACACACAGCTCAAATACTTGAATTTCTGAACACGCAGCTCATACTCTTTGTCGTGATCGCGCAACTCACACTGATCGAGAGTTGAACACGCAGCCCAAACATTGATTTTCTGAACAAACAGTCCAAATTGAAGGTGAACACGCAGCCCATACTGATTGAAAGTTGAACACGCAGCCCAAACTTTTAAATTTTCTGAACACACAGCCCAGATTGATGGTGAACACACAGCACACCCTGATTGAAAGTTGAACACGCAGCCCAAACTTTTGAATTTTCTGAACACACAGCCCAGATTGAAGGTGAACACGCAGTACACCTTAATTGAAAGTTGAACACGCAGCCCTAACTCTGATTTTCTGAACACGCAGCCCAGATTGAAGGTGAACTGCCCACTCTGATTGAAAGTTGAACACGCAGCCCAAACTTTTGATTTTCCGAACACGCAGCTCGAATTGAAGGTGAACACGCAGCCCACTCTGATTGAAAGTTGAACACGCAGCCCAAACTTTTGATTTTCCGAACACGCAGCTCGAATTGAAGGTGAATACGCAGCCCACATTGATTGAGAGTAGAACACGCAGCCCTAACTCTGATTTTCTGAACACGCAGCCCAGATTGAAGGTGAACACGCAGCCCACTCTGATTGAAAGTTGAACACGCAGCCCAAACTTTTGATTTTTCCGAACACGCAGCTCGAATTGAAGGTGAACACGCAACCCACTCTGATTGAAAGTTGAACAAGCAGCCCAAACTTTTGGTTTTCCGAACACGCAGCTCGAATTGAAGGTGAACACGCAGCCCACTCTGATTGAAAGTTGAACACGCAACCCAAACTTTTGATTTTCCGAACACGCAGTTCGAATTGAAGGTGAACACGCAACCCACATTGATTGAGAGTAGAACACGCAGCCCTAACTCTGATTTTCTGAACACGCAGCCCAGATTGAAGGTGAACACGCAGCCCACTTTGATTGAAAGTTGAACACGCAGCCCAAACTTTTGATTTTTCCGAACACGCAGCTCGAATTGAAGGTGAACACGCAGCCCACTCTGATTGAAAGTTGAACATGCAGCCCAAACTTTTGGTTTTCCGAACACGCAGCTCGAATTGAAGGTGAACACGCAGCCCACATTGGTTGAGAATAGAACACGCAGCCCACATTGGTTGAGAGTAGAACACGCAGCCCTAACTCTGATTTTCTGAACACGCAGCCCAGATTGAAGGTGAACACGCAGCCCATTCTGATTGAAAGTTGAACACGTAGCCCAAACTTTCGATTTTCCGAACACGCAGCTCGAATTGAAGGTGAACACGCAGCCCACTCTGATTGAAAGTTGAACACGCAGCCCAAATTTTTGATTTTCTGAACACGCAGCTGGAATTGAAGGTGAACACGCAGCCCACATTGGTTGAGAGTAGAACACGCAGCCCTAACTCTGATTTTCTGAACACGCAGCTCAGATTGAACCTACAGGATGCGATGACGGAACTTGCAAAAGTTGAAACAAACTCAGATGTCCGACATCTTCTTCTTTTCCTTTTGCTTTGAAGTTTGGAAACTATATAGCTTCAGACGGGTTCTGGCTTTACTGTTCCCACACGGGTCGGGTTGAATCCTGCGTTTTTTTTTTTGAAAGAACAAAATCTTGTTTTGCACAAATGTGGAGAATGACACGGCACTCTGAGCACAAGACAATTTTTGAAATTAAGAAATGTGTTCTTAACCGGGCATTGAGCCTACGACTGAACACAGCGAAAAAGATTGAACAAAGGAAAAGAAAAGGTAAACAACCTAAACACATCGAGCAACATTCGAAGCGACTCACAACAAGAATCAAGACAAACAAAACAAAAGACACGGCACACGGACGTGTTACAAAGACGAGAGACCTCTCAGTATGCGAGGAGCTAGTTTCTTCGGGTATTGTTTCCCACCCTTTCTCAATTGTGATTCTCGCATCACTCGGCCCTCAAGCTCTGTTTTTGCTGAAAAAGCCCTTTTCCTTACTTTTTCTCTCAGCGCACATCTCTCTATTCTTTAATCTCTCATTTTTTTATCCCTCCCCTGGGTGGTTGATGGATGAACAGAAAGTTATGGGCTCACACCCAACATAATCAACTCGCGGCTATTTCCTTCGGTGACATCTGTCGATGCGCCGGATGAGGGAATGGGGCATCTCGATCCATTCCAATTCGTGCTTCGCACTCGGCTTGATACCTCGCTGCTTGGAGGATAGGAGAGCTTTCAACCCTTTGTTGTTAACTTCAGTTATCCCCTTTTTCTGGCGGGTAGAGTGTCCTTTCTGGCAAGTAGAGTGCTTTTTCTGGCAAGGATGTTGACAATGAGGAAAAGACAGAAAGCCCGACTCAACTGTGCCCCTAGTTCATTATTTCGACCATTTTTTGTTTTGGTTTTCTACTAAAACAATTTTGCCAACATGAGAGTTAGATTAACACACTTGCTCGATTTTTGATTTGAAATCATGCAAGTTAGGCTGTGAGCACTGAAAATTTTCCTCTTTTGGGTCCAAGAAATGGTCCAATTTTTGAAAAATGAAGTACTTTTCGAGAAGATTAGTCAACCTCAGTAAAAATTCTCAAAAACTATTTTTTCAAACGACCACTGCTCAACGAGCACGAAACCTACTCTTGAGATGCACAACTTCGGATCCATGGCAATGGAAAATTGCCCCTTGTCTGAAGGACACTGCATGGCAACGGAAAGTTGCCCCTTGTTTGAACGGCACCGCGGCGCATTGAATGGCGACGGGAAGTTGCCCCTTGTTTAGATGGCACCGCAGCGCATTGAATGGCAACGGAAAGTTGCCCCTTGTTTGGATGGCACCGCAGCGCATTATAATCAGTCCTCGAAGTGATGATTGCAACCGAACTCTCGGATACAAAGAAGGCAAAGATTATCAGAACCGTTACATGGACATGATCGAATTGGAAGTGTTTTAGGGCTGGACTTGATAATGAAGTTGCCTACGTATCCCAATGATGGGAATCAAGCCTTACGTAGTTCGGGGTTAAGGTACACTCGGGTATTAACCTCTCCTTTCTTTTTTTTCTTTTTTTTTTTTTTTTTTTAGGCTCTAACTTTTGCCAAGGCGCCCGTTGCAGGTTTTCGACCTTGCGAGCTTTGTTCTTCTTTTTTTTTCAATTTTTTTCGTTTCTTTTTCCTTTTTTTGATTTTCTTTTGTTTTGTTCTTTTTTTTTGCATCTTTCTTTTTTGTTCTCTTTTTTTGTTTTCTTTTTTTTTCTTGCTCTAACTTTTGCCTGGGTCGCCCTTCCGGATTTTCGGCCCAGTGAGCCTCTCAAAGGGTAAAAGTGTAACGAGTCCATGCCAAATGGTTTTGAGATCCTGAAATTATCTGAATCTAGGAGAATGGCTGTTGTTCTAGCTTCGCAAGCTTCTTCTGATGAGATCTGATCTTTTTGGTCTGACTTTCCTGGCCTCTTGTTCGCGGGCTGCTTCAAATCTGGGCACACAGGCCTCACGTCGTAGTTGACCGTTGAACCTTCTGAATTCAAGTTCAAGGTTTGGAAGCAAAGGGGTTGAGTCTCGAGGCTAAGAGCGATCCTAGACTGCGCAATCTCAAGAGCGATTCCACACAGGTCTTCGCAGGACCGCGCAAAACATTTTATTTTTGAAAGTTTTTAAGAAAGCGACAAATCATTCGCGCTGAAGATAGTGTGAAACCAGTCTGGATCAAGCCAGGATCCTTCTCAGTACTCACGCTAACAAGCATGATTTCATTCATTAAGGGCTTAGCACGCCTCTCTTTCTCTTAATTGATCAAAGTTTTGCAAATCCCGAGGAATTCCTTCCTCTTTGTTTTCACCGCGGTGTTCAAAAAGTTTTGAAAAACTTAGGTCAATGCAATGATTTTGGGGTGCAGAAGATTAGGCGAAAAGTACTGCTGTTTCATTCAAACTTTCTGGCACAATTGGCACATGGTCGAGGCAAACACAAGAGCGTGAAAAACCACTGCTATTTCATTCAAATCTGTTGGTGTAACTGGCTCCAAGCAAGAACAGACTCAAAGCAAAACGAAAAGACAAACACAAAACAAAATGGTGATGCCCGAGGTAACACCCTCGGAATCACCCGACTCCTATACAACAGGACTGGCTCAAAACAACGAGATAGACCCAAAACAAAAAGAGACTGACTCAAAATAAAAAGACAGACTCAAAACAAAACTGCAGAAATGATTCAACACCCAAGTCAGAAACTACAAAACTAGCATTTGCAAATGCTCAAAATAGTGCGTGCTATACGCCACATCCGAGGTAAACCGTGCGCCGCCCGCAGGTGGTCCAACCCCTGATCACATACTTGCATTATCCTCGAAATCCACCAACCTGGTGGTGACAGACTTTGCCGAGCTTGGAGGGAGGATGACTTCATTATCAATCAAATCTTGCACTTCGTGGCGAAGACGGAAGCAATTGTCGGTGCTGTGACCAGTTTGTTGATGGTATGCACAGTACTGGGTACCATCATGCTTAGCTGGAAGAGGACTCGGGAGAGGCCGAGGCTCGAGGGGTTTGAGATGCCCTTTTTTGACGAGGATTTGAAGGGCCTTAGACAAAGGCATATAGAGGGCATGGAAGACTCTGCGACCTTGGGGTGGATAATTCGAGGCTTGCTGACTTTTGCTGGGCGCACTCAAAAAAGGGTCGGCAGGTGTTGCCTTGGCTCTCTGATCTTTTCTAGGTGCAGGGTTAGGATTGGAAGGAACTGTTCTGGCACGACGGTCCCCATCTTTATTTTCCTTCTGGCTTAAACTGCTCTCGGCCTGAGTGGGGAAGATGTCATCTATAGTTTTTACAGCAACTGCGAACACCTGCTGTTTATTCAATCCTCCGGCTTTCAAAACCTCAACAGCCCACAGGAGTTGTTCGTAGGGATCGGTGTCCATCTTCATCTTGTTCTTACCACTCGCCTCGGCTTGGTAGAAGGTTTGAGTTGCTACATCAAAGCGGAGCCCCGTTGTTGTCGACATGCCATTGCCGGAACTTGGGATGGCTTCAGGTTGGCTAAGTTCGATTACAATTCGTCCCAGTAGCAGGGGCTCCTGCGATATGAAATTTCTAGCATACGATGCATTTGACGGCGGAACCGACATTCTGCAGGCTAGATCTGCCACGGATCTTTGAAGGTCACCAATCATTCCCATCAACTCCAATGTGGTGGGCTCGCGGGTTTGAAATGACTGGGGTTCCCAGATCGGATGTGCGGCAGGTGACCTGGGTGGGTGTGGCACTTCACCGTCGGTATAACCTTGCAACGTGATTCCTTGGTCCAATGTGGTTGCCATAACCACAATTTCTTCCGAATTTTGCGCCATCACGAGTTTTGCTGAACTGAACAGAGGTGATGTGACTGGTGACTGACGGATCAGATGGACTGGGTTGGTGACTAATGAATCTGAAGAACCGGTGAGCCTTTTCCTGTCTTGCCTCAGCAAAGGGGAATACTGGTTGCTCTGAACCGAATCTTTCAACCTTGAAAGAAAAAACACGCAGCATCTCAGCCCAATCTCACCAATACAGACATGAATATAACTGAATAACTGCATTCGACCACTGGTCACGGTTCCCAAAATTACTGTCCCCAAAACTGAACCTGATACCCGCAGATATAACTGATTTCCGAAAATACTGAACTGGTGCCCGCAAGCCTAATACCCAAAATACTGAACTGGCGCCCGCAGGCCTGATGCCCAAACTTGCAAACTGATACATGCATTCCTGTAGAGACGCACTCTAAAGCACATAACAGATAAGTGAGAGCCAAAACACCCCTATGTTGGGGTAGGGTTTCCCTGTCCTATTTTGTCAGGAGCTAGGGTTTCACTACACACACAACGGTTTCAAACAACCTATAAACGGGTAAGCAACCTGTCCTAGTTTGGAATGGTCACTATGGATCCGAATATGCACTAGGTCGAATGGTCAAAAAAGGTGTCCCGGTAAAACCGGGGTTTGTGTTCCCATACTGGCAGAGCCCACAACCGGTCAGCCTTATGGTCATGCCTTGACAAGACAAGCCTCCGGCAAACCGTTCAGGAATAGCAGATGGCAAACACGGTGTCCTAGGCGCACCAATGTAAATGCAATGCAAAGAAACACACAAGTGTAGTCAAAAACAGATATCATAAGTTCGAGTCAAGTTCTCTAAATCCCCAGCGGAGTCGCCAGAAACTATAGACGTCCCCGAACGCCCCGGGAGGAACGAGCTCCTGTTCTGTTCATTTTGGGGTCACTACAGCTCAGGGCTCTCAAATTGTCACGGTTCTAAGTCTGAACCAAAGAGCCCAAATCCGGCAAATCGTTTTGAGAAAACAGATTTTTTGAAAGAAGTGCCAAACATGGACTGCTTTGCCAGATACAGAGTCGCCACCTAAATGTTTTTTTAATGGGAAATTTAGGAAACCCTGACTCGGTGCCAAAGGCCACGTGTCCGTCATCACCAAAGTTGCCTCGGCTCGGGAACTTGGGTACGATTGGGGAAGGTCACTTCGTGAGCACCCCCGCTCGCCCGATCAAAGATCGGCCTCTACTAACTATGATATCTATTTTTGAAAACATTGTATGTTCTTATTCCGGTTATTAGCCTAGGTTACTATGTGATGTATACAACATATAAGTACAGACCAGGTCGCCTGAATTGGAACAAAACATTTCATGCTTGTTTATTTTTGAAAGATGGTTTGCTACTCGCAAGGAGGCTTAAAATGCAGATTTTGCCACCCGCAGGTGGGCTTAGGAAAAGATGGTTTTGCCACTATCTAGTTGGCCTAAAACATTTGATGATTTATTCCAATTTAAGTAACCCAACCTTCACCCACAGGCATTCAGGCAGTTATATCACATAAGCACATAGCCTCATGGTAAGCATGCTATTCATGGCAGTCACTCACACGCATGCAAGGATGCTAAAGCATAAAGCTCACCGGGTACTCCAAGCCAAAAAAGGAAGTTAATTAGAAATCCATGCATGATCCTAATTATACAGAAATGCCTAACGCAACACATGTAAAAATGCAACAATAGCAGGCTCGGCTATTCTAAACATGGCATATGAAATGCTACAGCTAACATGTATTCAACTTGAAATCGAAAATACAATGCAGTTAGTATGATACGCCGAGCCCGGTGCATGCAAAACAGATGAATGATGCAAACATGTTGTCATACTGTATGCTAATTGAAATATGCCCTCATCTAACCATCATAAGCTGGTAAATAAAAGGGAGAAAGACGTGGGGTTGGAAGACATACAACACACACACGCACACTTATTACAGTTGTGCCCTCGCGCAGAGGGTCCGAATAAATATACAGTCCCGAATAAAAGAATATTACAGTCCAAATATTACAGTCCGAATAATATACAAATTCTTAATTAATTAATCAAATTAACTAAGAAAGCTTTAAAACTGGCGTGCAAGCCAGGGACTGCCTTGCTTCTGATGAATGATGCATGTCTGGGCTGCCTTGCGCGGAAATCCACCGGGATGCCCCAATTAGTCTCTGTTTAGCAGTTATTCTTGGAAAACGTGCCAGACTCCGAAAAGTTGCTGATTCTTCATTTTACTGCAACAGAGAGCAGGAAAGGGGCATAGCAATGTATTTTCACAAATATATGCATACCTCGATCCTCGTGCCACCAATCACGCATATCGATGCATGATGGCAGAGGAGTCGAAATGTGCAACTCAATATAGAATGAATGCACGTGTAAACACAACAAGAACCTAACTCCATCATGGATGATCCGGAGTGTCGGTGACTTGGAATTGAGACACGCTCCGTCACTCGGAGTACGAAACGCACCTCGTTTCCCGTGCCCGGGCTAACTCTTATCCCGAACACGATGCGATATGCATGATATGCATGAATGCAACTAAGATACAGCCTAGTATGTGTAGACACCCCATTTTTGACCGACCTTAAGACTCAGACATCACCGATTGAGCGTTCGGTGACGTTGCATATTGTGCTCGTTCAGAAGTCTCAGAGTCGCGGCCGTGAGCCCTGCCTCTAGATTTCCGAACCCTCTTCTCTACCTTGTCTCGGTTTGCGAACCAGACTCGATTTTCTTTGTTTCTTTTCCTAAGGGGAGGGAGAGGTCCCGTAGACCATCTCTCAGTGGCCGTGGGCTACATTTGGTGGTTGTAGGCCATTTTGCCCATTTCGGAGCCCGGTTTCCTGTTTTTCGGGACCGTTGGCCGTGTGCCTCGGTTCGGGACCGCTTAACCATCTCCGTTTGCTCTAAATTTTGGCATACATCTTATTTGCTCTCTTTCAAGGGACACTGGGATCGGAGAAACCCACTTCGTGGCCGAACGCCACTTTCGGTGCTTGGCAGCCCTTTTTTGGGACCCCAAACTGCGTGTTTTGGCCCCCGAGCATTCGTTTTGCATCAGTTTTCGTTCATTTTTGGTAGGTACCTCTGTTTCATCACCAGGAAGGTCACTGGAGGGTGGGAGGCCAGCAATTATCTTGGCAACCAGTTATATTCCATTTTCGCCCTCCGACACCCGTTTTTCTCACTTCCTAGCCAATGTTGAACACCTTGGAGCCATTTTCTTCAACCCCAAACCACATATTTGTGATGTACACACATGGGAGGACCCTAAAAGTTAGTGGCCAGCCAGAAACTCCAATTGAACCTTTTGAACCCCTCCTAAAAATGGCTTGTTCTCTCTCCTGTTTTAGAGTTTCCAAATTCGAACCACAGGGTTGTGATGAGGGGACCTGGGAGGCCACCTTTTTGTGGTGGCCGGCCACTAAAGCAAGTTGACCTTTTTGACCCCTAGCCGGCCGGGTAGGGGAGGTGGCCGGCCGGCCACCTGCAAGTCCAAAAGGTGGCCGGCCATGATCCTCTCAATTGGCACTTTACAGCTGTATAGCTGTTGTTCCCCAGAAACATCTGTATCCGGGGGATATTTTGTGGGGGAAAGCCTTGGTCCTTTTCCCCCACCCTTTCCTTCCATGCTCCCCCTCCTTTTGGTCCTTATAACCAGCTACAAGCATTGGTATTGGGGGTTAGAAAAAATCATCTTCAAGCTTGCATGCAAAAATCCTCCTCCATCTCTCTCATTTCCTTGAAAACCTCCAAGTCCAACACCACCATCTCTTCTACACCACCAACCCCCACCCTTCCATCCTCCATTCCAGAAGTTTGAAGGTGTTCTCCAAGGCCTAAGGAGCCACAAACTCAAGCCAAGAGGCAACCAAAGTCGAGCCTTCAAGGGTAAGTAATATTTTTCCTTTTTTGAGCTTATTTTGGTATTCTTTCTTAGCCATATGTGCTTACTGATTTGAGCTCCGACCAAAACTGAAAAGGTCATTTTTTTGAGCTCATTTTCTTGTTTCATTAAGGGCTCAACCCTGTTTGAGCCTCCCATCTTGCACTTGCTTCAATATCTTCCTTGAATGCTATTTTCTTGCATGCTTTGGCAGCCCATTATGCTTCCATTTTTGGGCGTTTTACAGAACTAAAAATAGTCTTATTTTGAGCCCCTCTTCAACATTGAAGAAGGGCTCATCAGTGTTTGGGACCTCCATATGCCACTTCATGTTATATCCCTCTTTGGTCCCTTTTTCTTGCATGCTTTGGCAGCCCATTATGCTGCCATTTTTGGGTGTTTTACAGAACTTAAAATAGTCTTATTTTGGCCTATTATTCATGTTTCATTAAGGGCCTTTGGCTGTTTGATGGATATTTAGCATACTTTGTGCTTTGGCCATCTTTTGGCCCATTTCTTGCATAAGAGCTTAGCCATATCTTTGTTTGATTTTAGGGTTTTTACAGTTCTGTAAATGTGCTTATTTTGGGCCCCTCTTCAATGTTGTTGAAGGGCCCTAACCTGTTTGAGGTCAGTAGCTGTGAGTTGCTTCATAACCTTACATTTAGGGCCATTTTTGCATGCTAGTTTTGCCCTGTTTGGCCATGCTTTGAACTGTAAAAATGCTTATTTTGAGGCTGCCTTGCTTCTGTCTTTCCATTCCATGTATCAATTATGCATTCTTTGTATAGCTGTAGTTCATTCTATGCGCCTAATTTGCATTTCGGGAGAGATTCCATGCGTGATTGGTGGCACGAGGATCGAGGTATGCATATATTTGTGAAAATACATTGCTATGCCCCTTTCCTTCTCTCTGTTGCAACAAAATGAAGAATCAGCAACTTTTCGGAGTCTGGCACGCTTTCCAAGAATAACTACTAAACAGAGGCTAATTGGGGCATCTCGATGGATTTCCGCGCAAGGCAGCCCAGACATGCATCATTCATCAAAAGCAAGGCAGTCCCTGGCTTGCACGCCAGTTTTACAGCTTTCTTAGTTAATTTGATTAATTAATTAGGAATTTGTATATTATTCGGACTGTAATATTTGGACTGTAATATTCTTTTATTCGGGACTGTATATTTATTCGGACCCTCTGCGCGAGGGCACAACTGTAATAAGTGTGCGTGTGTGTGTTGTATGTCTTCCAACCCCACGTCTTTCTCCCTTTTATTTACCAGCTTATGATGGTTAGATTAGGGCATATTTCAATTAGCATACAGTATGACAGCATGTTTGCATCATTCATCTGTTTTGCATGCACCGGGCTCGGCGTATCATACTAACTGCATTGTATTTTCGATTTCAAGTTGAATACATGTTAGCTGTAGCATTTCATATGCCATGTTTAGAACAGCCGAGCCTGCTATAGTTGCATTTTTGCATGTGTTGCATTAGGCATTTCTGTATAATTAGGATCATGCATGGATTTCTAATTAACTTCCTTTTTTGGCTTGGAGTACCCGGTGAGCTTTATGCTTTAGCATCCTTGCATGCGTGTGAGTGACTGCCATGAATAGCATGCTTACCATGAGGCTATGTGCTTATGTGATATAACTGCCTGAATGCCTGTGGGTGAAGGTTGGGTTACTTAAATTGGAATAAATCATCAAATGTTTTAGGCCCACTAGATAGTGGCAAAACCATCTTTTCCTAAGCCCACCTGCGGGTGGCAAAATCTGCATTTTAAGCCTCCTTGCGAGTAGCAAACCATCTTTCAAAAATAAACAAGCATGAAATGTTTTGTTCCAATTCAGGCGACCTGGTCTATACTTATATGTTGTATACATTACATAGTAACCTAGGCTAATAACCGGAATAAGAACATACAATGTTTTCAAAAATAGATATCATGGTTAGTAGAGGCCGATCTTTGATCGGGCGAGCGGGGGTGCTCACGAAGTGACCTTCCCCAATCGTACCCAAGTTCCCGAGCCGAGGCAACTTTGGTGATGATGGACACGTGGCCTTTGGCACCGAGTCAGGGTTTCCTAAATTTCCCATTAAAAAAACATTTAGGTGGCGACTCTGTATCTGGCAAAGCAGTCCATGTTTGACACTTCTTTCAAAAAATCTGTTTTCTCAAAACGATTTGCCGGATTTGGACTCTTTGGTTCAGACTTAGAACCGTGACAATTTGAGAGCCCTGAGCTCTAGTGACCCCAAAATGAACAGAACGAGAGCTCGTTCCTCCCGGGGCGTTCGGGGACGTCTATAGCAGGCACTCAGGCAGTTATATCACATAAGCGATTAGCCTCATGGCAAGCATGCTATCATGGCAGTCACTCACACGCATGCAAGGATGCTAAAGCATAAAACTTACCGAGTACTCCAAGCCAAAACAGAAGCTAATTAGAAATCCATGCATGATCCTAATTATACAGAAATGCCAAATGCAACACATGCAAAAATGCAACTATAGCAGGCTCGGCTATTCTAGACATGGCATATGAAATGCTACAGCTAACATGTATTTAACTTGGAATGGAAAATACAATGCAGTTAGTATGATGCGCCGAGCCCGGTGCATGCAAAACAGATGAATGAATGCAAACATGCTATCATACTGTATGCTAATTGAAACATGCCCTAATCTAACCATCATAAGCGGGTAAATAAAAGGGAGAAAGACGTGGGGTTGGAAGGCATACATCACACACACGCACACTTATTACAGTTATGCCCTCGCGCAGAGGGTCCGAATAAATAATATACAGTCCCAAATGAATAATTACAGTCCAAATATGTACAAAACCCTAATTAATTAACAAATTAAACTAGGAAGCAATAAATTGGCATGCAAGCCAGGGACTGCCTCAAATCTGCTCCGGATGATGAATGATGCATGCTCGGGTTGCCTTGTGTAGAGAATCCCTCGCGATGCCCCGGTTTGCCTCTGTTTGCAATTGTTCTTGGAATGCGTGCCAGGCTTCGGAAGGTTGCTGATTTCTGATTTGCTGCAACAGAGAGCAACAAAGGGGCATGGCAAAGTATTTTCACATATGTATGCATGACTACTCTTCAGGGAGTGTAGTCCTCGATCCTCGTGCCACCAATCACGCATCTCAATGCATGATGGCCGAGAAGTCGAATTGCATGACTCAATATGAAATGAATGCACATATGGACACAACAAGGCCTAGACTCCATCATGGATAATCCGGAGTGTCGGCGACTGGGAATTGAGACACGTTCCGTCACTCGAAGTACGAAACGTCCCTCGTTTCCCGTGCTTGGGCTAACTCCTATCCCAAGCGCAATGCAATATGCATGATATGCATGAATGCAACCCTAACATGCAACCTAGCATACACAATGCTATGAAATGGCATACACAATGCACGATGTAACGAGGCTGTAGAACGCGCCCGCGAGGGACCCTCGCTACAGTTCGGACTCGATTTGTGTCACGGTTCTTAATCTGAACCAAAGAGTCCAAATCCAGCAAATCGTTTTGAGAAATAGATTTTTGAAAAGAAGTGCCAAACATGGACTGCTTTGCCAGATACAGAGTCGCCACCTAAATATTTTTTAAGGGGGAATTTAGGAAACCCTGACTCGGTGCCAAAGGCCACGCGTCCGTCATCACCAAAGTTGCCTCGGCTCGGGAGCTTGGGTACGGTTGGGGAAGGTCTGCTATGAGCACCCCCTCTCGCCCGATCCGAAGATCGGCCTCTACTAACCATGATGTCCGATTTTGAAAACGTTATGTGTTCTTACCCCGATTATTAGCCTAGAATTACTATGTCATGCGCACAGCACAAAAGTATAGACTAGATTACCTAATTTGGGAATAAGCATTGCATATCCGTTTGTTTTGGAAAAATGTTTTGGAATTTGCTACTCGCAAGTAGGCTAAGAAATGGATTTCAACGAGCTATTCCAACTCAGACAATCCAACCTTCACCAACAGGCATTCAAGCAGTTTATATCACATAAGCAGCTAGCCTCATGGTAATCATGCTATCATGGCAGCACTCACACGCATACGAGGATGCTAAAGCATAAATACTTACATCGTACTTCGTGCCAAAACAAAAACTAGTTAGTAATCATATGCATGATCCTAGTTCATGTTTAAATGTCTAATGCGACGCATACGGAATGTCACTAGAGTAGGCTCAGCTATTCTAGGAATGACATGTGAAAATGCACAAGTAGCATATATTCAAGTTAGATTTGAAATACTAGTGCAGTTAGCATGATGCGCCGAGCCCGGTGCATGCAATACTGATGAATGATGCACGCATGCATGGCATAAGATATGCTAAATTAAACATGACCTATTACTAACCATCAAAGCAGGTAAGTAAAAGAGAGAAAGAAGTGGGGGTTGGAAGACATGCACACACTCACCCACACTTATTACAAATTTGCCCTCGCTCAGAGGGACCGAAAGAATAGTACAAATTAACTAACTCGCAAGCTAATTAATTATTACAAATTACCTAATTAATTAACAAATTAACTAAGCTTAGAAAAACAAGAAAAAGGGCCTCGGGAAGAGGGCTCAATGCACGCGTGCTCGGGTCTTGCTCGGAAGTCCACTGCCATGCGTAGGTTGCCTCTGTTTTCCCTGCTCTGCCACTCTGAAGACCTCCAAAGTCTCAGACTTGCTTCCCTGGACATTGGGAGACACCACCGGCTGAGGAGAATGGCCACCGGCAGTAAGATGTGATCATCGGCTGTTGATGAAGCTATCGGCCACGGATGGATTGTCGGTCGGCACTCCATGCAGTCGATCGGCAAAAAGCTCCTGCAGAATCTGTTTGACAGCAGCAGAGAACAGAGCTTTGCATGGCAATGTAATTCAAGCAATGTATGCACCAACCATGTCCCTTATCATGTTTATGACTCAAAGGGACATGGTCCTTGGTTCTCGGACCATCAATCGCGCATTTCGATGCGTGATAGCCCAAGAGACAAAGTTATGCATGTTGATTTCAAAGGTAATGCAATGCACATAGTCAAACGAAGGGGCTTCTACCTCTATCATGACTCACTTCAAGAGGTGAGGCAATGCATGCACAATGCAATGCAAACTAGGCATGCGAGCTAAGGATGCAACATGGCAATGCAATGCATTCATGCAAGTATGCAAGCAAATATGCAAGGCAAACATGCAAACAAGCAAAGGGTGGACTCAAGCATGGTTTAGGCAGCCCTCACTAAGCCCAAAAACAGTGGCCAAAGTGCCCAAAAATGAAGGACTAATGGCATGCAAACATGCATGCAAATGATCTCCAACACTTCAAGCATTAAAGAGCAATTCTCAAGCACACTTAAGAGGATGCAAACATGGACATATAGCATGAAAATTAAGCTCTGAAAATCATGCTATAGGAGGTGCCAAACCAACTAAACAAAGCAAGCATTTGGTCCAAATACTTGAGGCAAGGCAAGGAGACTTTAACCATGGCCAAGCCAACCAAGCCCCACAAGGCCAAGAAGACTTAAAACATGTTCAAGGCAGACCTAAACAATGCCAAGGGAACACCTAGATGGCATCCAAGTGTCCTAAAAATGGAAGCATGCAAAAGAGACCAAACATGGAGCATTCAACACAAGCTTTTAAAGCATCAAAGAAGCATCAAGAAGCAAGCATGCAAGAATGTTATGAGGACTGAAATAGCATGGCAAGTGGTTCCAAACCACTGAGACAAAGCAAGGATGGCATGCTAGAAGGGCCAAAGCTTAAGGCATACAAGAGAGTTTGCATGGTAGCTATACAAAGCAAAGCATGGATGACCCAAATGACCAAAAACAGTCCCTTAGCATACTAAAACAAGCATAAAAGCTTCACAAAGCTAGGCCAAAACACATGAGCATGGTAGTCTAAATGCTAGGCACATGTTGAGGCAAATCATGACATTACAAGGCATGTATGCAAAGCAAGCATGGTGTACCAAAACCAACTAAAAGCAGAGGCATATTATCACATAATAAGCACAAAAATCAGCTAAGGCATGGTCAACATGAGCCTAAGCATGGTGCTCCCTCAAGAGGCAAAAATGGTCCTCTTCAAGGACAACAAGGAGAGGGGGTGGCCCTCTCCTTCTTGGGACCTCAAGGCACCATCCTCACTTCTGAAATCCCTCAAGATTTCAGTGGTGAGGAGGCCCAAACACCAAGGTCTCGGAGCTCACTCAAAATGGCACAAAATGGATCCTTACAAGGCTTAAAAGGGGTCAAACAACCTCAAATCACAAAACACTCTAAACAAACTATTTAGAGGGCCTAAAAACAGAATTTTTTTATGTTATATACTAAACACAAAAATAGTTGTAAGGTAGGAAAAAATGCAATGCAAAAAAGGGGTAAAAAGGAGCAAGCTTCTTACCCTTGAAGACCCTCTTCAAAAATGGAGCTCCAGCAGCTTCTTTAGGTTGAAACCAGCTCCAAAACCTCCAAAACAACCCTCAAGAGGCCTCAGCTCCAAGGGATGGTGTAATGGTGGGTGCTTGTGAGCAAAAGTAAGACAAAACACACACACTAAGCTCAAGAGAGAGAGAGAGAGAGAGAGAGAGAGATATAGGATAGATATATAAATCCTAACCTAAAACCAGAGCTCTCTAACTATGTTTTCTAACCCTAATTCCAAGAGAGGAGCCCTCTTCTTATAGGCAACTCCCTCTTGTATGGCTTTCAAAACAAGCCATCCAAGAGGGAAATCCCTCCATACACGTGTATGGAGGGGAACAGAGTGGGTGCCAGCTGTCAAAAAATATCTACTAAAAGTAGATGAACAGTGATCGGCCATTCAAAATTGCCATTTTGGCAAAATAAATGGCCGACCGGCAACAAAGAGTGCCGACCGGCAATATACATTGCCGATGGCACAAAATCACTGGACGGTGGCCTCAAGCCATGGCCGGTGATGTGTGGGGATGCCTCACAAGGCATTCCTTGCCCCTTCAAGGCAAAACACAAGTGTTTGGTGCAAAACCAGACACAACACGGTCGAGTCGAGAGATCCTGAGGCAAGGCGTGCAACCGAGACCTCCGGGAACTCAAGACGAACACAAACAAGGGTAATCACCAAGTGTTCCAATGGTGACGTCCAAGTCTTGAGGACGGTCAAAAATGGGGTGTCTACAGAGGCATACACAATGCTTTAACATACAACCTAGCATACAGAATGCTATGAAATGAAATGGCATACGCAATGCATAATGGACTTACACTAACATGAGTGGACCTCAGCCACACTTACATCAGTAGCCATTAGATGAAAAATGAGACTCTCGAAATACATGCACGCATGTACGCAAACCGAGGACCAAACCTAAGGCAACAAGTGCCACTCTACCAAAGCATGGCAAGGCATGGAACATGGTATGAAAACATGAAAATTTCAGTGCTTAAATATGATACAAAACATCCTTGAAACATAGAAACATGGCACCCGATGCATGAGATAAACCCCGAAACTTAAAATTAGGCGCATGGAATGACTTATAGCCATACAAAGCATGCATTATTTGATGATGAAGCATGAAGACAGAGGCAAGACAGTCCCAAAACATGCATATTTCCAGTTTATAACAAGCCTTAAAAATGAATGCAAATAGGGCTAATCTATCATACAAAAATGGCCCCAAAAGAGAGATTATACACAAAGGGACAGCAGATGGCCCAAAATGGCAAAGAGCCCTCCAACAAAGTTGAAGAGAGGCTCAAAAAAAGGCACTTTACAGTTTACATAAATCCACGAAAATAATCACAAATAAGGCAAAACTATCATGCAAGAAAAGGCCTAAAATAGGGATAAATAGACAAGTGGCAACTTCTGTTCTCAAACAGAGGAGAGCCCTTTAGCACTGTCAAAGAGGGGCTCAAAAAAAGAGGTTTTACAGTTTATGGAAAGATTCAAAACAGCTCACAAATAGGCCTAAAGTACTATGCAAAAATTGGCCTAAAAGAGAGATAGAGAAGCAAGTGATAGCAGGAGGCCTCAAACAGAGGAGATCCCTTCAACAATGTTGAAGAGGGGCTCACAACAAGTTATTTTACAGTTTATGGAAAAGTCCAAAACAGCTCACAAATAGGCCTAAAATACTATGCAAAAATTGGCCTAAAAGAGAGTTTAAGAAGAAAGAGGCAGTATCTGGCCTCAAACAGTGAGAAGCCCTTCTACAATGTTGAATAGGGGCTCAAAAAAAGTTATTTTACAGTTTGGATCGAAGCCCAGAAATGCTTACAAACAGGGCTAACATATTATACAAGAAAAGGGCCAAAAGAGAGATAAAAGGGAAAGGGACAGCAGATGGCCTCAAACTGAGAAAAACCCTTAATCAAACATGAATATTAGCTCAAAATAAGACTATTTCTAGTTTAGGCCAAAGCCCAAAAATGCTTACAAGTAAGGCTTATAAATGAAGCAAGATAAGGCTAGAAAAGGGAAGAAAGTGACTCACCCTTGTAGAACCAAACTTCAGCAGCTTTTGGACCAAGGAAAGGTGCTCCTAAACTCTGAAAAATAGCCTCAAGTTTCTGGAAGTGGAGTGTGGGTTGATAGGCTATGAGTTGGTGTAGAAATGGTGTAGGAGCAAGGATATTTTGAGGCTTGGAGTAGAGAGAGAGGGAGGCTTCAATGCAAGAGCTCCAATGGATTTTTCTAACCCTTCAAAATACAGCTGAGGGGCTGGTTATATAGGCAAAGGAGGGGAGAAAAAGGGGGGGAAAATGAATTCAAATTTCCCCCCAAAAGGGCACCCCCCCGGATACAGGGTCTGGGAGGAAACAAAATACATAGCTGGAAGGAACCAGGTGAGGGGATTCTGGCCGACCAGGTTCAGAAGGTTCAGGTGGTCGGTCGGCCACCTCCCCTGGTCGGCCGACCAAGGGTCAAAGGGGTCAAGCAAAATTACTGGTCGGCCACCTCATATTGGTGGTCTCCCATGTGTGCACAATACAACTATGTGATTGAAACCCAAAAAAAGTGAACCAGGAGAGAGAAAAGACCACTTTTTAGAGGGGGTCAAAAGGTCAGGAACAATTATTGGTCGGCCACCAACTATTGGTGGCCTCCCAGGTGTGTACATCACAAATATGGGGTTTAGGGTTCAAGAAAGTGGCTCCAGGGTGGTCAACATTGGCTTTCAAGTGAGGAAAACGGGCGTCGGAGAGCGATGAAGAAATAAAACTGTTTTTTTAGAACAATTGCTGGCCTCCCACTCTCCTACAAGCTTCCTAACTATGAAAATAAGGTCTCCACCAAAAATGAACCAAAGCGGATGCAAAACGGGGGTTCGGGGACCGAAACGCGCGGCTCGAGGCCCCGAAAATGGGCTGTTAAGCACCGGAGGTGGCGTTTCACCACGAAGTTGGTCTCTCGGACCCCAGTATCCCTCAAAAGGGAGGAAATGAGGTGTATACCAAAAATTGGAGCAAACGGAGGTGGTTAGGTGGTCCCAAACAGAGGCACACGGCTGTCGGCTCTGAAAAGCCGAAAATCGGGCTCCAAACGGGAAAAATGGCCTACGACCACAAAACGTAGCCTACGGCCACTGAGAGATGATCTTTGAGACCTCTCACTTCTTTCGGGAAGAGAAAACAGAGAAAACAAAGCCTGGTTCGCAAACCGAGACAAGGCACGAAAGAGTCCGGAAGTCCGGAGGCAAGGCTCGCAGCCGAGACTCTGAAACTTCTGAACGAGCACAATATGCAATATCACCGAGCGCTCAACTGGTGACGTCTGAGTCTTAAGGTCGGTCAAAAATGGGGTGTCTACAGTTGCCCCTCTTTGATAGAACTCGGAAGTCATAAGTGACGGGAATGAATGTCAAAGCCCAGAGACGACCCATTTTTGACAAGGCCAAAGACTTAGACAAACAGGTGAGATAAGCAGTGATGTGCCCGCAGGCAGGGGCGAAATGCAACCGACAATGCAAGAAGCCGGAGGTAACTCAAGGATCATGCAAATGCAGCAAGCTGTAATGAAGCACATATTCACAATAGATGCAACAGTTTTAAGCAAGAGTGCAAAGCAACAACTACATTTCATGCAGTTAAGAATGCGGAGAATTATTCAATTCTCGCCACGTCTCACACGGAGAAGATACAATACCTGCGTAGTTCGTCTGGTCGCACCAGCCTCAAATGAACCGTACATACAATATCATGCCCTGAAAAGAGAGAGACTCAACAAGCACAACATTGTTAACAACATGTTTTCAATACGCTATTGAATGCAGACAATCGCGGCGTTGATAGAAAAGTGCATCGCAATGCGAGGAGTAACGTGCGTGACAATGTGGGTTAAGCATGAGGGTATGACAACACCTGTGAAACGTGCACAATAGTATGAGTGGCGTGCATGAGAATGCAAGTGACGTGTGTAACAATGCAGAGCAAGTGCAAACTAGAATGCATGTTTGTCATGAAACGACGAGCAAAGAAATGCAAGTTTTTGATGAGGGCAACTCAATCGCGACCTCTGGTTTACCTTCCGGAGGGGTCACAACGTGTTCAAAAAGGATACATCTCACTTTTGACGAGCAATGATGACAGACGCACTGAAAGTTGGAGTTGAAGTTCCGGTAGGGCAATTTCGCGACAGAAAGTGCACTTATCTTGTACTTTTTCAGGTCCTGGGGACTCCAATCCTTCCCAAAATTTGCAGAGAGCTTGGTGGACACTTGGGGAACACCACCGACCAGGTCTTGTCCCAGGGAGAGGCCACCGACCAGCTTTTTGCAAAGGGGGTGGTCGACCTGTCACAAAAGGTGGTCGGCCGACCACTTAGCCTAAATCCAGGGCAGTTTAGTCTTTTCACTCTCATTTCTTTAAATACACTCGGCCAAACACTTTTTCCTCACAACTCCAACTCTGAAATCAGTCCCTCTCCCTTCCTAGAGCATTCTCCCTCTCGGATCTGCGCTCCATACGCATTTTCCAACGCTCCACGCAAGTTGTTTTCGCGAAATCTTTCAGTTTTCATCACTTTGGACCGATTAAATTTTGATTTCGGTGCTTCTTTTCTCATTTTCACCACTTGAGGTAAGTTTGTCTCAACATTTGGAAGATTTCCTCGGGGGTTGACTTTTGTTGACTTTTTCATTTCCCGAGAGTTGACTTTTGTTGACTTTTTTCAATTTTGGCTCATTTTGCTCATTTTTGCTACTTTTTGCAGATTTCTTGAAATGGCGGCTCACTTTCCCCACGGCGGAGGTTCTCCATTCGCCGGAGGCGAGCCTGACATCATGTCTTTGCATCCGAGGGTTCGCCCCTTTATCCCCGAGAGGTACAATCCTTCGCCTCATGTCCTCCATCGGGCTATTTTTTATCACTTCACTGATTTCGATGATTGAGCGCTTGGGGATCTGCTTTTGCGAGAGCCATAGTCTCACCTCTCTCATGAGGCATGAGAGGTATTTATTTCGCCCCTTTTTTACATTTCTGCAACGTATTCCGCATTTTCGTATGTTTCATGCCTTTTGCTATGCATATCTTCTCTCTTTAGCACGTAGCTTGTTCTGACGCTTAGCCCATGATAGAGTATTCTGTTTGTATTTTGTACGCTTGAATTTCTGATCATGTAGCCTATGACCTGATGGTGAACACACAGCACACATATATGTTGACAGTTGAACACACAGCCCAAACTCTGAATTTCTGAATATGCAGCCCAAGTTAAGGGGAACACACAACACACACTTGTTGAGAGTAGAACGCGTAGCCCAAACTCTGAACTTTTGAACACGCAGCCCAAGTTGAGGTGAACACACGACCCACTGATTTGTTGAAATCTGAACACACAGCCCAAACTCTGAATTTCTGAACACGTAGCCCAAGTTAAGGTGAACACACGGCCCACTGATTTGTTGAAATCTGAACACACAGCCCAAACTCTGAATTTCTGAACACGCAGCCCAAGTTAAGGTGAACACACATCACACTGATTTGTTGAGAGTAGAACACACAGCCCAAACTCTGAACTTTTGAACACGCAGCCCAAGTTAAGGTGAACACACGGCCCACTGATTTGTTGAAATCTGAACACACAGCCCAAACTCTGAATTTCTGAACACGCAGCCCAAGTTAAGGTGAACACACGGCCCACTGATTTGTTGAAATCTGAACACACAGCCCAAACTCTGAATTTCTGAACACGCAGCCCAAGTTAAGGTAAACACACAGTACACTGATTTGTCGAGAGTAGAACACACAGCCCAAAATTTGAACTTTTGAACACGCAGCCCAAGTTAAGGTGAACACACGGCCCACTGATTTGTTGAAATCTGAACACACAGCCCAAACTCTGAATTTCTGAACACGTAGCCCAAGTTAAGGTGAACACACGGCCCACTGATTTGTTGAAATCTGAACACACAGCCCAAATATTTCGATGTTGAACACTCGGCTCAAACTTTGAGGTGAACACACAGCCCACTGGTTTTGAAATCTGAACACACAGCCCAAACTCTGAATTCTGATTTGATTCTGCATATAGCTTATACATTCCATTTGCACGCAGCTTGTATATCTCATTTGCACGCAGCTTGTTTATTTCATTTGCACGCAGCTTGTTTATTTCATTCTGAAACTGAATATATGTATTCCCCGTGAATGCAGGTGTCCTCTCGTGTTACACGGGGATACGGCTTCATCGTTGCGAGAGAGTGGTACGCATAGCTCCCAGAGCCCGTTCGCGATTGGGTTGACCTAGCAGGATTCGGCCCCTTTTGTGCCGGGATATCTCGTCATCCAGCTAGCAGGACGTTGATTTGCGCCTTGGTGGAGAGGTGGTGGGACACCACCAACTCTTTTCATTTCTCATCCGCCGGGGATATGACCATGACCCCGTTTGACTTTGCCGTATTGACTGGCCTTGACGTGGGAGGTTGGGCGATCCCATATGACGAGGACATGGGCCAGTGGGAGGCTGCTTGGATCTTCTTACTGGGAGCTCGTCCATCGGTCGACCGATCCTCGGGCCGAGTTCGGTACACTTGATTTTCTTCCCATTTTAGGCATACTGAGCCCGAGACTCTGGAGGAGATTACGCAGTACGCCCGCGGGTTTCTGATGTTCCTCTTCGGGACCACTCTGTTCTCCGACAGGGGGAACACCATTGGGCTATATCTGCTGGGTGCCCTGGCAGACCTCACACAGGTTAGTCAGTATGATTGGGGTGGCGCCAGCTTGGCTACCCTTTATTGCTATATGAGCGCGACCTCCCGCGGACGGGGGAACACAGTCGGCGGCTACTGGAGAGCCTGGGAGGTACCTTCTGCCCTCTTGATTTTCATTTCTGCTTCTCAATGTATGTATATTGTACACACGACACACTTTATACTCTGTCCTGACATCCTGCACTCAGCATTCTGTATTTTGATGGCTTCTGTCCTTTTTTCACAGTTATGGGTTTTTGCATATTTTCCCGTACTAGCACCAGAGCTAGAGGTGGAGGCGCCCCTTGTGACCCCCTACTCTCTTGTTTTCGAGGGCCAGTACCGGCCGTGGCCTCGGGAGACTCTTCTCTACCTACGGCAGTACTTTGACACAATGCGGCCGTCAGAGGTAATCCAAAACTCCCAATTCCCAATGCTCTCATCTTTGGTTTATTCCGTACATCTATGGTTTCTGATCAGCCTATGCCTTGGTTACCCGCAGATTACCTGGCAGCCCTGGTTGCCTTTGGGTGGGGACCTTCGATTTCAGTTTGCCGGAGGATGGGGCTCTTCCCGATATAGGATCTTGTTCGAGGGGCCAGTTGGTAGGGCCTGGTTCCTGGGGGAACGCTTCCTTCGTCAGACTATGGGCTTTCCTGAGCCGAGTGTTCCCTCAGCACCTTCGGATGATATGCGGCTCACTGATAGGCTTACTCCCCAGGGTGTCATTGACGCTAGACTGGGCACCGATGCACTGCTGCATCTAGAGGACAGGGCGTACGCGACTTACCGTCACACCTACTTGATGCCTCCTTTGACAGGTGTCCGTGCTCCCTCGAGGAGGTCCACTGATACGCCGTCTTTAAGTCGAGCCCGGGCTGCAGGTGCCCCTTCTACTAGTAGGGTCGGTACATCGAGAGGTGGGGCTGGACTGGTCCCCCCGATTCCTCCGACTTATCATCATGCCGGATGGCCAGACATGCCGACCGAGTTGACAGGATGGCGATACGGGACCTCCTACACATTCCGATAGAGCCTCCCATGCCTGATCATCGATATGTTATTGATCCCGACTCACCGCCGGTATGCCCCACTATTTTTCATCTATCATTCAAACACTTAGACATTCCTTTATTCACTGATGATTATGAGCTTGTATCTGCAGCCACCCAAAGAGTACATGGAGGGGGTGATTGGATTGGTGGCCTCACTTGAGGGCATGGTCTTGCAGAGAGAGGCACAGCTGTCCGTTATGGGTTTCCAGGTACTCTTTAGTTTTCCCACATTTACCGTACTTCTGACGACATGTTGACCTTGAACATTTTACTGCTTTGATTGATTGTATGTGTAGAGCACATCTGACACATCACATTCATATACTGTATCTGCATGCACCCTCATTTCATGTAGTTTGCTTGCATCTGTATCTGATGCACACATTTTGAGCTGATGTATTCACATTGCACTTTTTATTTTCAGATGCCTCCAGTATATCCGCCACAGGCCGGGCCATCTCGACCTTCTCGGGGAGCCGGGAGAGGGGAGTCGTCCCGTAGACGCAAGGCACATATCATAGATAAGGAGCCTGATGAGGACGAGGAGGAGGCTACAGATCGTCAGTCAGAGACCTCTGCTGACAGAGAGGAGGGTTCCGACCTTGGTTCCGGCAGTGGAGAGGAGGCTGAGGAGGATCCCGAGGACGACAGCTCTGACTCAGATGGTGCCGGTGGTGCAGAGCCTGTTTCACAGAAGAGGATGAAGAGGGCCTCTTATTCCTGCTCTTGAAAGCATTGGTGCAGCTGTTTCCTGCTTTATTTATCTTTTTTACTAGTAGTTGTTAGCACATTGTATATTATTAGGCAGTTTTATTTTCTGTAAAACTTGTACCTTTGCTGTAAAATGTTGTAACAAAGGAAGCATGATGGAATGAAACAGGCTTTTTTTTGTTTTTTTTTTTGAAAAGGTGTTGTATTTTATGTTCTCAGCATCGCATCGCATCATTTTGTAAGTAAAGAGGTTGAATGGTAAATGTGCATTTGTGTACGTGCCAAGTTAGGTAGCGAACCGACATGACAAACTAAATAACCTAATCTTACTGAGGAACAACAACAAAAAACTCAGCAAGTTTACAACTCGATAAGAAAAACACAACAAAATTGATAAACAAAAAGTAACAACTCAAATGCACAAGACTCGGCGACTCGATTAAACAAGACTCGGTAAACATAACAGCTCGACTAACAAAACAACAACTCGATAAGCAAAACAACAATTCGATAAGCAAAACAACAACTCTATAAGCAAAGTGTATTTCGGACGATCTGGGCGACAGGATGCATCCAAAACAGAGAGAAATGGAGGCTTTTTGGCACTCCCGGTGCATGGAAATGCTAGGAACTTTCTTCTGGAGAGTAAGACAGGGCCAAATACACAGCCTGCAGCATGGCCGACCACTTTTGGGAGCTGGCCGACCAGCTTTTTGCATTTGAGGGAGGGAGAGGTGGCCGGCCGGCCACTTAGCCCAGCCACCACCAAATTTTCGACACGTGTCCCCCCGAACAGTGCCCTTTTCCCCTTTAAAAGGTCCTAGCTCCATGGCTCATTCATTTCATCTCAGTTTTGCACCAAAATGGAAGCGTTTCTCGTCGGAAATCTCACAGCTTGGATTGCTTCTTTAGACGGCTCGAAAAAGTTGAACTTCCGGGGCTTTGGCTTGAATGCACTATTCACGCTGAGCCGTACTCCACTACACCTTCATTTCCTTCATGCCGCGGAAAGGTTTTGGAACCTGGTAACACACGTCTTTAGCTTCGGCGGGCAAGAGGTATGTCCAACTTTTGAAGACTTTCAGGCTTTGATGGAATCCGAAAGTTGCGAAGAGATCTTGCCTCAGTTTCGCTTCAGTCACGCCCAAGCTTTAGGGTGGATGTGTGGACTCACCACGCATGACGCTCGGTCTCTGACCTGTAATGGGGAACTGGACATCCTCGGATTGATTTATCGCTTTTCTGACGCAGGTGATCGTGGCGACCATCATTGGCAAGGTTTCCGACAACATGCCCTTTGCTTGTGTATGCTATCTCACTTTCTGCTTGTGTCGGGCTTTGGTGGGTCTAGCTTTCGCCTGATTGAAGTTGCTCAAGGCTTGAAGGATGGAAAGAGTTGTATTGCGATGACACTGGCTAAGACGCTGATGGGTTTGGATGTTTTCCATCGCCGGGAGACGATCAGATTTACGGGGAGTCCACTACTGCTGCAGGTAATGTTTCCTACCCAATCTCACATATATAATGCTCACATCACTCGGCCCTCAGGCTCGATTTTTCTCACAAAACCCTTGTCTTACTTTTCTCTCATCGTACATCTCTCTATTCTTTATTCTCTCATTTTTTTATCCCTCCCCAGGTATGGCTGATGGATAAATTGCAAGTTGTGGACTCTTGCCCAGCCTACTCAGCTCGTGGCTACTTCTTTCGACAACGCCTAGTTGATGCCCTTGATGAAGGATGGTGGTTCAACTGGATGTGCGATTTGTCTGCAGATCGCATCGTCTGGCGTTGCCCTTGGCTCAACCTACCGGCAATAAGTTACAGCATGTCCCGACAGACTGGGATTCAATTGATTGGCTTGACTCACTGTGTATTCTACTTTCCGTTCCAGTTCCAACGCCAGTTTGGCCATGATCAGGTTTGCTCGCCAGAGGGGATAGAGTATCCGGCTGCCTTCCCGGTTCGAGGCGTACAGCTTGCCCGATATGCCACAGCCTGGAGGACTAGAGAGCTCCTGGCCCCCGCTCCCACTTTCAGTTGCACTTTGTTTAACGAGTGCTTGGATTGGCTCAATGAAGAGGCACAGATTGGACCCAGCTTGGCATAAGAGACATCGACCAGCTCTGGGAGGGGGCGCAGGGACACTTGACTTGACTATGCTCCGGACTCATTGCTTTATTAGTGCTTTCAAGTTTTCTTTATGAACGTAATAAAAAACAACTTCGATTGAATGCAAGAGTAGGAGAACTCTGTTTTGAAAATCAATGAAGGTTGTGGTACTGAAAATTTTCCGCTTTGGTCAAAAAAATGATCTTAGTTGTAGAAAGATTAATTTGAACAAAGTCAATTTTTATTAAAACTTTTCAAAGCCGTTTTTCATACGGATCAGAACTGGACACGTCGGAGATCGGTCACTGAGATGCACAACCCCGGATCCCTGCAATTGGAAAGTTGCCCCTAGTCTGAAGAGTACCGCGGCACTGCATGGCAACGGAAAGTTGCCCCTAGCCTGAATAGCACTGCACCGGGGATTCCAATGGATCCTGATAGACAAAGATGACTGAGATGATTAAATGGACAAAGTTGATTGGGGAAAAGTTTATGGCTGAACTTCAGGATGAAGTTGCCTACGTATCCCGAAGATGGGAATCAAGCCTTAAGTAGTTCAGGCTTAGGTTCACTCGAGTATTTTCACTCTCCTTTTACGCTCTAACTTTTGCCAAGGCCGCCCTTTGCGGGTTTTCAACCTTGCGAGCTCAGTTTTTATGTTTACCAATTTTTTTTATGCTCTAACTTTTGCCTAGGTCGCCCTTTCGGGTTAGCGAGCCTCTCAGGGGTAATATTTCTTCAACTTGTCCATGTTTATCGGTTGTGAAAATTCTAGGCCATCTAGGTCCATCAGAACCACAGCTCCACCTGACCAGATAGACTTGATGATGTAGGGACTAGTCCAATTGGGTCTGAACTTGCCCCTTGGGTCGTGGATGGGAGCTCGGTTGTCCTTGAGCACCAAATCTCTTTCCTTTAGATTCCTGGACTTAACTTTCTTGTTGAAAGCCCAGGAAATTCTGCACTGATAACCTTGAACATGGTACAGTGCTTTCAGTCTTCTCTCATCAAAGAGCATGAGTTCCTCAAACCTGCTCTACTGCCAATCTGCTTCGGCTATTTGACACTCAGCCAATACTCGCAATGACGGAACCTCAATCTCGATAGGTAGAACGGCCTCTATCCCATAAACCAATGAATACGGAGTCGCTCCGGTGGAAGTTCTAATTGAAGTCCTGTAGCCCCATAGAGCAAATGGCAGCTTATCTGGCCAATCCCGGTAGGTTTCCACCATCTTCTGCAGTATGTGTTTGATATTCTTGTTGGCGGCTTCGACCGCTCCGTTGGTTTGCGGCCGGTATGTGGATGACTTATGAAAAGCCACGTTATATTTCTCCAACAAGTCAATCACTTCCTTCTTGAAGTGGGAACCATTATCTGAAACGACCTCATTTGGGACCCCATAGCGACAGATGATGTTGTTTCTGATAAATTTTACAACGTGCGACGCCTTCAACACCGCATAAGACTGGGCCTCAACCCACTTTGTGAAATAATCTATCGCGACCAGGATGAACTCATGCCCATTTGACCCTTTCGGAGTGATAGCCTCGATCACATCAATTCCCCAAACTAAAAACGGCTATGGCGAAGTCATGTTGTATAGCTTCGACGGCGGGATATTCATGCGATTTGCATGAATCTGACATTTGTGGCATCGCCGAACAAAACCGATACAATCCTCCTCCATGGTGGACCAGTAGTGACCCTGTCTGAGGATCTTTCGTGCTAGCATTACTCCGTTCATATACGCACCGCATTCTCCTCCATGGATGGCCTCCATCAGGCGCTTCGATTCCTCGGCTTCAACACACAGCTTATGCATTCCCAGATGACCTCTCTTATACAGCTTCCCCACACAGATGATGAACTGAACGGCCATTCTTCTAATTGCCCTTTTATCCTTGGCATTTACCCCTGGCGGGTATGCTTCCTTTTCCAAGAAATTCCAAATGTCATAATACCAGGGGTTTTCATCCTGAACCTCATTTATAGCAGCGATCGACTCATAGGCTGGCACAAATTTCTGGTCAATGACGACTGGACGCATCCGGATTCCAAACGGGATGTCTATCATGGAAGATAGAGTTACTAAAGAATCTGCGAACCTGTTGTTCTCTCTTGGAAGATGAGCAAAGTTTTCAAACCGAGGAATTAACAAGTCCAAGGTCTGGTGATACATCATCATCTTTTCTTCTTTGACTTTTCAGTCTCCTTTTGCTTGAGACACAACAAGGTTCGAGTCCCTGATGATGTCCAACCGTCTTGCCCCTAATTCCAGGGTTGCTTCTAGACCGGCAATGCATGCCTCATATTCTGCTTCGTTGTTCGAGACTTTGAACCGGAGTTTGAAGGCTAGAGGGATACGGGAATTGTCGGGTGCTATCAGCAATGCTCTTATCCCATACCCGTATTGATTTGACGCTCCGTCAAAGTACATCGTCCAATATTCATCGTCGATGTGCAAAATGGCTTCATCTGGGAATAAGTACTCAACTGCTTCACCTCCTTCGACTGGATGATCGGCTAAGAACTTTGCCACTGCTCTTCCCTTGACTAACTTGCGTGTTACATATTTCAAATCGAATTCGGAGAGCAACAACAACCAACGAGCTAGCCTACCCGTAAGTGCCGGTTTCTCGAAAAGATATTTGATGGGATCGAGTCGTGAAACCAACATTACGGAGTGAGCTAACAGGTAGTGCCGCAGCTTTCTGGTAGCCCATACCAAAGCTAAGCAAGCCTTCTCCAATGGAGTATAGCGAGTCTCATACTCTAGCATCTTCTTGCTCAGATAGTAGATGGCTCTCTCCACCTTGTCCTCTGACTCTTGCGCGAGCATACAACCTATTGTGGTCTCGGTTACTGAAAGGTATAGTATCAACGGTTTCCCCGGCTCTGGCGGTGACAACACGGGCGGGTTCTGTAAATACTCCTTGATCTGTTCGAAAGCAGCTTGGCACCGGCCGTCCCATTGGAATTTCTTGCCTTTCTTCAGGAGACCAAAAAGTGGTTCACAAGTCAAGGTTAATTTTGAGATAAACCGTCTTATGAATTACACTTTACCCAAAAAGCCTCGCACCTCCTTTTCAGTCCTTGGTGGTGGCATTTCTAAGATGGCCTTGATCTTTGAAGGGTCGACCTCGATGCCCCTTTGTGTAATCAGAAATCCCAGTATTTTTCCCGCTGTAACACCGAACGTACACTTTTGAGGATTTAACCGCAACCGAAATTCTCTGATCCTTTGAAAGAACTTTTGCAAGGCGGTGTAGTGGCCCTCTCTTTCTTTGGACTTGACAATCATGTCGTCCACGTACACCTCAACCTCTTTGTGGATCATATCATGCAATATTGTAGTCGCAGCCCGTTGATATGTAGCTCCAGCATTCTTTAACCCAAACGGCATCACTTTGTAGCAGTAAGTCCTCCACGGGGTGGTGAAAGCAGTCTTTTCCCTGTCTTCTGGTGCCATGACTATCTGATTGTAACCTGAGAAGCCATCCATGAACGAAAGCAAAGCATGCCCCGTTGTGAAATCCACCAACTCATCAATATGCGGCAAGGGAAAGTAGTCCTTCGGACTAGCTCTGTTCAAATCCCTAAAATCCACGCACACTCGGATCCTGCCATCCTTCTTTGGTACTGGGACGATGTTGGCCAACCAAGTCGGGTATTCGGATACCAGCAGGAGGCCTGCGTCGATTTGCTTGGTGACCTCTTCCTTAATCTTGAGAGCCCAGTCGGAGCGGATCCTCCTGAGTTTCTGCTTGACGGGTCGGGCCTCGGGGTCAAGAGGGATTCGATGCTGTACAATCTCAGGATCGATTCCAGGCATGTCTTCGTAGGACCACGCGAAAACATCTTTGAAATCTTTTAATAAAGCGACTAAACGCTCGTGTTCCTCTGAAGACAACGTGGACCCGATCTGGACCGGCCGCGGGTCCTCCTCAGTACCAATATTTACTGTGGTGATTTCATCAACCAGGGGTTTAACAAATCTTTCCTCCTCTTGTTCAATTAAGCGTTGCAAAATCGGAGGAACTTCGTCCTCGTCGTTTTCATCAAAATTTTGAAAGTCTGAATTAATGCAATAAATCAAGGGCACAGAAAAGTACTAAAAAACCACAGCTATTTGATTCTCATTAAGCACATCCAAATCTTCTTACTCCTCGGTTACAACAGACTCAAAAGAGAAAGAAAAAGACGACCTGGACAAGACTGTGGCATCCGGGTTATCATCCCTAGGATTACCAGACTCAGACTTAGTCAAGTTGGAACCTGATTCTGACTCACAAGACTCGGTGGAATTAGATTCCAGCTCACTACCTGACTCGGTACTGCTGGACAAAAATCCCTCTTCATACTGCCAAATGAGAGAGGGTGCGATAGATGCATCCAAAATAGTTGCTGGCGGGCCCGTAGCCGTTCCATTCCCGATCACGCATACCAAGAAGTTATCCCCCAAGCACTCCTGGTCGATCGGAGGATCTGAAGGTAGACATGCCAGTGCTACCCCCATTTCAAGTTCGGTGTCCTCAGACTGCACTTTCTTATACTGCTCAACCTCAGCTGATGGGTCTGGCTGCTCTTTGGCAACGTCATCCCCGGATAATTGCAGCCGAAGAAGATCTCAAAACCTGGTACGTGCTTCCTCTCCGCGTTTAGGCATGGCTCCGAGAAGCCGCAAAATGGAAAGTCCTCCCCTTCCCGGATGAAGCGTCCGTTTAGGATGCCCTGAATGGGCCTATACATCAGTTCGAAAGGCTTCCCAGCCTGCTTTGCTCTAGCTCTTCTAGCCATTTCCTTTCCCTTCCTCACCCAGTCCTCTTTGGTGGGCAGATATCCCAAGCCAAAGGTATGAGGGTTGTGTGGCACTTCGGCCAATGCTGCAACGCCCTTCCGGCCGCTCCTTCCTAATCCCATCCCGGGGATGTGTTGAAGCTTGTTCATGAGGTATACAGATTGAGCGCTGACATATACTCCCTCATTAACGGCCATGATATTCTGTACAACCCGGGCCTCAGCCAAAGTAAACCCTGATAAGAACAAATCTTCCATGTTGTGCTCGATTTCCAAGACTGGTGTAGACACTTCCGGTGGTGGATGGATTGATGAATTCCCGAAAACAATAGCTACCCCTTTCCCGTGAGGGTACTTCAACATTTGATGCAAAGTGGAAGAGACTGCCTTGACCTGTGTAGACACCCCATTTTTGACCGACCTTAAGACTCAGATGCCACCGATTGAGCGCTTGGTGATGTTGCATATCGTGCTCATTCAGAAGTTTCAGAGTCTCGGCTGTGAGCCTTGCCTTCGGACTTTCGGACTCTTTTGCGCTTTGCCTCGGTTTGCAAACCAGGCTCTGCTTTCTCTGTTTTCTCTTCCCAAAGGGAGGGAGAGGTCTCGTAGACCATCTCTCAGTGGCCGTAGGCTACGTTTTGTGGTCGTAGGCCATTTTTGCCCGTTTGGAGTCCGGTTTCCGGTTTTTCGGAATCGTTGGCCGTGTGCCTCAGTTCGGGACCGCTTAATCATCTCCGTTTGCTTCGGTTTTTGGCATACTTCTTATTTGCTCCTTTTTGAGGGACACTGTGGTTCGAGAGACCAACTTCGTGGTCGAACACCACTCCCGGTGCCTAACAGCCGGTTTTCGGGGCCTCGGGCTGCGCGTTTCAGCCCCCGAACCTTCGTTCTGCATCGGTTTTGATTCGTTTTTGGCAGGGACCTCTGTTTCATTGTTGAGAAGGTCATGGAAGGGCGGGAGGCCAGTAATTGTCCTGTCAGCCAACTTTATCCCTTCATCGCCCTCCGTCGCCCGATTTTCCTCACTTCAAAGCCAATGTTGACCATCCTTGGGCCATTTTCTTGCACCCTAAACCCCATATTTGTGATGTACACATCTGGGAGGCCACCAATATTTGGTGGCCGGCCAGTAATTGTTGTTGAACCTTTTGAACCCCTTTGAAAAGTGGGTTGTTCTCTCTCCTGGTTCACTATTTCCAGTGTTTAACCACAGGGTTGTGTTGTGCATACATCAGAGGCTCTCTTTTTGGGGTGGCCGGCCACTAATGCTTCTTGACCCTTTTGACCCCTAGCCGACCGGCCATGGGAGGTAGCCGGCCGGCCACCTAAACCTTAGATAGCTGGCCGGTCATGATCCTTGCACCCTGTTCCTTACAGCTGTATATTCTGTTTCCCCCCAGATTGTGTATCCGGGGGGGTGCATTTTTTAGGGGAAACTTGATTCATTTCCCTCCATTTTCCCCCCCTTTTTCTCCCATCTTTTGTCTATATAACAGCAGCTCCAGCTGCTGGTTTGAGGGTTACAACATTTGCCTTAGGCCCCTTCCATTGTATCTCTCTCCCTTTACACTTCCAAGCTTCAAACCTCTCAAACCCTACACCATTTCTTCACCAACCCATAGCCCCACCCTTCCATCCTTCATTCCAGAAGCTTGAGGTTGTTCTCCAAAGCTAAAGAGCCACCAAACTCAAGCCAAGAGTTTCCAAAAGATTGGTCTACAAGGGTAAGCTCCATTTCCCCCCTTTTGGTCCATATTTTGCATGCTTTTTTAGCCATACTTGCTTGCTGTTTTGGGCTCCGACCCTAACTGGAACTAGGCTTATTTTGATCTATTTTTCATGTTTGTTTAAGGGTATTTACCTGCTTGAGGTCTCCTTGTCGCACTTGCTTCATTATCTCCCTTGTATGCCATCTTCTTGTGTAGTATTTTTGGCCTATGTATAAACTGTTTTGAGCTCTTTCATGAACTGAAAAGTGGCTTATTTTGATCCCTTCTTAAACATTGTTGAAGGGCTCATTGCTGTTTGAGGCTTCCATTTACCACTTGCCTTTATATCTCTCTTTTGGCCATATTTTTGCATGATTTGTTAGCCTCTTTTGCTTCTGTTTTTGGGCTCTGGTCCGAACTATAAGTGGCCTTATTTTGACCCCCTCTCCATGTTTAATTAAGGGTCTTTCACTGTTTGAGGCATCCTTTATATACTTTGTGTTATATCTCTCTTTTTTGCCTTATTTTGCGTAGTATTTTAGGCTTGCATGAATACTGTTTTGGGTCTGTCCATCAACTATAAAGTGCAATATTTTGGGTCCCTCTTCAACATTGTTGAAGGGCCCCTTTGTGTTTGAGGCCAGAAACCACCACTTGCTTCTTTGTCCCTCTTTTGGTCCATTTCTTGCATGAGAGCTTAGCCATACCCGTGTTGGTTTTTGTGGTTTGTTATAAACTGTAAAACATCATATTTTGGGCCCCTCTTCAACATTGTTGAAGGGCCCTCATCTGTTTGAGGCCTGGAACTGTGACTCACTTCTTTATCTCACATTTAGGGCCATTTTTGCATGCTAGTTTAGTCCCATTTGCATTCACCGTTTGACCTTGCTTAGAACTGTAAATGTGCTTATTTTATGGCTGTCTTGACTCGTTCTTTACATTCCATGTTCAAATAATGCATGTTTTGTATAGCCATAGGCCAATGCACGTGCCTAATTTCATGTTTCAGGTCGCATGTCATGCATCGGGTGCCATCTTTCCATCTTTCGGGGCTGTTTTGCATCACTTATTGCCCCTGAAATTTGCATGTTTGCATACCATGTTCCATGCCTTGCCATGCTTTGGTAGAGTGGCATTCGTGCCTTAGGTTCGGTCCTCGGTTTGCGTGCACGTGTGCACGCATCTCGAGTTGTCTCATTTCCATCTAATGGCCTCTTATGTGAGTGTGGCTGAGGTCCACTTGTGTTGGTGTAAGTCCATTGTACATTGTGTATGCCATTTTATTTCATAGCATTGCGTATGCTAGGTTGTATGTTAGCGCATTGTGTATGCCATGCTATCTCGTGCATCGTGTATGCCATTTCATAGCATTGTGTATGCTAGTTTGTATCTTAGTTGCATTTCATGCATATCATGCATATTGCATCGTGCTTGGGATAGGGGTTAGCCCGAGCACGGGAAACGAGGTACGTTTCGTACTCCGAGTGACGGAACGTGTCTCAATTCCAAGTCACCGACACTCCAGATTATCCACGATGGAGTTAGGTCTTGTTGTGTTTATATGTGCATTCATTCTATATTGAGTTGCACAATTCGACCCCTCGGCCATCATGCATCGAGATGCGTGATTGGTGGCATGAGGACTGAGGCATGCATACATTTGTGAAAATACATTGCTATGCCCCTTTCCTGCTCTCTGTTGCAGCAAATCAAGAATTAGCAACCTTCCGGAGCTTGGCGCGTTTTCCAAGAATAATTGTAAAACAGAGGCTAATCGGGGCATCCCAGTGGATTTCCGTGCGAGGCAGCCCAGACATGCATCATCCATCATCTGAAGAAGAGTCAAGGCAGTCCCTGGCTTGCATGCCAGTTTATTATTCTTCTTAGTTAATTTGTAAATTAATTAGGAATTTGTATATATTTGGACTGTATTATTTAGACTGTATTATTTGGACTGTACTATTTATTCGGACCCTCTGTGCGAGGGCATAACTGTAATAAGTGTGCGTGTGTGTGATGTATGTCTTCCAACCCCACGTCTTTCTCCCTTTTATTTATCCGCTTATGATGGTTAGATTAGGGCATGTTTCAATTAGCATACAGTATGACAGTATGTTGGCAACATTCATCTGTTTTGCATGCACGGGCTCGGCGCATCATACTAACTGCATTGTATTTTCAATTCCAAGTTGAATACTTGTTAGCTGTTGCATCTCATATGCCATGTTTAGAATAGCCGAGCCTGCTATAGTTGCATTTTGCATGTGTTGCATTAGGCATTTCTGCATAATTAGTATCACGCATGGATTTCTAATTAGCTTCTGTTTTGGCTTGGAGTACTCGATAAGTTTTATGCTTTAGCATCCTTGCATGCGTGTGAGTGACTGCCATGAATAGCATGCTTACCATGAGGCTATTTGCTTATGTGATATAACTGCCTGAATGCCTGTGGGTGAAGGTTGGGTTATTTGGATTGGAACAAATCATCAACTGTGAGTTTTAAGCCCACTAGATAATGGCAAAACCATCTTTTCCTAAGCCCACCTGAGGGTGGCAAAATATGCATCTTTAAGCCTACTTGCGAGTAGCAAACCATCTTTCAAATAAACAAACATGAAATGTTTTGTTCCAATTCAGGCGGTCCAGTCTATACTTGTATGCTGTGCGCATCACATAGTAAATCTAGGCTAATAACCGGAATAAGGACACATAATATTTTCAAAAATAGATATCATGGTTAGTAGAGGCCGATCTTTGATCGGGCGAGCGGGGGTGCTCACTGTAACAACCCTCATACTGTTTACTGATTAATGACCGATTGATTACCGATAATCACCGATTACTGCTAAACGGAACTGATAATGACTGATAATTGAAACTGAATTGAATGAATACATCTGTTTGAACTGCATTCTATCTGTTGATTGTTTATTTGATCTGTTCGTATTTTAGTGATTAAACTGCAAATTGAAGGCCTTATCGGCGGCCGAATCCAAAATTGATTGATGTTTAATGATCAACATAATTTATGTGATTTTGTGGTGTATTTACCTGAAAACTGATTAGGTATGATTAAATTAGATTAAATAAGCTAATTAAAGAGTTGGACTTATTTACCGTTATGCCCTTGAGTGGGCCACTATCTCAAATACACACACTTGAGCCTTATACTTGAATCAAAACACATTTGCTCAGCCATTTCTTCTTGTTCTAGCCGAATTTAGAGAGAGAGGAAGTGAGAGTCTTGAGTTCATTTCAATATTGCTTAGAATTTGAAGAGAATTGAAGGTTGATTGTTGCTTTGTGGTCCTACACTTGTAATTGAGGCTCTAGGTAAGAGAACTCAACCTTTATTGATGTGTTTGAGCTAGTTCTTGCATGATTCATGCTTCATTGTAGAACTAAGTCATGTTTTGGTTCATTGTTGTTAAATGAAGCTCAATTCTTGCATGCATGTGTTCTTGATTGAATTTGGAGTTGAGTCATGGCAAAATGTTACATGCATGTTCACAACTATGTCTAAGTCCATGAGTTCATCTTGTTTTTGAAGGTTTGAGCTCTTTTGAAACAGCATTGAAGCTTTGAAAATGATTTAAGATCATGCATGTCATGTTTGAAGATTGTTCTTGAAAATGATTTGAAATTGGGTTTGAATTAAACACCCTTGGGCTTTGATTTCTCAAATTGAGCTTTGAAACATGATATTCTATGTGTTTATAAATGTTTTCCAGAAAATGGGCCCAAGAGGATTGGTTTTGATGCTTTTGAGCTTGGTTTTGAACCTGGAGCTCGAATCTGGATTTTCCAGATTTCGCACTTCCGCTCGAGCGGAGGAAGTGCCGCTCGAGCGTAGAATTCGAGCAACCAGCATCTCTCTGCACTGTTTGGCAGTCCGCTCGAGCGGAGGATTGGGCGCTCGAGCGGAGTCTTGTCTCAAGCTCGAGCGGGCGTCGAGCGGGGATTTCACCCATCCAGTACCTTTACAGTACGCTCGAGCGGGAAAGTTTACGCTCGAGCGTGTACCTTTGTTTGCCTGTACGCTCGAGCGGGGAAACCTGCGCTCGAGCGGGACTCTGTTTTTCTGAAAATCCTGAAAATGCTTTTAAATGTACATTTTTCCATCCTCATCCCATCCTAGGCATTCTTAGGCCTAGTTTAAGACATTTAGATGAGGATATCGTTGTAGAACACACCAAGGCAAATTAGGGATTAAGTTATGAGATTTCCCAACTGTGTAGCTTAGTGTGTTCAATCTGTTAACTGTGTAGGGTTGGCGACTGGAGAGACACGCTCTAGCATACTGTAGCCCGAACTCTGTGAGTAACAACTGTGTAAAGATATGTTCAAAAATGATTATCTTCTGAACAACTGAACTGTACTGTTTTCTGAACTGATTACTGTTAACTGAATGAATGTATGTCCTATATTCTGAACTGTATTGTGGCATCCTTAGCACCTACTGTTTACTGTTACTGTGACAGAAATCTCTGTCGGTTTCCTTGTGGAACCACTACTGTTTACTGACTGATGGCCATCATTACTGCTCGGTCTTTTAAGACCTACTGTTACTGTTATGCTAATGGATGTACCACATATGACTGTTTACTGTACTGAACAACTGGAATACTGATTGAATTGAACTGTTTTCATTACTGTAAGGACATTCATTCTAAACCCCTTTACGCTTTATGTTATTCACTGGGCTTTAGCTCACTGCTCATATATATATGTAGGTGTACAGGCACCAGAACGGAGCTAGGAGCGTCAGGGTAACTCCAGTTTTGTCAAGCCAGCCTTTGTGCCTCACCGCGAGGTTCCGAGCCTACTGTTAAGGCTTAGGGGTGTTTTAGAATTTCCCCCTTTTGTACTGTTTCACTGTTTTGTATAGACTGACTGTTTACTGTACTGTTATACAGGGATTAGGTCCCTGTACTGTGTGACTGTTAATATTGTGTATACTGTTCTGTACTGTTTTTGTATAATGTATGAAAAAATCTTTTTGGCATACAGACTGTCACAGCTCAATGGACATTATTTATTTACTGTATTGGCTTCCGCCAGGCCCTGTACTCTGTTTTACTGTATTACTGTTAAGCAGGCCTTCGGTAATCTCGGATTACTGGCCGGTTACGGTGCTAAACCCATAGGGCCGGGTTTGGGTCGTGACAGAGTGGTATCAGAGCGATACTTAACCACGAGTTATACCGCACACACGTGTCCAAATGAGCTATAGGGTGTCCTAGAAAAGTGATTAGGGCATCGCATGAGCATGATAAGTGTGTGATTATGTTATGACTGAATACGTGCTAATGTGGTAAACTGTTAAACAAATGACTGCTTATGTTTAAAACTGTTATAACTGCTTATAGTGAAATGGACAATGCAAATGAACCTGAGTCCTCATCTACTGAGGCAAGAATGGAAAGAATGGAAAGAATGATAGAACTGATAACTGTTAGACTGGAACAACAACAGAACCAACAGCCCCCACCTCCTCCTCCTCCGGTACAGCCGGAGCCTAATGTGAATGTGAATGATGGGGATATTATTGCTCTCACCCATAAATTCAACAAGATGAAACCGCCATCCTTTCAGGGAGGCCTTGAACCGTTAAAAGCTGAAGCTTGGGTTCTGGAAACAGAGAAACTATTTGAAGTGTTTCCGTGCTCAGAAGCGAATAAGGTATTGTTAGCTACCTTCACCCTACAAGAAGAGGCCAGAAGGTGGTGGATGTTAACCCGTGATACAAATACTGTTATGACTTGGGCTCAGTTCAAGGAGTCCTTCTTTGAAAAGTACTTCCCTCAGTGTGTCAGGGATAGAAAAGTGACCGAATTTGAACAACTGAAACAGGGCACCACGTCGGTTGCCGAATATGAGACGAAATTTACCGAACTTGCCCGATATGCACCGCATATGGTGGATACTGAATATAAGAAGGCCAGGAAATTTGAAGGTGGCCTTAATGTGGCAATACTTGACCGGATAAATGTTTTGAAATTACCGACTTTTGTGGGTGTTCTCGACCGGGCATTGATGGCCGAGTCGAACATTGCAGCAGTGAAGCAATCTGAAACACCAACAACTGAATGGCATGGTAAAAGGCAGGGTTTCAAATTCAAGAAAGGCAAGCACAACCCAGCCAACAAGAAACAGAATACGGGGTTGACAACTAGCCCCAGCCAAGGGAGTGGTTTCATACCACCCTGTTCTGAATGTGGCAAGAAGCACAAAGGGGTTTGCTACAGAATATCTGGAGCCTGTTACAGGTGTGGCAAGGTGGGCCACATGGTTAAAGACTGCCCCTCTGCTCCACAAGCCAGTGGTAAAGCTGCACCAAGCGCAGCAGCATCAACTGTAGCACCAAAGCCTAACCCCAGAGCTACCGGGAAAGAGCCTGTGAGGCAAGGCCGAGTGTTCGCACTAGTACCGGGAGATGTGCAGAATACCGAGACCGTTGTGTCAGGTATCCTCTCTATCTGTATGCAAAATGCATATGTATTGATTGATTCGGGGTCTACGCATTCTTATGTATCGCATGCTTTTTCACGGAAATTGAATAGACCCTTAGAACCTATGAACTATCTGCTAGCCGTATCATCACCGTAGGGGGATCCATGACATGTGCTTATATGTACCCCGCATGTGAAATTATTGTTGGGGATATGCATCTGTTTATTGATTTACTGCCATTGAACATTGATCATTTTGACATAATATTGGGGATGGATTGGTTACAAAAATATCATGCCACTATTGATTGTGTGACCAAGCAAGTTGTTTTTCATCCACCTGGTCTGCCTGAATTTGTGTTTAATGGGCGTGGAGTAGTACCTCCTCCGTATTTGATTTCGTCAGTGAAAGCTGTTAAATTAATTAGAAAGGGGTGTAAAGGATATCTGTGTTCTGTACTGACTGTGCCTACTGATGATAGTATTAAAACTGATGTGAATTGTATTCCTATAGTCAGAGAATTTCCAGATGTTTTTCCAGATAATCTTCCAGGAGATTTGACTGACAGGGAGATTGAATTTACCGTTGATGTGATTCCCGGAACACAACCAGTTTCTAAAGCTCCCTACCGAATGGCCCCAACTGAACTGAAAGAATTGAAAGTGCAACTGCAGGAACTGCTGGATAAGAAGTTTATCAGGCCCAGTACTTCACCCTGGGGTGCACCGGTTTTGTTTGTAAAGAAGAAAGATGGCTCACTGAGACTGTGCATCGACTACCGTGAACTGAATAAGGTAACTGTAAAGAACAAATACCCATTGCCACGCATTGATGATTTATTTGATCAGTTACAGGGTGCACAAGTGTTTTCTAAGATTGATCTCAGATCCGGATATCATCAACTGAAGGTTAAACCGGAAGACATTGATAAAACTGCTTTTAGAACAAGGTATGGACATTACGAATTCTTAGTTATGCCTTTTGGAGTCACGAATGCACCAGCTGCATTTATGGACCTCATGAACAGAATCTTTAAACCATACCTTGACAATTTTATTGTTGTATTTATTGATGACATATTGATTTACTCCAAGAGTATGGAAGAACATGAACATCACCTGAGACTTGCCCTACAAACCTTAAGAGAACAGAAACTGTATGCTAAACTGTCTAAATGTGAATTTTGGCTTGATCATGTTATGTTTTTGGGGCATGTTGTTAGCAAAGATGGGATTTCTGTTGATCCGCAGAAAATTGAAGCCGTAGTGAACTGACCTAGACCAACAAATGTGACTGAAGTCCGAAGCTTTTTGGGATTGGCTGGATATTACAGAAGATTTGTCAAAGATTTCTCCAAAATTGCCCTACCATTGACTCAGTTAACTCAAAAGGGGACATCATTTAATTGGACTGATCAAAGAGAATCTGCTTTCCAGGAGTTGAAAACTCGACTTGTGACTGCGCCAGTTTTGACCTTACCATCAGGTACGGATGGTTATACTGTATATAGTGATGCTTCTCATAAGGGTTTGGGATGTGTTTTAATGCAGAATGGGAGAGTAATTGCCTATGCTTCCCGTCAACTGAGACCGCATGAAAAGAACTACCCGACCCATGACCTGGAACTTGCTGCAGTGGTGTTTGCACTGAAAATTTGGCGTCACTATCTGTACGGGGTGACATGTGAAGTATACACCGACCACAAGAGTTTAAAGTATTTCTTCACACAGAAAGAACTGAATATGAGACAACGGAGATGGCTGGAACTGATTAAAGACTATGATCTACAGATATTGTACCATCCGGGAAAAGCCAATACCGTTGCCGATGCATTGAGCCGGAAATCGATAGGACACTTAGCCTGTTTGCTTACAGGACAGAAAGAGTTGCTTTGTGACCTTGAAAAATCTGAAATAGAAATTGTTTTGAGAGAACAAGGTGGAACCTTAGCTGCTATTTCTGCTCAACCGGCGCTGATTGAAGAGATTAAAGAGAAACAGCAACTGGATGACTTCTTGAAGAAGATCATCGAAGAAAGAGAATCTAAACCGAGACCGGGATTCAAATTTGAGAATAATGTACTGAAATTTCAAGAAAGACTGTGTGTACCGAATGATACTGAACTGAAAAGAAGAGTTCTGCAAGAAGGCCACAATTCGAAATTGTCTATCCATCCGGGGAATACGAAAATGTACCAAGATCTGAAACAGAATTTCTGGTGGCCGGGAATGAAGAAAGAAATTGCTGATTTTGTATCCAAATGTCTTCATTGCCAACAGGTCAAAGCTGAACATCAACGACCTGCCGGACTATTGCAACCCCTACCCATACCAGAGTGGAAATGGGAGCATATCACGATGGATTTTATCGTTGGATTACCTCGCTCCAGAAAAGGTATGGATTCAATTTGGGTTATTATTGATAGACTAACCAAATCTGCTCACTTCTTACCTGTCAAGACGATTTATAATGCGGACAAATTAGCTGTCATCTATATTGATGAAATTGTAAGACTGCATGGAGTGCCTGTGTCTATTATTTCTGACAGGGATTCGAAGTTTACATCGAGGTTTTGGCAAAGCCTACAAACTGCACTGGGTACTGAACTGAGACTGAGTAGTGCCTATCATCCTCAGACAGATGGCCAATCAGAAAGGACCATCCAAACTCTGGAGGATTTACTGAGAATGTGCGTCCTTGATTTTCAGGGAGACTGGGAAAGTCATCTGCCATTAGTTGAATTCGCCTACAATAATAGCTACCATTCGAGTATTGGTATGGCGCCCTTCGAGGCATTGTATGGCAGAAAATGTAGATCTCCAATTTGCTGGGCAAAAGTTGGAGATGGGCCTTTACTTGGGCCCGAGATTGTTTATGAGACAACTGAGAAAGTGAAACTGATACAACAGAGATTGAAAACTGCACAGAGCTGACAAAAGAGTTATGCTGACGTTAGAAGACGAGACAGAGAATATGAAGTGGGTGATCACGTTTTTGTGAAAGTGACACCAATGAAAGGCCAGACTCGTTTTGGAGTCAAAGGCAAGTTAGCGCCAAGATACGTCGGACCATACGAGATCATTGAGAAAATCAATCCGGTGGCGTATCAAGTTGCGCTTCCTCCTGAAATGGAACATATGCATAACGTCTTCCACATTTCGATGTTAAGAGATTATCTCCGGGATCCGTTCCATGTGATTGAGCCTACTCGGATAGTGTTGAGTGATGACTACACTTACGAGGAACGGCCTATACAGATTGTAAACCGACGGATCAAGAAACTGAGGAACAAAGAGATCCCGTTAGTGAAAGTTGACTGGCAAAACCACGGTGGCGTGTATGCCACTTGGGAAAGGGAAGATGACATGGCCAAAAGATATCCTGAACTGTTTCCACTGAATCCTGTTTTCTTCCAGAATGAAGGTAACTCGAGTTTAGAGGACTAAACTCTTTTTAAGGAGGGGAGACTGTAACAACCCTCATACTGTTTACTGATTAATGACCGATTGATTACCGATAATCACCGATTACTGCTAAACGGAACTGATAATGACTGATAATTGAAACTGAATTGAATGAATACATCTGTTTGAACTGCATTCTATCTGTTGATTGTTTATTTGATCTGTTCGTATTTTAGTGATTAAACTGCAAATTGAAGGCCTTATCGGCGGCCGAATCCAAAATTGATTGATGTTTAATGATCAACATAATTTATGTGATTTTGTGGTGTATTTACCTGAAAACTGATTAGGTATGATTAAATTAGATTAAATAAGCTAATTAAAGAGTTGGACTTATTTACCGTTATGCCCTTGAGTGGGCCACTATCTCAAATACACACACTTGAGCCTTATACTTGAATCAAAACACATTTGCTCAGCCATTTCTTCTTGTTCTAGCCGAATTTAGAGAGAGAGGAAGTGAGAGTCTTGAGTTCATTTCAATATTGCTTAGAATTTGAAGAGAATTGAAGGTTGATTGTTGCTTTGTGGTCCTACACTTGTAATTGAGGCTCTAGGTAAGAGAACTCAACCTTTATTGATGTGTTTGAGCTAGTTCTTGCATGATTCATGCTTCATTGTAGAACTAAGTCATGTTTTGGTTCATTGTTGTTAAATGAAGCTCAATTCTTGCATGCATGTGTTCTTGATTGAATTTGGAGTTGAGTCATGGCAAAATGTTACATGCATGTTCACAACTATGTCTAAGTCCATGAGTTCATCTTGTTTTTGAAGGTTTGAGCTCTTTTGAAACAGCATTGAAGCTTTGAAAATGATTTAAGATCATGCATGTCATGTTTGAAGATTGTTCTTGAAAATGATTTGAAATTGGGTTTGAATTAAACACCCTTGGGCTTTGATTTCTCAAATTGAGCTTTGAAACATGATATTCTATGTGTTTATAAATGTTTTCCAGAAAATGGGCCCAAGAGGATTGGTTTTGATGCTTTTGAGCTTGGTTTTGAACCTGGAGCTCGAATCTGGATTTTCCAGATTTCGCACTTCCGCTCGAGCGGAGGAAGTGCCGCTCGAGCGTAGAATTCGAGCAACCAGCATCTCTCTGCACTGTTTGGCAGTCCGCTCGAGCGGAGGATTGGGCGCTCGAGCGGAGTCTTGTCTCAAGCTCGAGCGGGCGTCGAGCGGGGATTTCACCCATCCAGTACCTTTACAGTACGCTCGAGCGGGAAAGTTTACGCTCGAGCGTGTACCTTTGTTTGCCTGTACGCTCGAGCGGGGAAACCTGCGCTCGAGCGGGACTCTGTTTTTCTGAAAATCCTGAAAATGCTTTTAAATGTACATTTTTCCATCCTCATCCCATCCTAGGCATTCTTAGGCCTAGTTTAAGACATTTAGATGAGGATATCGTTGTAGAACACACCAAGGCAAATTAGGGATTAAGTTATGAGATTTCCCAACTGTGTAGCTTAGTGTGTTCAATCTGTTAACTGTGTAGGGTTGGCGACTGGAGAGACACGCTCTAGCATACTGTAGCCCGAACTCTGTGAGTAACAACTGTGTAAAGATATGTTCAAAAATGATTATCTTCTGAACAACTGAACTGTACTGTTTTCTGAACTGATTACTGTTAACTGAATGAATGTATGTCCTATATTCTGAACTGTATTGTGGCATCCTTAGCACCTACTGTTTACTGTTACTGTGACAGAAATCTCTGTCGGTTTCCTTGTGGAACCACTACTGTTTACTGACTGATGGCCATCATTACTGCTCGGTCTTTTAAGACCTACTGTTACTGTTATGCTAATGGATGTACCACATATGACTGTTTACTGTACTGAACAACTGGAATACTGATTGAATTGAACTGTTTTCATTACTGTAAGGACATTCATTCTAAACCCCTTTACGCTTTATGTTATTCACTGGGCTTTAGCTCACTGCTCATATATATATGTAGGTGTACAGGCACCAGAACGGAGCTAGGAGCGTCAGGGTAACTCCAGTTTTGTCAAGCCAGCCTTTGTGCCTCACCGCGAGGTTCCGAGCCTACTGTTAAGGCTTAGGGGTGTTTTAGAATTTCCCCCTTTTGTACTGTTTCACTGTTTTGTATAGACTGACTGTTTACTGTACTGTTATACAGGGATTAGGTCCCTGTACTGTGTGACTGTTAATATTGTGTATACTGTTCTGTACTGTTTTTGTATAATGTATGAAAAAATCTTTTTGGCATACAGACTGTCACAGCTCAATGGACATTATTTATTTACTGTATTGGCTTCCGCCAGGCCCTGTACTCTGTTTTACTGTATTACTGTTAAGCAGGCCTTCGGTAATCTCGGATTACTGGCCGGTTACGGTGCTAAACCCATAGGGCCGGGTTTGGGTCGTGACACTCACGAAGTGACCTTCCCCAATCGTACCCAAGTTCCCGAGCCGAGGCAACTTTGGTGATGACGGACACGTGGCCTTAGGCAAACGAGTCAGGGTTTTCTAAATTTCCCCAAAATAAAATATTTAGGTGGCGACTCTGTATCTGGCAAAGCAGTCCATGTTTGGCACTTCTTTCAAAATCTGTTTTCTCAAAATGATTTGCCGGATTTGGACTCTTTGGTTCAGATTACGAACCGTGACAATTTGAGAGTCCTGAGCTGTAGTGAGCCCAATATCGAACGGAACGGGGGGGAGCTCGTTCCTCCCCGTGGCGTTCGGGGACGTCTACAACCTGGTGCAACCACAGTTTCCCCAAAAGTAGGTTAAAGGTTGCGGGAACGTCCAAGACATGGAATTCAATGTTGTGTTGTCCTGGACCAACCTGGGTCTGAATTTTGACAGTCCCCATCACCTCCCTGCTTGTATTATCATAGGCTCTGATCACTTGAGTAGTTGGCACAAAGTCCGCGGGCTTCAACCCGATCGCATATGTCGTCCTTGTCGGGCATACATTAATGGCAGATCCCGTGTCGATAAGAACTACTGGCACCCACTTGCCTCTACATTCCATGGAGATGTAAAGGGGTTTGTTATGATTTGCGCCCTCAAGCGGCAATTCTTTATCTGAAAAGGTCAACGTTGGGGAATCTCCTCTCGGAAAAACCAATCCAATTAGCTGCTCTGGTGTGGTGTCTATAGAAAGCTTGGCCTTGTGCATGGCTGAAAGGACAGCCTACCTATGTACTCGTGATGCCATAAGCAGTCCCCAGATGGAGATGTCTGCTTGTATTTTCTTTAACTGCTTCAGTACAGCCTCCTCTTCAAGCTGCTTCTCCTTCTGTTTCTCAGATTCTTTATCCTTCCCAGATGCCTCTAGCTGGTCCAGGTGCGGGGGCTTGAAATACCGCCTGCTTCTCGTCATATGGTCGACCTCTCCGACATACCAGGTGTCATCTGGCTGGTTACCTCCCCAATCCTCATCTGTGTGGGCAAGACATAAATCATCGTCTTCCCACCACATTCCGTCGGCGGCCGACAGACACCTGTCCGGTCCCGGTATGTTCGTACTCGCAGTACCTTCTGCCCGCATGCCCTCAGCATCTTCTGTTTTTGTGCACACAGCATCCTCAGCCCCTTCATGGGCTTTTGCCTTTCTGATTCTCTCGGAATCCCAAAACTTTTCTTGTTCTACCTGTGTCAGTGTGGTTTGTTGTTCAACTTTCTGTGCATCCACAATGCTCAAGTCCCGAGCGAAATTCTTCGTACCAGCGCTCTCAGGCAATGTAATCTGACTTCCGGCTCTTCCGGCCACAATTGATACTCTCGCCCCTGCTGGGTCCTGTTCTGGTTGGGCCTCTTCCACCACATCTGGTTGATCATCCAGCCATCCAGTGGCCTCTGCTGATTCCTCATAATCAAACCAGTTGACTGTCGCGCCCCCTGATTCTTGGTCATCAAAAAACTGTAGGTTGGCAAAGTCCTCCTCCACAGCCGTCAGATCATTTGCCCCTTGCTCAAATCCATCCCCCTGGATCACACACAGCTCTTCATTCTCTGGCAATTCTATACCCAGCCCAATCTGGCCTGTTGACAAGATGTACTCACTTGGATCGTAGGCTTCCCCAGCAAAACTCTCAGACTATTCAATTCCAGACTCAACGATTCCATTTTTTTTCTGAAGTCTGCCCTGCCCCATCTTCGATGGTCACCACCGTCGGCTCTGGTTGGGTTGCGGAGATGTCCAACATGCATAAAGAGTTGGTGCAGTCAGGAAGGAACACCTCCGGCTTGGGTAGGTGGGATGGGGTGATATAGATACTAGGATCGTAAGATGCGACCCCAATTTGGATGAAATTGATTCTATTGGGATGGGGAGCTTGGTTATGCGGTGGGAGAGGATTGTTCGTGACATTGGGTTTATCGGGAGGCGCAATCACCTGCTTGTCAATAAGATCCTGGATCTCGTGACGCAATCTAAAACAACGGTTGATGTCGTGACCGTGTTGTTGGTGATACGGGCAGTATTTTGCTGGGTCATGAGAGAGATGAAGTGGATTTGGTAGTGGCCTCGGCTCCAGGGGTTTCAAATGCTTTTTCATGATCAATACCCCTAGAGCTTTGGACAGGGGCATGTATAAGGGTGTGAAGGTTCTTTGGCCTCTGGGTTGATATTTGGTGGTCTGGGTGTTACTTCCGGATGCACCGGAGAAAGGCGTGGCTGCCATGGGTCTTGGAAGGGGAGGGGGAATGGTGGTGACCATGCTCACCTCTGAAGCTCTTTGAGTTGCAGCGCCACTCGGGCCTGCATTGTTGTTACGGTTGAAAGTCCTCCTTGGTTGCTCCCTATCTTGGTCGATCAGACCCTGTTTCATTGCATCTTCAATCTGTACCCCCATCTCGTGCAGATCTGAAAAAGTGGGAAAGGGGAGTACAATCATCTTTTGCATTAATTTTGGCTCGAGATTGTGCACAATCATTCTGATCTGGTCTTTATTGGTGGGCCTTAAAGTCATCATCGAGGCCTTCACCCTCCACCGGGTTACGAAATCCGAGAAACTCTCCTTGGGCTCCTGCCTTGTTGTTTCGAGATCACGAGTTGTAATCTCAATTTGGGTGTTGTAAGAGTATTGCGCAACAAAGGCTTCAGCCATTTCATCCCAACTTCGCTTGACATCGTCCTCTAACTTTGCATACCAGATGGCGGCTGCACCCGACAGGGTCCGACCAAATAGTGAAAGCTTCTGGGGTCTAGTTAGGCCCATTGGCCGCAGTATATCTGAGAATAGCCGGAGGTGGACCATGGGATCCCCAGACCCGTCAAAGCGATCGATCTGCGGCATTTTAAATCTATCCGGTAGGGTCACGGCCACATCGGTATATCCGTCTTCGATATCCGGAATAGCCTTTACCCCTTGCGATTTTTTAAAGAGCTTCTCGAGCTTGCTCAGTTTCAGCGCTGTTAGGTCTATTTCGAACTCGAAGGGAGAGTTCGGTTGGTTGATAGGCGTAGGCGCCTTGGACAGTTAAGGCAGAAGTTGGGGAGGAGCCGGCCCCGTTGGAAGGTCTGTGTCCTCCGGGACGTTCTGGACATTTGGCAAGGTGTTCCTGGCATTTGGCAGGACATTCTGGACAGTTGGTGTCTGCTCTGGTAACGGGATCCCTGGAGGGGGAGGAACTGGATGTGAGGCTGACGCTTCGGCTTGCTGCTGGAGCCGGGTAATTAGCTCTGCCTGCTGGGCCATGATTGTGGCCTGCTGTTTAGAGAATTCCGCTTGACAGACAGCGTCCTCCTGCATTTGCTTCATGCTCTCTTGGAGCTGACGCATCATTTCCTCCATTCCGGCTACACTTTGCTGATCCTGCTGACTGACTGGCATGTGTATTTCTATGGCAGAAACTAAAACCTCAGCCCGACTGTTCACTGCTAGGGTAGACCACTGTTCTGGTAACCTCTGCTCAGACGCACTGCATTTTCTTGGCCTTCTTCTGACAACTGGGGGTAGAGAATGAAACACTGGCTGTCCGTCAACCAGATCCTCGGATCGATTGAGCCGACGACCCCTTGTCCAAAGTGCTTTGGGAATATCTACTGGGTCGGAAGCAATTGTGCTAAAACTGCCCTAGTAAAAGATAAATAAAGCAATAAGGAAATAAATAAACAGATAAACGGACAGCATAACAGTTTAAAGTAAATACACAACACACAGCTGGGCATAACAACACATGGTCGATAAGCTGAATACACATTGTCCTCAATCACTGATCATTATCCCTGAATCACTGTCCCCAAAGACTGAATCTGATACCTGCAGATAACTGATTCTCAAACACAGACTGATGCCTGCAGGCCTGATGCCCCAAACTCGCAAACTGATACATGCAACCCCTGTAGAGACACTCTGATAGCACATAACAGATAAGCGAGAGCCAAAATACCCCTATATTGGGGGAGGGTTTCCCTGTCCTATTTTACCAAGAGCTAGGGTTTCACTACGCATGTAGGGTTTCAAACAACCTATATCGGGTAAGCAACATGTCCTAGTTTGGAATGGTCACTATGGATCCGAATATGCACTAGGTCGAATGGTCAAAAAGGGTGCCCCGGTAAAACCGGGGTTTGTGTTCCCATACTGGCAGAGCCCATAACCGATCAGCCTTATGGTCATTCCTTGACAAGACAAGTCTCCGGCAAACCGTTCAGGAATAGCAGATGGCAAACACGGTGTCCTAGGCGCACCAATGCAAATGCAATGCAAAGAAACACATAAGTGTAGTCAAAAACAGATATCATGAGTTCGAGTCAAGTTCTCTAACTCCCCAGCAGAGTTGCCAGAAACTATAGATATCCCCAAACACCCCGGGAGGGTGAGTCCCGTTCTGTTCATTTGGGCTCACTACAGTTCAGATTCTCAAATTGTCACGGTTCTGAATCTGAACCAAAGAGTTCAAATCCGGCAAATCGTTTTGAGAAAACAGATTTTGAAAGAAGTGCCAAACATGGACTGCTTTGCCAGATACAGGGTCGCTACCTAAATGTTTTATTTTGGGGAAATTTAGGAAACCCTGGCTCGTTTGCCTAAGGCCACGTGTCCATCATCACCAAAGTTGCCTCGGCTCGAGAACTTGGGTACGATTGGGGAAGGTCACTTCGTGAGCACCCCCGCTCGCCCGATCAAAGATCGGCCTCTACTAACCATGATATCTATTTTTGAAAACATTATGCGTTCTTATTCCGGTTATTAGCCTATATTTACTATGTGATACGCACAGCATACAAGTATAGACTGGATCGCCTGAATTGGAACAAAACATTTCATGTTTGTTTGTTTGAAAATGGTTTGATGGTGCTACCCGCAAGTAGGCTAAGACGTGGATTTGCCACCCTCGGGTGGGCTTAGAAAAACATGATTTTGCCACTATCTAGTGGGCTTAAAACTCACAGTGAATGAATTGTTCCAACCCAAATAATCCAACCTTCACCCACAGGCACTCAGGCAGTTATATCACATAAGCGATTAGCCTCATAGCAAGCATGCTATCATGGCAGTCACTCACACACATGCAAGGATGCTAAAGCATAAAACTTACCGAGTACTCCAAGCCAAAACAGAAGCTAATTAGAAATCCATGCATGATCCTAATTATACAGAAATGCCTAATGCAACACATGCAAAAATACAACTATGGCAGGCTCGGCTATTCTAGACATGGCATATGAAATGCTACAGCTAACATGTATTCAACTTGGAATGGAAAATACAATGCAGTTAGTATGATGCGCCGAGCCCGGTGCATGCAAAATAGATGAATGAATGCAAACATGCTATCATACTGTATGCTAATTGAAACATGCCCTAATCTAACCATCATAAGCGGGTAAATAAAAGGGAGAAAGACGTGGGGTTGGAAGGCATACATCACACACACACGCACACTTATTACAGTTATGCCCTTGTGCAGAGGGTCTGAATAAATAATATACAGTCCCAAATGAATAATTACAGTCCAAATATGTACAAAACCCTAATTAATTAACAAATTAAACTAGGAAGCAATAAATTGGCATGCAAGCCAGGGACTGCCTCAAATCTGCTCCGGATGATGAATGATGCATGCTCGGGTTGCCTTGTGCGGAGAATCCCTCGCGATGCCCCGGTTTGCCTCTGTTTACAATTGTTCTTGGAATGCGTGCCAGGCTCCGGAAGGTTGCTGATTTCTGATTTGCTGTAACAGAGAGTAACAAAGGGGCATGGCAAAGTATTTTCACATATGTATGCATGACTACCCTTCAGGGAGTGTAGTCCTCGATCCTCGTGCCACCAATCACGCATCTCGATGCATGATGGCCGAGAAGTCAAATTACATGACTCAATATGAAATGAATGCACATATGGACACAACAAGGCCTAGACTCCATCATGGATAATCCGGAGTGTCGGCGACTGGGAATTGAGACACGTTCCGTCACTCGGAGTACGAAACGTCCCTCGTTTCCCGTGCTTGGGCTAACTCCTATCCCAAGCGCAATGCAATATGCATGATATGCATGAATGCAACCCTAACATGCAACCTAGCATACACAATGCTATGAAATGGCATACACAATGCACGATGTAACGAGGCATACAAAATGCTTTAACATACAACCTAGCATACACAATGCTATGAAATCAAATGGCATACGCAATGCATAATGGACTTACACTAACATGAGTGGACCTCAGCCACACTCACATCAGTAGCCATTAGATGAAAAATGGGACTCTCGAAATACGTGCACGCATGCACACAAATCGAGAACCAAACCTAAGGCAACAAATGCCACTCTACCAAAGCATGGCAAGGCATGGAACATGGTATGCAAACACGCAAATTTTAGTGCTTAAATATGATACAAAACAGCCCCGAAACATAGAAACATGGCACCCGATGCATGAGATAAACCCTGAAACTCAAAACTAGGCGCATGGAATGACTTATAGCTATACAAAGCATGCATTATTTGATGATGAAGAATGAAGACAAAGGCAAGACAGTCCCAAAACATGCATATTTCCAGTTTATAACAAGCCTCAAAAATGAATGCAAATAGGGCTAATCTATCATACAAAAATGGCCCCAAAAGAGAGATTATACACAAAGGGACAGAAGCTGGCCCAAAATGGCAAATATCCCTTCAACAAAGTTGAAGAGGGGCTCAAAAAAAGGTACTTTACAGTTTACGTCAATCCACGAAAATAATCACAAATAAGGCCAAACTATCATGCAAGAAAAGGCCTAAAATAGGGATAAATAGACAAGTGGCAGCTGCTGCTCTCAAACAGAGGAGATCCCTTCAACAATGTTGAAGAGGGGCTCAAAACAAGAGGTTTTACATTTTATGGAAAGATTCAAAACAGCTCACAAATAGGCCTAAAGTACTATGCAAAAATTGGCCTAAAAGAGAGATAGAGAAGCAAGTGATAGCAGGAGGCCTCAAAAAGAGGAGATCCCTTCAACAATGTTGAAGAGGGGCTCACAACAAGTTATTTTACAGTTTATGAAAAAGTCCAAAACAGCTCACAAATAGGCCTAAAATACTATGCAAAAATTGGCCTAAAAGAGAGTTTAAGAAGAAAGAGGTAGTATCTGGCCTCAAAAAGTGAGGATACCATCTACAATGTTTAAGAGGGGCTCAAAAAAAGTTATTTTACAGTTTGGCTCGAAGCCCAGAAATGCTTACAAACAGGGCTAACATATTATGCAATAAAAGGGCCAAAAGAGAGATAAAAGGGAAAGGGACAGAAGATGGCCTCAAACTGAGAAAAAACCTTAATAAAACATGAATATTAGCTCAAAATAAGACTATTTATAGTTTAGGCCAAAGCCCAAAAATGCTTACAAGTAAGGCTTTTAAATGAAGCAAGATAAGGCTAGAAAAGGGAAGAAAGTGACTCACCCTTGTAGAACCAAACTTCAGCAGCTTTTGGACCAAGGAAAGGTGCTCCTAAACTTTGAAAAACAGCCTCAAGTTTCTGGAAGTGGAGTGTGGGTTGATAGGCTATGAGTTGGTGTAGAAATGGTGTAGGAGCAAGGGTATTTTGAGGCTTGGAGTAGAGAGAGAGGGAGGCTTCAATGCAAGAGCTCCAATGGATTTTTCTAGCCCTTTAAAATGCAGCTGAGAGGCTGGTTATATAGGCAAAGGAGGGGAGAAAAAGGGGGGGGGGAAATGAATTCAAATTTCCCCCCAAAAGGGCACCCCTCCGGATACAAGGTCTGGGAGGAAACAAAATACACAGCTGGAAGGGACCAGGTGAGGGGATTCTGGCCGACCAAGTTCAGAAGGTTCAGGTGGTCGGCCAGCCACCTCCCCTGGTCGGCCGACCAAGGGTCAAAGGGGTCAAGCAAAATTACTGGTCGGCCACCTCATATTGGTGGTCTCCCATGTGTGCACAATACAACTATGTGATTGAAACCCAAAAAAAGTGAACCAGGAGAGAGAAAAGACCACTTTTTAGAGGGGGTCAAAAGGGTCAGGAACAATTACTGGTCGGCCACCAACTATTGGTGGCCTCCCAGGTGTGTACATCACAAATATGGGGTTTAGGGTTCAAGAAAGTGGCTCTAGGGTGGTCAACATTGGCTTTCAAGTGAGGAAAACGGGCGTCGGAGAACGATGAAGAAATAAAACTGGTTTTTTTTAACAATTGCTGGCCTCCCACTCTCCTACAAGCTTCCTAACTATGAAAATAAGGTCTCCACCAAAAATGAACCAAAACGGATGCAAAACGGAGGTTCGGGGATCGAAACGCGCGACTCGAGGCCCCGAAAATGGGTTGTTAAGCACCGGAGGTGGCGTTTGACCACGAAGTTGGTCTCTCGGACCCCAGTGTCCCTCAAAAGGGAGGAAATGAGGTGTATACCAAAAATCAGAGCAAACGGAGGTGGTTTGGTGGTCCCGAACCGAGGCACACGGCCGTCGGCTCCGAAAAATCGGAAACCGGGCTCCAAACGGGAAAAATGGCCTACGACCACAAAACGTAGCCTACGGCCACTGAGAGATGATCTTTGAGACCTCTCCCTCCCTTCGGGAAAAGAAAACCGAGAAAACAGAGCCTGGTTCGCAAACTGAGACAAGGCACGAAAGAGTCCGGAAGTCCGAAGGCAAGGCTCGCAGCCGAGACTCTGAAACTTCTAAACGAGTACAATATGCAATATCACCAAGTGCTCAGCTGGTGACGTCTGAGTCTTAAGGTCGGTCAAAAATGGGGTGTCTACAATAACCCATTAAACAAGAAACAAAATACGGGGTCAACAACTAGCCCCAGCCAAGGGAGTGGTTTCATACCACCCTGTTCTGAGTGTGGCAGGAAGCACAAAGGGGTTTGTTACAAAATATCTAGAGCCTGTTACAGGTGTAGCAAGATGGGCCACATAGTTAAAGACTGCCCCTCTGCACCGCAGGCCAATAGTAAAGCTGCACCAAGCGTAGCAACATCAACTGTTACACCAAAACCGAACCCCAAAGCTACCAGGAAAGAGCCTATGAGGCAGGGTCGAGTGTTCGCCCCAGTACCGGGAGACGTACAAAATACCGAGACCGTTGTGTCAGGTATCCTCTCTATTTGTACTCAAAATGCATATGTACTGATTGATTCGGAGTCTACACATTCATATATGTCGCATGCTTTTTTGCGAAAATTGAATAGACCCTTAGAACCCATGAACTATCTGTTAGCTGTATCTTCACCCGTTGGGGGATCCATGACTTGTGCATATATGTACCCTGCTTGTGAAATTATTGTTGGAGATGCACATCTGTATATTGATTTACTGCCACTGAACATTAACCATTTTGATGTAATATTGGGAATGGACTGGTTAACAAAATATCATGCCACCATAGACTGTGTAACGAAACAAGTAGTTTTCCGTCCACCTGGTTTGCCTGAATTTGTGTTTAATGGAAGTGAAGTAGTACCTCCTCCGTATTTGATTTCATCTGTGAAAGTTGTTAAATTGATTAGAAAGGGGTGTAAAGGATATCTGTGTTCTGTATTGACTGTATCTACTGATGATAATGCTAATGTGAACAGTATTCCCATAGTTAGAGAATTCTCAGATGTTTTTCCAGATAATCTGCCAGGGAATTTGATTGACAGGGAGATTGAATTCACCGTTGATGTGATTCCAGGTACCCAACCGGTATCTAAAGCTCCTTACTGAATGGCTCCGACTAAATTGAAAGAATTGAAAGTGTAACTGCAAGAACTATTAGACAAAAAGTTCATCAGGCCTAGTACTTCACCGTGAGGCGCACCTGTCTTGTTTGTGAAAAAGAAAGACAGCTCATTGAGACTGTGTATTAACTACCGTTAACTGAACAAGGTAACTGTGAAAAATAAATACCCATTGCCTCGTATTGATGACTTATTTGATCAGTTACAGGGTGCTCAAGTGTTCTCTAAGATTGATCTCAGATCCGGATATCATCAGCTGAAAGTTAAACCAGAAGACATAGACAAAACTGCTTTTCGAACGAGGTATGGACATTACGAATTTTTAGTTATGCCTTTCGGAGTTACCAATGCACCTGCTGCATTTATGGACCTCATGAACAGAATCTTTAAACCGTACCTTGATGACTTTATTGTTGTATTCATTGATGACATCCTGATTTATTCTAAGACTAGAGAAGAACATGAACATCATCTGAGACTTGCCCTACAGACCCTAAGAGAACAGAAACTTTATGCTAAACTGTCTAAATGTGAATTTTGGCTCGATCATGTTATGTTTTTGGGGCATGTTGTTAGCAAAGATGGAATTTCTGTTGATCCGCAGAAAATTGAAGCTGTAGTAAATTGGCCTAGACCAACAAATGTGACAGAAGTCCGAAGCTTTTTGGGACTAGCCGGGTATTACAAAAGATTTGTCAAAGATTTCTCCAAAATTACCTTACCGTTGACTCAATTAACTCAAAAGGGAATGTTATTTGACTGGACTGACCAAAGGGAATCCGCTTTCCAAGAGTTGAAAACTCGACTTCTGACTGCACCGGTTCTTACCCTACCTTCAGGTACGAATGGTTATACTGTATTTAGTGATGCTTCTCATAAGGGTTTGGGGTGTGTTTTAATGCAGAATGGGAGAGTAATTGCCTATGCTTCCTGACAACTGAGACCGCACGAAAAGAACTACCCGACCCATGATCTGGAACTTGTTGCAGTAGTATTTGCACTGAAAATCTGGCATCACTACCTATATGGGGCGACATGTGAAGTATATACCGACCACAAGAGTTTAAAATATTTCTTCACACAGAAAAAACTGAACATGAGACAGCGGAGATGGCTAGAACTGATTAAAGACTATGACCTTCAGATATTGTACCATCTGGGAAAAGCCAATACCGTTGCCGATGCACTGAGCCGAAAATCAATTGGAAACTTAGCCTGTTTGCTCACCGGGCATAAAGAATTGCTTTGCGACCTTGAAAAATCTGAAATTGAAATTGTTTTGCGAGAACAAGGTGGAACCTTAGCTGCTATTTCTGCTCAACCGGCACTGATTGAAGAAATTAAAGAGAAACAGCAACATGATGACTTCTTGAGGAAGATCATCGAAGAAAGGGAATCTAAACCGAGACCGGGGTTCAAATTTGAAAATAATGTACTGAAATTTCAAGAAAGACTGTGTGTACCGAATGATTCTGAATTGAAAAGAAGAGTTCTGCAAGAGGGCCACAATTCAAAATTTTCTATCCATCCAAGGAATACGAAAATGTACCAAGACCTAAAACTGAGTTTCTGGTGGCCGGGAATGAAGAAAGAAATTGCTGATTTTGTATCAAAATGTCTTCATTGCTAACAAGTCAAGGCGGAACATCAACGACCCGCAAGCTTACTGCAATCCTTACCTATACCGGAGTGGAAATGGGAACATATTACTATAGATTTTATTGTGGGATTGCCTCGCTCCAGTAAAGGTATGGACTCAATTTGGGTTATTGTTGATAGACTGACTAAATCTGCTCACTTCTTACCTGTTAAGACAATATATAATGCGGACAAATTGGCTATACTCTATATTGATGAAATTATTAGACTGCATGGAGTGCCTGTGTCCATTGTTTCTGATAGGGATTCAAAGTTTACATCGAGATTTTGGCAAAGCTTACAGACTGCATTGCGTACTAAACTGTGACTGAGTAGTGCCTATCATCCTCAGACAGATGGCCAGTCAGAAAGAACCATCCAGACTCTGGAGAATTTACTAAGAATGTGTGTCCTTGATTTTCAGGGAAACTGGGAAAGCTATTTGCCCTTAGCTGAATTCGCCTACAACAACAGCTATCATTCAAGTATTGATATGGCGCCTTTCGAGGCATTGTATGGAAGAAAATGTAGATCTCCAATTTGCTGGGCAGAAGTTGGACATGGGCCTTTGCTTGGGCCCGAGATTGTATATGAAACAACTGAAAAAGTGAAACTGATACAACAGAGACTGAAAACTGCACAAAGCAGACAGAAAAGTTATGCAGATGTCAGAAGGCGAGACAAAGAATATGAAGTGGGTGATCACGTTTTTGTGAAAGTGACACCGATGAAAGGCCAGACTCGTTTTGGAGTCAAAGGCAAGTTAGCGCTAAGATATGTCGGACCGTATGAGATTATTGAGAAAATCAATCCAGTGGCGTATCAAGTTGCGCTTCCTCCTGAAATGGAGCATATGCACAACGTCTTCCACATTTCTATGTTGATGGACTACCTCCGGGATCCTTTTCATGTGATAGAGCCTACTCGTGTAGTGCTGAGTGATGACCACACTTACGAGGAACGGCCTATTCAGATTGTAAACAGACGGATCAAAAAGTTAAGGAACAAAGAGATCCTGTTATTGAAAGTCGACTGGCAAAACCATGGTGGCGTGTATGCCACTTGGGAAAGGGAAGATGACATGGCTAAAAGATATCCTAAACTGTTTCCACTGAATCCTGTTTTCTTTGAGAATGAAGGTAACTCGAGTTTAAAGGACTAAACTCTTTATAAGGAGGGGAGCTGTAACAACCCTCACCACTGTTTACCGATAAACTACAAATTACTGCTGAACTGAGACTGATTATGATTGATAACTAAAGTAATTGAACTGATTGAAAGACTGAACTGATTGACTGAAATCTGAAACTGACTGATTGAGTATATCTGTTTGAATTGCATTATCTATCTATTTGACTGTTTGATTATCTGTTCATGTTTTATGTTTAAATTGTAAATTAAAGGCGTTATCGGCGGCCGAACTAGAAATCGATTGATGTTTTAGGATCATTGGAATTTATGTGAATTTATGGTGTAATTATCTAAAAATCGATTTGGTACGATTAAAATTAGATTAAATATTGATAAATTGCATAGTTTGACTTAATTACATTAGTGCCACTTAGTGGCTACTACCTTATACATTTTGAGACTTGTATACACATTGAATCAAAACTTTCCATCAGTCCATTCTCCTCGTTATTGCCGACCATAGAGAGAAAGAAACTAGAAGAGTTGATTTCAACTTGTTTCAATGTGAATTGGCTTGAATCTTGGTAGAATTGAAGGCTGATAGCAACATTGACCTATAATCCAAGACCTAAGGTAGATCATTGACCTTCTTCATTGTGTATTTGAGTTTATTCTTGCATGATTGTTGGGTCTTTAGTGATCTAAGGCTTGAATTGGTTCAATAGTGTTGAATTATAGCTCAATTGTTGCATGCATGTGCATATTGAGAAGTTTTGAGGTTATAATTCATCATTCCTCACTTGCATGTCTATATTTTGAGAGTAGACCATGAATTCATCATGTTTTTGTAAGAATTTGGCTCATTAGAGCATGAAATTGAAGCTTAGAATTGAGTTAAACTCATGCATGTTCATTTGAGATCATATTCATGAATATTGGTTTGAAATTGAGTTGTTTGAAACACCCTTGGGCCTTGATTTTACAAATTGAGCTTTGAATCATGTTATTCTATGTATTTACAAATGTTTTCCAGGAAAAGGGCCCAAAGGAATTGAATTTGATGCATTGAAACTTGGTTTTTAGCTTGAAGTTCAAATCTGGAATTTCCAGAATTTGGACTCACGCTCAAGCGGAGTCACTGGCGCTCGAGCGTGAAATTCGTGCTCCTAGTACTTTGCACTGTTTTGATGTCCGCTCAAGCGGAATAGTTGACGCTCGAGCAGGACCTTGTGTCTCACGCTCGAGCGGCCATCGAGCGTGATTTTCACACATCTAGTACTTTTGCCCTGTTTTACAGGACGCTCGAGCGGGAAAGTCCCTGCTCGAGCGGAAACTTTTGTCTGCATTCACGCTCAAGCGGAGTAACCTACGCTCGAGCGGATCCCCTATTTTCTGAAAATTTTGAAAATGTTTTCTGAATGCATCTTTGCATCTCATCCCATCCTAGGCATTCTTAGGCCTAGTTTAAGGCATCTTAATGAGGACATAGATGTAGAACACACCGAGGCAAATTAGGGATTAAGTTATTATCTTTCCCAACTGTGTAGCTTAGTGTGTGTTCAATCTGTGACTGTGTAGGGTTGGCATCTGGGGACGCGCTCTAGCTTTACTGTAGTCCAGAACTCTGTGAGTAACAACTATATAAAGATATGTTCAAAATGATTATCTTCTGAATAATCGAACTGTACTGTTTTCTGAACTGATACTGTTAACTGAATGAATGTATGTCCTATATATTCTGAACTGTATTGTGGCATCCTTAGCAACTACTGTTTATTGTTACTGTTACTATTACAGAGATCTCTGTCGGTTCCCTCGTTGGAACCACTACTGTTTACTGATTGATGGCCATCATTGACTGTTCGGTCTTTCAAGACCTACTGTTTACTGTACTGCTATGCTAATGGATGTACCACATATGACTGTACTGACTGAACGATTGAAATACTGATTTAATGAACTGTTTTCATTACTGTAAGGACATTCATTCCAAACCTCTTTACGCATTATGTTATTCACTGGGCTTTAGCCCACTGCTCATATATATATGTAGTTGTACAGGCACCAGACCGTGACTAGAAGCGTCGGGGTAAACTCTAGTTTTGTCAAGCCAACCACTGTGCCTCACTGCGAGGTTCCGAACCTGCCAAGTTATGGCTTAAGGGTGTTTTAATTTCCCCCGTCTGTCTCTGTAACTGTTTTGCTTACTGTATAGACTGTATAGACTGTTACTGCACTGCTTAATAGGGATTAGGTCCCTGAACTGAATAATTGTATATATATATGTACATACTGTTTTGTACTGTTTATATATATGTATGAAAAGTCTTTTTGCATACAGACTGTTACAGCTCATTGGACATTGTTTATTTACTGTATCGGCTTCCGCCAGCCCCTGTACTCTGTTTTACTGTATTACTGTTAAGCAGGCCTTCGGTAATCTCAGATTACTGGCCGGTTACGGTGCTAAACCCATAGGGGCGGGTTTGGGTCGTGACAACTGCCCATCTGGTTATTCTTCCTGTTAAGTCTCCTTGTTGCAACAAGGATTTCAATGGATGTTCTGTTAACACCACAATCTTGTGGGCCTGGAAGTAATGGTTCAGTTTCTTTGAGGCCATTACTAAGGCCAGCATCAATTTTTCTAAGGGTAGATACCTTGTTTCTACATTGGCCAAGGTCTTGCTTACATAGTAAACGGCCTTTTGCTCCCCTTTTTCTTCTTGGATCACCACTGCACTTACTGCATGTTCCGAAACCACTAAGTACAAAAACAACTCTTCCCCAGGTTCAGGTATTGAGAGGACCGGAGCCGTGGTCAGATATTTCTTTAGGTGGGCCAAAGCCTCTTCACACTCCTCCGTCCCTAGGAAGTCTGTGGCCTTCTTTACAAGGTTAAAGAAAGGTTTACATTTGTCTGAGCTTCGGCTTATGAATCTGTTTAGGGCTGCGGCCCTTCCAGTAAGCATTTGTACCTGTTTTACCGATGTCGGGCTCTGTAACTCTAGGATGGCCTTGATCTGATCTGGGATGGCCTTGATCTGATCTGGGTTGGCCTCAATGCCCCTTCTGGTCACCAAGTACCCTAAGAACTTACCGGATCCAACTCCAAATGCGCACTGTGATGCGTTGAGTCGGAGCCGATATGTTTTGAGGATTTCAAAGACCTCTGACAGGTCGGCAAGATGACCCTTAGGTACCTTGGTCTTCACGACCATGTCGTCGATGTAGACTTCTACAGTTTGGCCGATAAGGTGTTTGAACATCTTGGTTACCAACCTTTGGTAAGTTGCTCCTGCATTTTTCAATCCGAAAGGCATTACTCTGTAACAGTACAGGCCTTTTGGGGTGATAAATGCTGTCTTCTCCTCATCTGGGGGGTACATGGCTATCTGGTGGTACCCCTTATAAGCATCCAGGAAGCTCATCCTTCCATGTCCAGATATGGAGTCCACCAGCTAGTCAATCTTGGGTAGAGGAAAGCTGTCTTTGGGACAAGCTTTGTTCAGGCTTGTAAAGTCTACGCAGACCCTCCACTTACCATTCTTTTTCTTTACTACCACTGCGTTTGATAGCCATGTCGGATAATTGACTTCTCTGATGGCCCTAGCCTCTAGAAATCTGTCTACTTCCTCCTCCACTGCTTCGACGTGCATCAACATCGGTCTTCTGACTCGTTGTATTACGGGTTTGGCCAACCTATCAACGTTCAGTTTGTGGCATGTGACCTCGGGGTCAATGCCAGGCATTTCATAAGGTGTCCAAGCAAACACCTCAATGTTTGTTCTCAAAAAAGCCTCCAACTCTCTTTCTTTTTCTTCAGCTAAGCCCGAGCCGAGAAGAAAGAAGCGTTCTTCATCCCCCTCCTGGATGAGTATTTTCTTCAGTGCCTCTTCACTCTTCTCGCCTGGTTCCTTGCCAACATCATCTAGGACCTCCATGTCCTCGTCTTCGATCTCTGCCTTTTCTGGTTCTCGAATGCTGCAGGTGGCTTTTATTGCTGCCATGGAGCAATTTTTTGCCTGCAGTTGATCTCCTCTGATTTCTTCGATCCCATGTTCTGTTGGGAACCGCAATAGTTGATGCAATGTTGAGGGAACTGCCCCCATTGCATGCAACCATGGCTTTCCCAAGATGATGTTGTAAGGGGAGGGTGTGTCGATTACGGTTAACTCTGTCTTGATCTTTTTAGTGCCAACCTGCACTTCCAAGCTTACTACTCCAAGTGGCCATGTCGGGGTTCCATTGAACCCGACCATCGGGCCGTTGGATTGCTCCATGTCATCTGGGTGAAGGCCCAGCTCCTTGTAACATCTAACATACATGATATCGCAAGAGCTGCCTTAGTCAATCAGGATGCGTTTTACTTGGCACTCCCCAACCTGGAGGGATACTACCAAGGCATCGTTATGAGGATGCTGGACCATCTCTAGGTCCACTTCAGTAAAGGCTATCATCGGTCCCTAGCACTCTTCAAGCCGATGTCGTTTCTTTCCGACCTGGTTCACGTGCTGCAGGTGTTTCACCCTCTGGGTCTCCCCCCGTATGTCATTTTCGTTTATCTTCGAGTGGATTACATTAACCGCCCGAGGTCCTCCTGTCTGTGGTTGCTGTGCTGGGGGAGGCGGTGCTGCTGGTGCTTGAGGCAACCTTGCCTATTCCTCTCTTGTTCTGGCTTCGTCGACCAGATCTCTCAGATGGCATTGCCTTACCAAATCTTCCAAGTGTGCTTTCAGGGCTCTACAACCCTGAGTTACATGCCCCTCTTCATTGTGGTAAGCACAGCGCTTGCCAACTGTAGACGTCCCCGAACGCCCCAGGAGGGATGAGGTCCCGTTCCTTTCGTTTTGCGGGTCTACTATAGTTCGGACTCTCAAATTGTCTCGGTTCTAAATCTGAACCAAAGAGTCCAAATCCGGAAAATCGTTTTGAGAAAACAGATTTTGAAAGAAGTGCCAAACATGGACTGCTTTGCCAGATACAGAGTCGCCACTTACATGTTTTATTTTGGGGAAATTTAGGAAACCCTGACTCGTTTTCCTAAGGCCACGTGTCCGTCATCACCAAAGTTGCCTCGGCTCAGTAAAAATTCTCAAAAATTGTTTTTGCAAACGGCCACTGCTCAATGAGCGTAGAACCTACTCTTGAGATGCACGACCTTGGATCAGAGGCAATGGAAAATTGCCCCTTGTCTGAAGGACACTGCATGGTAATGGAAAGTTGCCCCTTGTTTGAATAGCACCGCAGCGTATTGAATGACAACGGAAAGTTGCCCCTTGTTCGAATGGCACCACAGCACATTGTAGTCAGCCCTCAGAGTGACGAATACAACCAAATTCTCGGATACAGAGAAGACAAAGATGACCAGAACCATCACATGGACATAATCGAATTCGAAGTGTATGTGGATGGACTTCAAGATGAAGTTGCCTACGTATCCCAAACATGGGAATCAATCCATACATAGTTCAGGGTTAAGGTACACTCGGGTATTAACCTCTCCTTTTGCGCTCTAACTTTTGCCAAGGCCGCCCATTGCGGGTTTTCAACCTTGTGAGCTATGTTTTTCTTCTTTTCAATTTTTTGTGTTCTTTTCTTTTCTTTTCTTTTCTTTTTTGATTTTCTTTTTTTGTTCTTTTCTTTGCATCTTTCTTTTTTTGTTCTTTTGTCATTTTCTCTTTTTTGTTCTTTTCTTTGCATCTTGCTCTAACTTTTGCCTGGGTCGCCCTTTCGGGTTTTCGGCCCAGCGAGCCTCTCAAGGGTAAAAGTGTAGCTTGGTCCATGTCAAATGGTTCTGAGATCTCGAATCCTTCTGAATCCAAGAGAGTGGCTGCTGTTCGCTGACGATGCAGGAGTCCATCCCGTGGAAGCTGAATTTGCCCCTAGTGTTGTAGATCGGAACTCAGTTTTTCTTTAGCAATACTTTCTTCTCTCTTCCCCTCTGGGATTTGGCATTCTTGCCGATCTTTGTTAGCTTGAGAAACATCCCAATTTTTTTGACTCTTCGAGCACATCTGACAGTTTTGCCCCTAGTTTGAGGGCTTTTGATCTAGCTTCGCAAGCTTCCTTTGAAAACACTTGATCTTCTTGATCTGACTTTTCTTGCCCTTAGTTCGAGGGTTGCCTCGAATCTGGCCACGCAGGCCTCATGTTGTAGTTGACCATTGAACATTTCTGAACTTAAGTCCAAGGCTTGACGATGAGGGGTCGAGTCTTGAGGCTGAGAGCGATCCTAGGCTACACAATCTCAAGAGCGATTCCACACAGGTCTTCGCAGGATCGCGCAAAATATTTTTTGAAATCTTTTAAAAAAAAACGACTAGTCACTCGCGCTGAAGACAGTGTGGGACCAATCTGGATCAAGCCAGGATCCTTCTCAGTACTCACATTAACAAGCATGATCTCGATCATTAAAGGCTTAGCATGCCTCTCTTTCTCTCAATTTGATCAAAGTTTTGCAAATCTCGAGGAATTCCTTCCCCTTTGTTTTCATCACAATGTTCAAAAGGTTTTGAAAGACTTAGGTCAATGCAATGATTTTCAAAGCACAGAAAAGCAGGTGAAAAGCACTGTCGTTTCATTCAGAACTTCTGGTATAACTGGCACAAGGCAGAAGCAAGCACAAAAGCATGAAAAACCACTGCTGTTTCATTCAAATCTTCTGGTGTCATTGGCTCCTCGGCAGAAACAGACTCACAAGGAAGCGAAAAGACAGACGCAAAACAAAATAATGATATCTGAGGTAACACCCCCGGAATCATCCGACTTCTGTACAACAGGACTGACTCGATACAACAAGACAGACCCTTAATCAAAAAGACTGACCCAAAACAAAGAGACAGACTCAAAACAAAACTACAGAACTGACTCAACACCCAAGTCGGAAGCTACAAAAACCAGCATTCGCAAATGCTCAAAACAGTGCGTGCCACACGTCACATCTGGAGTGAACTGAGTGCCGCCCGCAGGTGGTTCATCCCCCGATCACATAATCACATTATCCCCCACAAGTTCACTGATCAAGTGCCGATAAACTTTGTAGGACCTGGTGCGGCAATGACCCCGTTGTCAAACAGATCTTGTACATCATGGCGCAGACGAAAGCAACTGACGGTGTCATGACCGGTTTGTTGATGGTAGGCACAGTATTTAGTCTGATCATGCTTTGCAGGGATAGGATCGGGTAGGGGCCGTTGTTCCAACGATTTTAGATGCCTTTTCCGGATTAAGACCTCTAGAGCCTTTGACAAAGGCATATGAAGTGGGGTGAAAACCCTCTTGACTCAAGGTGGGTATTTGGTTCCTTGTGAGCTACTTCCGGACGCACCGGTGAATGGGGTAGCTGTTTTTGATACGGTGGTGGTAACCATGCCCACATCAGAAGATCTTGCAGCTGCATCACCACTGGTGGTCGCATTCGAACTGCGGGAAAATGCCCTCCTGGGCTGCTCCTTCTCCTGGTTAAGAAGGCCCCGTTTCATAGCATCCTCGATCTGTACTCCCATCTCATGTAAGTTTGAAAAGGTGGGGAATGGGAGAACGATCATTTTCTGCATAAGCTTGGGCTGGAGATTGCGCACAATCATCCGAATTTGATCTTTGTCAGTGGGCCTAAGGGTCATCATTGAGGCCTTGGCCCTCCAGCTGGCTACGAAATCAGAAAAACTCTCCTTAGGCTCTTGTCTTGTTGTCTCAAGATCACAGGTTGTGACCTCGATTTGCGTGTTATAAGAGTACTGCGCAACGAAGGCCTCGGCCATCTCATCCCAGTTCCGTTTGACATCATCTTTTCTAGCTTGCTCACCTTCAGCGCTGTAGGGTCTAACTCGAACTCAAAGGGTGAACCCGGTAGGTTGATCGGTGCCTTAGACAGCTGGGGTAAGATTGGGGGCGAAGCCGGTCCTGTCGGAATGTTCGTATCTCCCTAGACATTTGGTGCCTCCTCGGGTGCTGGAACTCCTGGTGGGGGAGAGGCTTGGTGCGAAGCAGATGCTCCATTTTGCTGTTGCAGCCTGGTGATCAGCTCAGCCTGCTGGGCCATGATCGCAGCCTGCTGTTTGGCAAATTTCGCATGCCGGGCCGCGTCTTGCTGCATGAGTTTCATACTTTCTTGGAGTTGACGCATCATTTCCTCCATCCCTGCCATGTTCTGTTGTTTCGGCTGATTGACTGGTGAGGTGACTAAAAATTGATAAAAACTGAGGCCTCAGCCTGACTATTCACTGGTGGGGTGGATAAGGGCCACTGATCTGGTAACTGCTGAACCGGTGATCTGTGCCTAATTGGCCCTTTTTACCCTGCCTCTGGTAAACGAACACTGATTGCCTTTGAACTGAATCTCTGACCCAACAAAGTCTATCAACACAAGTTCGGTGTACCCGGGGGATATTAGAGCCCTCTGAAGCTATGGTTCCCAGACTACCTAGTAAAAGAGAAAACATGCAGCATCTCAGCCTGATTTCACCTGAACAGATATGAGCATAGTTGAATGAGTGTGCTCTCTTCTGAATTCTGCCGAAAATTCTTCCGGTGAACTGATACCCTCAGGTAAAACTGATTCCCAAATACTGATGCCCGCAGGCCTGATACCCAAACTTGCAAACTGTTACATGCATTCCTGTAGGGACACACCCTAAAAGCACATAGCAAGCAAGTGAGAGCCAAAACACCCCTATGTTGGGGGAGGGTTTGCCTGTCCTATTTTGTTAGGAGCTAGGGTTTCACTATGCACGCAGCGGTTTCAAACAACCTATATCGGGTAAGCAACCTGTCCTAGTTTGGAATGGTCACTATGGATCCGAATATGCACTAGGTCGAATGGTCGAAAAGGGTGCCCCGGTAAAATCGGGGTTTGTGTTCCCATACAGGCAGAGCCCACAACCGGTCAGCCTTATGGTCATGTCTTGACAAGACAAGCCTCCGGCAAACCGTTCAGGAATAGCAGATGGCAAACACGGTGTCCTAGGCGCACCAATGCACATGCAATGCAAAGAAACACACAAGTGTAGTAAAAAACAGATATCAAGAGTTTGAGTCAAGTTCTCTAACTCCGCAGCAGAGTCGCCAGAAACTGTAGACGTCCCAGAACGCCCCAGGAGGGATGAGTCCGTTCATTTTGCGGTACAGTTCGGACTCTCAAATTGTCACGGTTTTAAATCTGAACCAAAGAGTCCAAATCCGGCAAATCGTTTTGAGAAAACAGATTTTGAAAGAAGTGCCAAACATGGACTGCTTTGCCAGATACAGAGTCGCCACCTAAATGTTTTATTTTGGGGAAATTTAGGAAACCCTGACTCGTTTGCCTAAGGCCACGTGTCCGTCATCACCAAAGTTGCCTCGGCTCGGGAACTTGGTACGATTGGGGAAGGTCACTTCGTGAGCACCCCCGCTCGCCCGATCAAAGATCGGCCTCTACTAACCATGATATCTATTTTTGAAAACATTATACGTTCTTATTCCGGTTATTAGCCTAGATTTACTATGTGATGCGCACAACATACAAGTATAGACTGGATCATCTGAATTGGAACAAAACATTTCATGTTTATTTTTTAAAGTGGTTTGATGGTGCTACCCGCAAGTAGGCTAAGACGTGGATTTGCGACCCTCGAGTGGGCTTAGAAAAACATGATTTCGCCACTATCTAGTAGGCTTAAAACACACATTTTATGAATTGTTCCAATTCAAATAACCCAACCTTCATCCACAGGCATTCAGGTAGTTATATCACATAAGCATATAGCCTCATGGTAAGCATGCTATTCATGGCAGTCACAGTCACTCACACGCATGCAAGGATGCTAAAGCATAAAACTTACCGAGTACTCCAAGCCAAAACAGAAGCCAATTAGAAATCCATGCATGATCCGAATTATACAAAAATGCCTAATGCAACACATGCAAAAATACAACTATAGCAGGCTCGGCTATTCTAAACATGGCATATGAAATACTACAGCTAACATGTATTCAACTTGGAATTGAAAATACAATGCAGTTAGTATGATGCGCCGAGCCCGGTGCATGCAAAACAGATGAATGAATGCAAACATGCTATCATACTGTATGCTAATTAAAACATGCCCTAATCTAACCATCATAAGCGGGTAAAGAAAAGGGAGAAAGACGTGGGGTTGGAAGACATACATCACACACACGCACACTTATTACAGTTGTGCCCTCGCGCAGAGGGTCCGAATAAATAATATACTGTCCCAAATAATTACAGTCTAAATATGTACGAAACCATAATTAATTAACAAATTAAATTAGGAAAGCAATAAATTGGCATGCAAGCCAGGGACTGCCTCAAATCTGCTCCGGATAATGAATGATGCATGCTCGGGTTGCCTTGTGCGGAGAATCCCTTGCGATGCCCCGGTTTGCCTCTGTTTGCAATTGTTCTTGGAATGCGTGCCAAGCTCCAGAAGACTGTTGACTCTTGATTTGCTGTAACAGAGAGCAAGAGAGGGGCATGGCAAAGTATTTTCACATATGTATGCATGACTACATATGTTTTGCACACATGGAAGGCCCTCTTTCTGTGGTGGCCGGCCACTAATCATACTTGACCCTTTTGACCCTTGGCCGGCCGGCCATGAGGAAAGCCGGCTGGCCACGTTCAACCTCAATAACTGGCCGGCCAAAATCCTTGCACCAAGTACAGTGCAGATACACCCTCATTTTCCCCCCAGATTCTGTATCTAGGGGGCTGCATTTTGGGGGGAAACTTGGATTGTTTTCCTCCCCTTTTTCCCCCCCTCTTTTCCACCCTTCTTTGTCTATATAATAGCAGCTCCAGCTCTGGTTTAGGGGTTAGAAAAATCACCTTTGAGCTCCCATATTGCATCTCTCTCCCTCTACACTTTCAAGCTTCAAACCTTTCAAGTCCTACACTCATTTCTTCACCAACCCATAGCCCCACCCTTCCATCCTCCATTCCAGCAGCTTGAGGTTGTTCTTCAGAGCCTAGGAGTGCTGCATCTTAGTCCAAAAGGCTGTCAAAGACTAGTCTTCAAGGGTGAGTCCCTATTCTCCTTTTTTGTGCTTTATTTTGTTCAATACATTAGCCACACTTGCTTGCTGTTTTGGGCTCCGACACTAACTGGAGCTAGGCTTATTTTGAGCTATTTTTCATGTTTTTTTAAGGGCCTCTCACTGTTTGAGGCCTCCTTATTGCACTTGCTTCATTGCCTCCCTTGTATGCCATTTTCTTGTGTAGTATTTTTGGCCTATGTATAAATTGTTTTGAGGCATGTCATAAACTGTAAAGTGGCTTATTTTGAGCCCTTCTTCAATGTTGTTACAGAGCGCATCACTATTTGAGGCTTCAATCTTCCACTTGCCTTTATATCCCTTTTTTGGCTCCATTTTTGCATGATTTATTAGCCTCTTGTGCTTCTGTTTTTGGGCCCTGATCCGAACTGTAAGTGGCCTTATTTTGATCCCCTCTTCATGTTTCATTAAGGATCTTTTACAGTTTGAGGCATCCTTTTTGTACTTTGTGTTATAGTTCTCTTTTTGGCCTTGTCTTGCATAGTATTTTGAGCATGCTTGTGCACTGTTTTTGGCTCGGCCACCAACTGAAAAATGACATGTTTTGGGTCCCTCTTCAACATTGTTGAAGGTCCCTCTCATGTTTGAGGCCATCAGCCATGACTTGCTTCTTTATCTCGCATTTAGGGTCATTTTTGCATGCTAGCTTAGCCCCATTTGCGTTCGCTGTTTGGCCTTCCTTAAAACGGTAAATATGCTTTTTTGGGGGCTTCCTTGAATCTGTCTTCACATTTCATGATCAAATAATGCATGCTTTGTATAGCTATAGGTCATTGCGTATGCCTAGTTTTGCATTTCGGGTCTCATTCCATGCTTCGGGTGCCATGCTTTCATGATTCGGGGCTGTTTTGCATCATATTTCGCTTCTGAAATTTGCATGTTTGCATATCATATTTCATGCCTTGCCATGACTTGTTAGAGTGGTATTTGGTGCCTTAGGGTCGGATCCTCGGTTTGCGTGCATGCGTGCACGCATTTCGAATGTCTCATTTTCATCTAATGGCCTCTTATGCGAGTGTGGCTGAGGTCCACTTGTGTTAGTGTAAGTCCATTTATGCATTGTTTATGCCATTTTATTTTATAGCATTGTGTATGCTAGGTTGTATGTTAGCGCATTGTGTATGCCATGTTACCTCGTGCATCGTGTATGCCATTTCATAGCATTGTGCATGTTAGGTTGTATCTTAGTTGCATTCATGCATCTCATGCATATTGCATTGTGTTTGGGGTAGGAGTTAGCCTAAGCACGGGAAACGAGGTACGTTTCGTACTCCGAGTGACGGAACGTGTCTCAATTTCCAGTCCCCGACACTCCGGATTATCCATGATGGAGTCTAGGTTTTGTTGTGTTTTCATGTGTATTCATTCCATATTGAGTTGTGCAATTCGACTCCTCAGCCATCATGCATCGAGATGCGTGATTGGTGGCACGAGGATCGAGGCATGCATACATTTGTGAAAATACATTGCCATGCCCTTTTCCTGCTGTCTGTTGCAGCAAATCAAGAGTCAGCAGTCTTCCAGGACTTGGCGCGCTTTCCAAGAAATCATTGCAAAACAGAGGCTAATTGGGGCATCGCAGTGGATTCTCCGCACATGGCAACCCGAGCATGCATCATTCATCATCCGAAGCAGCGTCGAGGCAGTCCCTAGCTTGCATGCTAGTTTACAGCTTACCTAGTCTAATTTGTTAATTAATTAGGATTTTGTAATTATTTGGACTGTAATATTTATTCAGGACTGTATATTATTTATTTGGACCCTCTGTGCGAGGGCAATGTTGTAATAAGTGTGCGTGTATGTGTTGTATGTCTTCCAACCCCATGTCTTTCTCCCTTTTATTTACCAGCTTATAATGGTTACACTACAAAAAAAAGTGTTTTTTGCGACGGCAAAACGCCGTTGCAAATGGTCCGTGCGCCGCCTCTAATACTTTTTGCGACGGTAATTTGGTTTTTTGTGACGGCAAGTGGGGGTCGCGACAAAGGGGGTTGCAAAAGGGCTTTAGCGACGGTAAGTGCAGTCGCCATTATTTTTTGCGACGGGAGACTGCCTTTTTTGCGACGGCAATGTTCTGTCGCCAATAATGGAAGAAAATTTGAGTTTTTGCGACGGCACAGTATTTTCGTCGCTAAAAAAGGTTTTTTGAGAGGGCAAGAATGCCGTCGCTAAAAGTGTCGTAGCTGATACTATTGCCGACGGCAGCCTAAGCCGTCGCTAAAGGTTTTATTTTTAATTACATTGCGTAGCTTTTGCGACAGTATGGCTGCCGTCGCAAAAGCCTCGTAAAATTTTTTTGCGACGGGTTGTTATGCCATCTCAAAAAAAAAAAAAAAAAACCTGTTGGTTTATTTTAAAAAAATAAAAAAAAAAACCTGCTGTTAAAAAAAAAAAAAACCTGTTGTCAAATAAAAACCAGTTATTTTATTTTAAAAAAATTAAAATAACCTGTATTAAATGAAAAATAACTATAAAAAAAATCCAAAAATTACATAATAATATAAATACATACATAAACAAAAGTTGACAAATAATGAAAATTCATAATGTTGTTACATTCATAACAATACAGAAATAAAAATTCATAACAATAAAAATTATGCCACTACATAATGTCGCATACTACATACATAATGTTGTTCACAAATTTAAATAGCATAAATCAAAATCAAAACCAAAAGTTTTCGTCTTGATTCTTTCGTGGGTTACAAAAACAAAAGTTGGTCATAATCTTTATACGCCCGCATTCCACAAGAAGCAAACTGCTACTCAGGAAATATCTGCAAAAAAACAAGATAAAAATAATTAATAACCATATAATGGTGTTAATATTTTAATTACAGAAAAATATAAAAAAAAATTGACTACTATATAATTAGAAAGATAGTTTAGTAAATAATTTTGACTAGACCGAAATCCGACTCTAACTCCCAAACCGGGAACCCGATTCGAGCCCCGTTTTCTCCCACAAGTCTCTCGTGCCTAGGCGGTCGCGTGTGCCAAGTTTCATGTTAAACCGACGCCATTTGGTCATTTTGGAGCATTAATGCCTCGAATTCAAGTTTCTTAAGGAACTAGTTTGCCTAAAGTGAAATCCGGACCGGGAACCCGATTCGAGCCCCGTCTTCTCCCACAAGTCTCTCATGCCTAGGCGGTCGCGTGTGCCAAGTTTCGTGCTAAACCGACGTCGTTTGGTGATTTTGGAGCATTAACGCCTCGAATTCAAGTTTTTTAAAGAACTAGTTTGCTTAAAGTGAAATCCTGCTCTAACTCCCAAACCGGAAACTCGATTCGAGCCCCGTCTTCTCCCACAAGTCTCTCGTGCCTAGGCGGTCGCGTGTGCCAAGTTTCGTGCTAAATCGACGCCGTTTGGTGATTTTGGAGCATTAACGCCTCGAATTCAAGTTTCTTAAGGAACTAGTTTGCCTAAAGTGAAATCCGGCTCTAACTCCCAAACCGGGAACCCGATTCGAGCCCCGTCTTCTCCCACAAGTCTCTCGTGCCTAGGCGGTCGCGTGTGCCAAGTTTCGTGCTCAACCGACGCCGTTTGGTGATTTTGGGGCGTTAACACCTCGAATTCAAGTTTCTTAAGCAAGTAGTTTACCTAAAGTGAAATCTGGCTCTAACTCCCAAACCGGGAACCTGATTCGAGCCTCGTCTTCTCCCACAAGTCTCTCGTGCCTAGGCGGTCGCGTGTGCCAAGTTTCGTGCTAAACTGACATCGTTTGGTGATTTTGGAGCATTAACGCCTCGAATTCAAGTTTCTTAAGGAAGTAGTTTGCCTAAAGTGAAATCCGGCTCTAACTCCCAAACCGGGAACCCGATTCGAGCCCCGTCTTCTCCCACAAGTCTCTCATGCCTAGGCGGTCGCGTGTGCCAAGTTTCGTGCTAAACCGACGTCGTTTGGTGATTTTGGAGCATTAACGCCTCGAATTCAAGTTTTTTAAAGAACTAGTTTGCTTAAAGTGAAATCCTGCTCTAACTCCCAAACCGGAAACTCGATTCGAGCCCCGTCTTCTCCCACAAGTCTCTCGTGCCTAGGCGGTCGCGTGTGCCAAGTTTCGTGCTAAATCGACGCCGTTTGGTGATTTTGGAGCATTAACGCCTCGAATTCAAGTTTCTTAAGGAACTAGTTTGCCTAAAGTGAAATCCGGCTCTAACTCCCAAACCGGGAACCCGATTCGAGCCCCGTCTTCTCCCACAAGTCTCTCGTGCCTAGGCGGTCGCGTGTGCCAAGTTTCGTGCTCAACCGACGCCGTTTGGTGATTTTGGGGCGTTAACACCTCGAATTCAAGTTTCTTAAGCAAGTAGTTTACCTAAAGTGAAATCTGGCTCTAACTCCCAAACCGGGAACCTGATTCGAGCCTCGTCTTCTCCCACAAGTCTCTCGTGCCTAGGCGGTCGCGTGTGCCAAGTTTCGTGCTAAACTGACATCGTTTGGTGATTTTGGAGCATTAACGCCTCGAATTCAAGTTTCTTAAGGAAGTAGTTTGCCTAAAGTGAAATCCGGCTCTAACTCCCAAACCGGGAACCCGATTCGAGCCCCGTCTTCTCCCACAAGTCTCTCGTGCCTAGGCGGTCGCATGTGCCAAGTTTCGTGCTAAACCGACGTCGTTTGGTGATTTTGGAGCATTAACGCCTCGAATTCAAGTTTCTTAAGGAAGTAGTTTGCCTAAAGTGAAATCCGGCTCTAACTTCCAAACCGGGAACCCGATTCGAGCCCCGTCTTTTCCCACAAGTCTCTCGTGCCTAGGCGGTCACGTGTGCCAAGTTTCGTGCTCAACCGACGCCGTTTGGTGATTTTGGGGCGTTAACACCTCGAATTCAAGTTTCTTAAGGAAGTAGTTTACCTAAAGTGAAATCCGGCTCTAACTCCCAAACCGGGAACCCGATTCGAGCCCCGTCTTCTCCCACAGGTCTCTCGTGCCTAGGCGGTCGCGTGTGCCAAGTTTCGTGCTAAACCGACGTCGTTTGGTGATTTTTGAGCATTAACGCCTCGAATTCAAGTTTCTTAAGGAAGTAGTTTGCCTAAAGTGAAATCCGGCTCTAAATCCCAAACCAGGAACCCGATTCGAGCCCCGTCTTCTCCCACAAGTCTCTCGTGCCTAGGCGGTCGCGTGTGCCAAGTTTCGTGCTAAACCGACGTCGTTTGGTGATTTTGGAGCATTAACGCCTCGAATTCAAGTTTCTTAAGGAACTAGTTTGCCTAAAGTGAAATCCGCCTCTAACTCCCAAACCGGGAACCCGATTCGAGCCCCGTCTTCTCCCACAAGTCTCTCGTGCCTAGGCGGTCACGTGTGCCAAGTTCCGTGCTCAACCAACGCCGTTTGGTGATTTTGGGGCATTAACACCTCGAATTCAAGTTTCTTAAGAAAGTAGTTTACCTAAAGTGAAATCCGGCTCTAACTCCCAAACCGGGAACCCGATTCGAGCCCCGTCTTCTCCCACAGGTCTCTCGTGCCTAGGTGGTCGTGTGTGCCAAGTTTCGTACTAAATCCGGCTCTAACTAGTCCCGTCTTCTCCCACAAGTCTCTTAACTTAGAATGTAAAGAATGCAAAGATACATTTTAGCTTAGAATGCAAAGATACATTTTATACTTGATCTTCTGGTGGTGGTGTATATGGATTCTCATCTTCTGCAGATTCCCTAAATGCCCGGTGGCCACTCGATGCATCAGGAACCTATGTTAGTCAATGCATAATGTGTTAATCATATTCAAATTTTATACATAATCTTGAGTGACAATTGAACTATCAAACAATTTCATTTATATGGAACCTGTCTGTTGGGATCTACACTCGGCCCCTGTGACACAAGGGCCATCATCTCAGCTCTCATCTGCTGTAAATGTGTAGAGAACTCTGCTCGCAGCTCCTCCCTCAACTCATCCCTTAGCTCTGCACGAACCTGCTGTGTGATCTGATCAATAGTCAATGGCTGGGGTGTTGACTGTGATGGCCCAGCACCATCTTTATACACCGCTCTCCGAGGCACAATTCTCCCGTATGTGCGACAATATCCATGTATGTCATGACCTATCAACTCATGGAAAATGGCATTCTTAGCCTCCAAAGTCCGACCATTCTCAGGTAGCATAGAGAGTTGACGATTAAACTCATCCTGTATTGAATAAGACATACAAGTATATGCCAGATTAAGATGGTTGACACACAAAAAATAAACTTTAAATACAATCAAAGGTGTTTGGAAACTACCAAGGTCTGGATAACCTCTGGGTCATCTCCTCTACGTGTCATAAGCCAAACATTCATCTTATCAGTAGACTCCCCCTTACTGGTCATCTACATTTTTTTAGAGATATGAAAATTAGAATCCAAATAATTTGCAAATATACAATGTTTATTTATGTACAAAAATAAAACAATAAAATGTAAACCTCATACCGTATCTGAGAGAAAGTAGTACGCCCTGTGGTATGAGCTATGCCGTGAGCTCGCCGATTTTTAGCGTTCCTACTTGCAATTTTCTATAACAGGTTCAACAAATGTAAGTATGTAAATATGATTTGTATGTTTACATATCATAAATATAACTTATTTGTATACCTCAGCATCGGAAGTACGCCATTACTCCACAAGTTGTTCCCACTGGCTTGGCACAATGTGCATAGGAACATCATCCTTCAGATTAGGATCAGAACTTCTAGGCTTGAAATACTTAGCCTTAATCTTGTTCTTGTGATCCTTCCATATGCTGTTGCAGTTTTTCATGCAGATTGGCTTGTACTCTTCTGGACATATATTCAAATTGTCCTATAAAACACAATTTCAAAGTTTAAGGCAAAGTATAACACAAATTTGGAAATCGAATTTGTGGAAAAAAATATACTTTTACCTTCACATCCTTCCAGATAACATCAACAATATCATCAGGCACATTGTTCCAGTCAAGAAAAGTAAGAGGAACAATGTTACCATTCCGCACAATAATGCCAAGTTGAGTAGTTAACTTAGCCACGTTATCCCCTATTGGACAGTAATTTTTATCAAATTGTATGTCCAGCTTTTTACCAGTACCCCACTCTTTAATGCCCTTGGCACATCCTCTACCACGTCTAATCGAGGTTGATGAAGAACTAACATGACCTGCGAGATACAACAACAATAAACAATATGCAATGGTAATAAACAAATGCAAATTTAAATAATGTGAATACAAATCATATCAAATAAACCTGAGGTGGGCTGTGAAGAAGTCGAAGGGTCTGCAAAATACAATGAGAATAAACAAGTTATATATAATGAGCATAAATAAATGTATGTGTAAATAATTTTCATACAAATCAAAGCAAATTTATATACCTGCAGATGGCTCATAAGCTGATGATGATAGCTGCTATGGTGCCACTGATGGTAGGCGTGGAGGCTGAGTACATGGTAGCTGCTGTGGTGCCACTGATGGTGGTCGATATGGTGGTACTAATGGCCCCTCAGATGGTGGTGGCACTAATGGCCCCTCCGATGGTGGCTGATGTGATGCCTCCTCTAATGGTGGTGCTACTGATGTCCTGTTATGTAGCACATCAGATATCATGCGCCGGGGATGATCAGGCTTCCTCTTCCTTCCCATAATAATCTGCAAGCAATATAACACTAATTGACATTAGAAACATAGACAATGGTTTGTCATCAACTATAATATGACATTAATTGAACTAATACAATTACGAGGACAAAATAAATTAAGAAATTGATGATTAACTACAACCTTGGCCTTAATTGAATTACTAATGTTGATTAAATATCAGCCTATTTGAACATCAACTGTTTCCCCTTCTGCGGCTTCCCTCACCCAACCAACTTCTTCATCACGAAGCATTATATTTTCTTCCAATTGTTGGCTCATGTATGGCTCGATTTGTGGATCAGTCGAACTCATGTCAAATAAACGTCTTTGAGACATCTTCACCACGACTTGCCAGTCTGGTTGTAACGGGTCTGCAACATACCAAACTTGCTCTGCTTGGGACGCCAAGATGAAAGGTTCATTGGTAATTCGCTCATCTCGGTACAACAAATGATTGAAGTTCACCAACGTGAAATTGAAGACATCTTCTTTCTTTCCGTGAATGTTGTCAACCCAATCACACTTAAACAACACATGTTTCTTCTCATTGGAATATCGAATCTCAATAATATCTGTCAATTGTCCATAATAGTACACAGACCCCACACGAGGATTCTTGTCTTTTCGACTAGCATAACTTATGGTATCTGCCTTCAAAGCTACACCACAATTTTGTGTGGCTCGACGATCATCCATGGCCTTTACTCGATACCGAAACCCATTCAGTATATACCCATTGAATCTCCTTGCCAGGTTATGAGGACCATTTGCCAATAGAATAATCTCTTCAGAAAATATGACATCAGTAGTCCTTCGCAAAGTTTGGACCTATTTAACACGAAAATGTAAAATTTGAAATGTAGATCGACTTAAGTAACTAGAATCTATAGAGTTAAATACATACATGTTCCTTGAACCAAATGTGAAAAGTTTCAAAATGTTCACGCCGAAGTTGATGATCGTCGACACGAGGCATTTTGAGCTTAAGTACTTCAAGGTGTTTGCTGTGTAGATTGAAATTTTAGCAATACAAAAAATTTAGTTGAAAATTCAATAAAACATAATAAAATATTGAGTGAGTGACTTAACCTACTTTATAAAAGGTTGAACCGCGCTTGTATTGAATAAGATGTACCGATGAGCTTGTACCCAAGAAGTATTATCAAGATAAAAGCTTGTGTTTTCACCAATAGCATGACCCAAATTATCAGCACCACTATAGTTCCTCACGGGTCGACTAGATTTGGTTTCCACATCATTGAGATATTGTGCACAAAAATTCATGCATTCTTCCATAAGATATCCTTTAGCAATTGATCCTTCAGGATGAGCTCTATTACGCACGTATTGCTTCAAAGTAAGAAGATACCTCTCAATTAGATACATCCATCGAAACTGAATCGATCCACCCAATAAGGCTTCATCAGCTAGATGTATAGGCAAGTGCTCCATTATATCAAAAAAACTCGGAGGAAATATTTTCTCTAGATGACAAAGTGTTATAGCGATACGATCTTGAATATATTGCAAATCCGTCGCACGATTCACTTTCGAACACAATTGTCTAAAGAAATTGCTCAATTCAATCAAGGGTTCAATTACATTCTTCGGTAACGATCTTCGAATAGCCAATGGAATAAGTTGTTGCATCAGAATATGACTATCGTGGCTCTTAAGACCCCCAATGCTTCTATCATGTAAGCGCACACGACGTGATATATTGGATGAATACCCGTCAGGAACTCTTACTTCCTTCAACACTTTCAAGAACAAATCTTTCTCATCCTTGGTCATCGTGAATTGTGCTGGTGGTAAATAGGCTTTATTCGACCCTCTTAACTGTAAATGTAGGGGTTTTCTAATATTCATATCTTGTAAATCATGCCGAGCATTACCACCATCCTTCGATTTTCCTGCAACCCCTAATATTGTCCACAACACATTGTCACAAACATTCTTCTCTATATGCATCACATCGAGGTTGTGTCTTATTAGATTGTGCTCCCAATATGGCAATTCATAAAAGATACTCTTTTTCTTCCAACTATGGGTGCGATGTCCAGCTTTCTCCTTCTCTACCTGTCTCCTATGCCTCTCCTTAAGGTCATCCCTCTTGTATTGGGTTAAAATACCCTCAGATTCTAATTGTAGCAACATCTCAGTTCCAGACAACAATTTTGGTTTGAGTCTAACTTCCCTACTATCATCAAATGATACTTTATCCTTCTGAAATTTATGGCCAGTATGTAAAAATCTGCGATGACCCAAGTACGATTGTTTCCTACTATGCTTCAACCAACACGATGTAGTTTGCTTATTGCAATAAGGACATGCATATTCGCCTTTAGTGCTCCATCCTGACAAGTTTGCATATGCAGGAAAATCACTAATTGTCCACAGTAAAGCTGCATGCATTTGAAACATTTGATTTGTTGATGCATCAAATGTTGACACACCCTCATTCCATAGTTCTTTCAACTCCTCAATCAACGGTTGCATATACACATCAATCTTGTCACCAGGTCCTTTCGGGCCGTCAATAAGCACGGATAAAATTAGAAATGGTTGCTTCATGCACATCCATGGCGGCAAGTTATATGGAATGAGCACAACAGGCCAAGTGCTATGAACTATGTTCATCGTCCTGAATGGGTTAAAACCATCAGATGCTAAGCCAAGCCTTACACTTCGGCAATCATTACTAAAGTCAATATTCCGATGGTCAAAATCTTTTCATGCAAGGGAGTCAGCAGGATGCCTGAAGACACCATCATCAGTTCGTTCCTCTGCATGCCATCTCATGAACTTGGCCGTCTTGGATGACATAAACAACCTCTGCAACCTTGGCTTTAAAGGAAAATACCTCATCTGTTTTGTAGCTATTTGTTTGCCACCTTTGTTAGGACCATTTAAACCACCATCACCATTTGATTTCCATCTAGAACTGTTGCATATGACACATTTATCAAGATTGGCGTCCTCGTTTCGAAACAACATGCAACTGTTCGGACATGCATCCCACGTCTCATACGTGAAGCCCAAATCTGTTGTGACCTTTTGAGCTTTATAATATGAGTCCGGGAGTTTCACACCCAACGGGAACGCGTCATTCAATAACTCAAGCAACATGTCAACAGACTTGTCTGTTCACTGATTAAGCACTTTCAAATGTAGAAGTCGAAAAATGAATGGCAAAGATGTGAACTTCTGACAACCCGGATACAATTCACTTTGTGCATCTTGAAGAAGTTTGAAATACTTTGCAGTCTCTGCATTTGGACCGAGCTGAGGTTCAGATGCATGGGGATCAGGCCCCTGTGGTTCATCACCCTCAACACTTGTACCGGCATGTGGATTTCCCATAGCCCCTTGTATCATTCCAATCATATCATCCCCAATGTCTAAATTACTTAATGTTTTATTCTCTCGATTACTATGCAGAGATACGTAAGATTCCCCATGATTAATCCAATGTTTGTATTTTTTAAAAAAACCATTCAAAATCAGATGCTCCTGTACACCATCTCATACAAAATAGTATCGATTCTCACACTTCCTACACGGACAACTGATCATCGAACCTTCAACCGTATTGGTGTAGGCAAACACAAGGAATTCATCAATCCCATTAATGTATTCGCTCGACATCCTATTTGGCAAATCAATCCAACTCTTATCCATCATCTGTACACATAAATAAAAAGAGACCATAATAGCCATAACTAGCTAGTGTCTTTTTATGTAAAATTGGGTATGAATTATTGAATAAATACAAATATCAAGTCAACTTCCCCCATGTGGGGATACAATCAAAAGGAAAATGCTACCTATAATCTTTTTCCTTTTTTTTACTCCAAAATGAAAGTGAGCAGATCTCATTTACATTTATAAATGTGGACCTCATTATTTTGTGTCAACAGTTATGATTCGGACCTCACAAAATATCGCCCCCACAATCACTACTCACTTCTGATTGGTCCAAGTAAGAAAAAAATAAAAAATAAAAAATAAAAAACAATACAAACACATAATTGATCCACACCACTATGGGGGTGGTGAGAGTCTCCCTAAAAGGGGGTCCCAAACATTTTTCTTGTGTCTATAAGTGAAAAATACAGATAAAAAATGTGATTATATGTAATATTGCTCAATAAAAAAAATATAGTTTCCTCACCTCCTATTGATTGTTAAAAATAAAAATAAAAAATGAAAAATGAAAATAAAGAGATGGTCATAAAGATTTGGAGTACAAATGCATTTCAACAGATATCGCACCAACTTAATAGGTGTCTGGCTGTTTTAAATTTTTTTATTTTTCTTAGTTCTGATATGGACTTTAACTGGGTTTGGCCCAACAAGAACTATAATGATATGAAGAAGAGAATGGGACAATGAGACTTCGTAAACCACACTCAACACCACCCCACTCCATATGATGGTAAAGTTTGTGGATGTGATAAAATTTAAAAGCAAGTACATTTTCAAGTGGAGAGGACATGCGAACCAGTAAATAGTGTCTCTAGTTACTGTATAAATCTCTATATATCTCCATATATATATGCACATTGTAACAAAAGGGATGCCCAGCTAGAGAGATGAGAGAGAAGCCATGAATGATAAGGATGCTTCTTTAAGACTACTCTGTTAAAGTGGGGATGTTCTTTATCTTTTTTTGTTTTTTGGATTCTACACTTGCAAGTTAAGAAAACAGAAAGGTGATCTAGTATCATTTAATTGGCAGAGAAAACAACAAAACCATGTGAGATTTTTACAAGAAATATATATATATATATATATATATTCGTATATAGTTATATAATTGGAGGATGATTTAATCTTAGCTAGTGGAGACTGTTTGACACTATACTTGGATCATGAATTTTGGTAGTAATTTAAAAACAAAAAGAAAGAAAAAAAAAAAAGAAAAAAAGAAGGTGAGTTTACATTTCATCCTCTTTTTCTTTTTTCCTTTATCAAATCTCTATCCCAACACAGTTTAATTGTAATACAAAATTTGGATAGAATTTACATTTGAAAGAACTTGCAAGGGAATAGTAGTTAGTGCACAAATTTACATTTGAAAAGAAATTTACATTACATATGAGATAACGATGGAAAATTATTGGATGCTCCTGGAGGGTTGGTTACTTTGTCCTCACAAACAATTACATGACCCTTTTTATTCTTAAACTATCAATTTAAATAATTATTCCTTGTAACTATGGACAATGCTATGATACACACCCTTTTGAGAGTGTGTACTATATACAAGTTATGCCACCATAGAATTTTCCTTTAACTATTGATATTAGTTGAATTTATTTTAATTTGTTGATGAGTTAAATAATCTTTTACAGTGTGTCAAATCTATAGACGAACACATTATTAATTGAGGACATTGATTCACTTTGTCTTATAATAAGAAGATAAATTTTTAGATATCATGCAACAAAACACAACTAATTATTTTAAAAATATTCAATAAAACACAAAATATAGCTAATTGTAATAAAACTATGTATCCCTAGAAACAACTAAGTTAAGCTATTACATGCACAATTATTTGAGTGTCGGCAAGTACATATTTTTTCAAAAATATGAACACAATTAATAATTTGAAATAAAATAAAATAAAATAAATAATTTAAGGGATGTAATTATTGAAATTGATAGTTCAAACCATAAGTGATACAAGAATATCATAATTTAAGAAACAAAATGAGTTTTTCACGATTATGTTATTTGTTCCCATAAGCTAAATTTGTAATTCTTTGATTGATTTTATATTAGGATAATGAGAAATAAAGCCATGTAATTAAATGAAACATGTCAAACATCATAATAGAGTAAAATTCACATAAGTTGGTGAAAGCCTAAAGGGGGACATTAAAGTTTCAACCATGATATGAGTGCAAAGGAGGTATCAAACACAACATAATACACTTCCATTCAAAACTTAACGTAACATAACACCTCTTTGATAGTAATGTATCAATGGGTTGTCTTTTCATTTGGACGAGCTATTTAAGACCATCTTGCATATCTACACTGTCATGTCAAAGCCTTTTTGGAGCCATCTCATTGGTCCATCTGTCTTTTGTAGTCTATATGTTAAGTCAGCATGATCTAATTGTTTCATCGCATCGATGTCTATGGACCTAGTTATGCATTTTTTTTTTTTTCACATTTTTTTATTATAGATAAGATAATTTACGATTTAAAAATAATATATATTTTTATGACAATATTATATATTTTATGGTTAAAAAATTTTAATAAAAAAATATATAATATTATTACAAAATATATAATTTTATATTTAAATTATAAATTATTGTAACTCTATTAGAAATTTAAGTAATAGTTGTCTTTCATTTTGGGCTTCTGTTGCCTGCTTAAACAATTAGGCAGATTTTGGTTTGGTATAGTAACATTGGAGATCTAAATTAGTTTTGGTAGCTGTCATGTTGGTAAAGAATCAAAACCCTAAGTTCTGAGATTGTGATTTGTGATTATGTCTAATTCCAATTACAAGCATATGGATGGCAACACAACAACAATACTCAACAAGCTAAGAGTAATTTTAATCAATTCACACAAGGAAAAAAATCGATTTAGATCTAAGCTTAGCCATCAATAATCTGGACATAAATGATTTTAACGTGAAAAACAATTCCTAGATGGAATACTTCAATTGTGATTATCAAAAAACTACGAGCCAAGAGGCTAAAGCAAATATACATTCATCTATATATATATATACAGAGAGAGAGAGAAAGAGAGAGAGAGAGAGAGCATACGCAGAGAGAGCCGTTGCCGTCGTCGGACCAACCAGAGCCGTTGTCGTCGCCGCCGCACCGCCGCACCACCGTACCACCGCTACAGAGAGCCGTTCGCCTTCGTAGGTCGTTTGAGGAATTTGGGGGAAAAAATGTTTCGAAGAATTAGGGATTTGGCTGAAATCATCAAGCGGCAAGATGAAAGGGAAGGGCGGGGCTAATTTTTTTTTTTTTACTTTTTGCGACGATTCGTTTTACATCGTCGCCAATGGTTGCTAATTACATCATAAAACGGCCCCGTTTTAATAAGCCCCTTTTTGCGATGGAAGTTTGTCGTCGCAAATGGCCACTGTTTGCGACAGCAAACATATGCCGTCTCAAAAGTAATATTTTTTGCGACGGTAAAAAATGCCGTCGCAAATAATTCGGCATTTACTAACTGTCCGCGTGGTTTTATTACCGACGGGACAAACGCCGTCGCTAATGCCTTTATTTGCGACGGTATAAGTTGCCGTCGCAAAAAACCATTTTTTGCGACGGGAGGCGCGCCGTCGCTATTGCTTCCGTCGCAAAAAACCATTTTTTGCGACGGGAGGCGCGCCGTCGCTATTGCTTCCGTGTTGTTTGACCCCTTTTCTTGTAGTGTTAGATTAGGATATGTTTCAATTAGCATACAGTATGACAGCATGTTTGCATCATTCATCTGTTTTGCATGCACCGGGCTCGGCGCATCATACTAACTGCATCGTATTTTCAATTCCAACTTGAATACATGCTAGCTGTAGCATTTCATATGCCATGTTTAGAATAGCCGAGCCTGCTATAGTTGCACTTTTGCATGTGTTGCATTAGGCATTTCTTTATAGTTAGGATCATGCATGGATTTATAACCTAGCTTCTGTTTTGGCTTGGAGTACTCGGTAAGTTTTATGCTTTAGCGTCCTTGCATGCGTGTGAGTGACTGCCACGAATAGCATGCTTACCATGAGGCTATATGCTTATGTGATATAACCGCCTGAATGCCTGTGGGTGAAGGTTGGGTTATTTGAATTGGAACAATTCATCAAATGTGTGTTTTAAGCCCACTAGATAGTGACAAAATCATGTTTTTCTAAGCCCACCCGAGGGTGGCAAATCCACGTCTTAGCCTACTTGCGGGTAGCACCATCAAACCATTTTCAAATAAACAAACATGAAATGTTTTGTTCCAATTCAGGCGATCCAGTCTATACTTGTATGCTGTGCGCATCACATAGTAAATCTAAGCTAATAACCGGAATACGAACACACAATGTTTTCAAAACTTGATATCATGGTTAGTAGAGGCCGGTCTTTGATCGGGCGAGCGGGGGTGCTCACGAAGTGACCTTCCCCAATCGTACCCAAGTTCCCGAGCCGAGGCAACTTTGGTGATGACGGACACGTGGCCTTAGGCAACGAGTCAGGGTTTCCTAAATTTCCCAAAATAAAATATTTATGTGGCAACTCTGTATCTGGCAAAACAGTCCATGTTTGGCACTTCTTTCAAAATCTATTTTCTCAAAACGATTTGCCGGATTTGGACTCTTTGGTTCAGATTCAGAACCGTGACAATTTGAGAATCCGAACTGTAGTGAGCCCAAATGAACAAAACGGGACTCACCCTCCCGGGGCGTTCGGGGACGTCTATAGTTTCTGGCGACTCTGCTGGGGAGTTAGAGAACTTGACTCGAACTCATGATATCTGGTTTTGACTACACTTATGTGTTTCTTTGCATTGCATTTGCATTGGTGCGCCTAGGACACCGTGTTTGCCATCTGCTATTCCTGAATGGTTTGCTGGAGGCTTGTCTTGTCAAGGCATGACCATAAGGCTGACCGGTTGTGGGCTCTGCCAGTATGGGAACACAAACCCCGGTTTTACCGTGGCACCCTTTTGACCATTCGACCTAGTGCATATTCGGAATCCGTAGTGACCATTCCAAACTAGGACAGGTTGCTTACCCGATAGGTTGTTTGAAACTGCTGCGTGTGTAGTGAGACTCTAGCTCCTGACAAAATAGGACAGGGAAACCCTACCCACCATAGGGGTGTTTTGGCTCTCATTTTCTTGTTATGTGCTTTTAGAGTGCATCTCTACAAGAATGCATGTATCAGTTTACAAGTTTGGGCATCAGGCCTGTGGGCACCAGTTCAGTGTTTCTGGGTATCAAGGGCCTGCGGGCACCAGTTCAGCATTTTGGGAATCAGTTATATCTGCGGGTATCGGATTCAGTTTTTGGGGGGGGCAGTAATTTTGGGAACAGTGATCAGCAATCGAATGCAGTTATTCAGTTATGCTCATGTCTGTATTAGTGGGATTGGGCTGAGATACCGCATGTTTTCTCTTTTAGGGGGGGTTTAGAGACTCGGTTCAGAGCAACCAGTGTTCTCCTTTGCTGAGGCAAGACAGAAAAAGGCTCACCGGTTCTTCAGATTCGTTAGTCACCAATCCGGTCCATCTGATCCGTCAGTCACCAGTCCGGTCCATCTGATCCGTCAGTCACCAGTCACATCACCTCTGTTCAGTTCAGCAAAACTTGTGATGACGCAAAATTCGGAAGAAATTATGGCAGCCGCATCAGACCAAGGAATCACATTGCAAGGTGATACCGATGTTGAAGTGCCACACCCACCCAGGTCACCTGCCGCACATCTGATCTGGGAACCCCTGTTATGTCAAACCTGTGAGCCCACCACATTCGAGTTGATGAGAATGATTGGTGACCTTCAAAGATCTGTGGCGGATCTAGCCTGCGGAATGTCGGCTCCGCCACCAACCACATCGTATGCCGGGAACTTCATACCAGAGGAGCCCCCGCTACTGGGACGAATTGTAATCGAACTTAGCCAACCTGAAGCCATCCCAAGTTCCGGCAATGGCATGTCGACAACAACGGGGCTCCGCTCTGATGTAGCAACTCAAACCTTCTACCAAGCCGAGGTGAGTGGTAAGAACAAGATGAACGTGGACACCGATCCCTACGAACAACTCCTGTGAGCTGTTGAGGCTTTGAAAGCCGGAGGATTGAATAAACAGCAGGTGTTCGCTGTTGCTGTAAAAACTGTGGATGACATCTTCCCCACTCAGGCCGAAAGCAGTTTAAGCCAGAGGGAAAATCGAGATGGGGACCGTCGTACCAGAATAGTTCCTTCCAATCCTAACCCTACACCTAGAAAAGATCAGAGAGCCAAGGCAGCACCTGCCGACCCTTTTTCGAGTGCGTCCAGCAAAAGTCAGCAAGCCTTGAAGTATCCGCCCCGAGGTCGCAGGGTCTTCCATGCCCTCTACATGCCTTTGTCTAAGGCCCTTCAAATCCTTGTCAAAAAAGGGCATCTCAAACCCCTCGAGCCTCGGCCTCTCCCGAGTCCCCTTCCAGCTAAGCATGATGGTACCCAGTACTGTGCATACCATCAGCAAACCGGTCACAGCACCGACAACTACTTCCGTCTTCGCCACGAAGTGCAAGATTTGATTGACAATGAAGTCATCCTCCCTCCAAGCTCGGCAAAGTCTGTCACCATCGGGTTGGTGGATTTCGAGGATAATGCAAGTATGTGATCAGGGGTTGGACCACCTGCGGGCGGCGCACGGTTTACCTCGGATGTGGCGTATGGCACGCACTATTTTGAGCATTTGCGAATGTTAGTTTTGTAGTTTCTGACTTGGGTGTTGAGTCAGTTCTGTAGTTTTGTTTTGAGTTTGTCTCATTGTCTCGAGTCAGTCTTCTTGATTAAGGGTCTGTCTTGTTGCATCAAGTCAGTCCTATTGTACAAAGTCGGGTGATTCCGGGGGTGTTACCTCGGGCATCACCATTTTGTTTTGTGTTTGTCTTTTCATTTTGCTTTGAGTCTGTTCTTGCTTGGAGCCAGTTACACCAACAAATTTGAATGGAACAGCGGTAATTTTCACACTCTTGTATTTGCTTCTGTCGTGTGCCAGTTGTGCTAGAAGTTCTGATTGAGATGGCAGTATTTGACCAGAACTGTGTCTTTTCTGTGCCTTGAACTCATTGCATTGACCTAAGTTTTTAAAACTTTTTTCTAACACTGTGGTGAAAACAAAGAGGAAGGAATTCCTCAGGATTTGCAAAAATTTGATCAACTGAGAGAAAGAGAGGCGTGCTAAGCCCTTAATGAATGAGATCATGCTTGTTAATGTGAGTACTGAGAAGGATCCTGGCTTGATCCAGATTGGTTCTACATTGTCTTCAGCGCAAGCGACTAGTCGCTTTCTTAAAAGATTTCAAAAAAATGTTTTGCGCGGTCCTGCGAAGACCTGTGTGGAATCGCTCTTGAGATTGTGCAGCCTAGGATCGCTCTCAGCCTCGAGACTCGACCCCTTGCTTTCAAACCTCAAACTCGGCCTCAGAAAGTTCAAAGGTCAACCATAATGTGAGGCCTGCATGGCCAGATTCGAAGCAGCCCTCGGACTAGGGGCAAGGAAAGTCAGATCAAGAAGATCAAGTGTTTTCAAAGGAAGCTTGCGAAGCTAGATCAAAAGCCCTCAAACTAGGGGAAAAACTGTTAGATGTGCTTGAAGAGTCAAAAAATTGGGATGTTTCTCAAGCTAACAAAGATCGACAAGAATGCCAAATCCCAGAGGGGAAGAAAGAAGAAAGTATTGCTGAAGAAAAACTGAGTTCCGATCTACAACACTAGGGGCAAATTCAGCCCCCCCATTGGATAGACTCCTACATCATCAACGAACAACAGTCATTCTCTTGGATTCAGACGGATTCGAGATCTCAGAACCATTTGACATGGACCAAGCTACACTTTTACCCTTGAGAGGCTCGCTGGGCCGAAACCCAGAAGGGCGACCCAGGCAAAAGTTAGAGCGAGACAAAAAATGCAAAAAGAAAAGAAAAAGAAAAATGCAAAAAAATATATATCAAAAAAAAGAAAGAAAAATTGAGAAAAAGAAAAAAAAAAGAACAAAGCTCGCAAGGCTAAAAACCCGGAAGGGCAGCCTTGGCAAAAGTTAGAGCGCAAAAGGAGAGGTTAATACCCGAGTGTACCTTAACCTCGAACTACGTAAGGCTTGATTCCCATAGGCAACTTCATTCTGAAGTCCAGCCACAAACACTTCCAAATTCGATTGTGTCCATGCGATGGTTTTGGTCATCTTTGTCTTCTCTGTATCTGAGAGTCTGGTTGTGTTCGTCGTTCTGAGGACTGACTACAATGCGCTGCGGTGCTATCCAAACAAGGGGCAACTTTTCGTTGCCATTCAAAACGCCGCAGTGTCATTTCAAACAAGGGGCAACTTTCCGTTGCCATGCAATGTCCTTCAGACAAGGGGCAATTTTCCATTGCTATGGGTCCGAAGTTATGAATCTCAAGAGTAGGTTCCATGCTCGTTGAGCAGTGGTCGTTTGCAAAAATAGTTTTTGAGAATTTTTACTGAGGTTGACTAATCTTCTCGAAAAGTACTCCATTTTTCAAAACTGGACCATTTCTTGGACCCAAAAAAGGAAAATTTTCAGTGCTCATAACCTAACTTGCATGATTTTAAATCAGAAAATCGAACAAGCATGTTAATCTAACTCTCATGTTGGTCAAAATTGTTTTAACAGAACGTCAAAAACCAAAAATGGTCAAAATAATGAACTAAGGGCAAAGTTAAGTCAGGTGTTCTGTCTTTTCCCGTTGTCAACATACTTGCCAAAAAAGGGCACTCTACTTGCCAGAAAGGACACTCTACCCGCCAGAAAAGGGGATAACTGAAGTTAACAACAAAGGGCTGAAAGCTCTCTCATCCTCCAAGCAGCGAGGTATCAAGCCGAGTGCGAAGCACAAATTGGAATGGATTGAGATGCTCCATTCCCTCATCCGACGCATCGATAGATGTCACCGAAGGAAATAGCCGCGAGCTAATTATGTTGGGCTTGAGCCCGCAACTTCCTGTTCATCCATCAACCGCCCAGGGGAGGGATAAAAAATGAGAGATTAAAGAATAGAGAGATGTGCGCTGAGAGAAAAAGTGAGGAAAAGGGCTTTTTCAGCAAAAATAGAGCCTGAGGGCCGAGTGATGTGAGAATCACAAATGAGAAAGGGTGGGAAACAATACCCGAAGAAACTGGCTCCTCGCGTACTGAGAGGTCTCTCGTCTTTGTAACACGTCTGTGTGTCGTGTCTTTTGTTTTGTTTGTCTCGATTCTTGCTTTGAGTCGTTCCGAGTGTGTCTCGATGCGTTTAGGTTGTTTACCTTTTCTTTTCCATTGTTCAGTCTTTTTCGCTGTGTTCAGTCGTAGGCTCAATGCCCAATTAAGAACACATTTCTTAATTTCAAAAAATTGTCTTGTGCTTAGAGTGCCGTGTCGTTCTCCACATTTGTGCAAAACAAGATTTTGTTCTTTCAAAAAACGCAGGGTTCAACCCGAGCCATGTGGGAACAGTAAAGCCAGAACCCATCTGAAGCTATATAGGTTCCAAACTTCAAAGCAAAAGGAAAAGAGGAAGATGTCGGACATCTGAGTTTGTTTCAACTTTTGCAAGTTCCGTCATCGCATCCTGTAGGTTCAGAATGAGCTGTGTGTTCAAAATTAAAAGACTACTGAGTTATGGGCCGTGTGTTCAAATTGAGCAGTGTTATGTTAGGAGCTACGTGTTCCAAAAAATTGAAGTATATGAGCTGTGTGTTCAGAATTGCAGTACGTGAGCTACGTGTTCAACAAAAAGTATATGAGCTGTGTGTTCAGAATTGAAGTATATGAGCTGTGTGTTCAGAATTGAAGTATGTGAGCTGCGTGTTCAACATAAAGTATATGAGCTGCGTGTTCAAAAATTGAAGTATATGAGCTGTGTGTTCAGAATTGCAGTACGTGAGCTGCGTGTTCAACATAAAGTATATGAGCTGTGTGTTCAGAATTGAAGTATGTGAGCTGCGTGTTCAACATAAAGTATATGAGTTGTGTGTTCAGAATTGAAGTATATGAGCTGTGTGTTCAGAATTGAAGTATGTGAGTGTAGACACCCCATTTTTGACCGACCTTAAGACTCAGACGTCACCAATTGAGCACTCGGTGATATTACATATTGTGCTCGTTCAGAAGTTTCAGAGTCTCGGCTGCGAGCCTTGCCTCCGGACTTCCAGACCCTTTTATGCTTTGCCTCGGTTTGCGAACCAGGCTCGATTTTCTCTATTTTCTCTTCGTGAAGGGAGGGAGAGGTCTCGTAGATCATCTCTCAGTGGTCGTAGGCTACGTTTCGTGGTCGTAGGCCATTTTGCTCGTTTGGAGTCCGGTTTCCGGTTTTTCGGAGCCGTTGGCCGTGTGCCTCGGTTTGGGACCGCTTAACCACCTCCGTTTGCCCCGGTTTTTGGCATACATCTTATTTTCTCCCCTTTGAGGAACACTGTGGTCCGAGAGACCAACTTCATGGTCGAACACCACTCCCGGTGCTTAACAGTCAATTTTCGGGGCCCCGGACTGCGCGTTTCGGCCCCCCGAACCTTAATTTTGCATCGGTTTGGGCTCATTTTTGGCAGGGACCTCTGTTTCATTATTAGGAAGGTCGTAGAAGGGTGGGAGGCCAGCAATTGTTCTGTCAGCCAACTTTATCCCTTCATCGCCCGATTTTTCTCACTTGAAAGCCAATGTTGACCACCCTAAGGCCACTTTTTCCAGCTCTAAACCACATGGTTGTGTTGTGCACACATGGGAGGCCACCACTATCATATGGTCGGCCACTAATGTTGATTGACCCTTTTGAACCCCTCCAAAAAGTGGGCTTTTCTCTCTCCTGGTTCACTTTCTCCAGTTTTTGACCACATGGTTGTGTTGTGCACACATGGGAGGCCACCAATATCATATGGTCGGCCACTAATTCTCATTGACCTTTTTGACCCTTGGCCGGCCGGCCATGGAAGGTAGGCGGCCGGCCACCTGCAGCTTGGATAACTGGCCGGCCATGATCCTCAAGGTTGGTACATTACAAATATGTATTCATTTTCCCCGGATTTGGTATCTGGGAGGGGGTTACCATTTTGGAAGGAAACTTGGTTGGTTTTCCCTCCATTTTTTCCCCCATTTTCCCTCCCTTTTTGCCTTTACAACAGCAGCTCCAGCTGCTGGTTTGGAGGTTGAAAAAATTTTCCTTAAGCCTTGTATACACATCTCTCTGCATCTCTCTCTTTCAAGCTCAAGCATCCAAGTTCCTTGCACCATTCCTTCATCACTACCTAGCATCACCACCACTACTCCATTTCCAGCAGCTTGGGGAGCTTTCCAGCAGCTAGGAGGCATCACTTCTCAAGCCAAGAAGCAACCAAGGGTTGGTCTTCAAGGGTAAATGTCAATTCCCTCTTTTTGAGCTTAATTTTGCAACATTTTTCTAGCTATTTTGCTTGCTGTTTTGAGCTCCGACCAAAACTGAAAGTACCCTTTATTTGAGCTCTATTTCATGATTCATTAAGGGAATTTTGTCATTTGAGGTCCCCATCTTGCACTTCCTTCTTTATCTCTCCTTTAGGCCCTAATCTTGCATGTTATTTTTGGCCTATGTGTAATCTGTTTTGGGGCATGTCATAAACTCTAAGTGAGCTGTTTTTGATCCCTTCTTCAACATTGAAGAAGGGCTCATCACTTTTTAGATACCCCATGTGCTACTTGCTTTGGAATCCATGTTTTTGCCTCAATTTGCATGTTTTTTTTAGCCTACTTTTCTTCTGTTTTTGGACCTTGGTCCGAACTGAAAGTGGCCATATTTTGACCTCCTTGTCATGTTTCATTAAGGATCTTTGGCTGTTTGATGAATTTTTTGTATACTTTGTGTTTTGACCTCTTTCGGGCCCTACCTTGCATGGCATTTTGAGCATACTTGTATATTGTTTTGGGGGTTTCCATAAACTGTAAGTAGTCATATTTTTGGTCCCTCTTCAGTGTTGTAGAATAGTATTTTTCTGTTTGGGCTTTGCATCTACCACTTGCTTCATTGCCTCCCTTGCGGAGCAATTTTTGTATGATAATTTAGTCTCACTTGTGCTTACTGTTTGGCCATTCTTTGAACTGTAAAAACGCTTATTTTGGGGCTGCCTTGCTTCTGTATTTTCATTCCATGTACCAATTATGCATGCTTTGTATAGCTGTAAGCCATTTCATGTACCTAGTTTTGCATTTCGGGAGAAATTCCATGCATCGGGTGTCATTTCGCCTTGTTTCGGGGCTGTTTTGCCCCTCATTTTGCTACTTATTTTTGCATGTTTGCATATCATATTCCATGTCTTTGCCATGTCTCATTAGAGTTGCATTTCGGTGCCTGATGGTCGGTCCTCGGTTTGCGTGCACGCGTGCACGCATTTCGAGTTGTCTTGTTTTCATCTGATGGCCTCCTATGTGAGTGTGGCTGAGGTCCACTTGTGTTGGTGTAAGTCCATATTGCATTGTGTATGCCATTTCATTCCATAGCATTGCGTATGCTAGGCCGTATATTAGCGCATTGTGTATGCCATGTTTCCTCGTGTATCATGTATGCCATTTCATAGCCTTTCGCATGTTAGGTTGTATCTTAGTTGCATTTCATGCATATCATGCATATTGCATCGTGTTCGGGATAGGAGTTAGCCCGGGCATGGGAAACGAGGTACGTTTCGTACTCCAAGTGATGGAACGTGTCTCAATTCCCCAGTCACCGACACTCCGGATTATCCATGATGGAGTTAGGTTTTAGTTGTATTTTCATATGCATTCATTTCATATTGAGTTGTGCAATTCGACTCCTCGGCCATCATGCATCGATATGCGTGATTGGTGGCACGAGGATCGAGACATGCATACATTTGTGAAAATACATTGCCATGCCCCTTTCCTGCTCTCTGTTGCAGCAAAATGAAGAATCAGCAACTTTTCAGAGCTTGGCACGCATTTCAAGAATAGGTGCAAACAGAGGCTAATTAGGGCATCGTCATGGATTTCCGCACAAAGGCAACCCGAACATGCATCATTCATCACCCGGAGCAGAAGAAAGGCAGTCCCTGGCTTGCATGCCAGTTTTTATAGCTTTCTTAGTTAATTTGTTAATTAATTTGGAATTTGTGCATTATTTGGACTGTAATATTTATTTGGACTGTACTATTCTTTCATTCGGGACTGTATATTTATTAGGACCCTCTGCGCGAGGGCAATGTTGTAATAAGTGTGCGTGTGTGTGATGCATGTCTTCCAACCCCACGTCTTTCTCCCTTTTATTTACCTGCTTATGATGGTTAGATTAGGGCATATTTCAATTAGCATACAGTATGATAGCATGTTTGCATTCATTCATCTATTTTGCATGCACCGGGCTCGGCGCATCATACTAACTGCATTGTACTTTCAATTCCAAATTGAATACATGTTAGCTGTAGCATTTCATATGCCATGTTTAGAATAGCCGAGCCTGCTATAGTTGCATTTTTGCATGTGTTGCATTAGGCATTTCTGTATAATTAGGATCATGCATGGATTTCTGATGAGTTTCTGTTTTGGCTTAGAGTACTCGGTGAGTTTTATGCTTTAGCATCCTTGCATGCTTGTCAGTGACTGCCATGAATAGCACGCTTACCATGAGGCTAATTGCTTATGTCATATATTTGCCTGAATGCCTGTGGGTGAAGGTTGGGTTATCTGGATTGGAACAAATCATTGACTGTGAGTTTTAAGCCCACTAGATAGTGGCAAAACCATCTTTTCCTAAGCCCACCTGAGGGTGGCAAAATCTGCATCTGTAAGCCGACTTGGGAGTAGCAAACCATCTTTCAAAAACAAACATGAAATGTTTCGTTCCAATTCAGGCGACCCAGTCTATACTTGTATGCTGTGCGCATCACATAGTAAATCTAGGCTAATAACCGGAATAAGAACACACAATGTTTTCAAAACTTGATATCATGGTTAGTAGAGGCCGATCTTTGATCGGGCGAGCGGGGGTGCTCACGAAGTGACCTTCCCCAATCGTATCCAAGCTCCCGAGCCGAAGCAACTTTGGTGATGACGGACACGTGGCCTTAGGCAACGAGTCAGGGTTTCCTAAATTTCCCAAAATAAAATATTTAGGTGGCGACTCTGTATCTGGAAAAGCAGTCCATGTTTGGCACTTCTTTCAAAATCTGTTTTCTCAAAACAATTTGCCGGATTTGGACTCTTTGGTTCAGATTACGAACCGTGACATTTGAGAGTCCTGAGCTGTAGTGACCCCAAATGAACAGAACGGGACTCACCCTCCCGGGGCGTTCGGGGACGTCTACAGTTTCTGGCGACTCTGCTGGGGATTTAGAGAACTTGACTCGAACTCATGATATCTGTTCTTTACTACACTTATGTGTTTCTTTGCATTGCATGTGCATTGGTGCGCCTAGGACACCGTGTTTGCCATCTGCTATTCCTGAACAGTTTGCCGGAGGCTTGTCTTGTCAAGGCATGACCATAAGGCTGACCGGTTGTGGGCTCTGCCAGTATGGGAACACAAACCCCGGTTTTACCGGGGCACCCTTTTTGACCATTTGACCTAGTGCATATTCGGATCCATAGTGACCATTCCAAACTAGGACAGGTTGCTTACCCGTTTATAGGTTGTTTGAAACCGCTGTGTGCGTAGTGAAACCCTAGTTCCTGACAAAATAGGACAGGGAAACCCTACCCCAACATAGGGGTGTTTTGGCTCTCACTTACTTGTTATGTGCTTTGGGGTGCGTCTCCATACGAATGCATGTATCAGTTTACAAGTTTGGGCATCAGGCCTGCGGGCACCAGTTCAGTATTTTGGGATTCAGTTTACCTTAGGGTATCAGTTTACGGGCAGAATTCTGTAGAGGCACAATCATTCAGCTCTGCTTATATGGGTTATCGTGAAAACAGGCTGTGATGCTCTCTGTTTTTCCTTTTGCTAGGTAATCTTGGAACCATAGCTTCAGAAGGCTCCGATATCCCCCGGGTACATTGGACTAGTGCTGATAGACTTTGTTAGGTCAGAAGCTCGATTCAAGGGAAACCGGTGTTCTTTCGCTGAGGCAAGGTAAAGAAAAGCCGGTCAGGGCTTATCGATTCATCTAATCCGTCAGTCGCCAGTCACATCACCTTTGTTCAGACTCAGCAGACCGTGATGGCACAAGGTTCGGAAGAATTTGTGGCCGTGATAGCAACGCTAAATCAGGGAACTGCCATGCAGGCTGAGACCAGTATTGAAACGCAGCGCCCATCTGGGGCATCTGCCTCACATCTAGCTTTGGGACCCCAGCCGAACTTTGACCTAATTCTGCCAGTTGAAGATTTGCAGTATCCGAATCCTCCAGAAAGGTTGACTCAAGCTCAGGTGCTCAGACCCCTGGTGCAGCCTAATGAGAGAACTCAACCCTTTCATGTTGATGAGTTCAATCTGATTGCAGTGAAAATTGCAAACCTTGAGAAGCAATTCAAAAAGGCACAGGGCCTTAACTCCATTCCCGACATTGAAGATGGGCAAACCGAGGCTGCCTTCCGACTCCCAGACAGATTCAAAATGCCATATATCGACCGTTTCGACGGGTCTGGAGATCCAATGGTACATATCCGACTTTTCTTGGATGTCCTAAAGCCGATGGGTCTGACTAAGCCACAGAAACTCTCTCTGTATGGGAGAACCCTGTCGGGTGTAGCAGCCACTTGGTACGCTAAGTTGGAGAATACAGTGAAGCAAAATTGGAAAGAATTGGCTGAGGCCTTTGTTGATCAGTATTCTTACAATACCCAAGTTGAAATGACCATCCAAGAGCTTGAAGCAACCCGCCAGAACCCAACAGAGCCTTTTGTGGAATTCATTGCGAGGTGGAGAGCAAAGGCAGCACAAATGACAGATCGTCGCCCTTCTGAGAGGGATCAAGTGCAGATGATGGTGTGAAACCTCGAGCATGATATGTTGCAAAAGTTGATAGTCGCTCCACTATTCATTTTCAAAAGTCTACATGAACTGGGGGTTCAGGTCGAGAATGCGTTCAACAGTGGGATCATTCCCAGAACAAGGGAACCAACAAAGAGGGTGATTTCAGGGAGTACCAACGCTGGAAGTAGAACTATTCCCGAACCCACTGAAGTCAACACAGTCGTCACAGTCAACCCTTTTGCCAAACCAAGCCTACAACCAGCCAACCCAGCCCAAGCTCAGGGCAGAACTTTCACTCCCCTCTATATGAGCCTGATTATCGCACTAAAACTCCTGATGGAAAAAGGGCATCTCAAACCCCTCGATCCTCAACCTTTTCCCGACCCACTCCCAGCCAGACATAACCCCTCCAAGTACTGTATGTACCATCAGCAGCGCGGTCATGGCACCGACCATTGCTACTGCCTTCGTCATGAGATCCAAAATCTCATCGACAATCAGACGATAGCTCCACCTTCAGACCCCAATGACCAAACATCTCCTGCCTACCTCAATCTCATCCACATACTGCCATCCACCTATGACCCCAGCATATACATCACCCCGGCCCATCTACCCAAGCCTGAGGTGTTTATCCCAGAAATCATGGACTTATGCATGATGGGTGCACCTGAACCTCAACCATCTCAAACCCGTGAACCCACTACTTCTGAGTTGATGGGAATGATTAAAGATCTTCAAAGAACTGTGACAGATCTGGCCTCCGGGACATTGGCTCCATCATCGACCATACCACATACCGGGAACTTCATGTCAAAAGGCTCCCCGATGTTGGGACGGGCTGCATTTGAGGAAGGCCAATCCTTTGGCAAAGTGGAGGCGAGTGGAAGGAACAAGATAGGGGCGGACATGGATCCCAATGAACATCTTCTGTTGGCTGTTGAGGCTTTGAAAGCCGAGGGACTAAACAAAGAGCAAGTCCTCGCAGTTGTTGCAAAAGCTGTGGATGACACTTTCGCTACTCAGGTTGGGGGCAGTCCGAATCAAAGGGAACATCGGGAGAAGGGCTATCATACCCGAGATGATCTTGTTATCTCTAATCCTCCACTCGGAAGAGATCGGCAAACCAGGCCAACACCTGCCAATCCCTTTGCTGGTGCGCCCAGTAAAAATCCACAAGCCTTGAAGTACCAACCCCGAGGTCGGAGGGTCTTCCATGCCCTCTATATGCCTTTGTCCAAAGCTCTCGAAATCCTTGTTTGACAAGGCCATCTCAAACCCCTTGAGCCTCGGCCTCTCCCAAGCCCTCTTCCGGCTACACATGATACTACCCAGTACTGTGCGTACCATCAACAAACCGGCCATACTACCGATGACTGCTTCCGTCTTCGCCATGAAGTACAGGATCTATTTGACAATGGGGTCATCCTCCCGCTGAGCTTAGCAAAGTCTATCGGCACTAGATCGGTGAATTTGGGGGGATAATGTTATGTGATCGAGGGATGAACCACCTGTGGGCGGCGTTCATTTTATTTCAGATATGGTGTATGGCACACACTGTTTTGAGCATTTGTGAATGCTGGTTTTTGTACATTGTGACTTAGGTATTGGGTCAGTCTTGTTGTTTTGTTTTTGAGTCTATCTTTTGTTTTGAGTCAGTCTCTTTTGTTTTGAGTCTGTCTTGTTGTATCGAGTCAGTCTTGTTGTATAGGGGTCGAGTGATCCCGAAGGGTGTTACCTCGGACATCACTGTTTTGTTTCTTGTTTGTCTTTTTGCTTTCTTTGAGTCTATTTCTACCGAGGAGCCAGTTGTGCCAACAGATCTCAATGAAACAGCAGTGATTTTCGCACTCTTGTATTTGCTTCAGCCGTGCGCCAGTTATGCCAGAAGATTTGAATGAAACGGCAATGCATCTTACCTGCTCTTTTGTGCCTTGAATTCATTACATCGACCTAAGTTTTTCAAAACCTTTTGAACACTGCGGTGAAAATGAAGAGGAAGGAATTCCTCGGGTTTTGCAAAAATTTGATCAATTGAGAGAAAGAGAGGCGTGCTAAGTCCTTAATGAATGAAATCATGCTTGTTAGTGTGAGTACTGGGAAGGATCCTGGCTTGGTCCAGATTGGTTCAACATTGTCTTCAGCGTGAGCGACTGGTCGCTTTCTTAAAAGATTTCAAAAAATGTTTTGTGCGGTCCTGCGAAGACCTGTGTAGAATCGCTCTTGAGATTGTGCAGCTTAGGATCACTCTCAGCCTCGAGACTCGACCCCTCTGCTTTCAAAACCTTGAACTCGAATTCAAAACGTTCGACGGTCAACTACAATGTGAGGCCTGTGTGGCCAGATTCAAAACAGCCCTTGAACAAGAGGCAAGGAAGTCAGATCAAGAAGACTAGATGTCATCAAAAGAAGCTTGCGAAGCTAGGTCAGAAGCACCCTTCGAACTAGGGGCAAAAAAAATGTCAGACAGCTCGAAGAGCCAAAGGTGGATCATTCCGCAAGTCAATGAAGATCGGCAAGAATGCCAAATCCCAGAAGGGAGGAAAGAAGAAAGTATTGCTAAAGGACAGCCGAGTTCCTATCCACAACACTAGGGGCAAATTCAGCCCCCATTGGATGGACTTCTACTTCGTCAGCAAATAATAGCCATTCTCCTGGATTCAGACGACTTCAGGATCTCAAAACCATTGGACATGGACAAAGCTACACTTTTACCCTTGAGAGGCTCGCTGGGCCGAAAACTCGGAAGGGCGACCCAGACAAAAGTTAGAGCAAGAAAAAAAAAAGAAAAAAAAAGAAAAAGAACAAAAAAAGAAAAGTGCAAAGAATGAAAAAAATAATAATAATAAGAAAAATGAAGAAAAATGCAAAGAAAAGAAGATCAAAAAAGAAAAGAAATGAAAAGAATTGAAAAGAAAAGAAAAACAAAGCTCGCAAGGTCGAAAACCCGTAACAGGCGCCTTGGCAAAAGTTAGAGCATAAAAAGGAGAGGTTAAATACCCGAGTATACCTTAACCCCGAGCTACGTAAGGCTTGATTCCCATCTTTGGGATACGTAGGCAACTTCATTCTGAAGTCCAGCCATAAACACTTCCAAATCGACTGTGTCCATGCGATGGTTCTGGTCATCTTTGTCTTCTCTGTATCTGAGAGTCTGGTTGTGTTCGTCGCTCTGAGGACTGACTAAAATGCGCTGCAGTGCTATCCAAACAAGGGGCAACTTTCCGTTGCCATTCAAAACGCCGCAGTGTCATTTCAAACAAGGGGCAACTTTCCGTTGCCATGGAGTGTCCTTCAGACAAGGGGCAATTTTCTATTGCCATGGATCCGAGGTTGCGCATCTCAAGAGTAGGTTCCGTGCTCGTTGAGCAGTGGTCGTTTGCAAAAATAGGTTTTGAGAATTTTTACTGAGGTTGACTAATCTTCTCGAAAAGTATTCCATTTTCAAAACTGGACCATTTCTTGGACCCAAAAGAGGAAAATTTTCAGTGCTCATGGCCTGACTTGCATGATTTTAAATCAGAAAATTGAACAAGCATGTTAATCTAACTCTCATTTTGGTCAAAATGTTTTTAGGATAAAACTAAAACAAGAAATGGTCAAAATGATGAACTAGGGGCATAGTTGAGTCAGGCTTCCTGTCTTTCCCATTGTCAACATACTTGCCAAGAAGGGCACTCTACCTGCCAGAATAGGGCACAACTGAAGTTAACAACAAAGGGCTGAAAGCTCTCTCATCCTCCAAGCAATGAGGCATCAAGCAAAGTGCGAAGCACCAACTAGAATGGGGCAAGATATTCCACTCCATCATCTGGACAGATCTTATCACGTCCAAACTCCCCAGCAAAGCATCATCAATTGATGTTAGCTGCAGATTTGCTACACATCCAGTTGTAGCGCAACCCTTCCGTGGGAGGAATTCACTAGCTGTGAGCAGAAGAAAGAGAATCTAGCAGAATGCTAGGGGTACGAGTCCACAATTTGCTGTTTATCCATCAACCACCCAGGGGAGGGATGAAAAATGAGAGATCGAAGAATAGAGAGATGTGCGATGAGAGGAAAAGTGAGAAAAGGGCTTTTTCAGAAAAAACAGAGCTTGAGGGCCGAGTGATGTGAGAATCACAAATAAGAAAAGGGTGGGAAATAATACCCAGAGAAACTGGCTCCTCGTGCACCAAGGGGTCTCTCGTCTTTGTAACACGTCTGAGTGTTGTGTCTTTTGTCTTGTCTCGATTCTTGCTTGAGTCAATCCGAGTGTGTCTCGATGTGTTTAGGTTGTTTACCTTTTGTTTTCCATTATTGAGTCTTTTTTCGTTGTGTTCAGTTGTAGGCTCAATACTCGGTCAAGAACTCATTTCTCAATTTCAAAAAATCATCTTGTGCTCAGAGTGCTGTTCCATTCTCCACATTTGTGCAAAACAGGATTTGTTCTTTCATAAAACTGCAGGGTCCACCCCCGACAAGTGTGAACGGTAAAACAAGGACCTATCTGAAGCTATATAAGTTCCGGACTGCAAAGCAAAAGAAAATAGGGAAAATTTTGAGCATCTGAGTGTGTTTCACCTTCAGAAAATTCTGAGATTGCATTCCATATGTACCTCTTCAGGCCTTGTCAGTGCTCTGAAGAATGAGTCTGCCTCTACTCCAAGCTTAAGCATGCTTCAAGTCAGAATGGCAATCGAAGTAGCAGCAGCAGATGTTATCTCTCGCCAATATGAACAGGGTGTGCCCTTTTTGAGCTGAGTGTGTTGCAAAGTCCTCTAAGAGGTAAATCAGAGGCACCAGAGTACATATTTGATGCTCCTCTACTACATAGAACGTGAACTTTCATATACACTGTTGTTGCATGCGTGCCGCGCATCATCGTAGAATATGCTTGCTTTCGATTCCGCATAGAATATGCTTTGCTTGTTTTATGCATAGAATATGCTTGCTTTCAATATTGCGTAGAATGTGCTTTCATACTTGCATAGAAAATGCCTGTATATTTTCAATGGAAAATGCCCCCATACTTGCATAGAAGATGCATCGTATCGCACTGTCTTGTGCATTTCAAATCACTCGCACTGTTTAGCGTATTGCACTGTCTTGTGCATTTCAAATCACTCGCGCTATTTAGCGTATCGCACTGTCTTGTGCATTTCAAATCACTCGCGCTGTTTAGCATATCGCACTGTCTTGTGCATTTCAAATCACTCGCGCTGTTTAGCGTATCGCACTGTTTTGTGCAGTTTATCATTCGTGCTATTTAGCGCATCGCACTGTTTTGTGCAGTTTATCATTCGCGCTATTTTGCGCACCTCAATCGCACTGTTTTGTGCAGTTTATCATTCGCGCTATTTTGCGCACCTCAATCGCACTGTTTTGTGCAGTTTACATTCGCGCTATTTTGCGCATCGCACTGTTTTGTGTAGTTTATCATTCGCGCCATTTTGCGCACCTCAATCGCACTGTTTTGTGCAATTTACATTCGCGCTATTTTGCGCATCGCACTGTTTTGTGCAGTTTACATTCGCGCTATTTTGCGCATCGCACTGTTTTGTGCAGTTTATCATTCGCGTTATTTTGCGAACCTCAATCGCACTGTTTTGTGCAGTTTACATTCGCGCTATTTTGAGCATCGCACTGTTTTGTGCAGTTTATCATTCGCTATTTTGAGCACCTCAATCGCACTGTTTTGTGCAGTTTATCATTCGCGTTATTTTACGCACCTCCATCGCACTGTCTTGTGCATTTCAAATCAATCGCGCTGCTTAGCGTATCGCACTATTTTGTGCATTGTACCATTCGCGCTATCTTGCGCATCTCACCTGTACTTGTTAGTGCATTGTATCGCGCTATCTTGCGCACCTTATCTGTATCGCACTGTTTTGTGCATTCACCTTGCTCGCATTGTTTTGTACACCTTTAGCATCGCACTATTTTATGCATCTTTTTAGCACTGTTTTGTGCGTTCACTCTGCATCGCACTGTCTTGTGCACTCCCTGGTCCAGGAGACCTTAAATCCTCTGGCCTAAGGAGACCTTAAATCCCGCATCATCATTCGCGCTGTTTTTCGCGCATCGTACTTGCATTTTACTTGTATTTCTTCGCACTGTCTTGTGCACTCCCTGGTCTAGGAGACCTTAAATCCTCTAAAGGTGCAATTCATTTGGTGTTTGTCGCGCCCAAACGACTTCCGGTGGTCTGGTATAGCCACCTGCCTGTGTTCGTGGTAAGTTCCTAGGAGACCAACTGAGACGGTGGAAACTAGAGTTCGAATGGCTTATGCCTAGAACGCAAAGGTTCGGGATTTTCGAGACTAAAGTCTGGTTTAAATACCCAGGGGTATATCCTCGGCTTGAAATCTGTATGGCAGCCCCATAGATTGAGATAGCATCTGTATGCACCTCAATTCTGGATACTGATCCAACCTAGTCTGTCACCCTGTTGAAGAATAGGGAAAGCTGCAACCATAGTCAGGGAGAAAAGTAGTACCTGTGGTTCAACTGAGAAGAAGCGAGAGATCCCCAGCAGCATGAGGTAAGTCATTACCAATTGCCCCTGTGAGGTACCTTCATTTCCTAGCTATTACATTGCATTTCAGCAACTACATCACAGTGCATTGCATGAATCCTCAATTATCAAACCGGCTTTGCGTAGCGTGTAAGTCCAATTTTCAAACCGGCTTCGCGTAGCGTATAAGTCCAATTACCAAACCGGCTTCGCATAGCGTATAAGTCCAATTATCAAACCGGCTTCGCGTAGCGTATAAGTCCAATCTTCAAAATATTTCTGCGTATCATTTTACATTTTGCCCCTGCCTGCGGGCATGACTGCGGGCACATCTGTGTTATTTTGTATGTTTGTCTAAGTCTTCAGCCTTGTCAAAAATGGGTCGTCTTTGGCTTTGACATTCACTCCCGTCATTTATGACTTTCGAGTTCTGTCAAAGAGGGGCAACTGTGGACACCCCATTTTTGACCGACCTTGAGACTCAGACGTCACCAGTTGAGCACTCGGTAATATTACATATTGTGCTTGTTCAGAAGTTTCAGAGTCTCGGCTGCGAGCCTTGCCTCTGGACTTCCGGACCCTTTTACCCTTTGCCTCGGTTTGCGAACCAGGCTCGATTTTCTCTGTTTTCTCTTCGCGAAGGGAGGGAGAGGTCTCGTAGATCATCTCTCAGTGGCCGTAGGCTACGTTTCGTGGTCATAGGCCATTTTGCCCGTTTGGAGTCCGGTTTCCGATTTTTCGGAGCCGTTGGCCGTGTGCCTCGGTTCGGGACCGCTTAACCACCTCCGTTTGCCCCGGTTTTTGGCATACATCTTACTTGCTCCCCTTTGAGGGACACTGTGGTCCGAGAGACCAACTTCGTGGTCGAACACCACTCCCGGTGCTTAACAGTCAATTTTCAGGGCCCCGAACTGCGCATTTCAGCCCCCCGAACCTTCATTTTGCATCGGTTTGGGCTCATTTTTGGCAGGGACCTCTGTTTCATTATTAGGCAGGTCGTAGAAGGGTGGAAGGCCAGCAATTGTTCTATCAGCCAACTTTATCCCTTCATCGCACGATTTTTCTCACTTGAAAGCCAATGTTGACCACCCTAAGGCCACTTTTTCCAGCTCTAAACCACATGGTTGTGTTGTGCACACATGGGAGGCCACCAATATCATATGGTCGGCCACTAATGTTGATTGACCCTTTTGAACCCCTCCAAAAAGTGGGCTTTTCTCTCTCCTGGTTCACTTTCTCCAGTTTTTGACCACATGGTTGTGCTGTGCACACATGGGAGGCCACCAATATCATATGGTCGGCCACTAATTCTCATTGACCTTTTTGACCCTTGGCCGGCCGGCCACCTGCAGCTTGGATAACTGGCCGGCCATGATCCTCAGGGTTGGTACATTACAAATATGTATTCATTTTCCCCGGATTTGGTATCCGGGAGGGGGTTGCCATTTTGGAGGGAAACTTGGTTGGTTTTCCCTCCATTTTTTCCCCTCTTTTCCCCCCCTTTTTGCCTTTATAACAGCAGCTCCAGCTACTGGTTTGGAGGTTGAAAAAATTTGCCTTAAGCCTTGTATACATATCTCTCTCCATCTCTCTCTTTCAAGCTCAAGCATCCAAGTTCCTTGCACCATTCCTTCATCACTACCTAGCATCACCACTACTCCATTTCCAGCAGCTTGGGGAGCTTTCCAGCAGCTAGGAGGCATCACTTCTCAAGCCAAGAAGCAACCAAGGGTTGGTCTTCAAGGGTAAATGTCAATTCCCTCTTTTTGAGCTTAATTTTGCAACATTTTTCTAGCTATTTTGCTTGCTGTTTTGAGCTCCGACCAAAACTGAAAGTACCATTTATTTGAGCTCTATTTCATGATTAATTAAGGGAATTTTGTCATTTGAGGTCCCCATCTTGCACTTCCTTCTTTATCTCTCCTTTAGGCCCTAATCTTGCATGTTATTTTTGGCCTATGTGTAATCTGTTTTGGGGCATGTCATAAACTGTAAGTGAGCTTGTTTTGATCCCTTCTTCAGCATTGAAGAAGGTCTCATCACTGTTTAGATACCCCATGTGCTACTTGCTTTGGAATCCATGTTTTTGCCTCATTTTGCATGTTTTTTTTAGCCTATTTTTCTTCTGTTTTTGGACCTTGGTCCGAACTGAAAGTGGCCATATTTTTACCCCCTTGTCATGTTTCATTAAGGATCTTTGGCTGTTTGATGAATGTTTTGTATACTTTGTGTTTTGACCTCTTTCGGGCCCTACCTTGCATGGCATTTTGAGCATACTTGTATATTGTTTTGGGGGTTTCCATAAACTGTAAGTAGTCATATTTTTGGTCCCTCTTCAGTGTTGTAGAAGAGAATTTTTCTGTTTGGGCTTTGCATCTACCACTTGCTTCATTGCCTCCCTTGCGGAGCCATTTTTGTATGATAATTTAGTCCCACTTGTGCTTACTGTTTGGCCATGCTTTGAACTGTAAAAATTCTTATTTTGGGGCTGCCTTGCTTCTTTCTTTACATTCCATGTACCAATTATGCATGCTTTGTATAGCTGTAAGCCATTTCATGTACCTAGTTTTGCATTTCGGGAGAAATTCCATGCATCGGGTGTCATTTCGCCTTGTTTCGGGGCTTTTTTTCCCCTCATTTTGCTACTGATTTTTGCATGTTTGCATATCATATTCCATGTCTTTGCCATGTCTCATTAGAGTGGCATTTCGGTGCCTGAGGGTCGGTCCTCGGTTTGCGTGCACGCGTGCACGCATTTCGAGTTATCTTGTTTTCATCTGATGGCCTCCTATGTGAATGTGGCTGAGGTCCACTTGTGTTGGTGTAAGTCCATATTGCATTGTGTATGCCATTTCATTCCATAGCATTGCGTATGCTAGGCCGTATATTAGCGCATTGTCTATGCCATGTTTCCTCGTGCATCATGTATGCCATTTCATAGCCTTTCGCATGTTAGGTTGTATCTTAGTTGCATTTCATGCATATCATGCATATTGCATCGGGTTCGGGATAGGAGTTAGCCCGAGCACGGAAAACGAGGTATGTTCCGTACTCCGAGTGACGGAACGTGTCTCAATTCCCCAGTCACCGACACTCCGGATTATCCATGATGGAGTTAGGTTTTATTTGTATTTTCATATGCATTCATTTCATATTGAGTTGTGCAATTTGACTCCTCGGCCATCATGCATCGAGATGCGTGATTGGTGGCACGAGGATCGAGACATGCATACATTTATGAAAATACATTGCCATGCCCCTTTCCTGCTCTCTGTTGCAGCGAAATGAAGAATCGGCAACTTTTTAGAGCTTCGCACGCATTTCAAGAATAGGTGCAAACAGAGGCTAATTGGGGCATCGTCATGGATTTCCGCACAAAGGCTACCCGAACATGCATCATTCATCACCCGGAGCGGAATCAAGGCAGTCCCTGGCTTGCATGCCAGTTTTTATAGCTTTCTTAGTTAATTTGTTAATTAATTTGGAATTTGTACATTATTTGGACTGTAATATTTATTTGGACTGTACTATTCTTTCATTCGGGACTGTATATTTATTCGGACCCTCTGCGCGAGGGCAATGTTGTAATAAGTGTGCGTGTATGTGATACATGTCTTCCAACCCCACGTCTTTCTCCCTTTTATTTACCTGCTTATGATGGTTAGATTAGGGCATATTTCAATTAGCATACAGTATGATAGTATGTTTGCATTCATTCATCTGTTAGCTGTATTGTACTTTCAATTCCAAATTGAATACTAACTGCATTGTACTTTCAATTCCAAATTGAATACATGTTAGCTGTAGCATTTCATATGCCATGTTTAGAATAGCCGAGCCTGCTATAGTTGCATTTTTGCATGTGTTGCATTAGGCATTTCTGTATAATTAGGATCATGCATGGATTTCTGATGAGTTTCTGTTTTGGCTTGGAGTACTCGGTGAGTTTTATGCTTTAACATTCTTGCATGCGTGTGAGTGACTGCCATGAATAGCATGCTTACCATGAGGCTAATTGCTTATGTGATATATCTGCCTGAATGCCTGTGGGTGAAGGTTGGGTTATCTGGATTGGAACAAATCATTGACTGTGAGTTTTAAGCCCACTAGATAGTGGCAAAACCATCTTTTCCTAAGCCCACCTGAGGGTGGCAAAATCTGCATCTTTAAGCCGACTTGCGAGTAGCAAACCATCTTTCAAAAACAAACATGAAACGTTTCGTTCCAATTCAGGCGACCCAGTCTATACTTGTATGCTGTGCGCATCACATAGTAAATCTAGGCTAATAACCGGAATAAGAACACACAATGTTTTCAAAACTCGATATCATGGTTAGTAGAGGCCGATCTTTGATCGGGCGAGCAGGGGTGCTCACGAAGTGACCTTCCCCAATCGTACCCAAGTTCCCGAGCCGAGGCAACTTTGGTGATGACGGACACGTGGCCTTAGGCAACGAGTCAGGGTTTCCTAAATTTCCCAAAATAAAATATTTAGGTGGCGACTCTGTATCTGGCAAAGCAGTCCATGTTTGGCACTTCTTTCAAAATCTGTTTTCTCAAAACGATTTGCCGGATTTGGACTCTTTGGTTCAGATTTCGAACCGTGACATTTGAGAGTCCTGAGCTGTAGTGACCCCAAATGAACAGAACGGGACTTACCCTCCCGGGGCGTTCAGGGACGTCTACAGTGAGCTGCGTGTTCAACATAAAGTATATGAGCTGCGTGTTCAAAAATTGAAGTATATGAGCTGTGTGTTCAGAATTACAGTACGTGTGCTGCGTGTTCAGCATAAAGTATATGAGCTGTGTGTTCAGAATTGAAGTATGTGAGCTGCGTGTTCAACATAAAGTATATAAGCTGTGTGTTCAGAATTGAAGTATATGAGTTGTGTGTTTAGAATTGAAGTATATGAGCTGTGTGTTCAGAATTGAAATATGTGAGCTGCGTGTTCAACATGAAGTGAATGAGCTGTGAGTTCAGAAGTTAAAATTTATGAGCTGCGTGTTCCGAATTAAGAATGAGCTGCGAGCAAATGAAAATGAATGAGCTGCGCGTTCTGAATTGAAATATGCGAGCTGCGTGTTCAAACTGAAGTGAATGAGCTGTGTGTTCAGAAGTGAAGTGTATGAACTGTGTGTTCAGTATAAGTTGCGTGCAAATGAAATGAATGTGCTGAGTGTTCAGAAGAAAAATGTGTGGGCTGCGTGTTCACAAGTGAAATGTATGAACTGTGTGTTTAGTATAAGCTGCGTGGAAATGAAATGAATGAGCTGCGTGTTCAAAAGAGAAATGTGTGGGCTGCGTGTTCACAAGTGAAATGTGTGAGCTGTGTGTTCAAAGTGTGATGTATAAGCTGCGTGCAAATGAAATGAATGAGCTGCGTGTTCGACTTCTAAAAACTGTGGGCTGTGTGTTCACCATCAAGAGTTCGGACTGCGTGTTCAACTTTCAAAAATGGGCTGCGTGTTCAGAAATTCAAAAGTTTGAGCTGCATGTCCAATTTCTTTCAACAAGTGTGTGTTGCGTGTTCACAATCAAAATGGGCTGCGTGTTCAACTTTTAACAAATGTGTGCTGCGTGTTTACAATCAAAAATGGGCTGCGTGTTCAGAAATTCAACAGTTTGGGCTGCGTGTTCAACTCTCAACTAGTGTGTGCTGTGTGTTCACCTCAACATTTGGGCTGCGTGTTCAGACTTCAAAGACAATGAGCTGCGTGTTCAACTCTCAACCAGTGTGGGCCGCGTGTTCACCGCAAGAGTTTGAGCTGTGTGTTCAGATTTCAAAAACTGTGGGCTGTGTGTTCACGACGACAAGTTTGAGCTGTGTGTTCAGATTTCAAGAAAATGTGGGTCGCGTGTTCACCGCAAGAGTTTGAGCTGTGTTCAGATTTCAAGAAACTGTGGGCTGTGTGTTCTCGACAACAAGTTTGAGCTGTGTGTTCAGATTTCAAGAAAATGTGGGCCGCGTGTTCACTGCAAGAGTTTGAGCTGTGTGTTCAGATTTCAAGAAACTGTGGGCTGTGTGTTCACGACGACAAGTTTGAGCTGTGTGTTCAGATTTCAAGAAAATGTGGGCCGCGTGTTCACCGCAAGAGTTTGAGCTGTGTGTTCAGATTTCAAAAACTGTGGGTTGTGTGTTCACGACGACAAGTTTGAGCTGTGTGTTCAGATTTCAAGAAAATGTGAGCCGCGTGTTCACCGCAAGAGTTTGAGCTGTGTGTTCATATTTCAAGAAACTGTGGGCTGTATGTTCACGACAACAAGTTTGAGCTGTGTGTTCAGATTTCAAGAAAATGTGGGCCGTGTGTTCACCGCAAGAGTTTGAGCTGTGCGTTCAGATTTCAAGAAACTGTGGGCTGTGTGTTCACGACGACAAGTTTGAGCTGTGTGTTCAAATTTCAAGAAAATGTGGGCCGCGTGTTCACCGCAAGAGTTTGAGCTGTGTGTTCAGATTTCAAGAAACTGTGGGCTGTGTGTTCACGACAACAAGTTTGAGCTGTGTGTTCAGATTTCAAGAAAATGTGGGCCGCGTGTTCACCGTAAGAGTTTGAGCTGTGTGTTCAGATTTCAAGAAACTATGGGCTGTGTGTTCACGACAACGAGTTTGAGCTGTGTGTTCAGATTTCAAGAAAATGTGGGCCGTGTGTTCACCGCAAGAGTTTGAGCTGTGTGTTCAGATTTCAAGAAACTGTGGGCTGTGTGTTCACGACAACAAGTTTGAGATGTGTGTTCAGATTTCAAGAAAATGTGGGCCGCGTGTTCACCGCAAGAGTTTGAGCTATGTGTTCAGATTTCAAGAAACTATGGGCTGTGTGTTCACGACAACGAGTTTGAGCTGTGTGTTCAGATTTCAAGAAAATGTGGGCCGCGTGTTCATCGCAAGAGTTTGAGCTGTGTGTTCAGATTTCAAGAAAATATGGGCTGTGTGTTCGCGACAAAAGTTTGAGCTGTGTGTTCAGATTTCAAGAAAATGTGGGCTGCGTGTTCGCGACAAAAGTTCGAGCTGTGTGTTCAGATTTCAAAAATGTGGGTTGCTTGGTCACGCCAAAAGTTTGAGCTGCGTATTCAGAAATTCAAGTGCTTGAGCTGCGTTTTCAAAATGCAAACCAAATGCTGTGTTATAGACTAAGTGTTCAGATTGAGCAGTGTTATGAGCTGTGTGCCCAGAAAATGAGCTGTGCGCCCAAAAACGAGCTATGTGCCCAGAAAAAGAGCTGTGTGCCCGAAAACGAGCTGTGTGCCCGAAAACGAGCTGTGTGCCCGAAGAATGAGCTGTGTGCCTCAGAAGTGAGCCGTGGGCCCCCAAACGAGCTGCGCGCCCGAGGTCTGCCGTGTGCCCGAAAAATGAGCTGTGTGCCCCAGAAATGAGTTGTGTGCCCAGAAAAAGAGTTGTGTGCCTGAAAACGAGCTTTGTGCCCGAAGAACGAGCTGTGTGCCTGAAAAAAAGCTGTGTGCCTGAAAACGAGCTGTGTGCCCGAAGAACGAGCTGTGTGCCCGAAAAAGAGCTGTGTGCCCGAAAACGAGCTGTGTGCCCGAAGAATGAGCTGTGTGCCCCAGAAGTGAGCCATGTGCCCAAAAATAAGCTGTGTGCCCCCAAATGAGCTGTGTGCCCGAAGTCTGCCGTGTGCCCGAAAAATGAGCTGTGTGCCCCCAAAATGAGCTGTGCGCCCAAAATAAGCTGCGTGCCCGAAATGAGCTGTATGCCCGAATGAGCTGTGTGCCCGAAAGAGCTGTGTGCTAGATCAACAGAGTGCTGTGTGTCGAACTGCGTGCCGAATGAACAGAATATTGTGTTGTGAGCGGTGGACCAAACGAACAAAGTGTTATGGTGTGAGCTGTGTGCCAACTGAATGGAATGCTATGTCGTAAGCTGTGTGCTAAGTCTTGCATTATGCATGCATCTCATCGCACTATTTTGCGTTGTGACCATTACTTGCATTGTGCATGCATTTTGCCGCGCTATTTTGTGCATCGCACTGTTTGGTGCACCTTACCTGTATCGCACTGTCTTGTGCACTCACCTGGTCTAGGAGACCTTAAATCCTTCGGTCTAAGGAGACCTTAAATCCTGTATCATCATTCGCGTTGTTCTGCGCATCGCACTTGCATTTATTCGCACCGTCTTGTGTACTTTCCGGTCTAGGAGACCTTAAATCCTCTAAAGGTGCAATTCCTTTGGTGTTTGTCGTGCCCGAACGACTTCTGGTGGTCTGGTATAGCCACCTGCCTGTGTTTGCGGTGAGTTCCTAGGAGACCAACTGAGACGGTGGAAACTAGAGTTCGAATGGCTTATGCCTAGAACGCAAAGGTTTGGGATTTCCAAGACTAAAGTCTGGTTTAAATACCCAGGGGTATATCCTCGGCTTGAAATCTGTATGGCAGCCCCATAGATTGAGATAGCATCTGTATGTACCTCAATTCTGGATACTGATCCAACCTAGTCTGTCACCCTGTTGGAAAATAGGGAAAGCTACAACCATAGTCAGGGAGAAAAGTAGTACCTGTGGTTCAACTGAGAAGAAGAGGAAGATTCCCACATCAGCATGAGGTAGGACATTGCCGAGGTAAGTCATTACCAATTGCCCCTGTAAGATACCTTTACCTCTTAGCTATTACATTGCATCTTAGCCACTACACTGCAGTGCATTGCATGAATCCTCAATTTTCAAACCGGCTTCGCGTAACGTATAAGTCCAATTTTCAAACCGGCTTCACGTAGCGTATAAGTCCAATCTTCAAAATATTTCTGCATATCATTTTGCATCTTGCCCCTTGCCTGCGAGCATGCTTGCGGGCACATCTTTGTTATCTTGCCTGTTTGTCTAAAGTCTTCGGCCTTGTCAAAAATGGGTCGTCTCTGGGCTTGGACATTCACTCCCGTCACTTATGACTTTCGAGTTCTGTCAAAGAGGGGCAGCTGTAGACACCCCATTTTTGACCGACCTTGAGACTCAGACGTCACCAGTTGAGCGCTCGGTGATATTACATATTGTGCTCGTTCAGGAGTTTCAGAGTCTCGGCTGCGAGCTTTGTCTCCGGACTTTCGGACTCTTTTGTGCTTTGCCTCGGTTTGCGAACCAGGCTATGTTTTCTCTGTCTTCTCTTCCCGAAGGGAGGGAGAGGTCTCGTAGATCATCTCTCAGTGGCCGTAGGCTACGTCTCGTGGTCGTAGGCCATTTTGCCCGTTTGGAGCCCGGTTCCTGGTTTTTCGGAGCCGTTGGCCGTGTGCCTCGGTTCGGGACCGCTTAACCATCTCCGTTTGCTTCGGTTTTTGGCATACATCTTGTTTGCTTCCTTTCGAAGAACACTGCGGTTCGAGAAACCGACTTCGTGATCGAACACCACTCTCGGTGCCCAACAGTCAGTTTTCGGGGCCCCAGACTGCGCGTTCCGGCCCCCGAACCTCCATTTTGCATCGGTTTTGGTTCATTTTTGGCAGGGACCTCTGTTTCATTGCTAGGAAGGTCATAGAAGGATGGGAGGCCAGTAATTGTTCTGTCATCCAACTTTATCCCTTCATCGCCCTCCGTCGCCCGATTTTTCTCACTTCAAAGCCAATGTTGACCACCCTTGGGCCATTTTCTTACACCCTAAACCCCATATTTGTGATGTACACATCTGGGAGGCCACCAATATTTGGTGGCCAGCCAGTAATTGCTTTTGAACCTTTTGAACCCCTTTGAAAAGTGGGTTGTTCTCTCTCCTGGTTCACTTTCTCCAGTTTTTGACCACAGGGTTGTGTTGTGCACACATGGAAGGCCCTCTTTCTGTGGTGGCCGGCCACTAATCATACTTGACCCTTTTGACCCTTGGTCGGCCGGCCATGAGGAAAGCCGGCCGGCCACCTTCAACCTCAATAACTAGCCGGCCAAAATCCTTGCACCAAGTACAGTGCAGATACACCCTCATTTTCCCCCCAGATTCTGTATCCAGGGGGCTGCATTTTGGGGGGAAACTTGGATTGTTTTCCTCCCCTTTTTTCCCCCCTTTTTTCCACCCTTCTTTGTCTATATAACAGCAGCTCCAGCTCTGGTTTAGGGGTTAGAAAAATCACCTTTGAGCTCCCATATTGTATCTCTCTCCCTCTACACTTCCAAGCTTCAAACCTTTCAAGTCCTACACTCATTTCTTCACCAACCCATAGCCCCACCCTTCCATCCTCCATTCCAGTAGCTTAAGGTTGTTCTTCAGAGCCTAGGAGTGCTGCATCTTAGTCCAAAAGGCTGTCAAAGACTAGTCTTCAAGGGTGAGTCCCTATTCTCCTTTTTTGTGCTTTATTTTGTTCAATACATTAGCCATACTTGCTTGCTATTTTGGGCTCCGACCCTAACTGGAGCTAGGCTTATTTTGAACTATTTTTCATGTTTTTTTAAGGGTCTCTCACTGTTTGAGGCCTCCTTGTTGCACTTGCTTCATTGCCTCCCCTGTATGCCATTTTCTTGTGTAGTATTTTTGGCCTATGTATAAATTGTTTTGAGGCATGTCATAAACTGTAAAGTGGCTTATTTTGAGCCCTTCTTCAATGTTGTTGAAGGGCTCATCACTATTTGAGGCTTCTATCTTCAACTTGCCTTTATATCCCTTTTTTGGCTCCATTTTTGCATGATTTATTAGCCTCTTTTGCTTCTGTTTTTGGGCTCTGATCCGAACTGTAATTGGACTTATTTTGATCCCCTCTTCATGTTTTATTTAGGATATTTTATGGTTTGAGGCATCTTTTTTGTACTTTGTGTTATAGCTCTCTTTTTGGCCTTGTCTTGCATAGTATTTTGAGCATGCTTGTGCACTGTTTTTGGCTCAGCCACCAACTGAAAAATGCCATGTTTTGGGTCCCAAGGGCCCTCTCATGTTTGAGGCCAGCAGCCATGACTTGCTTCTTTATCTCGCATTTAGGGCCATTTTTGCATGCTAGCTTAGCCCCATTTGCATTCGCTGTTTGGCCTTCCTTAAAACTGTAAATATGCTTTTTTTGGGACTGCCTTGAATCTTTCTTCACATTTCATGATCAAATAATGCATGCTTTGTATAGCTATAGGTCATTGCGTATGCCTAGTTTTGCATTTCGGGTCTCATTCCATGCTTCGGGTGCCATGCTTTCATGATTCGGGGCTGTTTTGCATCATATTTCGCTTCTGAAATTTGCATGTTTGCATATCATATTTCATGCCTTGCCATGTCTTGTTAGAGTGGCATTTGGTGCCTTAGGGTCGGTCCTCGATTTACGTGCATGCGTGCACGCATTTCGAGTGTCTCATTTTCATCTAATGGCCTCTTATGCGAGTGTGGCTGAGGTCCACTTGTGTTAGTGTAAGTCCATTTATGCATTGTGTATGCCATTTTATTTCATAGCATTGCGTATGCTAGGTTATATGTTAGCGCATTGTGTATGTCATGTTACCTCGTGCATCGTGTATGCCATTTCATAGCATTGTGCATGTTAGGTTGTATTTTAGTTGCATTCATGCATCTCATGCATATTGCATTGTGTTTGGGATAGGAGTTAGCCCAAGCACGGGAAACGAGGTACGTTTCGTACTCCGAGTGACGGAACATGTCTCAATTCCCAATCGCCGACACTCCGGATTATCCATGATGGAGTCAGGGTTTTGTTGTGTTTTCATGTGCATTCATTCCATATTGAGTTGTGTAATTCGACTCCTCGGCCATCATGCATCGAGATGCGTGATTGGTGGCACGAGGATCGAGGCATGCATACATTTGTGAAAATACATTGCCATGCCCTTTTCCTGCTCTCTGTTGCAGCAAATCAAGAGTCAGCAGTCTTCCGGGACTTGGCGTGCTTTCCAAGAAATCATTGCAAAACAGAGGCTAATTGGGGCATTGCAGTGGATTCTCTGCACATGGCAACCAGAGCATGCATCATTCATCATCCGAAGCAGCGTCAAGGCAGTCCCTAGCTTGCATGCTAGTTTACATCTTACCTAGTCTAATTTGTTAATTAATTAGGATTTTGTAATTATTTGGATTGTAATATTTATTCGGGACTGTATATTATTTATTTGGACCCTCTGTGTGAGGGCAATGTTGTAATAAGTGTGCGTGTGTGTGTTGTATGTCTTCCAACCCCACGTCTTTCTCCCTTTTATTTACCAGCTTATAATGGTTAGATTAGGGCATGTTTCAATTAGCATACAGTATGACAGCATGTTTGCATCATTCATCTGTTTTGCATGCACCGGGCTCGGCGCATCATACTAACTGCATCGTATTTTCAATTCCAAGTTGAATACATGCTAGCTGTAGCATTTCATATGCCATGTTTAGAATAGCCGAGCCTGCTATAGTTGCACTTTTGCATGTGTTGCATTAGGCATTTCTGTATAGTTAGGATCATACATGGATTTATAACCTAGCTTCTGTTTTGGCTTGGAGTACTCGGTAAGTTTTATGCTTTAGCATCCTTGCATGCGTGTGAGTGACTGTCATGAATAGCATGCTTACCATGAGGCTATTTGCTTATGTGATATAACTGCCTGAATGCCTGTGAGTAAAAGTTGGGTTATTTGAATTGGAACAATTCATCAAATGTGTGTTTTAAGTCCACTAGATAGTGGCAAAATCATGTTTTTCTAAGCCCACCTGAGGGTGGCAAATCCACGTCTTAGCCTACTTGCGGGTAGCACCATCAAACCATTTTCAAATAAACAAACATGAAATGTTTTGTTCCAATTCAGGCGATCCAGTCTATACTTGTATGTTGTGTGCATCACATAGTAAATCTAGGCTAATAACTGGAATAAGAACACACAATGTTTTCAAAACTTGATATCATGGTTAGTAGAGGCCGATCTTTGATCGGGCGAGCGGGGGTGCTCACGAAGTGACCTTCCCCAATTGTACCCAAGTTCCCGAGCCGAGACAACTTTGGTGATGACGGACACGTGGCCTTAGGCAACTGTAGACACCCCATTTTTGACCGACCTTAAGACTCAGACGTCACCGATTGAGCGCTTGGTGATGTTGCATATTGTGCTCGTTCGGAAGTTTCAGAGTCTTAGCTGCGAGCCTTGCCTCCGGACTTCCGGACTCTTTTGTGCTTTGCCTCGATTTTCGAACCAGGCCCTATTTTCTCTATTTTCTCTTCCCGAGGGGAGGGAGAGGTCTCAAGATCTTCTCTCAGTGGCCGTAGGCTACGTTTCGTGGTCGTAGACTATTTTGCCCGTTTGGAGTCCGGTTTCCGGTTTTTCGACGCCGTTGGCCGTGTGCCTCGGTTCGGGACCGCTTAACCATCTCCGTTTGCTCCGGTCTTTGGCATACATCCTATTTACTCCCTTTTGAGGGACACTATGGTCCGAGAGACCAACTTCATGGTCGAACACCACTTCCGGTGCCTAACAGTTAGTTTTCGGGGCCTCAGGCTGCGCGTTTCGGCCCCTGAACCTTCATTTTGCATCGGTTTGGGCTCATTTTTGGTGGAGACCTTATTTTCACTGTTAGAAAGCTTGTAGGGGGGTGGGAGGCCAGCAATTTTGCTGAAAGCCCAACTTCAGCATGAATCCGGGAAGGAGAAAAATCTGCGCGGCTTCACCGAAACGGGCGTAACTCTTTGCACAAGTGGAATTAAGATATGAGGCCACCACCATTGGAAAGCTTACTTCCGGGGCTTCATTTTGCACTCAAGAATCTCCTAAGTCCAAGTTCGGGAGGAGGGGAGATGTGGTTGGCTGAAGTCCGGTTGGACCGAATCTGCGCGGCTTCACGGAAAAGGGCATAACTTTTTCTACAGGAGAAATTTTAATGCAAGGTTTGCGCCATTCGAAAGCTAACTCTGGGGCTTCATCTTAGGGGGTGGCTGGCCACTTTTCCCCTTTGACCTGGCTGGCTGGCCACTTTTTCTGGCCGGCCGGCCACTTACCTGGTGGGTGACTTTTTTTCCCCTTTTAAACTGGCCGGCCATTTTTGCCCCTGTGAGTGCATTCCAGGCATGTATTTCTTTTTACACTTCACCCATGTCTGAGGGTTTGGCACTTTTGGAGGGAAACTTGACTCATTTTCCCTCCATTTTCCCCCCTTTTTCCCCCTCTTTGGCCTATATATCAGTAACTCCAGCTGCTGGTTTAGGGTTACCAAAATTTCCCTTGAAGCTCCCTTCTGGTATCTCTCTTTCTCTATACTTCCAAGCCCAAAACCTCCAAGTTCCTACACCCTTTTCTTCACCACCACCTAGCACCATACCTCCAACCTCCATTGCAGCAGTTTGAAGTTGTTTTCCAGAGCTAAAGAGTCACCAAACTCAAGCCAAGAGTTGCCTAAAGTTTGGTCTTCAAGGGTAAGCACCATTATCTCTCTTTTTAGCTTATTTTTGCATCCTATCTAAGCCATTCTTGCTTGCTGTTTTGGGCTCCGACCCTAACTGGAACTAGGCTTATTTTGAGCTATTTTTCATGTTTGTTTAAGGGTATTTACCTGTTTTAGGTCCCCTTGTTGCACTTGCTTCATTATCCCTCTTGTATGCATATTCCTTGTGTAGTATTTTTGGCCTACGTGTAGACTGTTTTGAGGCATGTCATAAACTGTAAAGTTTCTTATTTTGAGCCCTTCTTCAACATTGTTGAAGGGCTCATCACTGTTTGTGGCTTCCATTTGCTACTTGCCTTTATATCTCTATTTTGGCCATATTTTTGCATGATTTGTTAGCCTCGTGAGCTTCTATTTTTGGACTCTGGTCCGAACTGAAAATGGCCTTATTTTGACCCGTTATTCATGTTTCATTAAGGGTATTTCATGGTTTGAGGCATCCTTTATACACTTTGTGTTATATCTCTCTTTTTGGCCTCATTTTGCATAGTATCTTAGGCTTGCATGCATACTGTTTTGGGTCCGGCCATCAACTGTAAAGTGAAATATTTTTGGCCCCTCTTCAACATTGTTTAAGGGCCCCTTTGTGTTTGAGGCCAGAAACCACCACTTGCTTCTTTGCCCCTCTTTTGGCCCATTTCTTGCATGAGAGCTTAGCCATACCTATGATGGTTTTTGTGGTTTGCCATAAACTGTAAAATATCATATTTTGGGTCCCTCTTCAACATTGTTGAAGGGCCCTCATCTGTTTGAGGCCTGGATCCGTGACTTGCTTCTTTATCTCACATTTAGGGCCATTTTTGCATGCTAGTTTTTCCCTACTTGTGTTTGCTGTTTGGCCTCGCTTAGAACTGTAAACATGCCTGTTTTGGGGCTGCCTTGAATCTGTCTTCATATGTCATGAGCAAATAATGCATGCTTGAGGTAGCTACAAGTCATTTCATGTGCTTAATCTTGCATTTCGAGACCATTTCATCCATCGGGTGCCATGTGTTAATGATTCGGGGCTGTTTTGGGTCATGTTTTGCTGCTGAAATCTTCATGTTTGCATATCATTTTCCATGCCTTGCCATGTCTCATTAGAGTGGCATTTTGTGCCTTAGGATCGGTCCTCGGTTTGCGTGCATGCGTGCACGCATCTCGAGTGTCTCATTTTCATCTAATGGCCTCTTATGCGAGTGTGGCTGAGGTCCACTTGTGTTAGTGTAAGTCCATTCATGCATTGTGTATGCCATTTTATTTCATAGCATTGCGTATGATAGGTTGTATGTTAGAGCATTGTGTATGCCATGTTACCTCGTGCATCGTGTATGTCATTTCATAGCATTGTGTATGCTAGGTTGTATCTTAGTTGCATTTCATGCATATCATGCATATTGCATCGTGCTCGGGGTAGGAGTTAGCCCGGGCACGGGAAACGAGATACGTTTCGTACTCCGAGTAACGGAACGTGTCTCAATTCCCAGTCACCGACACTCCGGATTATCCATGATGGAGTTAGGTTTTAGTTGAGTTTTCATGTGCATTCATTCCATATTGAGTTGCACAAATCGACTCCTCGGCCATCATGCATCGAGATGCGTGATTGGTGGCACGAGAATCGAGGCATGTATACATTTGTGAAAATACATTGCTATGCCCCTTTTCCGCTCTCTGTTGCAGCAAATAAAGAATTAGCAATCTTTCGGAGCTTGGCGCGTTTTCCAAGAATAATTGCAAAACATAGGCTAATTGGGGCATCCCAGTGGATTTCCGCGCAAGGCAGCCCAGGCATACATCATTCATCAGAGTCAAGGCAGTCCCTGGCTTGCATGCCAGTTTACAGCTTTCCTAGATTAATTTGTAAATTAATTAGGATTTTTGTATTTATTTGGACTGTATTATTTGGGACTGTTTTATTTGGACTGTACTATTTATTCGGACCCTCTGCGCGAGGGCACAACTGTAATAAGTGTGCGTGTGTGTGTTGTATGTCTTCCAACCCCACGTCTTTCTCCCTTTTATTTACCCGCTTATGATGGTTAGATTAGGGCATATTTCAATTAGCATACAGTATGACAGTATGTTTGCATCATTCATCTGTTTTGCATGCACCTGGCTCGGCGCATCATACTAACTGCATTTGTATTTCAATTTCAAAGTTGAATACTTGTTAGCTGTAGCATTTCATATGCCATGTTTAGAATAGCCGAACCTGTTATGGTTGCATTTTTGCATGTGTTGCATTAGGCACTTCTGTATAATTAGGATCATGCATAGATTTCTAATTAGCTTCTTTTTTGGCTTAGAGTACTCGGTGAGTTTTATGCTTTAGCTTCCTTGCATGCGTGTGAGTGACTGCCATGAATAGCATGCTTACCATGAGGCTATTTGCTTATGTGATATAACTGCCTGAATGCCTGTGGGTGAAGGTTGGGTTATTTGAATTGGAACAATTCATCAAATGTGTGTTTTAAGCCCACTAGATAGTGGCAAAATCATGTTTTTCGAAGCCCACCCGAGGGTGGCAAATCTACGTCTTAGCCTACTTGCGAGTAGCACCATCAAACCATTTTCAAAATAAACAAACATGAAATGTTTTGTTCCAATTCAGGCGATCCAGTCTATACTTGTATGCTGTGCGCATTGCATAGTAAATCTAGGCTAATAACCGGAATAAGAACGCATAAAGTTTTCAAAACTAGATATCATGGTTAGTAGAGGCCGATCTTTGATCGGGCGAGCGGGGGTGCTCACGAAGTGACCTTCCCCAATCGTACCCAAGTTCCCGAGCCGAGGCAACTTTGGTGATGACGGACACGTGGCCTTAGGCAAACGAGTCAGGGTTTCCTAAATTTCCCCCAAAATAAAATATTTAGGTGGCGACTCTGTATCTGGCAAAGCAGTCCATGTTTGGCACTTCTTTCAAAAAAATCTATTTTCTCAAAACGATTTGCCGGATTTAGACTCTTTGGTTCAGACGTAGAACCATGACAATTTGAGAGTCCTGAGCTGTAGTGACCCCAATATCGAACTGAACGGGAGCTCGTTCCTCCCGGGGCGTACGGGGACGTCTACAGCAACGAGTCAGGGTTTCCTAAATTTCCCAAAATAAAATATTTAGGTGGCGACTCTGTATCTGGCAAAGCAGTCCATGTTTGGCACTTCTTTCAAAATCTGTTTTCTCAAAACGATTTGCCGGATTTGGACTTTTTGGTTCAGATTACGAACTGTGACAATTTGAGAGTCCTGAACTGTAGTGAGCCCAATATCGAATGAAACGGGGAGCTCATCCCTCCCGGGGCGTTCGGGGACGTCTACAATAATCCGCAGTGTCGGTGACTGGGAATTGAGACACGTTCCGTCACTCGAAGTACGAAACGTCCCTCGTTTCCCATGCTCGAGCTAACCCCTATCCCAAGCACAATGCAATATGCATGACATGCATGAATGCAACTAAGATACAACCTAACATGCACAATGCTATGAAATGGCATGCACGATGCACGAGGTAACATGGCATACACAATGCGCTAGCATACAACCTAGCATACACAATGATATGAAATGAAATGGCATACTCAATGCACAATGGACTTACACCAACATGAGTGGACCTCAGCCACACTCACATTAGTAGCCATGAGATGAAAAAAGAGACACTCGAAATGCGTGCACACATGCACGCAAACCGAGGACCGATCCTAAGGCACAAATGCCACTCTAACAAGGCATGGCAAGGCATGAAACATGGTGTGCAAACATGAAAATTTCAGTGCTGAAATATGATGCAAAACAGCCCCGAAACATGGAAACATGACACCCGATGCATGGAATGAACCCGAAACACAAAACTAGGCATATGCATTGGCCTATAGCTATACAAAATATGCATTATTTGATCATGAAGTGTGAAGATAGAATCAAGAAAGTCCCAAAACAAGCATATTTAAAGTTTTAATTAAGGCCAAAAAGTGAACACAAATAGGGCTAAGTTAACATGCAAAAATGGCCCCAAAAGAGAGATAATGAAGCAAGTAACAGCTTCTGGCCCTAAATGGCCAAGAGCCCTTCAACAAAGTTTAATAGGGGCTCAAAATGAAGCACTTTACAGTTTACAACAAGCCACAAAAACAAACACAAGTATGGCTAAACTATTGTGCAAGAAATGGGCCAAAAGGGAGACAAAGAAGCAAGTGATGGTTTTTGGCCTTAAATAGAGGAGGGACCTTCAACAAAGTTGAAGAGGGGCCCAAAACATGGTGTTTTACAGTTAGTGACCAAACCCAAAACAGTGCACATGCAAGCTTAAAATACTATGCAAAATAAGGCCTAAAAAGAGGTTTAAACACAAAGAGAAAAAAGAGAGCTTCAAAAAGTAAAAGTCCCTTGATAAAACTTGAAGAGGGGGTCAAAATAAGGCTATTTACAATTTGGACCAGAGCCCAAAAATACAAGAACAAGGGGCTAACAAAATATGCAAAAATAAGGCCAAAAGAGGGATAAAGAGGCAAGTGACAAAAGGAAGCCTCAAACAATGAAGAGCCCTTGAACAATGTTGAAGAAAGGCTCAAAATAAGCCACTTTATAGTTTATAACCAAGCTCAAAATAGTTTAAAAATAGGCCTAAAATACTATGCAAGAAAGAGGCATACAAGAGAGGTAAAGAAGTAAGTGTAAAAAGGAAGCCTCAAACAGGGAGAGGCTCTTAAACAAACATGAAAACGAGCTCAAAATAATGCTATTTTTAGTTAGGGTCGGAGCCCAAATATGCAAGAAAGAGGAGCTAATATATTGAGCAAAAATAGGGCCAAAGAGAGGAATAGAGGACTTAACCTTGAAGACCAATGCTTCAACAACTCTTGGACCAAGTTTGGGAGCCCTTGACCTCTGGAAATGGCCTTGAAGTTGCTAGAATGGAGTGTGGATTGGTTGGCTTGGAGATGGAGTAGAATGGATGTAGGATTTGAGAGGTTTTGAGGGTTGGAGTGTAGAGAGAGAGAGATACAATGCAAGAGCCTTAAAGCAAATTTTATAACCCCCCAAAAGAGAGCTGGAGGGCCTGGATATATAGGCAAGAGTGTGGGAAAAAAGTGGGGGAAATGGATTTCAAATTTCCCCCCAAAAGTGCAGCCCCCGGGATACACAATCTGGGGGGAAACAAAATACAGATTTGTAATGTACCAGAGGAGGGGAGTTAGGCCGGCCTGGTATTTAAGTTGTAGGTGGCCGGCCGGCCCTCCCCATGGCCGGCCGGCCAAGGGTCAAAAGGCTCAAGAAGTATTAGTGGCCGGCCACCCCAGATTGGTGGCCTCCCATGTGTGCACAACACAACCATGTGGTCAAAAACTGGAGAAAGTAAACCAGGAGAGAGAAAAGCCCACTTTTTGGAGGGGTTCAAAAGGGTCAAACACAATTACTGGCCGGCCATGTGATATTGGTGGCCTCCCAGGTGTGTACAACATAAATATGTGGTTTAGGGCTGGAAAAAGTGGCCTTAGGGTGGTCAACATTGGCTTTCAAGTGAAAAAAAAAGGGCGACGGAGGGCGATGGAGGAATAAAACTAGTTGTCAGAACAATTGCTGGCCTCCCACCCTTCTACGATCTTCCTAACAATGAAACAGAGGTCCCTGCCAAAAACGAACTCAAACCGATGCAAAATGGAGGTTCGGGGGCCGAAACGCGCAGCCTGAGGCCCCGAAAACTGACTGTTAGGCACCGGAAGTGTTGTTCGACCACGAAGTTGGTTTCTCGGACCGCAGTGTCCTTCAAAAGGGAGTAAATAAGATGCATGCCAAAAACCGGAGCAAACGGAGGTGGTTAAGCGGTCCCGAACCGAGGCACACGGCCAACGGCTCCGAAAAACCGGAAACCGGACTCCAAACGGGCAAAATGGCCTACGACCACGAAACGTAGCCTACGGCCACTGAGAGATGATCTACGAGACCTCTCTCTCCCTTCTGGAAGAGAAACAGAGAAAACTGAGCCTGGTTCGCGAACCGAGGCAAAGCACAAAAGAGCCCCGAAGTCTGGAGACAAGGCTCGCAGCCGAGACTCCGCAACCTTAGAACGAGCACAATATGCAACATCACCAAGCGCTCAATCGGTGACGTCTAACTCTTAAGGTCGGTCAAAAATAGGGTGTCTACACCAACGTTCCTTCCCATAAATTCCCCTAGTGCCCTCGCTAGTGCCCTCGCTGGTGCTTTGAAATAGGGTTGGTTCCGTATTTGATCCAGGACTTTGTGGATCGAGATTCGGAACACAGTCGTCACTGCTTGTGCAGACCTTAGGTCTGCCTCTTGCTTGTTCGGTCCATTGTTACCTCGGCCTCGCTTCGGCGAGCCGTTTGTTTTCTCTTGCTTCGTCTCCTTGTTTCCCGACGTATCCTCCTCGGCTCTGGCATACTTCTCGATTCTGGCCATGAGCTCTTCCATGCTTTTTGGCAATGTTTTGGCCAATGACTTCCGTAATGGACAATCATCTTTCAGGCCGTTCTTGAAAGACACGACCGCCACCTCCTGGTTGTATTCAGGTATTCGATTGAATACCTCATAGTACTTTTTTGCATAGGCCCTAAGGCATTCATCCTTGGTGATTTTTAGAGCCATCAATGTGTTAACCCTCAAGGGCTGTAGTTTGTTCGTCACAAACCTGGCCACAAACATCTCGGCCAGGCCTTCCCAAGTCTTTACGCTTCTCTTTGGTAGTTTATGGAACCAATCTGATGCAATCTCCCCGAAGGATGAGGGGAATACTTTGCAGAGCAACGGTTCGTTCCCACTGTATAATGCCATTGAATTCAAATATAATCCAACGTGAAAGTTGGGGTCTGACTTACCATCATAGATTTGGAACCTCGGCATACTGAATCTCTTTAGAGCCTCAAATCTGTCTAATTCCACTGAGAATGGTGTTCTCGGCTTGGCATGTGAAGGTACCTCAGCATAGGCATTCTCCTGCCTCCTCTTGAGGTAATCTCTCAAGTCTTCTTTGCTTCGTCCAAGAGCTCGGCTATCTTTTGACTTTAGTCTTTTCGGTATACTACTCTCGGTTTCGTGGTGAGCCCTTTTCAATCTTTCTCCATGAGGTGTGTCGAAGCATAGTGCTTGCCCCTGAACATGCCGATGTTCTTTGGGCTCTGCCTCCTTTGTGTAATGCATCCTCTATGATTCTTCCCTTCTGGACTCTCCTCGTCCAACCTCCCTGTTGGGTTGGTGAGAGTGTCTTCTGCTCCTGGTGTGCTGAGGGGCTACGGGGATTGTTTTTTGCCCTCCCTTCTGGGTATTGGTCGCTGGAATCGGCGTGTCCTGCAGTGGGAACAGTGGCTGCATGACATTGTTTTGCATCATGAAGTTGACGACTGATTGCAGGTCTGCCAACTTGTTTGCCATCTCTTTTACCTCATCATCCCTCCGTAGGCATCTATCCCTCCATACCTGGAGGTTATCTTCGTTATAGTACCCGCTTTGATCTGGATCCTTTGGTACGTCGCCTGTCTGGCCGACGTCTTTCTGTCTGTGGCCCTGGTCACGAGTTTCTGCATTGTGGTTGTCTCCTTCGATGTCAAGGTTGATAGGTCTGCCACTCCCAGCGGGAGTGTCGTCCCCAATCTTTTCCTTCTGTCCGTTACTGGCCATCTATTCTTCTTTCTTTCCCACAGACGGCGCCAAATTGTGTGAGTGATTTTCTGATCACACTGCCCGTTTAGTAATCAGCTAGAGAGCACCGGCAGAATAGATGGCTTCAGTTAACCTGCAACAGAAAGAGAAGGCTCCGGCGGTGGTTCTTCCACCTGGGGGCACTCCGACAATCAAGTCAGTATATCTCTCAAAGATAATCAAGTGTTAAATTCATTGCTCAAAGTATAAATTGCGTACCTTAGACCCATCGGAGGTGCCTTTCTTTTATAGTTTACTCAATCCTGATCCTACTAGAAGCCTGACTTTTATGGACTCCCATTCAGTGCTTACTTTGGACTCCACAAGAGATAAGGATAAAACTCCTAAGAATACTATCCTTATCCATTTTGAAGTCTTTCTTTATTCTAGGACTCTTGTCTCTTATCTGTTTATCTCGGACTCCGATATCTTCGGAGATAACCTCGGCCTAGCTGAGATAACCTCGGTGTCACGTCCAAGACACGTGGCACCTCAGCTGACACGTCGGCATCACCTTGTCACATGTTGGTACTTAGAAAATATATCTCCACAGAATTATCAGTGACCTATGAATATAATATGATATAAATACAATGATATGACAAAAGTTAAATTTAAAAAAATTACAAATACGATGGTTAAGATATTAAGACTAGCTGTCGGTCCTCCCATTTTGGATTTGAACCATCAAGTGGCTCCTTTAATTTATTCATGCGGTACAAGGTGAACTTGATTGGTTTGTAATGCAAATCAAACCAAAAATTCATTGAGTTGAGGGTCAATCAATCCTCCAAAGAAGTCTATTCTCGTCGGCAAACTTAAATTATATTTTTGTACCCGTTTGACAATTGTAAAAATAGGTCCAAAACACTGCCGAGCAAACTTACTCTGCAACAGGACCTCCAATCCTAAAATCATAGACCAAATTCTAAAGTGTATTCACTTATTTTAATAATTAAGACTGAATCGTATATTCAAACTGTTAAATTAAATCCAATTGTTTAATTTATTCTGGTTCGAATTAATTTACAATTTTTTTAATTTTTTTCTCAACTAAAGTATGATCATTCTGTCTATTCAAACGGTTGAATCTTATACTCATATGACCTAAATGGAATTGACGGAGCTAACAGTAGTTAATAAGTAAATGTTTTTGCTTTTGTTTTTGTTTTTTTGATTTTTTGTTTTTCGTATAAAATCAAAATTTTATTTTCTGTGTGACCAAGCAATCCCTTTCCTTCTCCCTCTTTATCTCTCTATCTATTTCCTTTGGTCTTGTTTGATTAATATGATTAATAGTGAAAGAATTAATAATCTCGTAAATTAATGTAAGATTAGTTATCCAATTAAATTAGTGAGATAATCATTTATTACTCTTCATTTTTTTTTTCTTTCATATTAAAAATTATGATCCCCAGCCCAACCCTTCTCAATATTAAAAATTTGTCAATTTCGTCAAATTGAATATCCGTCGTATATGTAATCCGATTAATAAAATTGGCAATCAAATTAGTGAGATAACAATTTCTTATTTTAATTTTTTTTTTAAAAATACCAATAAATTATATTTTGCTATTAAGATTCCTCATGAGTCTAATCAAATTTCATTGTGAATAATTAATTCTTTTTCTTCATAATTTATTCTCCAAAAGTTGGGCAATTCTATTTTCACACACTAATTCCACTGAGTTCACACACTTAATAAAAAAAATTATTAATACAATTTTGTCTTAAAATAAAAATATTATAATACTCTCATCGTCTCCTACTCAAACCATATTTCTAAAATGCCACAACCATCCTCTATTGTCAACGCCACCTCTCTCATCCGTCATCTCCTCCTGTGGCCTCTTTTCTTATTCGCCTGCAATTACTTTTCGCCATGAACCATACACTCTCACAAGTCTCTCACCATGAATCACTCAATATTGACTGTGGAAGTCTAGGATGGAGGGGGGATGAGCTAGAAGTGGATGGTGGTAGCGATAGAGGGTTGAAAGTGGCGGCAATGACAGTAAAAGATGACTGGATGAATGAAAAAAGAAAAAAGAAAAAAAAGATTTTGTTTGGTATAGTTTTAGAATATGCTTTCAAAAATAAATTAAAAAAATTCTTATTTTAATATGGTTTCATCTTTTTAGGGGCAAGCAAAAAGATTCAAAAATTAAAAAAATATTTTTTTGATATTTATTTTTGTCAAATTAATTTATATTTTTCTCATAAAATTTTTAAAAATTTGATTCAAAAATTGAAACCAAACATAGCCTTAGAGTTTTAAAATTGAAAATGAGGGCAATATTGAAATATAGATATGTGTACTGAGAAATTATATTTTTGTAATGTGTGTATTGAGAAAGTATTCATTAAGTGTGTGTACTAAGAGAAATTAGTGTGTAAAAATAGAATTATCCCAAAAAGTTTGCTTCTTCTTAATGGTTTGTTTTATTCCAAATCTACCCTTATAATTAAATATAAATAAAAAATTGTATAAACAAATTTAATTTACTTAAAAATTATATTTTTAATTGTAAAAATTAAACAAATTATATTGAACAATATTATAAAGAAGAATTTGATCAAAAGTTCTAGCATAAGATTCATCATTTTATGTTGTCTCGTATTATGAAAATATGTGGTAAATAATTCAAAAAGCCTAATTTTACTAATATTACATTAAAAGAGGGAAATACTACCATAGCAAATCCAGATACTTTTAAAAAAAATAATGAATTTTATGTCAACGTTTTTATTTAATAGAATTTGCATATTTTTAAAATTTCAAAAAGATTTTCTTTCAAACGTAAACTTGGAACAAAACATATGACGATGGAGAAATTATTTTTTTGGAAACAAGTTATCAAAAATAGGATTTAATTGTGGATATCAAAATTTGATAGGATTTTCAATAATATTGTATTAATTATTGTTGGTTTCCTATGAGTGCATGGATGGGATTGAGACTTGTTGAGTATAGATTATCCAAGGCATATTTTTCTGTCTTCATGTCTGTCTGTACTTTGGAATTAACAAGAGCAGCCATATAATCTCATCACCTTATCTTTTTAGAATCCATCCAAACACCAAACAAAAAAACAAAAGAATCCAGCCAACCACTTACAACCCTACTAAGAAACAAGGCACAGAAGTGTGAGTTTGTATTTCTCTCCTTCAAAATATGACAAATCAAAGGGAAAAAACAACAAATCTAACACACACACACTTCCTTATTACAAAATAGACTACTACCAAAACTCAAATGCATAGATCATCAACTTAAACACACAACCCAACTAAAAATCACTTCATAACATCATCAGACCAAGTACTCCTCTCAAATCCATCTATTGGCAACTCTAACCTTCAAGCCATGCTTCATGTAGAGAATGATCGAAGCATTAGGAACCACAGGGTGACCTTCCACAACTCTAACATTGTAGTTATGGATTATTGCAGCCGAAACCGCCTTCATTTGAGTGAAAGCAACTTCTTTCCCCAAACAAGTCCTCGGTCCTGCATTGAACGCGAAGAACTTGTAAGATGGCTCATGTTTGATTGTTCCTCTGTCAGATATCCATCGCTCTGGCTTGAACTCCAAGCAATCCTCTCCCCACACAAATTCCATCCTCCCCATTGCATACAAAGAGAAAAGTATTTTCATTTTCGGGTGAACACGATGCCCCGTGGGCAGTGTGTCCACTTGAGTGGGCTCTTTGTGTTGGATTGGAACTGGTGGGTAAAGCCTCAATGACTCACACAATGCAGCGTGCAAATAAACCAACTTGCTTAGCTCTTTTGCCTCGAAAAGCCGCCATTTCTCAGTTTCTCCTTCAGTTATAACCGATTTAAGCTCTTCTCTGATCTTTTCTTCGATAGTTGGATGCTGCGAAACAAGCCAAATAAACCATGTGAGAGCTGAACTAGTCGTGTCTCGACCTGCAAGCATGAGATTCAAAACAGTATCCCTCAAGAACTTATCATCGCGCTTTAAATTGAAGGTGTCATCTTCAATCAAGTATGATGTTAGTAAGTCCACAGCTTCTTCTTCTTCTCCCTCTTTTAACTCGGCTTTTTTGCTTATTTCTTCTTTCTTCATCGATACATAATTATTGATAACGCGATCTAAGGTTTTCCAAGCTTCGCTTAATTTCTTCTCGTGTCCAATCCCTAGCCAACTTTGGATCCTCCACACGGTTTCAGGCACGACGTGCCTCATAAGCAAGGCTTCTTCGGCGTCATCCATGGCTTTCGCAAAGGGTACATCTGGAAATTCAATTGAAAGACAACCCGGGTCATAACTAGTTATCAAAATACAAGTAGTATCAAATGTGAACCTTTGAAATAAATCTTGCAAGTCCACAATTAGGCCTTGTTTGGACACATGGTTAAGAACCGGGATCAACCCCGCCTCCACTTTTCCCCGACTGGTCTTGACTAAAAACCGATAGAATCGATGGTGGTTGATCAACACGCGGGCGAGCTTTCTCTGATTCTTCCACAGATCTGCGTCGGAGTTGAAAATCCCATCTCCCAAAACATCAAACATTTTCAAGAACTCAGGTCCTTTAGGGAAATTAGGGAAATTGGAACTCATGACGTGGTGCACGTTAGCAAGATCAACTGTGCTTAACATGTCCATGTTAGCAAACCAAGGGCCTTTTAGCAAAAACGTACCACCAGTGCGCCCTAGGATTTCGGTACACATTTCATGAACCCGGTTCACATGGCGGAGCATGCTCGGCAACATGCCAAGAACCGGCCAGTTCCGCGGCAAGCCATTGTTGTCACCAAAGAAATACAAGATAATGAAGAAGATGAATGTTAAGAGCACTTCAAAATAGCCTAGTGAGACCATTTTTGAGCTTTTGTGTGAAAAGCTTTTTCTTTCTTTTTTTATATTTTTATTTTCTAGATGGGATTTCTGTGAAAAGCTTGGAATGTGCTTGCACGATATATATAGGAAGGTACAAAAAATTCCTGTAATTTCTGGTTAGATCCTTATAATCTCACAAATAAATAAATAAATTACTTAAATTAATTAAAATCCTCCTACCCATATAAGTTATGCTTTAAGCAAATAAAATTTATTTACTGGTTAAGTTATTACTTAAGTTATGCTTTAATTCATTAATATCACTACAATGGAAATCATAATGAGTCTCATGAATCCGAATATAATGGTGAAATTCATATTTAAATTTGAAATAAATCCAAACAAAACACCATAATAATAATACTAATCAAATAGTGATAGTATTTACCCAAAATGAAAAGAAAATCAATGTTAACGTCATAGTTAAATTTGACAAAACCAGAAAACTTTTTGTGGAACTTTAATATTAAAACTTGGCCAGTATTGAACTTTCCATATAAAAAAAGATATAATCCAAAACGATTCAACATCCTATTTTCAAAAGGAAAACGATAAACTAATGCACTTTATTGCACATAAATCTGACCGTGACATATATAGGATTGTAGATAAAATTCACGATATATATTGGAAGGCAAATAAAATTCCTGTAATCCTGGTTAGATCCTTATAATCTCACAAATAAGTAAATTACTTAAATTAATTAAAATCCTACAATCCATATAAGTTATGCTTTAAACAAATAAAATTTGTTTACAAGTGAAGTTATTACTTAAGTTATGCTTCAATTCATTAATATCATTACAATGGAAACCATAATGAGTCTCATGAATCTAAATATAACGGCGAAATTCATATTTAAATTTGAAATAAATCCAAACAAAATACCATAATAATACTAATCAAATAGTGATACCATTTACCCAAAATGAAAAGAAAATCAATGTTAACGCTATAGTTAATTTTGACAAAACCAGGAAGCTTTTTGTGAAGCTTTAATATTAAAACTTGGGCAGTATTTAATTTTCCATATAAAAAAAGATTTAATCCAAAAGGATTCAACATCTTATTTTTCAAAAGGAAAACGATAATAAAATGCACATTATTGTACATAAATCAGACCGTGATATATATAGGAAGGTAGATAAAATTCAAGATATATATTGGAAGGTAGATAAAATTCCTGTAATCCTAATTAGATCCATATAATCTCACAAATAAGTAAATTACTTAAATTAATTAAAATCCTCCTATCCATATAAGCTTTGCTTTAAGCAAATAAAATTTGTTTACAGGTTAAGTTATTACATAAGTTATGCTTTAATTCATTAATATCATTACAATGGAAACCATAATGAGTCTCATGAATCCGAATATAACGGTGATATTCATATTTACATTTGAAACAAATTCAAACAAAACACCATAATAATACTAATCAAATAGTGATACTACCTACTGTAAATAAAAAAAAATCAATGTTAACGTTATCGTTAATTTTGACAAAACCAGAAAGCTTTTTGTGGAGCTTTAATATTAAAATTTGGGCAATATTTAACTTTCCATATAAAAAAAGATTTAATCCAAAAGGATTCAACTTCTTATTTTTCAAAAGTAAAATGATAACTAAATGCACTTTATTAAACATAAATCTGACCGTGATATATATAGGAAGGTAGATAAAATTCACGATATATATTGGAAGGTAGATAAAATTCCTGTAATCCTGGTTAGATCAATATAATCTCAAAAATAAGTAAATTACTTAAATTAATTAAAATCCTCCTACCCATATAAGTTAAGCTTTAAACTAATAAAATTTGTTTATAGGTTAAGTTATTACTTAAGTTATGCTTTAATTCATTAATATCATTACAATAGAAACCATAATGAGTCTCATAAATCCGAATATAACGGTAAAATTCATATTTAAATTTGAAATAAATCCAAGCAAAACACCATAATAATAATAATAATCAAATAGTGAGACTATTTACCCAAAATGAAAAGAAAAACAATGCTAACGTTATAGTTAATTTTGACAAAACTAGAAAGCTTTTTGTGGAGCTTTAATGTTAAAACTTGGGCAGCATTTAACTTTCCATATAAAAAAATATTTAATCCAAAAGGATTCAACTTCTATTTTTTCAAAAGAAAAACGATAACTAAATGCACTTTATTGTATATAAATTTGACAGTGATATATATAGGAAGGTAGATAAAATTCACGATATATATTGGAAGGTAAATAAAATTCCTATAATCCTGGTAAGATCTTTATAATCTCACAAATAAGTAAATTACTTAAATTAATTAAAATCCTCCAATCCATATAAGTTATTCTTTAAACAAATAAAATTTGTTTACAAGTTTAGTTATTACTTAAGTTATGCTTCAATTCATTAATATCATTACAATGGAAACCATAATGAGTCTCATGAATCTAAATATAACGGCGAAACTCATATTTAAATTTGAAATAAATCCAAACAAAACACCATAATAATACTAATCAAATATTGATACTATTTACCCAAAATGAAAAGAAAATCAATGTTAACGCTACAATTAATTTTGACAAAACCAGAAAGCTTTTTGTGAAGCTTTAATATTAAAACTTGGGCAGTATTTAATTTTCCATATAAAAAAATATTTAATCCAAAAGGATTCAACTTCTTATTTTTCAAAAGGAAAACGATAACAAAATGCACATTATTGTACATAAATCAGACCGTGATATATATAGGAAGGTAGATAAAATTCACGATATATATTGGAAGGTAAATAAAATTCCTGTAATCCTAATTACGTCCATAGAATCTCACAAATAAGTAAATTACTTAAATTAATTAAAATCCTCCTATCCATATAAGCTTTGCTTTAAGCAAATAAAATTTGTTTACAGGTTAAGTTATTACATAAGTTATGCTTTAATTCATTAATATTATTACAATGGAAACCATAATGAGTCTCATGAATCCGAATGTAACGGTGAAATTCATATTTACATTTGAAACAAATTCAAACAAAACACCATAATAATACTAATCAAATAGTGATACTATCTACCAAAAATAAAAAGAAAATCAATGTTAACGTTATAGTTAATTTTGACAAAACCAGAAAGCTTTTTGTGGAGTTTTAATATTAAAATTTGGGCAGTATTTAACTTTCCATATAAAAAAAGATTTAATCCAAAAGGATTCAACTTCTTATTTTTCAAAAGTAAAATGATAACTAAATGCACATTATTAAACATAAATCTGACCGTGATATATATAGGAAGGTAGATAAAATTCACGATATATATTGGAAGGTAGATAAAATTCCTGTAATCCTGGTTAGATCCATATAATCTCAAAAATAAGTAAATTACTTAAATTAATTAAAATCCTCCTACCCATATAAGTTAAGCTTTAAACTAATAAAATTTGTTTATAGGTTAAGTTATTACTTAAGTTATGCTTTAATTCATTAATATCATTACAATAGAAACCATAATGAATCTCATAAATCCGAATATAACGGTGAAATTCATATTTAAATTTGAAATAAATCCAAGCAAAACACCATAATAATAATAATAATCAAATAGTGAGACTATTTACCCAAAATGAAAAGAAAATCAATGCTAACGTTATAGTTAATTTTGACAAAACTAGAAAGCTTTTTGTGGAGCTTTAATGTTAAAACTTGGGCAGCATTTAACTTTTCATATAAAAAAATATTTAATCCAAATGGATTCAACTTCTAATTTTTCAAAAGAAAAACGATAACTAAATGCACTTTATTGTATATAAATTTGACAGTGATATATATAGGAAGATAGATAAAATTCACGATATATATTGGAAGGTAAATAAAATTCCTATAATCCTGGTAAGATCTTTATAATCTCACAAATAAGTAAATTACTTAAATTAATTAAAATCCTCCAATCCATATAAGTAATGCTTTAAACAAATAAAATTTGTTTACAAGTTAAGTTATTACTTAAGTTATGCTTCAATTCATTAATATCATTACAATGGAAACCATAATGAGTCTCATGAATCAAAATATAACGGCGAAATTCGTATTTAAATTTGAAATAAATCCAAACAAAACACCATAATAATACTAATCAAATAGTGATACTATTTACCCAAAATGAAAAGAAAATCAATGTTAACGCTATTGTTAATTTTGACAAAACCAGAAAGCTTTTCGTGAAGCTTTAATATTAAAACTTGGGCAGTATTTAATTTTCCATATAAAAAAAATTTAATCCAAAAGGATTCAACTTCTTATTTTTCAAAAGGAAAACGATAACAAAATGCACATTATTGTACATAAATCAGACCGTGATATATATAGGAAGGTAGATAAAATTCACGATATATATTGGAAGGTAGATCAAATTTCTATAATCCTAATTAGATCCATATAATCTCACAAATAAGTAAATTACTTAAACTAATTAAAATCCTCCTATCCATATAAGCTTTGCTTTAAGCAAATAAAATTTGTTTACAGGTTAAGTTATTACATAAGTTATGCTTTAATTCATTAATATCATTACAATGGAAACCATAATGAGTCTCATGAATCCGAATATAACGGTGAAATTCATATTTACATTTGAAACAAATTCAAACAAAACACCATAATAATACTAATCAAATAGTGATACTATCTACCGAAAATAGAAAGGAAGATTTGGGGAGTAATTCCGATGGTTGTAATGTGGTCCACTTGGAAGTGCAGAAATGAGTGTGTGTTCAGTGCAATCACCCCGAATCTGGAAGATCTTTGTGAGGTAATCAAGCTTCGGATTGCCTTTTGGGTAAAACCTTACTTTCCAGATTTCTGCTTTACAGTGCAGGACTTCATCTGCAATTTAAGCCAAATCAGAAGGTGCTTGGGTGGGTCTGTGGGCGGTATGTGAAGGGTATGTCAGTGTGGGTTTAGGCTCCTGGTTTGTGGACAGGCTGTCTGCCAGGTATGCGTCTGTGACCTGTTATTATGCTGTCTGGTATGTTGAATGAACTTCAGCAGGCTTGGGTATGCATGATGCTCTGTTGGGTGGAAATTCTGGAATAAGGCCAGAGGAGTAGTTCTAATGGAAATTCTGATATAAGGCCAGAGCAGTAGTTCTGGTTTGCCTCTGTGCAACATTGAAGTTATATGCCATGCAGTATGGTTGTTCTAATGGAAGCAAAACAGGGTTTCATCTAATTCTTTCCCGGCATAGAATCTGCTATGGCTCAGTTCTGGGTGTCCACACCTTACTTCCTTGCTGTCCAGATGAGCTAGGCTTATGGGTTGGCTTCATCTGTGTCCTGCATTGTTTTGCAGGCTGTTGAGTCTTTTGTTCCCTTTTGTGTTGTTGTTCTGCTCTTTCATTTTGGAGCTTCGAGCTTCAGTAAGCTTATAGCTCCTCTTTATTGATGTCTTGTATCCTTCTTGTATACTTTCATCAATAAAGATTTCTCTTTGCCGATCAAAAAAAAAAAAAAAAAAAAAAAAAATCTACCGAAAATAAAAAGAAAATCAATATTAACGTTATAGTTAATTTTGACAAAACCAGAAAGCTTTTTGTGGAGCTTTAATATTAAAATTTGGGCAGTATTTAACTTTCCATATAAAAAAAGATTTAATCAAAAAGGATTCAACTTCTTATTTTTCAAAAGTAAAATGATAACTAAATGCACTTTATTAAACATAAATCTGTCCGTGATATATATAGGAAGGTAGATAAAATTCACGATATATATTGGAAGGCAGATAAAATTCCTGTAATCCTGGTTAGATCCATATAATCTCAAAAATAAGTAAATTACTTAAATTAATTAAAATCCTCCTACCCATATAAGTTAAGCTTTAAACTAATAAAATTTGTTTATAGGTTAAGTTATTACTTAAGTTATGCTTTAATTCATTAATATCATTACAATAGAAACCATAATGAGCCTCATAAATCCGAATATAACGGTGAAATTCATATTTAAATTTGAAATAAATCCAAGCAAAACACCATAATAATAATAATAATAATAATCAAATAGTGAGACTATTTACCCAAAATGAAAAGAAAATCAATGCTAACGTTATAGTTAATTTTGACAAAACTAGAAAGCTTTTTGTGGAGCTTTAATGTTAAAACTTGGGCAGCATTTGACTTTCCATATAAAAAAATATTTAATCCAAAAGGATTCAACTTCTAATTTTTCAAAAGAAAAACGATAACTAAATGCACTTTATTGTATATAAATTTGACAGTGATATAGATAGGAAGGTAGATGAAATTCACGATATATATTGGAAGGTAAATAAAATTCCTATAATCCTGGTAAGATCTTTATAATCTCACAAATAAGTAAATTACTTAAATTAATTAAAATCCTCCAATCCATATAAGTTATGCTTTAAACAAATAAAATTTGTTTTTTAAGTTATGCTTCAATTCATTAATATCATTACAATGGAAACCATAATGAGTCTCATGAATCTAAATATAACGGCGAAATTCGTATTTAAATTTGAAATAAATCCAAACAAAACACCATAATAATACTAATCAAATAGTGATACTATTTACCCAAAATGAAAAGAAAATCAATGTTAACGCTATAGTTAATTTTGACAAAACTAGAAAGCTTTTTGTGAAGCTTTAATATTAAAACTTGGGCAGTATTTAATTTTCCGCATAAAAAAAGATTTAATCCAAAAGGATTCAACTTCTTATTTTTCAAAAGGAAAACGATAACAAAATGCACATTATTGTACATAAATCAGACCGTGATATATATAGGAAGGTAGATAAAATTCACGATATATATTGAAAGGTAGTGTAGACACCCCATTTTTGACCGACTTTAACACTCAGACGTCACCGATTGAGCGCTTGGTGATGTTGCATATTGTGCTCGTTCTGAAGTTTCAGAGTCTCAGCTGCGAGCCTTGCCTCCGGACTTCCGGACTCTTTCATGCTTTGCCTCGGTTTGCGAACCAGACTCGGTTTTCTCTGTTTCTTTTCCTGAGGGGAGGGAGAGGTCCTGTAGACCATCTCTCAGTGGCCGTGGGCTACATTTTGTGGCTGTAGGCCATTTTTCCCATTTCGGAGCCCGGTTCCCGGTTTTTCAGAGCCGTCAGGCCGTGTGGCTCGGTTCGGGACCGCCTAACTATCTCCGATTGCTCCGATTTTTTGTATGCATCTTATTTACTCCCTTTTGATGGACACTGAGGTCTGAGAGACCCACTTCGTGGTCGAATGCCACTTTCGGTGCTTAACAGGCAGTTTTCGGGACCCCGAACTGCGCGTTCTGGCCCCCGAACATTCGTTTTGCATCGGTTTTCGTTCATTTTTGGCAGGTACCTCTGTTTCATCACCAGGAAGGCCGTAGAAGGGTGGGAGGCCAGCAATTGTTTCAGCAACCAGTTATATTCCTTCGGTGCCCTCCGACGCCCGTTTTTCTCACTTCCAAGCCAATGTTGACCACCCTAGGGTCACTTTCTTCAATCCTAACTCCTATATTTGTGTTGTACACACATAGGAGGACACCAAAAGCTGGTGGCCGGCCAGTAATTCCACCTGACCCTTTTGAACCCTTCCTAAAAATGGCCTATTCTCTCTCCTGTTTTACAGTTGACAATTTTGAACCACAGGGCTGTGTTGAGGGCATCTAGGAGGACACCAATTTGTAGTGGCCGACCATTAATTCACCTTGGCCCTTTTGACCCCTGGCCGGCCGGCCATGGGGGGTGGCCGGCCGACCGCCTGCAACTCTGAAAGTTGGCCGGCCATGATCCTTGCAATGTGTATATTCCAACTGTATATCTGTTTCCCCCCCCCCAAAAAACCTGTATCCGGGGGACAACTTTTGGGGGGAAACTTGATTCATTTTTCCCCCACTTTTTCCCTCCATTTCTCCCCCATTTTTGTCTATATAACAGAGCCTCCAGCTCTGTCTTGAGGGTTGGAAAAATTGCCTTGAGCTTGCATATACATACCTCCCTCCATCTCTCTCTTTAACCCTAAAAAACAACCAAGTTCTACCCCTTTTTCTTCATCACCACCTAGCACCACACTACCACTTCCATTCCAGCAGCTTGGAGGTCTTCTCAGAGGCTAGGAGGCAGCTTTTCTTGGTCCAAGAGGTAGCAAAGGATTGGTCTTCAAGGGTGAGTTGATTTCTCCCTCTTTCTAGCTCATTTTTGCAAGTTTTCTTAGCCCCTTTTGCTTGCTGTTTTGAGCTCCGACCATAACTGGAAATATTATTTTTTTGAGCTCATTTTTCTGTTTCATTAAGGGTCTTACCCTGTTTGGGACCCCCATCGTGCACTTGCTTCATTACCCCTTTGTATGCCATAATCTTGCATAGTATTTTTGGCCTATGTGTTATCTGTTTTGGAGCATTATGTAAACTGTAGATAGGCTTATTTTGAGCCCTTCTTCAACATTGAAGAAGGGCTCATCACTGTTTGGGACCTCCATGTGCCACTTGTCATTATACCCCTCTTTGGTCCCCTTTTTTGCATGATTTATTAGCCTATTGTGTCTCTATTTTTGGACTTTGGTCTGAACTGAAAATGGCCCTATTTTGACCCCCTATTCATGTTTCATTAAGGGTCTTTTCCTGTTTGATGAATGTTTTGTATACTTTGTGTTTTGACCTCTTTCGGGCCCTACCTTGCATGGCATTTTGAGCATACTTGTATATTGTTTTGGGGGTTTCCATAAACTGTAAGTAGTCATATTTTTGGTCCCTCTTCAGTGTTGTAGAAGAGTCTTTTTCTTTTTGGGCTTTTCATCTACCACTTGCTTCATTGCCTCCCTTGCGGAGCCATTTTTGTATGATAATTTAGTCCCACTTGTGCTTACTGTTTGGCCATGCTTTGAACTGTAAAAATGATTATTTTGGGGCTGCCTTGCTTCTGTCTTTTCATTCCATGTACCAATTATGCATGCATTGCATAGCTATACGCCATTTCATGCGCCAAAATTCATGTTTCGGGACTCGTTCCATGCATCGGGTATCATTTTGCCATGATTCGGGGCTGTTTTGCATCTCATTTTGCCTATGAAATTTGCATGCTTGTATGCCATATTTCATGCCTTGCCATGTCTTGTTAGAGTGGCATTCCGTGCCTTAGGTTCGGTCCTCGATTTGCATGCATGCGTGCGCGCATCCCGAGTTATCTCATTTTCATCTCATGGCCTCTTATGTGAGTGTGGCTGAGGTCCACTTGTGTTAGTGTAAGTCCATTTATGCATTGTGTATGCCATTTTATTTCATAGCATTGCGTATGCTAAGTTGTATGTTAGCGCATTGTGTATGCCATGTTATCTTGTGCATCGTGTATGCCATTTCATAGCATTGTGTATGCTAGGTTGTATATTAGTTGCATTCATGCATGTCATGCATATCGCATTGTGCTTGGGATAGGAGTTAGCCCGAGCACGGGAAACGAGGAACGTTTCGTACTTCGAGTGACGGAACGTGTCTCAATTCCCAGTCACCGACACTCTAGATTATCCATGATGGAGTTTAGGTTTTATTGTGTTTATGTGTGCATTCATTCCATATTGAGTCATGCAAATCGACTCCTCGGCCATCATGCATCGAGATGCATGATTGGTGGCACGAGGATCGAGGCATGCATACATTTGTGAAAATACATTGCTATGCCCCTTTTCCTGCTCTCTGTTGCAGTAAATCAAGAATTAATAGTCTTCCGGGGCTTGGCGCGCTTTCCAAGAATAAATTGCAAACAGAGGCTAATTGGGGCATCCCAGTGGATTTCCGCGCAAGGCAGCCCAAACATACATCATTCATCAGAGTCAAGGCAGTCCCTGACTTGCATGCCAGTTTATAGCTTTCCTAGATTAATTTGTAAATTAATTAGGATTTCTTGTATTTATTCGGGGCTGTAATTATTTATTTGGGACAGTATATTTATTCAGACCCTCTGCGCGAGGGCACAACTGTAATAAGTGTGTGTGTGTGTGTGATGTATGTCTTCCAACCCCACGTCTTTCTCCCTTTTATTTGTCCGCTTATGATGGTTAGATTAGGGCATATTTCAATTAGCATACAGTATGATAGCATGTTTGCATTCATTCATCTGTTTTGCAAGCACCGGGCTCGGCGCATCATACTAACTGCATTTGTATTTCAATTCCAAATTGAATACATGTTAGCTGTAGCATTTCATATGCCATGTCTAGAATAGCCGAGCCTGCTATAGTTGCATTTTTGCATGTGTTGCATTAAGCATTTCTGCATAATTAGGATCATACATGGATTTCTAATTAGCTTTTGTTTTGGCTTGGAGTACTCGGTGAGTTTTTATGCTTTAGCATCCTTGCATGCGTGTGAGTGACTGCCATGAATAGCATGCTTACCATGAGGCTATTTGCTTATGTGATATAACTGCCTGAATGCCTGTGGGTGAAGGTTGGGTTACTTAAATTGGAACAAATCATTGACTGTGAGTTTTAAGCCCACTAGATAGTAGCAAAACCATCTTTTCTTAAGCCCACCTGAGGGTGGCAAAATCTACATTTTAAGCCTACTTGCGAGTAGCAAACCATCTTTAAAAAACAAACATGAAATGTTTTGTTCCAATTCAGGCGATCCAGTCTATACTTGTATGCTGTGCGCATCACATAGTAAATCTAGGCTAATAACCGGAATAAGAACACACAATGTTTTCAAAACTAGATATCATGGTTAGTAGAGGCCGATCTTTGATCGGGCGAGCGGGGGTGCCCACGAAGTGACCTTCCCCAATCGTACCCAAGTTCCCGAGCCGAGGTAACTTTGGTGATGACGGACACGTGGCCTTAGGCAAACGAGTCAGGGTTTCCTAAATTTCCCCAAAATAAAATATTTAGGTGGCGACTCTGTATCTGGCAAAGCAGTCCATGTTTGGCACTTCTTTTAAAAAAATCTGTTTTCTCAAAATGATTTTCTGGATTTGGACTCTTTGGTTCAGACTTAGAACCGTGACAATTTTAGAGTCCTGAGTTGTAGTGACCCCAAATGAACAGAACGGGAGCTCACCCTCCCGGGGCGTTCAGGGACGTCTATAGTTTCTGGCGACTCCGCTGGGGATTTAGAGGACTTGACTCGAACTCATGATACCTTGTTTTGATTACACTTGTGTGTTTCTTTGCATTGCATTTGCATTGGTGCGCCTAGGACACCGTGTTTGCCATCTGCTATTCCTGAACAGTTTGCTGGAGGCTTGTCTTATCAAGGCATGACCATAAGGCTGACCGGTTGTGGGCTCTACCAGTATGGGAACACAAACCCTGGTTTTACCGGGGCACCCTCTTTGACCATTCGACCTAGTGCATATTCGGATCCATAGTGACCATTCCAAACTAGGACAGGTTGCTTACCCGTTTATAGGTTGTTTGAAACCGCTGCGTGCGTAGTGAAACCCTAGCTCCTGACAAAATAGGACAGGGAAACCCTACCCCAACATAGGGGTGTTTTGGTTCTCACTTACTTGTTATGTGCTTTGGGGTGCGTCTCCATACGAATGCATGTATCAGTTTATAGGGTTTGGGCATCAGGCCTGCGGGCGTCAGTTCAGTATTGTGGGTATCAGGCCTGCGGGCATCAGTCAGTATTTGAGAATCAGTTATCTGCGGGTATCAGATTCAGTTTTGGGGACAGTGATTCAGGGATAATAATCAGTGTTGGAGGACAGTGTGTATTCAGCTTGTCAACCGTGTGTTGTTATGCCAGGCTGTGTGTCATGCATTTATTTTAAGCTGTTATGTTGTCCGTTTATCTGTTTATTTATTTCCTTTTCGCTTTATTTATCTTTTGCTAGGGCAGTTCTAGCACAATTGCTTCCAACCCAACAGATATTCCCCAAGCACTTTGGACACGAGGTCGTCGACTCAATCGATCCGAGGATCTAATTGACAGACAGCCAGTGTTTCATTCTCTACCCCCGGTTGCCAGAAGAAAGCCAAGAAAGCGTAGTGTGTCAGAACAGAGGTTGTCAGAACAGTGGGTTACTCCATCAGAGGACAACATGACTGAGGTCTTGATTGTTGCTATAGAAATAAACATACCAGTTAGTCAGATGGATCAGCAAAATACATCAGGGATGGAAGCCCTGATGCGCCAGATGCAGGAGAGCATGAGACAAATGCAAGAGGATGCCGCCCGTCAAGCGGAATTCTCCAAACAGCAGGCCGCGATCATGGCCTAGCAGGCCGAGCTGATTACCAAACTGCAACAGCAGAATGCGGCATCTGCTTCACATCAAGTTCCTCCTCCGCCAGGGGCTCCATTACCCGAGCAGGCACCTACTGTTCAGAACGCTCTGCCAAACACCCTGAACACTGTGCCAAATATCCAGAACCTGCAAGAGGACACGAACCTTCCAACGAGGCCAGCTCCGCCCCCGTTTCCGCCTCAACTGTCCAAGACCCATACACCCAACCATCTGGACTCCCCCTTCGAGTTCGAGATTGACCATACAGCTCTGAAACTGAGCAAGCTAGAGAAGCTCTTCAAGAAATCACAAGGGGTAAAGGCTATTCCGGATATCGAAGATGGATATGCCGATGTGGCCGTGACATTGCCCGATAGGTTCAAGATGCCGCAAATTGACCGCTTTGATGGATCCGGAGAACCCATGGTCCATCTTCGGCTATTCTCAGACATCCTGCGGCCAATGGGCCTAACCCGACCACAAAAGCTTTCATTGTTCGGCCGAACCCTGTCGGGTGTGGCCGCCATCTGGTACGCGAAGTTAGAGGATGAGGTCAAAAGAAATTGGGATGAAATGGCTGAGGCCTTTGTCGCACAGTATTCGTACAACATCCAGATCGAGATTACAACTCGTGATCTCGAAACGACAAGGCAAGAGCCCAAGGAAACTTTCTTAGACTTTGTAACCCGGTGGAGGGCAAAGGCGTCGATGATGACTTTGAGGCCCACTGATAAGGACCAAATCCGGATGATTGTGCGCAATCTCCAACCGAAGTTGATGTAGAGAATGATTGTACTCCCCTTTCCCACTTTCTCAGATTTACATGAGATGGGGGTACAAATCGAAGACGCGATGAAACAAGGTCTGATTGACCAGGATAGGGAGCAACCTCGGAGAACATTCAACCGTAACAACAATGCAGGCCCGAGTGGCGCTGCAAATGCAAGAGCTTCGGAGGTCAGCATGGTCACCACCATTCCCCCTCCCCTTCCAAGGCCCATGGCAGCCACACCCTTCTCCGGTGCATCCGGAAGTAATACTCAAGCCTCTAAATACCCGCCCAGAGGCCAAAGAACCTTCACCCCACTATACATGCCTTTGTCTAAGGCTCTGGGGGTCTTGATTAGAAAGGGGCATCTAAAACCCCTAGAGCCGAGGCCATTGCCGAATCCACTCCCTCTCTCTCACAACCCAGCCAAATACTGTGTATATCACCAGTAGCACGGCCATGATACTGACCAATGTTTCAGGCTGCGTCACGAGATTCAAGACCTCGTTGATAAAAATGTGATTTTGCCACCAGAAAAACCCAACGTCACAACCAACCCCCTCTCTACACACAACCAAACTCCACCTCCCAAAAGAGTCAACCTTATCCAGACTGGGGTCGTGTCTTACGATCCCAGCATCTATATTACTCCTACCCATCTACCTAAGCCGGAGGTGTTCCTCCCCGACTGCACTGACTTCTTGTGCATGTTGGACATCTCCACAACCCAACCAGAGCCGACAGTGGTGACCATCGAAGATGGGGAAGGACAGACTTCAGAAAAGGATGGGATTGTTGAGTCTGGGATTGAATAGAGTTTTGCTGGGGGAGCCTATGATCCGAGCGAGTACATCCTGTCAACAGGCCAGATTGGGTTGGGTTTAGAATTGCCAGAGAAAGAAGAGTTGTGTGTGATCCGGAGGGATGGATTTGAGCAAGGGGCAGATGATCTGACAGCTATGGAGGAGGACTTTGCCAACCTACAGTTTTTCGATGACCAGGAACCAAGGGACGCGGCAGTCAACTGGTTTGACTATGAGGAATCGGCAGAGGCCACTGGATGGCTCGATGATCAACCAGATGTGGTGGGAGAATCCCAACCAGAACAGGGCCCGGCAGGGGCAAGAGTATCAGTTGTGGCCGGAAGGGCCGGAAGTCAAGTTATATTGCCGGAGAGCGCCGGTACGAAGAATTTCGCTCAGGATGGAAGCATTGTGAAGATTGAACAACAAGCTGCACTGACGCAGATAAAACAACAGGGTTCTGAGAGAACCGGGAAAGCCAAGATCCATGAAGGGATCGAAAGTGCTGCGGGCACAAGAACAGAGGATGCTGTGGGCATGCAGACTGAAAGTGCTGTGAGCACAAACATGCCCGAACCAGATGGGTGCCTTTTGAATGCCAGCGGAATGTGGTGGGAAGACGATGACTTATGTCTTGCCCACACAGACGAAGACTGGGGAAACAATCAACCGGATGACACTTGGTACCTCGATGAGGTTGATCACATGACGAGAAGTGGGCGGTACTTCAAGCCCCGCACCTAGACCAACCCGAGGCATCCGGAAAGGATAAAGAAGCGGAGAAACAGAAGGAGAAGCAGATTGAAGAGGAAGCTGTGCTGAAACAGCTAAAGAAGATACAAGCAGACATCTCCATCTGGGGACTGCTTATGGCATCGCGAGTACATAGACAAGCTGTCTTATCTGCTATGGACAAGTCCAAACTCTCCATAGATACTACACCAGAACAACTGGTTGGGCTGATTTTTCCGGGAGGAGGTTCCCCAGCATTAACCTTTTCAGACAAGGAACTACCGCCTGAGGGCATAAATCATAACAAACCCCTCTATATTTCCGTGGAATGTAGAGATAAGTGGATACCGGTGGTACTTGTTGATACCGGGTCCGCTATTAATGTCTGCCCAACCAGAATAGCGTATGCAATCGGGTTGAAGCCCGCAGACTTCGTGCCGACTACTCAAGTGATCAGAGCATACGATAATACCAGTAGGGAAGTGATGGGGACTGTCAAAATCCAAACCAAGGTTGGTCCAGGACAACACAACATTGAATTCCATGTCTTGGACGTTCCCGCAACCTTTAACCTACTTTTGGGGCGACCGTGGTTGCACCAGGTCAAGGCAGTCTCTTCCACTCTACATCAGATGCTGAAGTACCCTCACGGGAAGGGGGTAGCGATTGTTTTTGGGAATTCATCAATCCATCCGCCGCCGGAAGTGTCCACACCTGTCTTGGAAATCGAGCATGGCACTGAGGATGTGTTCTTATCGGGGTTCACTTTGGTTGAGGCTCGAGTGGTACAGAATGTTATGGCTGTGAATGAGGGGGTGTACGTCAGCGCTCAATCTGTCTACCTCATGAACAAGTTACAACACATCCCCGGAATGGGATTGGGAAGAAGCGGCCGGAAAGGCGTCGCAGCATTGGCCGAAGTGCCACACAACCCTCACACCTTTGGATTGGGTTATCTGCCCACCAAAGAGGACTGGGTGAGGAAGGGGAAAGAGATGGCCGGAAGAGCCAGAGCAAAGAAGGCTAGGAAGCCTTTCGAATTAATGCATCGGCCCATTCAGGGTACCCTAAACGGACACTTCGTCCGGGAGGGGGAAGACTTTCCATTTTGTGGCTTCCCAGAGCCATGGCTGAACGCGGAGAGGAAGCGCGTGCCTGGTTTCGAGATCTTCTTCGACTTACAACTTCCCAGGGATGACGTTGTCGAAGAGCAAACAGACCCATCAGCCGAGGCTGAGCAGTACAAGACAGTGGATTCTGAGAGCACCAAACTTGAGATGGGGGTAGCGCTGGCGTGTCTACTTTCAGATCCTTCGATCGACCAAAAGTGCTTGGGGGATAACTCCTCGGTTTCCATGATTGGAGATGAAACAGCTGCGGGCCTTCCAGCGACTATCTTGGATGTATCTATCGCACCCTCTCTTACTTGGCAGTATGAGGAGGGATTTTTGTCCAGCAACACCGGGTCAGGTAGTGAGCCGGAATCTGATTCCACCAAGTCCTGTGAGTCGGAATCAGGTTCCAGCTCGACTGAGTCTGGTAATCCTGGGGATGATAACCCGGATGCCACAGTTATGTCCAGGTCATCTTTTTCTTTCTCATTTGAGTTTGTTGTAACCAAGAATTCGGACGATTTGGATGAGCTTAATGAGAATCAAGTAACTGTGGTTTCTGAGTACTTTTCTGTGCCCTTAATTTATTGCATAAATTCAGACTTTCAAAATTTTGATAAAAACGACGAGGACGAAATTCCTCCGGTTTTGCAACGTTTAATTGAGCCGGAGCAGAAGAGATTTGTCAAACCCTTAACAGATGAAATCATTACCGTGAATATTGGTACTGAGGAGGACCCGCGGCTGGTCCAGATCGGGTCCACGCTGTCTTCGGAGGAACGCGAGCGCTTAGTCGCTTTATTAAAAGATTTCAAAGATGTTTTCGCGTGGTCCTACGAAGACATGCCTGGGATCGATCCTGAGATTGTACAGCACTGGATCCCTCTTGACCCCGAGGCCCGACCTATCAAGCAGAAACTCAGAAGGATCCGCCCAGACTGGGCTCTCAAGATTAAGGAAGAGGTCACCAAGCAGATCGATGCAGGCTTCCTGCTGGTATCCGAATACCCGACTTGGTTGGCCAACATCGTTCCAGTGCCGAAGAAGGATGGTAGGATCCGGGTATGCGTGGATTTCAAGGATTTGAACGGAGCTAGTCCGAAGGACGACTTTCCCTTACCGCATATTGATGAGTTGGTGGACTTCACAGCAGGGCATGCTTTGCTCTCATTCATGGATGGCTTCTCAGGGTACAATCAGATAGTAATGGCACCAGAAGACAGAGAAAAGACTGCATTCACCACCCCGTGGGGAACATACTGCTACAGAGTAATGCCGTTTGGGTTGAAGAACGCCGGAGCTACTTATCAACGGGCCGCGACCACAATATTGCACGACATGATCCACAAAGAGGTCGAGGTGTACGCGGACGACATGATTGTCAAGTCCAAAGAAAGAGAGGACCACTACACCGCCTTGCAAAAGTTCTTTCAAAGGATCAGAGAATTTCGGTTGTGGCTAAATCCTCAGAAGTGTACATTTGGTGTTACAGCGGGAAAAATGCTGGGATTTCTGATTACACAAAGGGGCATCGAGGTCGACCCTTCAAAGATCAAGGCCATCTTAGAAATGCCACCACCAAGGACTGAAAAGGTGGTGCGAGGCTTTCTGGGTAAAGTGCAATTCATAAGACGGTTTATCTCAAAATTAACCTTGACTTGTGAACCACTTTTTGGTCTTCTGAAGAAAGGCAAGAAGTTCCAATGGGACGGCCGATGCCAAGCTACTTTTGAACAGATCAAGAAATATTTACAGAACCCGCCCGTGTTGTTGCCGCTAGAGCCGGGGAAACCGTTAATACTGTACCTTTCAGTGACTGAGACCACAATGGGCTGCATGCTCGCATAAGAATCAGAGGATAAGGGGGAGAGGGCCATCTACTATCTGAGCAAGAAGATGTTGGACTACGAGACCCGCTACACTCCACTCAAGAAGGCTTGCTTAGCTTTGGTATGGGCTACCAGGAAGCTGCGGCACTACTTGTTAGCTCACTCCGTAATGTTGGTTTCACGACTAGATCCCATCAAATACCTTTTCGAGAAACTGGCACTTACGGGTAGGCTAGCTCGTTGGCTGCTGTTGCTCTCCGAATTCGATCTAAAATATGTGACACGCAAGTCAGTCAAAGGAAGAGCAGTGGCAGAGTTCTTGGCCGATCATCCAGTCGAAGAAGGTGAAGCAGTGGAGTACCTATTCCCAGATGAAGCCATTTTGCACATCGACGACGAATATTGGACGATGTACTTTGATGGAGCGTCAAATCAGTACGGGTATGGGATAGGAGTGTTGCTGATAGCACCCGACAATTCCCGTATCCCTCTAGCCTTCAAACTCCGGTTCAAAGTCTCGAACAATGAAGCAGAATACGAGGTGTGCATTGCTGGCCTAGAAGCGGCCCTAGAACTAGGGACAAGACGTTTGGACGTCATCGGGGATTCGAACCTTGTTGTTTCTCAAGCAAACGGAGACTGGAAAGTCAAAGAAGAAAAGATGATGATGTACCACCAGACCTTGGACTTGTTAATCCCTCGGTTTGAAAAGCTAAACTTTGCTCATCTTCCAAGAGAGAACAACAGGTTCGCAGATTCTTTAGCAACTCTATCTTCCATGATAGACATCCCATTTGGAATCTGGATGCGTCCAGTCGTCATTGACCAGAAATTTGCGCCAGCCTATGAGTCGATTGCTGCTATAGATGAGGTTCAGGACCAAAATCCCTGGTATTATGACATTTGGAATTTCTTGGAAAATGAAGCATACCCGCCAGGGGTAAATGCCAGGGATAAAAGGGCAATCAGAAGAATGGCCGTCCAGTTCATCATCTGTGGGGGTAAGCTGTATAAAAGAGGTCATCTGGGAATGCACAAGCTGTGTGTTGAAGCCGAAGAATCAAAGCGCCTGATGGAGGCCATCCATGGAGGAGAATGCGGTGCGCATATGAACGGAGTAATGCTAGCACGGAAGATCCTCAGACAACATTACTACTGGTCCACCATGGAGGAAGATTGTATTGGTTTTGTTCGGCGATGCCTCAAGTGTCAGATTCATGCAAACCGCCTAAACATCCTGCCGTCGAAGCTGTACAACATGACTTCGCCATGGCCATTTTCAGTTTGGGGAATCGATGTGATCGGGGCTGTCACTCCGAAAGGGTCGAATGGGCATGAGTTCATCCTGGTTGCGATAGATTATTTCACGAAGTGGGTCGAGGCCCAATCGTATGCGGTGTTGAAGGCGTCACACATTGCAAAGTTTATCAGAAACAACATCATTTGTCGCTATGGGGTCCCGAACGAGATCGTTTCAGATAATGGTTCCCACTTCAAAAAGGAAGTGATTGACTTGTTGGAGAAATACAACGTGGCTTTCCATAAGTCATCTACATACCGGCCGCAAACCAACGGAGCGGTCGAGGCCGCCAACAAGAATATCAAACACATACTGCAGAAGATGGTGGAAACCTACCGGGATTGGCCAGATAAGCTGCCATTTGCTCTGTGGGGCTACAGGACTTCAATCAGAACTTCTACCGGAGCGACCCCGTATTCATTGGTTTATGGTATGGAGGCCGTTCTACCTATCGAGATTGAGGTTCCATCATTACGAGTATTGGCCGAGTGTCAAATAGCCGAAGCAGATTGGCAGCAGAGCAGATTTGAGGAACTCATGCTTTTTGACGAGAGAAGACTGAAAGCACTGTACCATATTCAAGGCTATCAACGCAGAATTGCCCGGGCTTTCAACAAGAAAGTTAAGTCCAGGAATCTAAAGGAAGGAGATTTGGTGCTCAAGGACAACCGAGCTCCCATCCACGACCCAAGGGGCAAGTTCAAACCCAATTGGACTGGTCCCTACATCATCAAAGCTATCTGGTCAGGTGGAGCTGTGGTTCTGATGGATCTAGATGGCCTAGAGTTCTCCCAACCGATCAATATGGACAAGTTGAAGAAATACTACCCCTGAAAGGCTCGCTAGACCGAAAACCCGAAAGGGCGACCTAGGCAAAAGTTAGAGCACAAAAAATTGGAAAATATAAAAACTGAGCTCGCAAGGTTGAAAACCCGCAAAGGGCGACCTTGGCAAAAGTTAGAGCGTAAAAGGAGAGTGAAAATACCCGAGTGAACCTAAGCCTGAACTACGTAAGGCTTGATTCCCATCTTCGGGATACGTAGGCTACTTCACCCCGAAGTTCAGCCATAAACTTTTCCCCGATCAACTTTCTCCATTTTGACCATCTCGGTCATCTTTATCTATCAGCATTTATTGCAATCTCCGGTACAGTGCTATTCAGACTAGGGGCAACTTTCCGTTGCCGCGACGATGCAGAGCTATTCAGACTAGGGGCAACTTTCCGTTGCCATGCAGTGCCGCGGTACTCTCCAAACTAGGGGCAACTTTCCAGTTGCAGGGATCTGGGGTTGTGCATCTCAGTGACAAATCTTAGGTGTGTCCAGTTCCGATCCATATCGAAAATGGTTTTGAAAAGTTTTAATAAAAGTTGACTTTGTTCAAATCGATCTCTTTACAACTAAGACCATTTTTGGACCAAAGCGGAAAATTTTCAGTACCACAACCTTCAATTTCATTGATTTCAAAACAGAGTTCTCCTGCTCTTGCATACAATCGAGGTTGCTTTTTTATTTACATTCATAAAGAAAACTTGAAAGTACTAATAAAGCAATAAATATGGGGCATAGTTGAGTCAAGTATCCCTGCGCCCCCTCCCAGAGCTGGTCGAAGCCTCTGACGCCAAGCTAGGCCCAACCTGTGCCTCCTCGTTGAGCCAATCCAAGCACTCGTCAGACAAAGCGCAATTGAAAGTGGGAGCAGGAGCCAGGAGCTCTCTAGTCCTCCATGCTGTGGTATATCGGGCAAGCTGTGCACCTCGGAACGGGAAAGCAGCCGGGTACTCAATCCCCTCTGGTGGGCAAACCTGATCATGACCGAACTGGCGTAGGAACCGGAATGAAAAGTAGAACACACAATGGGTTAGACCAATCAACTGGATCCCGATCAGCCAGGACATGCTATAGCTCATTGCCAGGAGATTGAGCCAAGGACAACGCCAAGCAATGCGATCTGCGGACAAATTGCACATCCAGTCAAACCACCACCTTTCATCAAGGGCATCGACTAGGCGCTGCCGAAAGAAATAGCCTCAAGCTGAGTAGGCCGGGCAAGAGTCCACAACCTGCAATTTGTCCATTAACCACACCTGGGGAGGGATGAAAAATGAGAGAATAAAGAATAGAGAGATGCACGTTGAGAGAAAAGCGAGAAAAGGGTTTTTGTGAGAAAAACCGAGCCTGAGGGTCGAGTGATGTGAGCAAATACATATGCAAGATTGGGTGGGAAACATTACCTGTAGCAGCAGTGGACTCCCGGCAAATCTAGTCGTCTCCCGGCGATAGACAGAATCCAAGCCCATCAGCGTCTCGGCCAAGGTCATAGCGATGCAGCTCTTTTCTTCTCTCAAGCCTTGAACAACTTCAATTAGACGAATGCTAGCTCCGCTGAAGCCCGGGGAAAGCAGGAAGTGAGACAGCAGGCACAAGCAAAGGGCGTGTTGCCGGAAACCTTGCCAATAATGGTTGCTGCGGTCACCGGCGTCAGAAAAGCGATGGATCAAACCAAGGATATCCAGTTCCCCATTACAGATCAGAGATCGAGCATCATGCGCGGTGAGTCCACACATCCGCCCTAAAGCCTGGGCATGACCAAAGCGGAACTGGGGCAAGATCTCTTCATGACTTTCAGATTCCATCAAAGCTTGAAAATCTTCAAAAGTTGGACATACCTCTTGACCGCCGAAGCTAAAGACGTGCGTCACTGGGTTCCAAAACCTCGTCGCGGCATGGAGAAAAGGGAGATGTAGCGGAGTGCGGCTTAGCGTGAATAGTGCATTCAAGCCGAAACCCCGGAAGTTCAACTTTTCCGAGCCATCTAGAGAAGCGATCCAAGCTGTGAGATTTTCAATGAGAAACACCTCCATCTTTGTGCAAAACTAAGATGAATTGAATCAAAGCACGGAGCTAAGGCTTTTAAAGGGAGAAAAACACTATTCAGGAGGACAAGTGTCAAAAATTGGGCAGCCGCAGGGTTAAGTGGCCGGCCGGCCACTTTTTCTGGCAGGCCGGCCACTTTTTGTTTCAAAACTGGCCGGTGGCCCTCCCCTCTGCAATAAAACTGGCCGGCCGGCTCCCAAAAGTGGCCGGCCATACTCCAATGTATGCTTTCAGCCCTGTTTTACCCTCCGAAGGAAAGTTTCAAGCATTTCCATGCAACGGATGTGTCAAAGGCCTCTATTTCCCTCTGTTTTGGATGCGTTCCATTGCCCAGATCGTCCGGAGTACACTTCGTTTTGTTAAGTTTTAATTATCGAGTTGTTGTTTTGTTTATCGAGTTGTCGTTTTGCTTATCGAGTTGTTTGTCGAGCTGTCGTGTTTCGTGTTTTGAGTTGTTACTTTTTGTTTAAACTTTTTGTTTGAGTCTTGTTTATCGAGTTGTCAACATTATTGAATTTTGTTTATCGAGTTGTAAACTTGCTAAGGTTTTGTTATATCTTAGAAAGTTGAGTTGTTGCGTCGGTTCACTACCTGACTGGGCAAAATGCACAACACACATTTCCATTCAATCTTATCATGATGCAGAATGATGCGATATGATGCTAAGTGTTTAAAATACAATGCTTTTTTCAAAAGCTGTTTCATCCCATCATGTCTCGCTTGTTACAACATTTTACAGACTAAGGCACGAGTTTTACAGAAAATAAAACTGCCCGATAATGTACAATGTGCTACAACTACTAGCAGAAAGATAAATAAAATAGGAAACAGCCGCATCTGTGCTCTCAAGAGCAGTGATAAGAGGCCCTCTTCGTCCTCTTCTGTGGAATAGACTCTCTGCCACCATCGCCATCGTCTGAGTCGGAGTCGGAGTCGTCATCCTCGGGATCCCCCTCAGCCTCACCTTCACTCCCGGAACCAAGGCCGGAGCCGTCATCTCCATCAGCAGATGTCTCCGACTGACGATCTGTAACCTCCTCCTCCTCATCCTCATCAGGCTCCTCCTCCACAACATGTGCTCTGCGTCTGCAAGACGACCCCTCCCCTCGAGAAGGCCTGGATAGCCCAGCTCCTCGGAAAGGCCTGGATGGCCCAGCTCCGCGAAAGGGCCCAGATGGCCCAGCTTGCCGAGAAGTCCCAGGTGGCCCGGCCGGCGGCTGACCATATACTGGAGGCATCTGAGAACAAAGAGATCAAATTAAATACATCAGTCCAAATATGTACATCAGATGCAGATGCAAGCAAAACTACATGAAGTGAGTGCATAAAAACACAGTGTACAAGTGGAGTGTGTGTCAGATGTGCTCTACACAAGTAGTCTATCAATACAGTAGAAATCAGTATGTCATCAGAAGTATGATAAATGCCAGAAAACTAAAGGGTACCTAGAAGCCCATGATAGACAACTGTGCCTCCCTCCGCAAGACCATGCCCTCGAGTGAAGCCACCAGTCCGATCACCTCCTCCATGTACTCTCTGGGTGGCTGCAGATACAAGCTCAAATCATCAACGAATAAAGGAGTGTCTAGGTATTTGAATGATAAATGAAAAGCAGTAGAACATACCGGCGGTGAGTCGGGATCAATGACATATCGATGACCGGGCATCGGAGGCTCTATCGGGATCGGAATCGGAGAGGTAGTCCCAAACTGCCACCCCATCAGCTCAGTCGGCATGTCCGGCCATCCAGGATGAGGAAAAGTCAGAGGAATCGGGGGAACCGATCTACCCCCACCTCTAGATGCACCAGCCCTGCTGGTGGAAGGGGCGTCTGCAACCCGAGCCTGGGGCTGGCTCGAAGATGGCATACCAGCAGGCCTCATCATCGGAGTGCGAACTCTTGTCAATGGAGGCATCAGGTATGTGTGACGGTAAGTGGCGTAGTCCCCCTCCTCAATATATAGCAAAGCATCAGTGCCCAGCATAGCATTGACAACATCCCGGTAAATGAGTATATCAGCAATCCGCATGTCGGCTAGAGGTGCTGAAGGAGGGTCCTGAGAAGTATACCTCCAAACCTGGCGCAAGAAACGCTCCCCCAGGAAAAAGGCCCTACCAACCGGCCCTTCGAACAGGAGTCTGTACCGAGAGGCACCCCACCTTCCGGCAAACTGGAAACGGAAACCCTCACCTAAGGGCGCCCACGGTTGCCATGTAATCTGCAGATAACAGGTGCATGAACCAATCAGAAATCGAAGATGTACAGGACAAATCAAAGACGAAAACAGAAAGAACTGAGAGTTCTAAAGTACCTCCGATGTTCGCACCGTGTCAAAATACTGTCGCAGGTAGAGGAGACTCTCGAGGTCTTGGCCGGTGCCGGCCCTCAAACACAAGTGAATACGGGGTCATGAGAGGTCCCGCTACCATCATCTCCGGGGCCAACGTCGGGAAATACGCATACACCCACAACTGTAGAAAACAAAGTGGAACATGAAAATGCTGAGGGCAAAATGCACAGTACAGAGTATAAAGTGCGCCGTGTGTGCAATGTGCAAGTAATGAGGAGCAGAAATGTAAATCAAGAGGGCAGAAAGTACCTCCCAGGCTCTCCAGTAGCCGCCAAGTAAATTCCCCCGTCCGCGGGAGGTCACGCTCATATAGCAATAAAGGATGGCCAAGCCAGCACCACCCCAGTCATATCGCCTGACCTGTGACAGGTCCACCAAGGCACTCAGCAGATAGAGCCCAACAGTGTTCCCTCTATCAGCAAACAGAGTGGTCCCGAAGAGGAACATCAGGAAGCCGCGGGCATACTGTGCCGCCTCATCAGGAGTCGCGGGCTCCATCTCCACCCGCCGGAAATGGGAAGAGAACCAGGTATATCGGACTCTCCCCGAAGCTCTGTCAATAGGCGGGCGAGTCCCCAACAGGTATATCCAAGCGGCTTCCCACTCGCCCATGTCATTATCATATGGGATCGCCCAGCCTCCCACATCAAGGCCGGTCAATACAGCAAAGTCGAAAGGGGTCATAGTCATGTCCCCAGTGGCAGAGAAATGGAAAGAGTTGGTGGTGTCCCACCATCTCTCCACCAGGGCGGCCATCAGCGTCCTCCCGGCAGGACAACGAGATAGCCCAGCACAAAAGGGCCCGAACCCCGCTAAGTCAACCAAATCCCGAACGGCCTCCAGGAGCTCGGCATACCAGTCTCTAGCTGCGGTGGAGCCATACCCTCGCACGTTGCGAGAAGTCACCTCCATTCAGAATGAACACATGTTTCAGCATGAAATGAATAAAGCTGCGTGCGAATAAAATGAATAGGCTGCGTGCAAAGTAAAGTAAGTGGGCTGCGTGTTCACCATCAATTTGGGCTGTGTGTTCAGAAAATCCATCTGGGCTGTGTGTTCAGAAAATCAATCTGGGCTGTGTGTTCAGAAAATCAATCTGGGCTGTGTGTTCAGAAAATCAATTTGAGCTATGTGTTCAGAAAATCAACTGAGCTGTGTGTTCAGAAAATCAGTCTGGGCTGTGCGTTCAGAAAATCAATTTGAGCTGTGTGTTCAGAAAATCAACTGAGCTCTGTGTTCAGAAAATCAATCTGGGCTGTGTGTTCAGAAAATCAATCTGGGCTGTGTGTTCAGAAAATCAATATGAGCTGTGTGTTCAGAAAATCAACTAAGCTGTGTGTTCAGAAAATCAATCTGGGCTGTGTGTTCAGAAAATCAATTTGAGCTGTGTGTTCAGAAAATCAGTCTGGGCTGTGCGTTTAGAAAATCAATTTGAGCTGTGTGTTCAGAAAATCAACTGGGCTCTGTGTTCAGAAAATCAATCTGCGTTGTGTGTTCAGAAAATCAATCTGGGCTGTGTGTTCAGAAAATCAATTTGAGCTGTGTGTTCAGAAAATCAATCTGGGCTGTGTGTTCAGAAAATCAACTGAGCTGTGCGTTCAGAAAATCAATCTGGGCTGTGTGTTCAGAAAATCAATTTGAGCTATGTGTTCAGAAAATCAACTGAGCTGTGTGTTCAGAAAATCAATCTGGGCTGTGTGTTCAGAAAATCAATCTGGGCTGTGTGTTCAGAAAATCAATTTGAGATGTGTGTTCAGAAAATCAACTGAGCTGTGTGTTCAGAAAATTAATCTGGGCTGTGTGTTCAGAAAATCAATCTGGGCTGTGTATTCAGAAAATCAATTTGAGCTGTGTGTTCAGAAAATCAGTCTGAGCTGTGTGTTCAGAAAATCAGTCTGGGCTGTGCGTTCAGAAAATCAATTTGAGCTGTGTGTTCAGAAAATCAACTGGGCTGTGTGTTCAAAAAATCAATCTGGGCTGTGTGTTCAAAAAATCAATCTGGGCTGTGTGTTCAGAAAATCAATCTGGGCTATGTGTTCAGAAAATCAATCTGATCTGTGTGTTCAGAAAATCAGTCTGGGCTGTGTGTTCAGAAAATCAATTTGAGCTGTGTGTTCAGAAAATCAACTGAGTTGTGTGTTTAGAAAATCAATCTGGGCTGTGTGTTCAGAAAATCAATCTGGGCTGTGTGTTCAGAAAATCAATTTGAGCTGTGTGTTCAGAAAATCAGTCTGGGCTGTGCGTTCAGGAAATCAATTTGAGCTGTGTGTTCAGAAAATCAACTGGGCTGTGTGTTCAGAAAATCAATCTGGGCTGTGTGTTCAGAAAATCAGTCTGGGCTGTGCGTTCAGAAAATCAATTTGAGCTGTGTGTTCAGAAAATCAACTGGGCTGTGTGTTCAGAAAATCAATTTGGGCTGTGTGCCCTAAAAAAATATCAGTGTTTGGGCTGCGTGTTCAGCTCCAAATCAGTGTGTTGGGCCGCGTGTTCAACCCTCAACCGATGTGTGTCGTGTGTTCACAATCAATTTATGGGCTGAGTGCTCAGGAATTCAAGTGATAAGAGTGTGTGTTCAGAACGGAAGCAGAATGCAAGAAAAATTCATAATACGTTACAGAAAAGTTAAAAACGAAGTAAATACCTCTCGTGCCTCATGGGAGAGATGATACTCAGGCTCCCGCAGGAGGAGATCCCCGGGTGCTCGCCCGTCGAACTCACTGAAACGATGAAAAACAGTCCGCGGAAGAACGTGTACTGGTGGATCATACCTCTCGGGGATGAAGGGACAGACCCTCGGAGGCAGAGACATGATGTCAGGCTCGCCTTCGGCGCCCGGAGAACCTCCACCGTGGGGAAATTGACTCGCCATTTCAACAAATTTGCAAAAGGGGCAAAAATGAGCAAAAATGAGCCAAAATTGGAAAAAGTCAACAAAAGTCAACTCTCGGGAAATGAAAAAGTCAACAAAAGTCAACTCCCGAGAAAATCTTCCAAATATTAAGACAAACTCACCTCAAGTGGTGAAAATAAGAAAAGAAGCACCGAAATCAAAATTTAATCGATTCAAAGTGCTTGAAACTGAATGTTTTCGCGAAAACAACTTGCGTGGGGCGTTGGAAAACGCGTATAGAGCTCAGAACTGAGGGAGAAAATGGTTTTGGAAGCAAGAGGAGAAGATTTCGTGGTTGAGGTTATGAGCTCAAAGTGTTTGGGTGAGAGAATATAAAGAAAAGAAGGTGAAAAGACCAATTTGCCCGCGGATTTGGGCAGATAGCCAGTCGGCCACCTTTTCTGGCTGGCCGGCCATTTTCTTTTTGAAAAGTGGCCGGTGGCCTCCCCTTGGGAAAATAACTGGCCGGTGGTATCCCCCACATGCTCACCTAGCTCTCTGCAAATTTTGAGGAAGATCGGAGTTCCCGGGACCTGAAAAAGTTCAAGAAAAGTGCACTTTCTGTCGCGAAATTGCTCCGCTGGAACTTCAGCTTCAAGTTCTGACATGTGTCTCATCATTATTCATCGAAATCAAAATGTATCCTTTTTGAATGTGTTGTAGCCTTTCCAGGAAGTGAATCGGAGGCCGTGATCAAGTCGCCTTCGCCGAAACACGCGTTTCCTTGCTCGTTATTTCGTAACAAACGGGCACCTTGATTTATGCTCGTTTTGCACTATCATGCACATAACTTGCATTCTCATGAGCATACTTGCATTATTATGCACATTTCTTGATATTGCCATACCTCTGTGCTTGAGCATGCGTTGTCACGCACGTTCCTTTCTCGCATCGCGAGGCATTCACTCGCCAGCATTGCGTGTGTCAAACTTTCGGAATCACATTGAATATATGTTGTTAGCATATTGTGCTTGTTGAATTTCTCTGTTTTGCAGGCACGATATTGTATGTACGGTTCATTTGAGACTGGTGTGACCAGACGAATCGCGCAGGTATCGTATCTTCTCCGTATGAGACGCGACGAGAATTGAACAATTCTCCGCATTCTTAACTGTATGAAATGTAGTTGTTGCTTTGCATTCTTGTTTAAAACTGTTGCATCTATTTGCGAATACTTGCTTCATTACAGCTTGCTGCATTTGCATGATCATTGAGTTACCTCTGGATCTGTGCATATCGCTTTGCATTTTTCCCCCTTGCCTGCGGGCATGCCTGCGGGCACATCTCTGTTTATCTTGTACGTTTGTCTAAGTCTTCGGCCTTGTCAAAAATAGGTCGTCTCTGGGCTTTGACATTCACTCTCGTCACTTATGACTTTCGAGTTCTGTCAAAGAGGGCAACTGTAGACCCCCCATTTTTGACCGACCTTAAGACTCAGATGTCACCGATTGAGCGCTTGGTGATGTTGCAAATTGTGCTCGTTCTGAGGTTTCAGAGTCTCGGCTGCGAGCCTTGCCTCCGGACTTCCGGACTCTTTCATGCTTTGCCTCGGTTTGCGAACCAGAATCAGTTTTCTCTGTTTCTTTTCCTGAGGGGAGGGAGAGGTCCCGTAGACCATCTCTCAGTGGCCGTGGGCTACATTTTGTGGTTGTAGGCCATTTTGCCCATTTTGGAGCTCGGTTCCCAGTTTTTCGGAGCCGTCAGGCCGTGTGGCTCGGTTCGGGACCGCCTAACTATCTCCGATTGCTTCGGTTTTTGGTATGCATCTTATTTACTCCCTTTTGAGGGACACTGAGGTCTGAGAGACCTACTTCGTGGTCGAATGCCACTTTCGGTGCTTAACAGGCAGTTTTCGGGGCCCCGAACTGCGCGTTCTGGCCCCCGAACATTCGTTTTGCATCGGTTTTCGTTCATTTTTGGCAAGTACCTCTGTTTTATCACCAGGAAGGCCGTAGAAGGGTGGGAGGCCAGCAATTGTTTCAGCAACTAGCTATATTCCTTCGGCGCCCTCCGACGCCCGTTTTTCTCATTTCCAAGCCAATGTTGACCACCCTAGGGTCACTTTCTTCAATCCTAACCCCTATATTTGTGTTGTACACACATGGGAGGACACCAAAAGTTGGTGGCCGGCCAGTAATTCCACCTGACCCTTTTGAACCCTTCCTAAAAATGGCCTATTCTCTCTCCTGTTTTACAGTTGACAATTTTGAACCACAGGGCTGTGTTGAGGGCATCTGGGAGGACACCAATTTGTAGTGGCCGGCCATTAATTCACCTTGGCCCTTTTGACCCCTGGCCGGCCGGCCGGCCATGGGGGGTGGCCGGCCGGCCACCTGCAACTCTGAAAGTTGGCCGGCCATGATCCTTGCAATGTGTATATTCCAGCTGTAAATCTGTTTTCCCCCCAAAAAAACCTGTATCCGGGGGACAACTTTTGGGGGGAAACTTGATCCATTTTCCCCCCACTTTTTCCCTCCATTTCTCCCCCATTTTTGTCTATATAACAGAGCCTCCAGCTCTGTCTTGAGGGTTGGAAAAATTTCCTTGAGCTTGCATATACATACCTCCCTCCATCTCTCTCTTTAACCCTAAAAAACAACCAAGTTCTACCCCTTTTTCTTCATCACCACCTAGCACCACACTACCACTTCCATTCCAGCAGCTTGGAGGTCTTCTCAGAGGCTAGGAGGCAGCTTTTCTTGGTCCAAGAGGTAGCAAAGGATTGGTCTTCAAGGGTGAGTTGATTTCTCCCTCTTTCTAGCTCATTTTTGCAAGTTTTCTTAGCCCCTTTTTCTTGCTGTTTTGAGCTCCGACCATAACTGGAAATATCATTTTTTTGAGCTCATTTTTCTGTTTCATTAAGGGTGTTACCCTGTTTGGGACCCCCATCTTGCACTTGCTTCATTACCCCTTTGTATGCCATAATCTTGCATAGTAGTTTTGGCCTATGTGTGATCTATTTTGGAGCATGATGTAAACTGTAGATAGGCTTATTTTGATCCCTTATTTAACATTGAAGAAGGGCTCATCACTTTTTGGGACTTCCATGTGCCACTTGTCATTATACCCCTCTTTGGTCCCCTTTTTTGCATGATTTATTAGCCTATTGTGTCTCTATTTTTGGACTTTGGTCCGAACTGAAAATGGCCCTATTCTGACCCCCTCTTCATGTTTCATTAAGGGTCTTTGGCTGTTTGATAAATTTTTTGTATACTTTGTGTTTTGACCTCTTTCGGGCCCTACCTTGCATGGCATTTTGAGCATAATTGTATATTGTTTTGGGGGTTTCCATAAACTGTAAGTAGTCATATTTTTGGTCTCTCTTCAGTTTTGTAGAAGAGTCTTTTTCTTTTTGGGCTTTGCATCTACCACTTGCTTCATTGCCTCCCTTGCGGAGCCATTTTTGTATGATAATTTAGTCCCACTTGTGCTTACTGTTTGGCCATGCTTTGAACTGTAAAAATGCTTATTTTGGGGCTGCCTTGCTTCTGTATTTTCATTCCATGTACCAATTATGCATGTATTGCATAGCTATAGGCCATTTCATGCGCCAAAATTCATGTTTCGGGACTCGTTCCATGCATCGGGTATCATTTTGCCATGATTCGGGGCTGTTTTTCATCTCATTTTGCCTCTGAAATTTGCATGCTCGTATGCCATATTCCATGTCTTGCCATGTCTTGTTAGAGTGGCATTCCGTGCCTTAGGTTCGGTCCTCGGTTTGCGTGCATGCGTGCGCGCATCCCGAGTTGTCTCATTTTCATCTCATGGACTTTTATGTGAGTGTGGCTGAGGTCCACTTGTGTTAGTGTAAGTCCATTTATGCCTTGTGTATGCCATTTTATTTCATAGCATTGCGTATGCTAAGTTGTATGTTAGCGCATTGTGTATGCCATGTTACCTCGTGCATCGTGTATGCCATTTCATAGCATTGTGTATGCTAGGTTGTATATTAGTTGCATTCATGCATGTCATGCATATCGCATTGTGCTTGGGATAGGAGTTAGCCCAAGCACGGGAAACGAGGGACGTTTCGTACTTCGAGTGACGGAACGTGTCTCAATTCCCAGTCACCGACACTCTAGATTATCCATGATGGAGTTTAGGTTTTGTTGTGTTTATGTGTGCATTCATTCCATATTGAGTCATGCAAATCGACTCCTCGGCCATCATGCATGGAGATGCGTGATTGGTGGCACGAGGATCGAGGCATGCATACATTTGTGAAAATACATTGCTATGCCCCTTTTCCTGCTCTCTGTTGCAGCAAATCAAGAATCAACAGTCTTCCGGGGCTTGGCGCGCTTTCCAAGAATAAATTGCAAACAGAGGCTAATTGGGGCATCCCAGTGGATTTCTGCGCAAGGCAGCCCAAACATACATCATTCATCAGAGTCAAGGCAGTCCCTGGCTTGCATGCCAGTTTATAGCTTTCCTAGATTAATTTGCAAATTAATTAGGATTTCTTGTATTTATTCGGGACTGTAATTATTTATTTGGGACTGTGTATTTATTCAGACCCTCTGCGTGAGGGTACAACTGTAATAAGTGTGTGTGTGTGTGTGTGATGTATGTCTTCCAACCCCACGTCTTTCTCTCTTTTATTTATCTGCTTATGATGGTTAGATTAGGGCATATTTCAATTAGCATACAGTATGATAGCATGTTTGCATTCATTCATCTGTTTTGCATGCACCGGGCTCGGCGCATCATACTAACTGCATTTGTATTTCAATTCCAAATTGAATACATATTAGCTGTAGTATTTCATATGCCATGTCTAGAATAGCCGAACCTGCTATAGTTGCATTTTTGCATGTGTTGCATTAGGCATTTCTGCATAATTAGGATCATACATGGATTTCTAATTAGCTTTTGTTTTGGCTTAGAGTACTCGGTGAGTTTTTATGCTTTAGCATCCTTGCATGCGTGTGAGTGACTGCCATGAATAGCATGCTTACCATGAGGCTATTTGCTTATGTGATATAACTGCCTGAATGCCTGTGGGTGAAGGTTGGGTTACTTAAATTGGAACAAATCATTGACTGTGAGTTTTAAGCCCACTAGATAGTGGCAAAACCATCTTTTCTTAAGCCCACCTGAGGGTGGCAAAATCTGCATTTTAAGCCTACTTGCGAGTAGCAAACCATCTTTCAAAAACAAACATGAAATGTTTTGTTCCAATTCAGGCGATCCAGTCTATACTTGTATGTTGTGCGCATCACATAGTAAATCTAGGCTAATAACCGGAATAAGAACACACAATGTTTTTAAAACTAGATATCATGGTTAATAGAGGCCGATCTTTGATCGGGCGAGCGGGGGTGCCCACGAAGTGACCTTCCCCAATCGTACCCAAGTTCCCGAGCCGAGGCAACTTTGGTGATGACGGACACGTGGCCTTAGGCAAACGAGTCAGGGTTTCTTAAATTTCCCCAAAATAAAATATTTAGGTAGCGACTCTGTATCTGGCAAAGCAGTCCATGTTTGGCACTTCTTTCAAAAAAATCTATTTTCTCAAAACGATTTTCCGGATTTGGACTCTTTGGTTCAGACTTAGAACCGTGACAATTTTAGAGTCCTGAGCTGTAGTGACCTCAAATGAACAGAACGGGAGCTCACCCTTCCGGGGCGTTCGGGGACGTCTACAGGTAGATAAAATTCCGGTAATCCTAATTATATCCATATAATCTCACAAATAAGTAAATTACTTAAATTACTTAAAATCCTCCTATCCATATAAGCTTTGCTTTAAGCAAATAAAATTTGTTTACAGGTTAAGTTATTACATAAGTTATGCTTTAATTCATTAATATCATTACAATGGAAACCATAATGAGTCTCATGAATCCGAATATAACGGTGAAATTCATATTTACATTTGAAACAAATTCAAACAAAACACCATAATAATACTAATCAAATAGTGATACTATCTACCCAAAATAAAAAGAAAATCAATGTTAAAGTTATAGTTAATTTTGACAAAACCAGAAAGCTTTTTGTGAAGCTTTAATATTAAAATTTGGGCAGTATTTAACTTTCCATATAAAAAAATATTTAATCCAAAAGGATTCAACTTCTTATTTTTCAAAAGTAAAATGATAACTAAATGCACTTTATTAAACATAAATCTGACCGTGATATATATAGGAAGGTAGATAAAATTCACGATATATATTGGAAGGTAGATAAAATTCCTGTAATCCTGGTTAGATCCATATAATCTCAAAAATAAGTAAATTACTTAAATTAATTAAAATCCTCCTACCCATATAAGTTAAGCTTTAAACTAATAAAATTTGTTTATAGGTTAAGTTATTACTTAAGGAATGCTTTAATTCATTAATATCATTACAATAGAAACCATAATGAGCCTCATAAATCCGAATATAACGGTGAAATTCATATTTAAATTTGAAATAAATCCAAGCAAAACACCATAATAATAATAATAATCAAATAGTGAGACTATTTACCCAAAATGAAAAGAAAATCAATGCTAACGTTATAGTTAATTTTGACAAAACTAGAAAGCTTTTTGTGGAGCTTTAATGTTAAAACGCAGCATTTAACTTTCCATATAAAAAAATATTTAATCCAAAAGGATTCAACTTCTAATTTTTCGAAAGAAAAACGATAACTAAATGAACTTTATTGTATATAAATTTGACAGTGATATATATAGGAAGGTAGATAAAATTCACGATATATATTGGAAGGTAAATAAAATTCCTATAATCCTGGTAAGATCTTTATAATCTCACAAATAAGTAAATTACTTAAATTAATTAAAATCCTCCAATCCATATAAATTATGCTTTAAACAAAAAAAATTGTTTACAAGTTAAGTTATTACTTAAGTTATGCTTCAATTCATTAATATCATTACAATGGAAACCATAATGAGTCTCATGAATCTAAATATAACGGCGAAATTCGTATTTAAATTTGAAATAAATCCAAACAAAACACCATAATAATACTAATCAAATAGTGATACTATTTACCCAAAATGAAAAGAAAATCAATGTTAACGCTATAGTTAATTTTGACAAAACCAGAAAGCTTTTTGTGAAGCTTTAATATTTAAACTTGGGCAGTATTTAATTTTCCATATAAAAAAAGATTTAATCCAAAAGGATTCAACTTCTTATTTTTCAAAAGGAAAACAATAACAAAATGCACATTATTGTACATAAATCAGACCGTGATATATATAGGAAGGTAGATAAAATTCATGATATATATTGGAAGGTAGATAAAATTCCTGTAATCCTAATTAGATCCATATAATCTCACAAATAAGTAAATTACTTAAATTAATTAAAATCCTCCTATCCATATAAGCTTTGCTTTAAGCAAATAAAATTTGTTTACAGGTTAAGTTATTACATAAGTTATGCTTTAATTCATTAATATCATTACAATGGAAACCATAATGAGTCTCATGAATCTGAATATAACGGTGAAATTCATATTTACATTTGAAACAAATTCAAACAAAACACCATAATAATACTAATCAAATAGTGATACATTCTACCCAAAATAAAAAGAAAATCAATGTTAACGTTATAGTAATTTTGACAAAACCAGAAAGCTTTTTGTGGAGCTTTAATATTAAAATTTGGGCAGTATTTAACTTTCCATGTAAAAAAAGATTTAATAAAAAAGGATTCAACTTCTTATTTTTCAAAAGTAAAATGATAACTAAATGCACTTTATTAAACATAAATCTGACCGTGATATATATAGGAAGGTAGATAAAATTCACGATATATATTGGAAGGTATATAAAATTCCTGTAATCCTGGTTAGATCCATATAATCTCAAAAATAAGTAAATTACTTAAATTAATTAAAATCCTCCTACCCATATAAGATAAGCTTTAAACTAATAAAATTTGTTTATAGGTTAAGTTATTACTTAAGTTATGCTTTAATTCATTAATATCATTACAATAGAAACCATAATGAGTCTCATAAATCCGAATATAACGGTGAAATTCATATTTAAATTTGAAATAAATCCAAACAAAACACCATAATAATAATAATAATCAAATAGTGAGACTATTTACCCAAAATGAAAAGAAAATCAATGCTAACGTTATAGTTAATTTTGACAAAACTAGAAAGCTTTTTGTGGAGCTTTAATGTTAAAACTTGGGCAGCATTTAACTTTCCATATAAAAAAATATTTAATCCGAAAGGATTCAACTTCTTATTTTTCAAAAGGAAAACGATAACTAAATGCACTTTATTGTATATAAATTTGACAGTGATATATATAGGAAGGTAGATAAAATTCACGATATATATTGAAAGGCAAATAAAATTCCTATAATTCTGGTAAGATCCGTATAATCTCACAAATGATTAAATTAATTAAATTAATTAAAATCCTCCTACCCATATGAGCGATGCTTCAAACAAGTAAAAATTGTTTACAGGCAAAGTTATTACTTAAGTTATACTTTAATTCATTAAAATCATTACAATGGAAACCATGATGGGTCTCATGAATCCGACTATAATGGTGAAATTCACATTGAAATTTGAAATAAATCCAAACAAAACACCGTAATAATACTAATCAAATGGTGATACTGTTTACCCAAAATGAAAAGAAAATCAATGCTAACGTTATAGTTAAGTTTGACAAAACCAGAAAGCTTTTTGTGGAGCTTTAATATTAAAACTTGGGCAGTATTTAACTTTCCATATAAAAAAGAATTTAATCCAAAAGGATTCAACTTCTTATTTTTCAAAAGGAAAACGATAACCAAATGCACTTTATTTTACATAAATCTGACCGTGATATATATAGGAAGGTAGATAAAATTTATGATATATATTGGAAGGTAGATAGAATTCCTGTAATCCTGATTAGATCCTAATAATCTCACAAATACGTAAATTACTTAAATTATTTAAAATCCTCCTACACATATAAGCTATACTTTAAACAAATAAAATTTGTTTACAGGTTAAGTTATTACTTAATTCATTAAGATCATTACAATGGAAACCATAATGGGTCTCATGAATCCGAATCTAACGGTGAAATTTATATTTAAATTTGAAATAAATCCAAACAAAACACCATAATAATACAAATCAAATAGTGATACTATTTACCCAAAATGAAAAGAAAATCAATTCTAACGTTATAGTTAATTTTGACAAAACTGGAAAGCTTTTTGTGGAGCTTTAATATTGAAACTTGGGCAGTATTTAACTTTCCATATAAAAAAAGATTTAATCCAAAAGATTCAACTTCTTATTTTTCAAAAGGAAAACGATAGCTAAATGCACTTTATTGTACATATATCTGACCGTGATATATATAGGAGGGTAGATAAAATTCACGATATATATTGGAAGGTAGATAAATTCCTGTAATCCTCGTTAGATCCTTATAATCTCACAAATAAGTAAATTACTTGAATTAATTAAAATCTTCCTGCCCATATAAGTTATGCTTTAACCAAAGAAAATTTGTTTACAGGTTAAGTTATTACTTAAGTTATGCTTTAATTCATTAAGTTCATTACAATGTAAACCATAATGGGTCTCATGAATCCGAATATAACAGTAAAATTGATATTTAAATTTGAAATAAATCCAAACAAAACACCATAATAATACTAATCAAATAGTGATACTATTTACCCAAAATGAAAAGAAAATCAATGCTAACGTTATAGTTAATTTTGAAAAAACCAGAAAGCTTTTTGTGAAGCTTTAATATTAAAACTTGGGCAGTATTTAACTTTCAATATAAGAAAAGATTTAATCCAAAAGGATTCAACTTCTTATTTTTCAAAAGGAAAATGATAACTAAATGCACTTTATTGTACATAAATCTGACCGTGATATATATAGGAAGGTAGATAAAATTCACGATATATATTGGAAGGTAGATAAAATTCCTGTAATCTTGGTTAGATCCTTTCGATCTCACAAATAAGTAAATTACTTAAATTAATTAAAATCCTCCTACCTATATAAGCGATGCTTTAAATTTGGTTTCCATTGCAATGGAAACCATAATGGGTACATATTTAAATTTGAAATAAATCCAAACAAAACACCATAATAATACAAATCAAATAGTGATACTATTTACCGAAAATGAAAAGAAAATCAATGCTAACATTATAGTTAATTTTGTCAAGACCAGAAAGCTTTTTGTGGAGCTTTAATACTAAGACTTGGGCAGTATTTAACTTTCCCTATAAAAAAAGATTTAATCCAAAGGATTCAACATCTTATTTTTCAAAAGGAAAACGATAACTAAATGCACTTTATTGTACATAAATCTGACCGTGATATATATAGGAGGGTAGATAAATTTCACGATATATATTGGAAGGTAGATAAAATTCCTGTAATCCTAGTTAGATCCTTACGATCTCACAAATAAGTAAATTACTTAAATTAATTAAAATCCTCCTACCCATATAAGCAATGCTTTAAACAAATAAAATTTGTTTACAGGTTAAGTTATTACTTTTATAGCAATCCCGGGTTTTTACCCCTTATGTACAGGGATCCGTACTTGTTTCCGTGGATGTTAATTGTTGTTTATGTCTTGTTTCCATCCTTCAATACATGTTATTTGAGTTATAGGATGTGTTTGGTAGGTTGGTTTCAGGTTGGGAGTGATTGGGAGCAAATGGTTGCTGCCCAGAATTTTGGTTCTTCGCTCGAGCGAGACTTTTGTCGCTCGAGCGAGCTCTGTGTTTTAGATTCTTCGCTTGAGCCAGGATTCCTTCACTCGAGCGAAATTTGAGTTTTGTGCCTAGTGGCTCAAGCGAGAAGTCTTGCGCTCGAGCGTACGTCTGCGTCTCATTTTGACCTGAGAGCTGTGTTTCTTGGCTCGAGCGAGCTTTCCTTCACTCAAGCGAGTGAGGTGTATGTTTTGGGTTCCTTCGCTCGAGCGAGCATTCTTGCACTCGAGCGTGCTTCTTAGTTGTAGACCTGAAGCTTTAAATTGTTGGCTCGAGCGAGGCTTTCTATGCTCGAGTGAGTTTTCTTTGTGTCTGGTCGCTCGAGCGACCAATCCTTCGCTCGAGCGAGCCTGTGTTGTATCAGCAGGTAGTAGCGGGTAAACACTTCACTTTTTCACCTCTTTTGTTTTGGAAACCCTAGATCCAAGCTTCCTCTCTCTCTACAAACCTTCTCTTTAGGTTTTCGTCTCCCTCTAATGTGAATCTACCCTAAGTCCTTTGTTAAAAAGGTAGAGGGTGACTTGGGCTTCGTTTTAATCTGAAAGTTTGGCGATTTGGAGCATTTTGGTTTTTGGTCTTCATCTCCATTTGAGCTCTAACTTCGAGGTAGGGATATCTTACTCCTTCTTATGAGCTTTGTCTTTAAATTTTGGCATTTTGATATGTTGGGGGTTGTTGTGTAATTTTTAGAAAATTTGGGGTCTTTATGTAATTTTCATAAAAGAGGGGTTTTGGACTAATTGAACCCATGTGTATTTGTAACATTGAAAATGGAAGTTATGTTATGAAATTGATAGAAATGGGACCTTAGGGTCGGTATTGAGAATTATGGGAAAATGCCCTAATCAGTTTGAATAAATTGATTTGTAAAATTAATTTTGATAAATGCGGAATTGAATGAAGAACAATGGAATTGGGAAGATATGGGATTAAAGGGTGTAGTTGAATAAATCTATCGCTCACCTAGTTGAAATGTTGATTATATATATATTTGGTGCACTTATTTCCCGTTTAGAAATAACTGCTTTGGGTTATCGGTGGAGGATAGTCTTGATTGTTGTAGACACTGCATGATGATTAGGCAAACTAAAACTAATCAATTGAGTGTGCTATTAGATATAGCTGTTGGTATAATACATCAAACTATGTATTGAATGATTGACTATGTATATGATAATTATTTATATACATTGTATTGTATGGGAGAAGAAAGGGGCTGAACTCCACGGTTTATTGGAAGAAAGGGGCTGGACCTCTAAACTGGAAATTGGTTGACATTGATACAGAACTGAAATATGTATCATTCGTGAAGTATGGAAGTGTTTTTGTTTCATTAATACTACACTACAATGTGTATATTATTTGAGACGTATGGAAATGTTTTGTTTCATTAATACAGCACTACAATGTGTATTATTTGAGATGTATGGAAGTGAATTTATATGTTATTGATACAGCACCAAAATGTGTATCCATCATGAATTTCGAAAATGTTTTAGTGATGAATTATAATTTCATGAAATGATTTGGCTAGGGTACTGAGCCTTGTTTTCAAACTCAAAGTTGAATAAGAAATGGAACTGTAATGTGATAAATGGATGTATAAGTGTTGACCATCTATCAACTGCTAATCTTTTAGTCATTGTTTATAGCTAGTTTAGTGTATTTCTACTGGGCTGTGGCTCACCCTATACGGGACACCATTTTCAGGTACAGGTAGCATGTCACCTCCAAGGACATAGCTTGGGAGGCTAGAGGCAGACAGACTGTTTGGTCATTTTGTTTTCCTTTGATGTATTACATGTAAATTCAAGCCAAGGGCTTAATATGTATATGAGTTAGTACTCATTTCTTGTAACCAAGTGTTGGCTTGGAAAGTTGTAAGCCCACAGGGCGTTTACTTTTGTTCTCAACATGTAATACTTTTGTAAGAACTACACTGATAAATAGAAAGATGTTTATTTCTCTTATTGTTGCATGTCAAGAATGATGGGTTTATGTATTTTTTTGAGGGCGTGACAACTTTAGTCATGCTTTAATTCATTAAGATCATTACAATAGAAACCAAAATGGGTATCATGAATTCGAATATAATGGTGAAACTCATATTTAAATTTGAAAAAAAATCCGAACAAAACACCATAATAATACTAGTCAAATAGTGATACTATTTACCCAAAATGAAAAGAAAATCAATGTTAACGTTATAGTTAATTTTGACAAAACCAGAAAGCTTTTTGTGAAGCTTTAATATTAAAACTTGGGCAGTATTTAACTTTCCATATAAAAAAATATTTAATACAAAAGGATTCAACTTCTTACTTTTCAAAAGGAAAACGATAACTAAATGCACTTTATTGTACATAAATCTGACCGTGATATATATACGAAGGTAGATAAAATTCACGATATATATTGGAAGGTAGATAAAATTCCTGTAATCTTGGTTAGATCCTTATGATCTAAACAATAAGTAAATTACTTAAATTAATTAAAATCCTTCTACCCATATAAGCGATACTTTAAACAAATAAAGTTTGTTTACAGGTTAACTTATTACTTAAGTTATTACTTAATTCATTAACATCATTACAATGGAAACCATAATGGGTCTCGTAAATTTGAATATAACGGTGAAATTCATATTTAAATTTGAAATAAATCCAAACAAAACACCATAATAATACTAATCAAATAGTGATATTATTTACCCAAAATGAAAAGCAAATCAATGCTAAAGTTATAGTTAATTTTGACAGAACTAGAAAGCTTTTTGTGGAGCTTAAATATTAAAACTTGGGCAGTATTTAACTTTCCATTTAAAAAAAGATTTAATCCAAAAGGATTCAACTTCTTATTTTTCAAAAGGAAAACGATAACTAAATGCACTTTATTGTGCATAAATCTGACTGTGATATATATATAGGATGTGAAGACCTGGTCTCTTTCTTCTATTTCTTTCTCATTTCTTTGCTCTATCTTCCTTTTGCTTCCATTGGAAAAGAAACGTTTGGAAATAACTCCCTAAATAAAGTTCTTATTCTTGTGTTGTTCGGTGTCGAGTTTCACTTGTTCGGAGAAGTGCAAGGATAGGTCTGGAGGGCTCGGGAGCGAAGAGGAATTTTGTCTGGGCTGTTGGGCCAGGGCTGCACGTGTGAGGCCCAGGGCCGCACGTGCGGGGTTAGGCCGCATGTGCAGGAAGAGGGGATTTTGGTGGATTGCATACTACTTAAAAAGCATAAGCGGAGAATGGTGTTAGAGAGCCACCTCACGTGCGGGGGTGAGAGTCGCACGTGCGGGAAGGGGCGCTCCGCACGTGCGGGGATGGGCGCCGCACGTGTTGCACTCTAGCAGTCCAAAACTCTATTTTTTCTTCTCTTTTGGTCCGAATGTGTATCTCATTTTTGACACTACTCTCTCACTCTAAACCCTATTTTTCTCTCCCTTCTCTCTAAAAATCATTATCAAACACCAAAACTCTTTGATTCTTGCAATCTTTGGGCCAAGATCCTCATTATCTTCCTCTAAATCTTGAAGATCAAGAATGGGAGCTCTTCTTGGTGTGGTGAGGGTTGAAGGATCATCTATCTAAACTAGGGCTTTTCTTCTCCATCTTCTCAAAGACCTTGAGGTAGGGAATTCTTGACTCATATATACATGTTTTGCTTCATAAATGTTAATTTTAAAGCTTCTATGAGGTTGTTGTGTTAGTTTTAATCTTGCACTAAATGAAGAGAGAGAACGGGAGTTTTGAAAGAGGGGTTTTAAATCTCAACTTCCTTTTTATCCATGAGAATGGTCTTTGTGCTAAATGTAAGAAAATTATGGTTTTGATTGGGTTTCACCATGAAATGGGAGGATTGTTGGGTTTTTGGTGAAAACCCTAGAAATTGGGGGTTTATGAAAACATGAGAAAACCTATGAAATTCTTCTTTTCTTGTGTTTAAATAAGTAAATGAGTGTGAATTTCACAAGGTGATATAATGACATGATAATTTCTTGATATAAAAGAGTGGAGGACTTTTTTCCTTTTTTCTTTTTTTTTAAACTATTGTTGAATGTATGGAAATATTTAAGCGGAAGATGATAATTGATGTGCATTATGGATTGTGAGAATTAATGTTTGAAAAACATTACATGTAGTCTTGATGAGACTATATTGCTAAGAATTGTGAAAGGGGAATTGTGGCTAAGTGTAGATAACATATGGTTATCTTGGGGAAGAGCATGGAAAAGAGGTAATGGAAGATGTGATTGTTGACATTATTGTAGAGACCTTGAAAATAAGGAAATGTTAGAAGATATGGGAAATCATTGCATTGCATATTCATTCAATTATTATTTTTGCATGGTAAATTTTGATTAAAGGTATTTATGTCATGAAAGAAAATAATGTTGTGATAAGAACTATGGAAATGTGTATGGGGTAAATACGGTGGTAAGTCCGGTTAGGGGGTGTAGATGAATTTGATAAGTTGGCCTGAGTGTCCATGGTGAAAGACCAGAAAACTGCGCGGATAGATGTCTAGCCTTCTGGTTAATACTGGTAAAAATGACAGTTTGGTAGTACTTGTAGAGTCTACTTGCAGACACTAGCCTAGGGATTACCAGTGTCGTATTTACCGCCCATATTGATTAAAATTGGAAGTTTTTGAAATGTGTTGAGATTGCTAACTTTTATTGAAATGGAAATTTTAAGAAGAGCATGAAATGAAATTTTCTTTAAGAAAGCATGGCACAGCATGAACATTAGCATTTTTATTGAGAATTGCATAACTGTATATACTTTGTTAGAATTCTCCACTTGGCTTTATGCTTACCCCTATGGGACTTTGGTGTAGGTAAAGACATGGTGATCCCGCTAAGTTGAGGGCGCAGATAATTGTAAAGAGTGCATAGCTCTTATTTTTGTTGCGATCTTTTTGTAAGTCAAGGGCTAATGTGTTTGGGTCTGAGAGACCATTTTGTGTGATCAGGCTATTGCCTTAGAAGATGTAAGCCCTTAAGGGCATTTTATTGTTTTGAGAATTGATGCTTCACATGCTATAGATTCATGTATCCTTTTATGTTGTGAATGTATACCGCATGTGAAACTTTTGTATTAAACCCATTTATTATATATATGAAAATGGAAGGATTATTGTCATTGTGTAGTGAATGTTTATTAATTTGGGGAGTTCATGTTGAATCATGTTCGGGGCGTTACAACTTGGTATTAGAGCTACCGAGTTTGAATGCTTGGGGCTCGCAGGAAGTGGTTGTTATACCATAATGGGTTTGTTTCGCATGATTAGGAAATGTTTTGTTTCATTGTGATTATGTAATAGCATGCTTACATGACTATGTGGGTATGGGATTAGACTTTTGGGATGTTATTTGCGCCTATTAGATTCCTTGAGGTCTTATTAGAAGGGTACTTGATCAATACTCATTCTACTAAAAATTCTTGGTTTCTCATGGGACGAATCTCATCACTAAAGGATAATTCGATGTGTTTATGTAACTACGTGCTTATGTGGGGTGAATTAAATTGTTTATGTGTTAAGATGTATATAATTGCTATAGTTTGACGTGTAAGGCAAGTTGCGAGCACATTTAGAATTATGTGCTAAATTTTCTATCTTGTTCCGTAATTAGGATGTTAGGAAGGGTTCAAAGTCGTGGTGGTAGAGGCGGAAGACGTGGTAGGGGCTGTCGGGCAATGGGGGCTTTAGCCCGGGAATTGGCGAGGGCATTGAGGGAGTCCATAAACATACTTAGGACGGAGACCCAAGCTTGGGAGAATGTTGCAGAGACAAGGGCGAGCTTCCTCACGAGGGAGTTCTTGTGGGCCAAGCCAGATGAGTTTCATGGCAGCCCCGAACCAAAGAAAGCGGACAAATGGATAGAACAAACCGTGAAGACTTTTGACATGCTTCATTAAGAAGATAGCGAATTGAGGGTGACTCTTGCGAGTTACTACCTCAAAGGGGACATGGGCCAATGGTAAAAATATGCCAAAGGCCGAATAGAGCCGACTTGGGAGGCGTTTGTGGTGGCTTTCCAAGACAAGTATCTACGTCCTACGGCTAGGGAGAGGCTGAGGCAGGAGTTTAAGGACCTTAAGCAACTAAATATGTCTGTGGCCGAGTTTGAAGCGGTCTTTTCTAGTTTGTCCCGATTTGCACAGGAATTGGTAGCGACGGAAGAGCGTCGTTGCATCGAGTTCGAGCAGAGATTGAGAACTAAGATTCTATTCAAGGTTGCCGGGAACATGATCCAAAATTATGATCGCCTTGTGGAGGTAGCCGCACATATGGAGATTATTGTGGAGGCCGAGGAGGAGAGACTTCGAAATTCGAGGTCTAGGGGCCAAGGGTCACAGGGGGACTTTAGGCCCAACAACAAGAGTAAGAGTACCTTTTCATCCCAGTGTCAGTCGCAACAATCTAGATCAACTTTTCCCTTGCCTAGTGCGAGCCCGGGAAAGAGTGCACCGAGTGGGTTTTCTTGCTTCAAATGTGGCCAACCGGGTCACAAGGCCTTTGCGTGTCCACAGAAGGGAGGAGGACAGCAGGTGTTGCCACCACCACCACCTAACCGATCTCAGAGTCAGACTCAGAGTAGGGGTTAGGGACTTGCTATCAGTGCGGTCAATCAGTGCACATGAAGAGAGCTTGCCCTCAGTTGGGAGGGACGTCTGGCGCTTCAGGGTCTAGGCAGACACAGAGCCATCAACAGGCTCACTCAGCTCAGACTTCACAAGTCCATCAAGGAGCTACTTCGGCTAAGTTTATACAGCCGACCTATGCTCCGAGGGACGAGCAGGTTGATCAAAGGCCGCAAGGGCGCGTGTATGCAATTATAGCACCAGAGCAGTTGCCAGGATCCTCGGTAGTGAGAGGTATTTTCATTGTGTGTAATTCTTTGGCCAATGTGTTGATAGATACAGGTGCGTCTCATTCATTCATATCTGCTGCATTCGCATCTGCATTGGGGTTAGAGGTGACTCAGTTAGCATCTCCACTCAGAGTAGAGTCTCCAGTTAGGGGTACAGTTAACCTGGATCGGGGTTGTCATGGTTGTGAGATAGAGGTTGCTGGGCGTAGACTCCCGTTTTCTTTTGCGTTGTTTGACATGTTGAGTTTTGACGTCATCCTAGGCATGGATTGATTCTCTTCGTATAGGGCAGTGATTGATTGTTTTCGGCGAAGGGTCACAGTGTGCACATCGAGTGGTGATTGTTTTTACTTTCAGGGAAACCGGGTTGATAGGGTCTTGTCGCCAGTATTTGATCCTCGTAGTAAGAATGAGCTTAGTGGTCTTCTTGCTACTCTTCTGGATAATGAGAGTGGCAGAAATCGAGTTGAGTTGCCAAGGGTAGTTTGTGAATACCCAAACGTGTTTTCCAAGGACCTTACTAGTTTGCTACCCCACCGAGAGATTGAGTTCACCATCGACTTAGTGTCTGGAACGGCACCAATTTCTATGCCGCCGTATAGGTTTGCACCTGCGGAGTTATATGAGTTAAAGATTCAACTCCAAGAGCTTCTAGACAAGGGCTTCATTCGCCCTAGTACGTCACCTTGGGGAGCGTCAGCCCTCTTTGCAAAGAAGAATGATAGGTCGTTGCGATTGTGTATCGACTACCATAAATTGAATCGAGTTACCGTTAAGAACAAATACCCTTTACCCAGAATAGATGACTTGTTTGATCAACTTAGAGGGTCTTGTTGCTTTTCAAAAATAGATTTGAGGTTGAGGTACCATCAGTTGAGAGTCTGGGAGGAGGACATCCAAAAAACGGCCTTTCATACGCGATATGGCCACTATGAGTTCCTTGTGATGCCGTTTAGATTGACTAATGCACCGGCTTCTTTCATGGACTTCATGAACCAAATCTTTAGGGAGTATTTGGACCATTTTGTAGTCGTCTTTATAGACGACATCCTTATCTATTCAACTTCCGAGGAGGAACACGAGCCTCACTTGAGGATAGTGCTCAATTTGCTTAGAAAACACCAGTTGTATGCTAAATTTGAGAAGTGTGAGTTTTGGCTCACCGAGGTGAAGTTTTTGGGCCATGTAGTGTCAAGTGAAGGGGTGATTATAGATTCTTCAAAGATAGATTCGGTACAAGATTGGGAGCAACCTAAGAATGTCTTTGAGATCCAGAGTTTCAAGGGGTTGGCAAGGTACTATCACTGTTTTGTGAGGGACTTCTCTAGACTAGCCGCACCTTTGACTAGGTTGACTAGTAAGGGAGTTAAGTTTGTGTGGAGTGAGGCTTGTGAAAAGTCTTTCCAAGAACTCAAAACTAGATTGACTACGGCACCGGTGTTGATCATTCCGGAGAGAGGCTTGCGTTACACCGTTTATTGTGATGCGTCTCAGGATAGGCTTGGTTATGTTTTGATGCAAGAGGGAAAGGTCGTAACCTATGGTTCACGGCAATTGAAAACCCATGAGAAGAACTACCCTACCCACGACTTAGAGTTAGCCGCAGTGGTGTTTGCCTTGAAAATTTGGCGACATTACTTGTATGGTGAGAAGTTTGAGGTTTTCTCTGACCATAAGAGCTTGAAGTATTTGTTTTCCCAGAAAGACTTGAACTTACACCAACGGAGGTGAATGGAGTTTTTAGAGGACTACGATTTTGAGTAACACTATCACCCGGGAAAGGCCAATGTAGTGCCTGACGCCTTAAGTCGAAAGACTGTGAGTAGTTTGGCGAGTGTAGCCATTCGAGAGTGGGCTATTGTAGCTTGACTTTTCCGTGCCCCCTTTCAGAAAGCTCGAATTGGTCCTACAGTTCGGACTCCTATCACGGTTTTGGATCTAATCTCACAAAGTACAATGTAAGATTGATAAATCACCAAAGAATCCAAATCCGGCAATTGGTTTCGAAAAATCAATTTTGAATCAAAAAGTGCCAAACATGGACTGCTTTGCCACATTTCAGAATCGCCACCTAAATGTTTTGTTTTTAGGAAATTTAGGAAACCCTGACTCGTGCCTAAGGCCACGTGTCCGTCATCACCAAAGTTGCCTCGGCTCGGGAACTTGGGTACGAGGGGGAAAGGTCATGAAATGAGCACCCCCGCCCGCCCGATCAAAGGATCGGCCTCTACTAAACGTGATATGTTTTTTTCGAAAACACATGTGTTCTTATTCTGGTTTATTAGCTAACTTACTATGTGATGCGCGCAGCATACAAGTATAGACTAAATCACTCGATTTGGAACAAAACATCTCACGTTTGCTTTTTGAAAATGGTTTGGAATTGCTACTCGCAAGTAGGCTAAAGCACAGATTTGCCACCAAACAAGGTGGGCTTAAAACATGATGATTTGCCACTTCAAGTGGGCTTAAAACTCACATTTTGATGAATTGTTCCAATTCAAGTAATGAAGCCTTCATCCATAGGCATTCATGCAATTATAGCAATTAAGCAAATAGCCTCATGGCAAACATGCTATCATGGCAGTCACTTACACACATGCAAGGATGCTAAAGCATAAACACTCACAGTGTACTCCGAGCAAAAAAAGAAGCTAGTTAGTAATCATGCATGATCCTAACTATGTTAAACAATGCCTAATGCAACACATGCAAAATGCAACTAAATAGGCTCGGCTATCTAAGATGGCATATGAATGTAACACTTGACAGCATGCCGTTAAACACGTATTCAAGTAGGTATTGAAATACAATGCAGTTTGAATGATGCGCCGAGCCCGGTGCATGCAAGACAAATCAATGCTAATTGAAACATGCCCTAAAACTAACCATCGAAAGCTGGTAAATAAAAGGGAGAAAGACGTGGGGTTGGAAGACATTCACACACACACGCACACTTATTACAACATTTGCCCTCTCGACGGAGGGTCTGAATAAATAAGCTAACTAGCAACGCTAAGCTAAGCTAATTATTACAAACCAATTAATTAACTAACTCTAGCTAACTAATTATTACAAACCAAATTGAAAATAGCTATTTTAAGCTAATTAGAATATTACAAAGATGAATTAAAATTAGCTAAGTTAACTAATTAATTACAGAAACTGACAAATTAACTAACTAAACAAAGCAGTTAAAATGGCCTCGAGGGGAGGGAGATATGCATGCTCAGTTTGCTTCGCCCAGAAATGCATTGCCGTGCCACAAGTTGTCTCTGTTTGCACTCACGGTGACCTCAGAACATCAAACGCACTTTCAAGTTGCATCTGCCCCAAAAACATGAGCATTCTGGACAAATTTGCTGCAAATGGCCGGCCGGCCACTTTAACTGGTCGGCAGGCTACCTCAACTGGCCGACCGGCCACTTTAACTGGTTGGCAGGCTAGTGCAAGTGGTCAGTTGGCCACTTCCCTTTCCAAAACCTCAACTTTGCTGCAACAGAGATCAACAAAGGCACAACAATGCATTTACAAGGAAATGTGTGTGCAACTACTCTCTTTATCATTTCTCAAGCTCAAAGGAGCATAGTACTCGGCTCTCAAACCACCAATCACGTATCTCAATGCATGATGATGGCCAAAGAGCCAAGCTCGCACAATATTAGTGAATGCACAAACAACACATAAGAGCCTCCGCCTCTATCATGCATGATCAAGAGGGTTGGCGACCAAGAAACGCAACACGTTTCATCACTTTAAGTATGAAATGTGCCACATTCCTTGTGTTTGGATTAACGTCCGATCCAAACACAATGCAATGCGAACAAGATGCTTATCTTCCAATGCTAAAGTGGCATGCACAAGATTCTATCCTGTAAACAATGCATGCATGGCATGTTTAGAAGGTAAGGCATCAAAGCTAGTGAAATGTATTACACATGAGGCATGCAATATCAATTTCAAATAGTCAAACCACATATGGACAAACCTAAGATGCTCCAAAACAGTGGCCAATACACACCAAAACTTAGGCACAAAAGACAAGAAACGCATGCTCACTCATTTGCTTACAAGCAAGGCATAAAGCTCAACTTCTCAAAGGCATTGAAAGAGCGATACATATGAGTGTATGATAGTGAAACATGCTCTGAAATCATATATCAAATGCCATATCATGAAAACAACACAAGTATAGCATGTTAGGGTCCTTAGGCATTGAAACTAGTAAAGGACACAACACAAGGACCATGCAATACAATGCTCAATGGACCAAACCAACCCTAAACAGACCTCATTCATTCCAAAACCATGGCCGAAATGCTCTGAAATGATAGCATGAAAGGCAAGGAAAAGATGTTCATGCATTGGCTCATCAACAAAGGCATGAGGCACAACTCTTAAACACAATCAAATGGTGATATTCATAAGAGTATGGCAAGGCTATATGCTCTGAAATTACATGTTAGATGATGCCATATCATACAAATATCACAAGTAAGGCATGGTAGAAGGCCCAAAGCATAAGGCTAGTAAAGGGCACTATACAAGATGCATGCAATACATGGCACAAATGACCAAACCAACCCCGGATAGAGGTTAAACATGCCAAAACAGAGGCCTAAACATGCTGAAATTGTGGCCCAAAAGCTTAGACAAGCATGCATACGTATCGGCTTATAAACGAGGCATAAGGCATAACTCACAAAAGCTATGAAAGAGTGGAATATGTGAGACTGTGACTACACCATATACACTGAAATCATATGAGAAATGAGGCCAAGGCATGCAATCATCACATACACAACATGTTAGGGACTTTGAAACTCAAAGCTAGTCAAAGCCACTTACACTACAACCCTACAAGGCAAGTCTCACATGGCCAAGACCACTCAAAACAGAGCTAAGACATGTTAAAATAAGTAGGATTACACTACAAGTATAAGATAAAAGCAACCAATGACCAAACCAACCAAAAACAGAGTTAAGGCATGTCCAAAAAGTCACAAAAACAAGCTTGAACTCAACTCAAGAGAAGGAGAAATGTATGCTCATTTGGTAGGCCGACGAGACATGCAAGCAAGACAAGAGGAGGGGGGGACCACCCCTTCCTATTTGGGACCTCAAAAAAAGTTTTTCACCACTAAAATTCCCCTGGAATTCAGTGGTTAAAAGGCCAAAACAAGATGATTTCAAAGGCTTTAAAAGAAGGCAAGAAGCTTAGCAAATAAGCCACCAAAGAGGATGCAACACCCTTAACTCCAAAAACACTTTAAACTACCATTTTTAAGCCTTAAAAACAAAGGTTTTTGTAGTTGAAAGCTAGGCCTAAAATAGCATGCAAAGATGGCTAAGTTAAGCAACTAAAACAAAGCTTTAAAAGGATTAGAGCCTTACCCTTGAAGATCAATAGCAAGACAGCAACTTCAGCAACAATTTTGGACCAAAACCAATGCAAAGACCTCAAAACAAGCTCCAAGGGACCTCAGCTCCAAAATGAAGGTGTTTAACTAGGTGTCTTAGTGCAAAAGTGTGAAGAAAACTCACTTTTAGACTCAATATAGCACAAATATAGAGAGAGAGGGGGAGAATTCTAGAGAGAGAGGGATATGTTAGCCCTAAAATTTTCTGAACCAAAACCAAGGGAGAGGAAACTCCCCTTATATAGAGCAATGTAAGCACAAGCTTGCCCAAATGAGTCCAATGAGCCATAGCTGGCTCAAAAGATCTGAAAATATCTAAAAAGGAGAAAAAGTGGCTGCCGGCCAGTTAAGTGGCCTGCCGGCCACTTTACTAGCCGGCTGGCCACTTAAAGTGGCCTACAAGGGAGAAAAGTGGCCGGCAAGTGCCACAAGTGACCGGCAAGGCCCTCTCCTTCCCTAGGCAAGAGGCAACAAGGTTGGGCCCAAAAACCAAGGCCAAAACACAAAGGGTTAAGAGGCTCAAAGATAAGGCACCCAGCCAAGACCTTCGGGTGCTCAAAACAAGCACAAACATGTGCAATCATCGCGTGCACAAACGATGACGTCTGAGTCTTAAGATCGGTCAAAAATGGGATATCTACAGCTATGTTGGGTGAATTCGACGAGTTCTAACTGCAATTGGGTGAGTCTAAAGAATGGGCAACATTATTTACTTTGAGCGCTCAACCTATCTTGATTAGCAAAGTTGTAAAGGCACAACAAGGGGACCATGAAGTGGAGTTAATTCGTGATAGAATCTCAAATGGAAAGGAAGAGAAGGGTTTGAACATTCACTCAGATCAAAGTGTACATTACCTAGGTCATTTGTTTGTGCCTGAATCTTGTAGGGAGGAAGTGCTTCGGGAGTTCCATCACTCACGCCTTGCGGTACATCCGAGAGGCACCAAAATGTATCAAGACCTTAGCTGTTAGTTTTGGTGGAGGGGTATGAAGCGGGATGTCGCATCCTTTGTGTCTAAATGCCTTACTTGTCAGCAAGTGAAGGCCGAGCACCAGAGACCAGCGGGTTTGTTACAACCCTTACCTATAGCCGAGTGGAAGCGGGAGCACGTTACCATGGATTTCGTAGTTTGGCTTCCTAGAATGCAGCGGGGCAATGATGCCATTTGGGTAATTATTGATAGGTTAACTAAGTCCACACATTTCATTCCAATGCGTACTAGCGACTCAGTTGAGCACTTGGCAGAGTTGTATGTTAGAGAGATAGTTTGACTTCATGGGGTTCCGGTAACCATTGTGTCAGATAGGGATCCTCGTTTTACCGCCCAGTTGTGGCAAAGCCTTCAAGAGGCATTGGGAACCAAGTTAACCCTTAGCACCGCTTACCACTCTCAAACAAATGGGCAGTCAGAACGCACCATTCAAATTTTGGAGGACACGCTTAGAGCTTGTGTCTTAGATTTCAAGGGATCTTGGGAGAGGCATTTATCGTTGATTGAATTCGCCTACAACAATAGTTATCAGGCTAGCATTGAGATGGCACCGTTTGAGGCCTTGTACGGCCGACTGTAGACACCCCATTTTTGGCCGACCTTAAGACTCAGACGTCACCGATTGAGCGCTTGGTGATGTTGCATATTGTGCTCGTTCGGAGGTTTCAGAGTCTCGGCTGCGAGCCTTGCCTCCGGACTTCCGGACTCTTTCATGCTTTGCCTCGGTTTGCGAACCAGGCTCTGTTTTCTCTATTTTCTCTTCCCAAAGGGAGGGAGAGGTCTCGTAGATCATCTCTCAGTGGCCGTAGGCTACGTTTCATGGTCGTAGGCCATTTTGCCCGTTTGGAGTCCGGTTTCCGATTTTTCGGAGCCGCTGGCCGTGTGCCTCGGTTCGGGACCGCTTAACCACCTCCGTTTGCTCCGATTTTTGGCATGCATCTTATTTGCTCCCTTTCGAGGGACACTGGCTCGAAAAACCAACTTCGTGGTCGAACACCACTTCCGGTGCCTAACAGTCAGTTTTCGGGGCCGCAGGCTGCGCGTTTCGGCCCCCGAACCTCCATTTTGTATCGGTTTGGGTTCATTTTTGGCAGGGACCTCTGTTTCATTGTTAGGAAGGTCGTAGAAGGGTGGGAGGCCAGTAATTGTTCTGACAACAAGTTTTATTCCTCCATCGCCTTCCGTCGCCCGTTTTTCTCACTTGAAAGCCAATGTTGACCACCCTAAGGCCACTTTTTCTTGCCCCAAACCACATATTTGTGTTGTACACACCTGGGAGGCCACCAATATCACATGGCCAGCCAATAATTCTATGTGACCCTTTTGAACCCCTCCTAAAAGTGGCCTTTTCTCTCTCTTGGTTCACTTTCTCCAGTTTTTGACTACATAGTTGTGTTGTGCACACATGGGAGGCCACCAATCTGGGGTGGCCGGTCACCAATCTTGATTGACCCTTTTGACCCTTGGCCGGCCGGCCATGGGGAGAGCTGGTCGGCCACCTGCAACTTCAGTAACCGGCCGGCCATGATCCCTTCTTCTGGTACATTACAGATATACATTCTGTTTCCCCCCAGATTTTGTATCCGGGGGGCTGCACTTTTGGGGGGAAACTTGAATTCTTTCCCCCCCATTTTTCCCCCCTTTTCTCCCCCTCTTTTGCCTATATAATAGCAGCTCCAGCTCCCATATGAGGGTTAGAAAATTTGCTTTGAAGCCTCTTGCATTCAATCTCTCTCTCTCTATATTCCAACCATCAAAACCCCTCAAGTCCTACACCATTTCTACACCATCTCCAAGCCAACCAATCCACACTCCATTCCAGCAGCTTCAAGGCCATTTCCAGAGGTCAAGGGCTCCCAAACTTGGTCCAAGAGTTGTTGAAGCATTGGTCTTCAAGGGTAAGTCTTCTATCCCTCTCTTTAGCCCTATTTTTCCTCAATATATTAGCTCCTCTTGGTTGCATATTTGGGCTCCGACCGTAACTGAGAATAGCATTATTTTGAGTTCCTTTTCATGTTTGTTTAAGGGCCTCTCCCTTTTTGAGGCTTCCTTTTTACACTTGCTTCTTTACCTCTCTTGTATGCCTCTTTCTTGCATAGTATTTTTGGCCTATTTATAAAATGTTTTGAGCGTGGTCATAAACTGTAAAGTGGCTTATTTTGAGCCCTTCTTCAACATTTTTGAAGGGCTCTTCACTGTTTGAGCCTTCCTTTTTTCACTTGCCTCTTTGTCCCTCTTTTGGCCGTATTTTTGCATGTTTTGTTAGCCCCTTGTTCTTGTATTTTTAGGCTCTGGTCCAAACTGTAAATAGCCTTATTTTGACCACCCCCTTCATGTTTGATCAAGGGTATTTTTCTTTTTGAGGCTCCCTTTTTACACTTTGTGTTTAAACCTTCTTTTAGGCCTATTTCTTGCATAGTATTTTAAGCTTACTTGTGCACTGTTTTTGGCTCGGCCATAAACTGTAAAATACCTTATTTTGAGCCCCTTTTCAACTTTGTTGAAGGGATCTTCATTATTTGGGGCCAGCAGCTGCTACTTGCTTCATTACCTCTCTTACGGGGCCATTTTTGCATGCTAGCTTAGCCCTATTTGTGTTCACTTTTTGGCCTTGCTTAAAACTGTAAATATTCTTGTTTTGGGGCTGTCTTGATTCTGTCTTCACACTCCATGTTCAAATAATGCATTCTTTGCATAGCCATAGGTTATTCCATGCGCCTAGTTTCGAGTTTCGGGTCTCATTTCATGCATCAGGTGCCATGTTTCCATGTTTCGGGGCTGTTTTGCATCATATTTTGGTACTGAAATTTGCATGTTTGCATATCATGTTTCATACCTTGCCATGCTTTGGTAGAGTGGTATTTTATGCCTTAGGTTCGGTCCTCGGTTTGCGTGCTTGTGTGCACGCATTTCGGTCATCTCATTTTCATCTCATGGCTACCGATGTGAGTGTGGCTGAGGTCCACTCATGTTGGTGTAAGTCCCTTGTGCATTGTGTATGCCATTTCATTTCATAGCATTGTGTATGCTAGGTTGTATGTTAGCGCATTGTGTATGCCATGTTACCTCGTGCATCGTGTATGTCATTTCATAGCATTGTGCATGTTAGGTTGTATCTTAGTTGCATTCATGCATGTCATGCATACTGCATTGTGCTTGGGATAGGAGTTAGCCCGAGCACGGGAAACGAGGTACGTTTCGTACTCCGAGTGATGGAACGTGTCTCAATTCCCAGTCACCGACACTCGGATTACCCATGATGGAGTTTAGGTTTTGTTGTGTTTATATGTGCATTCATTTCATATTGAGTCGTGCAATTTGACTCCTCGGCCATCATGCATCGATATGCGTGATTGGTGGCACGAGGATCGAGGACTACACTCCCTGAAGGGTAGTCATGCATACATATGTGAAAATACTTTGCCATGCCCCTTTCTTGCTCTCTGTTACAGCAAATCAAGAGTCAGCAGCCTTCCGGAGCTTGGCACGCATCCTAAGAACAATTGCAAACAGAGGCTAATTGGGGCATCGCAATGGATTTCCGCGCAAGGCAACCCAAACATGCATCATTCATCATCTGAAGAAGAGTCAAGGCAGTCCCTGGCTTGCATGCCAGTTTATTGTTTTCTTACTTAAAATTGTTAATTAATTAGGGTTTTGTAATTATTTGGGACTGTATATTATTTATTCGGACCCTCTGCGCGAGGGCACAACTGTAATAAGTGTGGTGTGTGTGATGTATGTTTTCCAACCCCACGTCTTTCTCCCTTTTATTTACCCGCTTATGATGGTTAGATTAGGGCATGTTTCAATTAGCATACAGTATGATAGCATGTTTGCATTCATTCATCTGTTTTGCATGCACCGGGCTCGGTGCATCATACTAACTGTATTGTATTTTCAATTCCAAGTTGAATACATGTTAGCTGTAGCATTTCATATGCCATGTTTAGAATAGCCGAGCCTGCTATAGTTGCATTTTTGCATGTGTTGCATTAGGCATTTCTGTATAATTAGGATCATGCATGGATTTCTAATTAGCTTCTGTTTTGGCTTGGAGTACTCGGTAAGTTTTATGCTTTAGCATCCTTGCATGCGTGTGAGTGCCTGCCATGATAGCATGCTTACCATGAGGCTAATTGCTTATGTGATATATCTACCTGAATGCCTGTGGGTGAAGGTTGGGTTATTTGGATTGGAACAATTCATCAAATGTGTGTTTTAAGCCCACTAGATAATGGCAAAATCATGTTTTTCTAAGCCCACCCGAGGGTGGCAAATCCACATCTTAGCCTACTTGCGGGTAGCACCATCAAACCATTTTCAAAATAAACAAACATGAAATGTTTTGTTCCAATTCAGGCGACCCAGTCTATACTTGTATGCTGTGCGCATCACATAGTAAATCTAGGCTAATAACCCGAATAAGGACACGTAATGTTTTCAAAACTAGATATCATGGTTAGTAGAGGCCGATCTTTGATCGGGCGAGCGGGGGTGCTCACGAAGTGACCTTCCCCAATCGTACCCAAGTTCCCGAGCCGAGGCAACTTTGGTGATGACGAACACGTGGCCTTAGGCAAACGAGTCAGGGTTTCCTAAATTTCTCCAAAATAAAATATTTAGGTGGCGACTCTGTATCTGGCAAAGTAGTCCATGTTTGGCACTTCTTTCAAAATCTGTTTTCTCAAAACGATTTGCCGGATTTGGACTCTTTGGTTCAGATTTAGAACCGTTACAATTTGAGAGTCCGAACTGCAGTGAACCCCAAATGAACGGAACGGGGGACTCGTTCCTGCCGGGGCATTCGGGGACGTCTACAGTTTCTGGCAACTCCGCTGGGGAGTTAGAGAACTTGACTCGGACGCATGATATCTGTTTTTGACTACACTTATGTGTTTCTTTGCATTGCATGTGCATTAGTGCGCCTAGGACACCGTGTTTGCCATCTGCTATTCCTGAACGGTTTGCCGGAGGCTTGTCTTGTCAAGGCATGACCATAAGGCTGACCGGTTATGGGCTCTGCCAGTATTGGAACACAAACCTCGGTTTTACCGGGGCACCCTTTTTGACCATTCGACCTAATGCATATTCGGATCCATAGTGACCATCCCAAACTAGGACAGGTTGCTTACCCGTTTATAGGTTGTTTGAAACCGCTGCGTGCGTAGTGAAACCCTAGCTCCTGACAAAATAGGACAGGGAAACCCTACCCCAACATAGGGGTGTTTTGGCTCTCACTTGTCTGCTATGTGCTTTTAGAGTGCGTCTCTATAGGAATGCATGTATCAGTCTACTAGTTTGGGCATCAGGCCTGCGGGGACCAGTTTAGTAGTTTGGGCATCAGGCCTGCGGGCACCAGTTCAGCATTTTGGGATTCGGTTTACCAAAGGGTAACAGTTTACAGGCTGAATTTTGGGGCAGAGTTCAGTAGAGGGCACAGTCATCCTGTTATGCTCATATCTGTTTTGGTGAAATCAGGCTGAGATGCTGCATGTTTCCTCTTTTGCTAGGGTAGTCCTGGAACTATATTCCCCCGGGTACATTGGACTAGTGCTGATAGACTTTGTTAGGTCAGAGATTCAATTCAAGGGGAACCAGTGTTCTTTCGCTGAGGCAAGGCAAAGAAAGCCAGTCAGGGCTTACCGATTCATCTGATCCGTCAGTCGCTAGTCACCAGTCATATCACCTTTGTTCAAACTCAGCAGACCGTGATGGCACAGGGTGCGGAAGAATTTGTGGCCGTGACAGCAGCGTTAAATCAGGGAACTGCAATGCAGGATAAGACCAATGCTGAAACGCAAAGCCCATCTAGGGCATCTATTTCGTATCCAGCTTCGGGACCCCAGCCAAACTTTGACCCACTTCTACCAGCTGAAGACTTGCAGGGTCCAGATCCCCGAGAAAGGTCGACTCAAGCTCGAGTTTCCACAACCCTGGTGCAGCCTACTGAGAGGCTATGTTTCTCTGATGTTAATGAATTCAATCCGACTGCAGTGAAAATTGTGAACCTTGAGAAGCAATTCAAAAGGGCACAGGGCCTTAACTCCATTCACTACATTGAGGATTGGCCCACCGAGGTTGCCGTAAGGCTCCCAGTTGAGAGTACCAATGCTGGCGATAGCACTATTTCCAAACCTGCCAAGGTCAACACAGTCGCCATAGCCGACCCTTTTGCCAAGGCCAGCCTACAAATAGCCAGCCTACAAATAGCCAGCCCAGCCCGAGCTCAGGGTAGATTTTTCACCCCCTTCCATATGAGCCTAACCAGCGCATTCAAAGTTCTGATGGAAAGAGGGCATCTCAAACCCCTTAATCCTCAACCTTTGCCAAATCCCCTCCCTGCCAGACATAACCCTAGCAAATACCGTGTACATCATCAACAGCGTGGCCATGGCACCGATGGTTGCTACCACCTTCGTCATGAGATCCAGAATCTCATTGACAACCGGACAATAGTCCCACCTCAAAACCCCAAGGACCAAGTACCTCATCCACATCTCAACCTCAGCCATACACTGCCACCCACCTACAACCCCAGTATATACACCCCGACCCATATACTCAAACCCGAGATATTTATCCCAGAAAGCATGGGCTTAAGCACGATGGATGTACTTGAACCCCAATCATCTCAAACCCGTGAGCCCACTACTCCTGAGCTGAAGAGAATGATCGAAGATCTTCGGAGAATTGTGACAGATTTGGCCTCCGGGACATCGGCTCCGTCATCAACCACATCACATACCAGGGAGTTCATGTCAAAAGGCTCCCCAATTTCGGAATGGGCTGTATTTGAGGAATGCCAATCCCTTGGCAAAGTGAAAGCGAGTGGAAGGAACAAGATGGCGGCGGACATTGATCCCTACGAACATCTTCTGTTGGCTGTTGAGGCTTTGAAAGCCGAGGGACTGAACAAAGAGCAAGTGCTCGCAGTTGTTGCAAAAACTGTGGACGACATTTTCGCCACTCAAGTTGGGGGCCGTTTGAATCAAGGGGCAAGCCGGGAGAAGGGTCGTTGTATTAGAAACGTTCATTTCAGCTATAATCCTGCACTCAGAAGAGATCAGCAAACCAGGCCAGCATCTACTAATCCCTCTGCTGGTGCGCCCAGCAAAAATCCACAAACCTTGAAGTACCAACCCCGAGGTCGGAGGGTCTTCCATGCCCTCTATATGCCTTTGTCCAAAGCTCTCCAAATCCTTATTGGACAAGGACATCTCAAACCCTTGAGCCTCGGCCTCTCCCGAACCGTCTTCCGCCTACACATGATGCTACCCAGTACTGCGCGTACCATCAGCAAACCGGCCATACTACCGACAGTTGCTTTCGTCTGCGCCATGACGTACAAGATCTGTTTGACCATAGGGCCATCCCCACGCCAGTCCAGCAAAGTCTATCGGCACTCGATCAGTGAACCTGTGGGGGATAATGTGATGTGATCAAGGGATGAACCACCTGCGAGTGACACTCAGTTTACTCCAGATGTGGCGTGTGGCACGCGCTGTTTTGAGCATTTGTGAATACTTTTTTTTTTGTAGCTTCTGACTTGGGTGTTGAGTCAGTTCTGTGGTTTTGTTTTGAGTCTGTCTCTTTGTTTTGAGTCAGTCTTTTTGATTAAGGGTCTATCTTGCTGTATCGAGTCAGTCCTGTTGAATAGGAGTCAGGTGATTCCGGGGGGTGTTACCTCGGGCTTCACCATTTTGTTTTGTGTTTGTATTTTCGTTTTGTTTTGAGTCTATTTCTGCCTTGGAGCCAGTAATGCCAGCAGATTCGAATGAACAGCAGTGGTTTTTCATGCTTTTATGTTTGCTTCTGCCGTGTGCCAGTTGTACCAGAAATTCCAAATGAGATGGCAGTATCTGACTATAAGCAGTATCTGACTAGAAGCTGTGTCTTTTCTGTGCCTTGAATTCATTGCATCGACCTAAGTTTTCCAAAACTTTTTGAACACTGCGGTGAAAACGAAGAGGAAGGAATTCCTCGGGTTTTGCAAAATTTTGATCAATTGAGAGAAAGAGAGGCGCGCTAAGCCCCTTAATGAATGAAATCATGCTTGTTAGCATGAGTACTGAGAAGGACCCTGGCTTGATCCAGACTGGTTTCACACTATCTTCAGCGCGAGCGATTTGTCGCATTCTTAAAAATTTTCAAAAACAAAATGTTTTGCGCAGTCCTGCGAAGACTTGTGTGGAATCGCTCTTGAGATTGTGCAGCTTAGGATCGCTCTCAGCCTCGAGACTTGAGCCCTTGCTTTCAAACCTTGACCTTGGATTCAGAGTGTTCAACGGTCAACCACGATATAAGGCCTGTGTGGCCAGATTTGAAACAGCCCTCGAACAAGAGGCACCAAAGTCAGATCAAGAAGATCAGACCTCATCAGAAGAAGCTTACAAAGCTAGAACAGAAACACCCCTCGAACTAGGGGCGAAAATGTCCGATGTGCTCGAAGAGCCGAAGATGGATCCTTCTGCAAATCGATACAACAGCCACTCTCTTGGATACGGATGGCTGCAAAACTGTAAAACCATTTGGCATGAACTTGTTACACTTTTACCCTTTGAGAGGCTCGCTGGGCCGAAAATCCGGAAGGGCGACCCAGGCAAAAGTTAGAGCAAGAGAAAAGAACAAAAAAAAAAGGAAAAGAAAATAACAAAAGAAAAAAAGAGAAAAGAAAAAAAAATGAATGAAAAAAAAGGAAAAAAAAAGAAAAAAGAATGAAAAGATACAAAAATTGAAAAAAAAAAAAAAGAAGAACAAAGCTCGCAAGGTCGAAAACCCGCAACGGGCGCCTTGGCAAAAGTTAGAGCCTAAAAATGAGAGGTTAATACCCGAGTGTACCTTAACCCCGAACTACGTAAGGCTTGATTCCCATCTTTGGGATACGTAGGCAACTTCATCCTGAAGTCTAGCCGTAAAACACTTCAAATTGATTGTGCCCATGTAATGGTTTTGACCATCTTCGCCTTCTCTGTATCCGGGAGCTCGGTTGCAATCATCGCTCTGAGGACTGATTACAATACACTACGGTGCCATTCAGACAAGGGGCAACTTTCCGTTGCCATTCAATGCACCGCGGTGTCATTCAAACAAGGGGCAACTTTCCGTTGCCATTCAATACGCTGCGGTGCCGTTCAAACAAGGGGCAACTTTCCGTTGCCATGCAGCTCTCTTCGAGCAAGGGGGCAATTTTCCTCCAAATCCGAGGTTGTGCGTCTCAAGAGTAGGTTCCGTGCTTGTTAAGCATTGGCCGTTTGCAAAAATAGTTTTTGAGAATTTTTATTGAAGTTGACTAATTTTCTTGAAAATTGTTCCATCTTTTCCAAAAACTAGACCATTTCTTGGACCCAAAAAAGGAAAATTTTCGGTGCTCATAGCCTGACTTGCGTGATTTTAAATCAGAAAATTGAACAAGCATGTCAATCTAACTCTCATTTTGGTCAAAATTGTTTTAGTAGAAAGCCAAAAACAAAAATGGTCGAAATGATGAACTAGGGGCATAGTTGAGTCAGGTGTTCTGTCTTTTCCCCATTGTCAACATACTTGCCAGAAAGGGCACCATACTTGCCAAGAAGGGCACCATACTTGCCAAGAAGGGCACCATACCTGCCAGAAAAGGGCACCACTGAAGCTATCCGCAAAAGGGCAGAAAGCTCTCGCATCCTCCAAGTAACGAGGTGTCAAGCCAAGTGGGAAGCACGAACTGGAATGGATCAAGATATTCCACTCCCTCATCTGGACAGATCTGATCACGTCCAAACTCCCCAGTAGAGCATCGTCAACCGATGTCAGCTGCAGATTTGCTACACACCCAGTTGTAGCACAGCCCCTCTGTGGGAGAAACTCACTAGCTGCGTACAAAAGAAGAAGAATCTAGCGGAATGCTAGGGGCAAGAGCCCACAGCTTTCTGTTTATCCATCAACCGCCCAGGGGAAGGATTTAAAATGAGAGATTGAAGAATAGAGAGGTGTGCGCTGAGAGAAAAAGTGAGAAAAGGACTTTTTTAGAAAAACAGAGCTTGAGGGCCGAGTGATGTGAGAATCACAAATGAGAAAGGGTGGGAAATAATACCTGGAGAAACTGGCTCCTCGCGTACGGAGAGGTCTCTCGTCTTTGTAACATGTCTGTGTGTCATGTCTCTTGTTTTGTTTGTCTCGATTCTTGCTTTGAGTCATTTCGAGCGTGTCTCGATGTGTTTAGGTTGTTTTACCTTGTTTTTCCTTTGTTGAGTGGTGTTTAGGTTGTGTGCCTTTTATTTCCGTGTTGAGTTGTCTTGCTGTGTTCAGTCGTAGGCTCAATACCTGGTCGAAAACTCATCTCTCAATTTCAAAAATAAAATAGTTTTGTGCTCAAAGTGCTGTGCCATTCTTCACGTTTGTGCAAAACAAGATTCGTTCTTTCATAAAACTGCAGGGTTCAACCCAAGTCATGTCAGAACAGTAAAACCATGACCTATTTTGAAGCTATATGGGTTCCAGACTACAAAACAAAAGCAAAAGAGGAAAATATCGGGTATCTGAGTGTGTTTCAACTTCGGAAAACTCCATGATTGTGCTCCGGATGTACCTCTTCAGGCTTTGTTAGTGCTCCGAAGAATGAGTGTGCCTCTACTCCAAGCTTAAGCCCGCTTCAAGTTAGAATGGCAATTAAAGCAGCAACAGATGTTACCTCTCTCTCTGGTATGAACAGGGTGTGCCCTTTTTTTTTAGCTGAGTTTGTTGCAAACCCCTCCGAAAGGTAAATCAGAGGTCGCGTTTGAATTTGGTCTCGTTAAGGCTTGTATTCCCTTATTCGGCATTTTTTTTTAAATATGCGTTGTCGCGCACGTCCTATTTGCATCGTGATGCATTTTCCACTTGCATTGTTATGCACGCTCTCTTATTTGGAAACACTGGGATACGTCCTTATGTTTTCTCTTCCCATTCTGAAACACCAGGATACGTCCCTACGTTTCTCTCTCTTTCCGAAACACCGGGATATGTCCCTACGTTTCTCTCTCTTTCCGAAACACCGGGATACGTCCCTATGTTTCTCTCTCTATTCGAAACACCAGGATACGTCCCTATGTTTCTCTCTCTTTTCGAAAAACTGGGATACGTCCCTACGTTTCTCTCTCTTTCCGAAACACCGGGATACGTCCCTATGTTTCTCCCTCTTCGGTTAAAAGTACCATTCTGAAACACCGGGATACGTCCCTATGTTTCTCCCTCTTCGGTTAAAAGTGTTCGGAATACGTTCCAATGCTTACACCATTCTGAAACACCGGGATACGTCCCTATGTTTCTCCCTCTTCGGTTAAAAGTGTTCGAAATACGTTCCAATGCTTACACCATTCTGAAACACCGGGATACGTCCCTATGTTTCTCCCTCTTCGGTTAAAAGTGTTCGGAATACGTTCCAATGCTTACACCATTCTGAAACACCAGGATACGTCCCTATGTTTCTCCCTCTTCGGTTAAAAGTGTTCGGAATATGTTCCAATTATGTTTCTCCCCCTTCGATTAAAAGTGTTCGGAATACGTTCCAATGCTTACACCATTCTGAAACACCGGGATACGTCCCTATGTTTCTCCCCATCGGTTAAAAGTGTTCGGAATACGTTCCAATGCTTACACCATTCTGAAACACCAGGATACGTCCCTATGTTTCTCCCCCTTCGGTTAAAAGTGTTCGGAATATGTTCCAATGCTTACACCATTCTGAAACACCGGGATACGTCCCTATGTTTCCCCCTCTTCGGTTAAAAGTGTTGGGAATACGTTCCAATACTTACACCATTCTGAAACACCGGGATGCGTCCCTATGTTTCTCCCTCTTCGGTTAAAAGTGTTCGGAATACGTTCCAATGCTTACACCATTCTGAAACACCGGGATACGTCACTATGTTTCTCCCCCTTCGATTAAAAGTGTTCGGAATACGTTCTAATGCTTACACCATTCTGAAACACCGGGATTCGTCCCTATATTTCTCCCCCTTCGGTTAAAAGTGTTCGGAATACGTTCCAATGCTTACACCATTCTGAAACACCAGGATACGTCCCTATGTTTCTCCCCCTTCGGTTAAAAGTGTTCGGAATATGTTCCAATGCTTACACCATTCTGAAACACCGGGATACATCCCTATGTTTCCCCCTCTTCGGTTAAAAGTGTTCGGAATACGTTCCAATACTTACACCATTCTGAAGCACCGGGATACGTCCGTATGTTTCTCCCTCTTCGGTTAAAAGTGTTCGGAATACGTTCCAATACTTACACCATTCTGAAACACCGGGATACGTCCCTATGTTTCTCTCCCTTCGGTTAAAAGTGTTCGGAATACGTTCCAATGCTTACACCATTCTGAAACACCGGGATACGTCCCTATGTTTCTCCCTCTTCGGTTAAAAGTGTTCGGAATACGTTCCAATACTTGCACCATTCTGAAACACCGAGATACGTCCCTATGTTTCTCCCTCTTCGGTTAAAAGTGTTTGGAATACGTTCCAATGCTAACACCATTCTGAAACACCGGGATACGTCCTTATGTTTCTCCCTCTTTGGTTAAAAGTGTTCGGAATACGTTCCAATTGTAGACACCCCATTTTTGACCGTCCTCAAGACTTGGACATCACCGTTTGAACACCCGGTGATCATCCATGTTTGTGTTCGTTTGGAGTTCCCAGAGGTCTCGGATACGCGCCTTGCCTCAGGATCTCCGAACTCGACTGTTTAGTGATTGGTTTTGCACCAAACACTTGTGTTTTGCTTTGGAGGGGCAGGGAATGCCTTGTGAGGCATCCCCACACATCACCGGCCATGGCCAGAGGCCACCGGCTGGTGTTTTGTTGCCATCGACAATATATATTGCTGGTCGGCACTGTTCATTGTCGGTCGGCACTCCTTTTTTACAAAATGGCAATTTTGAGCAGCCGATTACTGTTCATCTGCTTTTGCAGATATTTTAAGACAGCTGTATGTCATTTTGTTCCCCTCCATACACGTGTATGGAGGGATGGACCCCTTGTTAGCTTACCTTGTAAGCTTTACAAGATTGGCTCCTCTTCCCCTCTTGGCTCTAGGTTAGAAATTTTGGAGTGAAAATTGGTGTGAGAGCTCTGGTTTTAGGTTTAGGGTTTGATATATATTCTATCTCTATACCTCTCTCTCATTTAGCCTTTGTGTGTGTTTAAGTGTGTTTGTGTCATACTATTGCACACAAACACATAGTGTTACACCTTTGCTTGATTTCTTGAAGGACCAGAGGTTGTTCTTGAGGTTCTTGAGCTGTTTTGAGCTCAAAGAAGCTGTTGGAGCTTCATCTTTGAAGAAAGTCAACAAGGGTAAGAAACTAGTCCCATTTTACCCCATTTTTGTATTGTATTTTTACCTCTCTTGAAATTGTTTTTTGGCTTTTCATATAATACAAAAACGTTCTGTTTTTAGGCCCTCTAAATAGTTTATTTAGGGTGTTTTGTTGTTTGAGGTTGTTTGACCCCTCCTAAGCCTTGTAAGGCTCCATTTTGTGCTATTTTGAGTGAGCTCCGAGACCTTGGTCTTTGGGCCTCCTCACCACTGAAATCTTGAGAGATTTTAGAGGTGAGGATAGTGCCTTGAGGTCCCGAGAAGGAGAGGGTCACCCCCTCTCCTTGTTGTCCTTGAAATGGACCATTTTTGGCCTCTTGAGGGAGCACCTAGCTAAGCTTCATGTTGGCCATGCCTTGGCTGCTTTTTGTGCTTATTATGTCATAATATGCCTCTGTTTTTTGTGGGTTTTGGTACACCATGCATGCTTAGCATACCTACCTTGTAATGCCACTTTGTTGCCTTAACATGCCTTAGGTTGTAAACCCTTGTTCAAGCATGTTTTAGGCTTAGCTCTGTGAAGCTTTTGTGCATATTTTGCCATGTTTAAGGTCTGTCCTAGGTTGTTTGGGTCGGCTTTGGCATGCTTAGTATAGCCCCTTTGCATTCCGGCTTGTTGGCCTTAAGTGTGTGAATGTATAGCATGACATTCTTGCAGTGATTTAATGGTTTGGCATCATTCATAGCATCATTTTAGTCCACTTAGCATGCTTATATGCTTGCATTTCATGGCCCTTTTGATGCTTCAAGAGTTGGTGTTTCATGCTCCATGTTTATGCCATTGTGTATGCCTCTAGGCTTAGGTCATTTAGATGCCATCTAAGTGGTTCTTGAGGCTTACTTTTGCATGATTCGGGACTGTTTTGATTCAATTTGGTCATTTGCTTCATGAGTCATATGGCCATGTTCTAGGTACTTGGGTTTGGTTGCATGTATAGCTTGCATTGGTAGGTTAATTTGGCATCATTTCCTACATGTTTTCAAGGCTTATAATACATGTCATATGTCCATGATTACCCCCTTTTAAGTGTGCTTAAAAGTAGCCCTTTGAGGCTTAAGCGTTTAGGCCTTAACATGTGCATGTGTGTATGTGTGTTTGGTTCCATTTTCTTAAGCTTTTGGCCATTGTTTTGGGCCTATTTAGAGCTGCCCAAATCATGTTTAAGCCCATACTTTGCATGCTTGCATGCACATCTTGCATTTCCATGTTGCATCCTTAGCTTGCATGCCTAGGTCGCATTGCATCTAGCATGCATGTCTTGTTCCTTGATCTAGTGATAGGAATTGGACTTTGGTTTGTTGGTTTGCATTGCATTTGACATCAAAATGTGCACACCTGGTCCCTTGGGCCATCACGCATGGAAATGTGCGATTGATGGTCCGAGAACCAAGGAGCATGCCCCTTTGAGTCACTAACAGGATAAGGGACATGATTGGTGCATATATGGCTTGAATTGTATTGCCATGCTCTGCCTTGCCCTCTGTTGCTGTCAATTGCAGATTCTGCAGAAACTTTCTGCCGACTGGCAGTGCTATGTGCCGACCGGCAATCTTTCCATGGCCGATGGATGCATTCACAGCCGGTGATTTCATGCCACTGCCGGTGGCCATTCTATTCAGCCGGTGGTGTCTCCCAATGTCCGGGGAAGCAATCCTGAGACTTTGGCAGTCTTCAGAAGAGCATAGCAGGGAAAACAGAGGCAACCTATGCATGGCAGTGCGCTCCCGAGCAAGACCCGAACATGCGCGCATCGAACTCTCTTCCCGAGGCGGTTTACTGTTTTTCCTAGCTTAGTTAGTTTGTTAACTAATTAGATAATTTGTAATAATTAATTAGCTAGGTTAGTTAATTCGTTATTTAATCTGTATTATTTATTTGGTCCCTCCAAGCGAGGGCGAACCTGTAATAAGTGTGGGTTCGTGTGTGTGCATGTCTTCCAATCCCCACTTCTTTCTTCCCTTTTACTTACCTGCTTATGATGGTTAGTAATAGGACATGTTTAAATTAGCATACCTTATGCTATGCATGCGTGCATCCATCCATTGGTCTTGCATGCACCGAGCTCAGTACATCATGCTAACTGCATTTGTACTTCAATGCCAAACTGAATACGTGCATCAATTGATTGCATTTCACATGCCATGTTTAGGTTAGCCGAGCCTACTCTAGTGACATCCTGCATGTGTTGCATTAGGCATTTAAACATGGACTTGGATCATGCATTGTTTACTAACGAGTTTGTTGTTTTGACATGGAGTACGATGTAAGTACTTTCATGTTTTAGCATCCTCGCATGTGTGAATGCTATCATGACAACATGTTTACCATGTGGCTAGATGCTTATGTGATAAACTATTTGAATGCCTGTGGGTGAAGGTTGGATTGTCTGAGTTGGAAACACTCGTTGAAATCCGTATTTTAGCCTACTCGCGAGTAGCAAAATTCCAAAACATTTTTTTTTAAAGACAAACGGATATGCAATGCTTATTTCTAAATTAGGCAACCTAGTCTATACTTGTTTGCTGTGCGCATAACATAGTAATTCTAGGCTAATAAATGGAATAAGAACACATAATGTTTTCAAAAACGGATATCACGGTTAGTAGAGGCCGATCTTCGGGTCGGGCGAGAGGGGGTGCTCATAGCTGACCTTCCCCAATCGTACCCTAGCTCCCGAGCCGAGGCAACTCTGGTGATGACGGACATGTGGCCTTCGGCACCGAGTCAGGGTTTCCTAAATGCCCCCATAAAAAATATTTAGGTGGCGACTCTGTATCTGGCAAAGCAGTCCATGTTTGGCACTTCTTTTCAAAAGATCTGTTTTCTCAAAACGATTTGCCAGATTTGGACTCTTTGGTTCAGATTTAGAACCGTGACACAAATCGAGTCTTAACTGTAGCAGCGAGCCCTCCCCACGCGGGCGCGTCTACGCCAATACTTACACCATTCTGAAACACCAGGATACGTCCCTATGTTTCTCCCTCTTCGGTTAAAAGTGTTCGGAATACGTTCCAATACTTACATCATTCTGAAACACCGGGATACGTCCTTATGTTTCTCCCTCTTCGGTTAAAAGTGTTCGGAATACGTTCCAATGCTTACACCATTCTGAAACACCGGGATACGTCCCTACATTTCTCCCTCTTCGGTTAAAAGTGTTCGGACTACGTTCCAATACTTACACCATTCTGAAACACCGTGATACGTCCCTATGTTTCTCCCTCTTCGGTTAAAAGTGTTCGGAATACGTTCCAATACTTACACCATTCTGAAACACCGGGATACGTCCCTAGGTTTCTCCCTCTTTGGTTAAAAGTGTTCGGAATACGTTCCAATACTTACACCATTCTGAAACACCGGGATACGTCCCTATGTTTCTCCCTCTTCGGTTAAAAGTGTTCGGAATACGTTCCAATACTTACACCATTCTAAAACACCGGGATACGTCCCTATGTTTCTCCCTCTTCGGTTAAAAGTGTTCGGAATACATTCCAATGCTTACACTATTCTGAAACACCAGGATACGTCCCTATGTTTCTCCCTCTTCGGTTAAAAGTGTTCGGAATACGTTCCAATACTTACACCATTCTGAAACACCGGGATACGTCCCTATGTTTCTCCCTCTTCGGTTAAAAGTGTTCAGAATACGTTCCAATACTTACACCATTCTGAAACACCGGGATACGTCTCTATGTTTCTCCCTATTCGGTTAAAAGTGTTCGGAATACGTTCCAATGCTTACACCATTCTGAAACACCGGGATACGTCCCTATGTTTCTCCCCCTTCGGTTAAAAGTGTTCGGAATACGTTCCAATGCTTACACCATTCTGAAACACCAGGATACGTCCCTATATTTCTCCCCCTTCGGTTAAAAGTGTTCAGAATACGTCCCAATGCTTACACCATTCTGAAACACCGGGATACGTCCCTATGTTTCTCCCTCTTCGGTTAAAAGTGTTCGGAATACGTTCCAATACTTACACCATTCTAAAACACCGGGATACGTCCCTATGTTTCTCCCTCTTCTATTAAAAGTGTTCGGAATACGTTCCAATACTCACACCATTCTGAAACACCGGGATATGCCCCTATGTTTCTTCCCCTTCGGTTAAAAGCGTTCAGAATACGTTTCAATGCTTATACCATTCCGAAACACTGGGATAAGTCCCTATGTTTCTCTCTTTGTCCCCTTCCTCACACGATTTCAGCGTGTCTGGAATTTATCTTAGGGTGCATGGAGCGCGCTCCTGATTAATTTTCTTTATTCTTCCTCCACTCACGAGTCCAACGTGGTTGGAGTATGTCACCATTTTGCATCTATTGTACTCTCTGTTGCATCACATCTATTATCTATTGCATCACATCTATTACATCCATTGCATCATATCTGTTTTATTGTCCGGTCTAAGGAGACCCTAAATCCTGCATCTTTATTCGCACTGTCTTGTGCACTCCCCGGTCTAGGAGACCTTAAATCCTCTAAAGGTGTAATTCCTTTGGTGTTTGTCGTGCCCGAACGACTTCCCGTGGTCTGGTATAGCCACCTGCCTATGTTTGCGGTGAGTTCCTAGGAGACCAACTGAGACGATGGAAACTAGAGTTCGAATGGCTCATGCCTAGAACACAAAGGTTCGGGATTTCCGAGACTAAAGTCTGGTTTAAATACCCAGGGGTATATCCTCGGCTTGAAATCTGTATGGCAGCCCCATAGGTCGAGATAGCATGTATATGCGCCTCAATTCTGGATACTGAACCAACCTAGTCTGTCACCCTGTTGGAGAATAGGGAAAACTGCGACCATAGTCAGGGAGAAAAGTAGTACCTGCGGTTCAACCAAGGAGAAGCGAAAGATCCCCAGCAGCATGAGGTAAGTCATTGCCAATTGCCCCTGTAAGGTACCTTTACCTCTTAGCTATTACATTGCATTTTAGCCACTACATTACAGTGCATTGCATGAATCCTCAATTTCTAAACCGGCTTCGCGTAGCGTATAAGTCCAATTATCAAACCGGCTTCGCGTAGCGTATAAGTCCAATTTTCAAATCGGCTTCGCGTAGCGTATAAGTCCTATTATCAAAATCTTCCTGCATATCATTTTGCATCTTGCCCCCTGCCTGCGGGCATGCCTGCGGGCGCATCTCTGTTTATCTTACCTGTTTGTCTAAGTCTTCGGCCTTGTCAAAAATGGGTCGTCTCTAGGCTTTGACATTCACTCCCGTCATGTGTGACTTTCGAGTTCTGTCAAAGAGGGGCAACTGTAGACACCCCATTTTTGACCGACCTTAAGACTCAGACGTCACCGATTGAGCGCTTGGTGATGTTGCATATTGTGCTCGTTCGGAGTTTTAGAGTCTCGGCTGCGAGCCTTGCCTCCGGACTTTCGGACTCTTTCATGCTTTGCCTCGGTTTGCAAACCAGGCTCTGTTTTCTCTGTTTTCTCTTCCTGAAGGGAGGGAGAGGTCTCGTAGATCATCTCTCAGTGGCCGTAGGCTACGTTTCGTGGTCGTAGGCCATTTTGCCCGTTTGGAGTCCGGTTTTTGATTTTTCGGAGCCGTTAGCCGTGTGCCTCGGTTCGGGACCGCTTAACCACCTCCGTTTGCTCCGATTTTTGGCATGCATCTTATTTGCTCCATTTTGAGGGACACTGTGGCTCGAAAAACCAACTTCATGGTCGAACAGCACTTCCGGTGCCCAACAGTCAGTTTTCGGGGCCTCGGGCTGCGCGTTTCGGCCCCCGAACCTCCATTTTGCATCGGTTTGGGTTCATTTTTGGCAGGAACCTCTGTTTCATTGTTAGGAAGGTCGTAGAAGGGTGGGAGGCCAGTAATTGTTCTGACAACCAGTTTTATTCCTCCATCGCCCTCCGTCGCCCGTTTTTCTCACTTGAAAGCCAATATTGACCACCCTAAGGCCACTTTTTCTTGCCCCAAACCACATATTTGTGTTGTACACACCTGGGAGGCCACCAATATCACATGGCCGGCCAGTAATTCTATGTGACCCTTTTGAACCCCTCCTAAAAGTGGCCTTTTCTCTCTCCTGGTTCACTTTCTCCAGTTTTTGACTACATGGTTGTGTTGTGCACACATGGGAGGCCACCAATCTGGGGTGGCCGGCCACTAATCTTGATTGACCCTTTTGATCCTTGGCTGGCCGGCCATGGGGAGAGCCGGCTGGCCACCTGCAACTTCAATAATCGGCCGGCCATGATCCCCTCTTCTGGTACATTACAGATATACATTCTGTTTCCCCCCAGATTTTGTATCCGGGGGGCTGCACTTTTGGGGGGAAACTTGAATTCTTCCCCCCCCCCATTTTTCCCCCTCTTTTGCCTATATAACAGCAGCTCCAGCTCCCATCTGAGGGTTAGAAAATTTGCTTTGAAGCCTCTTGCATTCAATCTCTCTCTGTCTCTCTCTCTGTCTGTCTCTCTCTCTGTCTCTCTCTCTCTCTCTCTCTCTCTCTATTTTCCAATCATCAAAACCCCTCAAGTCCTACACCATTTCTACACCATCTCCAAGCCAACCAATCCACACTCCATTCCAGCAGCTTCAAGGCCATTTCCAGAGGTCAAGGGCTCCCAAACTTGGTCCAAGAGTTGTTGAAGCATTGGTCTTCAAGGGTAAGTCTTCTATCCCTCTCTTTAGCCCTATTTTTGCTCAATATATTAGCTCCTCTTGCTTGCATATTTGGGCTCCGACCCTAACTGAGAATAGAATTATTTTGAGCTCCTTTTCATGTTTTTTTAAGGGCGTCTCCCTTTTTGAGACTTCCTTTTTACACTTGCTTCTTTACCTCTCTTGTATGCCTCTTTCTTGCATAGTATTTTTGGCCTATTTATAAAATGTTTTGAGCGTGGTCATAAACTGTAAAGTTGCTTATTTTGAGCCCTTATTCAACATTGTTGAAGAGCTCTTCACTGTTTGAGCCATCCTTTTGTCACTTGTCTCTTTGTCCCTCTTTTGGCCTTATTTTTGCATGTTTTGTTAGCCCCTTGTGCTTGTATTTTTAGGCTCTGGTCCGAACTGTAAATAGCCTTATTTTGACTCCCCCTTAATGTTTGATCAAGGGTCTTTTACTGTTTGAGGCTCCCTTTTTACACTTTGTGTTTAAACCTTCTTTTAGGCCTATTTCTTGCATAGTATTTTAAGCTTACTTGTGCACTGTTTTGGGCTCGGCCATAAACTGTAAAATACCTTGTTTTGAGACCCTATTCAACTTTTTTTAAGGGCTCGTCATTATTTGGGGCCAGAAGCTGCTACTTGCTTCATTACCTCTCTTACGGGGCCATTTTTGCATGCTAGCTTAGCCCTATTTGTGTTCACTTTTTGGCCTTGCTTAAAACTGTAAATATGCTTTTTTTGGGGCTGTCTTGATTCTGTCTTCACACTTCATGTTCAAATAATGCATGCTTTGCATAGCCATAGGTCATTCCGTGCGCCTAGTTTCGAGTTTCGGGTCTCATTTCATGTATCGGGTGCCATGTTTCCATGTTTCGGGGCTGTTTTGCATCATATTTTGGTACTAAAATTTGCATGTTTGCATATCATGTTTCATACCTTGCCATGCTTTGGTAGAGTGGTATTTTATGCCTTAGGTTCGGTCCTCGGTTTGCGTGCATGTGTGCACGTATTTCGATCATCTCATTTTCATCTCATGGCTACCGATGTGAGTGTGGCTGAGGTCCACTCATGTTGGTGTAAGTCCCTTGTGCATTGTGTATGCCATTTCATTTCATAGCATTGTGTATGCTAGGTTGTATGTTAGCGCATTGTGTATGCCATGTTACCTCGTGCATCGTGTATGCCATTTCATAGCATTGTGCATGTTAGGTTGTATCTTAGTTGCATTCATGCATGGCATGCATACTGCATTGTGCTTGTGTAGACACCCCATTTTTGACCGTCCTCAAGACTTGGACGTCACCGTTTGAACACCCGGTGATCATCCCTGTTTATGTTCGTTTGGAGTTCCCGGATGTCTCGGCTACGCGCCTTGCCTCAGGATCTCCGAACTCGACTGTTTAGTGTCTGGTTTTGCACCAAACACTTGTGTTTTGCCTTGGAGGGGCAGGGAATGCCTTGTGAGGCATCCCCACACATCACCGGCCATGGCCAGAGGCCACCAGCTGGTGTTTTGTTGCCATCGGCAATGTATATTGCCAGTCGGCATTCTTTGTTGCCGGTCGACAGCCCATTTTGTCAAGATGGCAATTTTGAGCAGCCGACTACTGTTCATCTGCTTTTGCAGATATTTTAATACAGCTATATGGCATTTTGTTCCCCCTCCATACACGTGTATGGAGGGATGGCCTTCTTGTTAGCTTACCTTGTAAGCTTTACAAGATTGGCTCCTCTATAAGAGGAGCCCTCCCCTCTTGGCTTTAGGGTTAGACATTTTAGACAGAAAGACATTGTTAGAAGCTCTGGTTCTAGGGTTAGAACTTATACATATTTTATCTCTATATCTCTCCCTCCCTTGAGTGTTCTAGGTGTATTTGTTCATAGTATTGCACACAAACACCTACCATTACACCTTCCCTTGACTATTGAGGTTCTAAGGGATTGTTTTCAGAGTTTTGGAGCTGGTTTGGAGCTTAAGGAGCTGCTGGAGCTTCATTTGTGAAAGAGGTCTTCAAGGGTAACAATCTTGCCTTTTTATTCCCCATTTTTGCATTGTATTTTTGCCTATCTTAGAACTATTTTTGAGCTTAGTGTATAATATAAAAAAGTTCTGTTTTTAGGCCCTCTAAATACTTTGTTTAGAGTGTTTTGTGGTTTGGAGTTGTTTGACCCCTCTTAAGCCTTGAGGGGCTCCATTTTGTGCCATTTTGAGTGAGCTCCGGGACTTTGGTGTTTGGGCCTCCTCACCACTGAAATCTTGAGGGATTTCAGTGGTAAGGATGGTGCCTTGAAGTCCCAAGAAGGAGAGGGCCACCCCCTCTCCTTGTTGCCCTTGAAAAGGACCATTTTTGGCCTCTTGAGGGAGCACCTAGCTAAGCTTCATGTTGACCATGCCTTAGCTGATTTTTTGTGCTTATTATGTCATAATATGCCTCTGTTTTTAGTTGGTTTTGGTACACCATGCATGCTTAGCATACCTACCTTGTAATGCCATGTTTAGGCCTTAACATGCCTTAGGTTGTAAACCATTGTTCAAGCATGTTTTAGGTCTAGCCTTGTGAAGCTTTTATGCTTATTTTGCCATGCTAAAGGTCTGTCCTTAGTCATTTTGGTCGGCCATGATGTGTTTGGTATAGCCCCTTTGCATTCCGGCTTGTTAGCCTTAAGTGTGCGAGTGTGTAGCATGCATTACATGCTTTGTTTTAATGATTTGGCACCGTTTATAGCATCATTTTAGTCCCCTTAGCATGCTTGTATGCTTGCCTTGGATGCCTCTTTGATGACTTATGAGCTTGTGTGGTATGCTCCTTGAAAGTGCATTTGTGCATACTTTTGAATTCAAGCCATTTAGATGCTGTAGACGTCCCCGAACGCCCCGGGAGGGTGAGCTCCCGTTCTGTTCATTTGGGGTTACTACAGCTCAGGACTCTCAAATTGTCACGGTTCTAAGTCTGAACCAAAGAGTCCAAATCCGGCAAATTGTTTTTGAGAAAACAAATTTTTCAAAGAAGTGCCAAACATGGACTGCTTTGCCAGATACAGAGTCGCCACCTAAATGTTTTATTTTGGGAAAATTTAGGAAACCCTGACTCGTTTGCCTAAGGTCACGTGTCCGTCATCACCAAAGTTGCCTCGGCTCGGGAACTTGGGTACAATTGGGGAAGGTCACTTCGTGAGCACCTCCGCTCGCCCGATCAAAGATCGGCCTTTACTAACCATGATACCTATTTTTGAAAACATTATGCGTTCTTATTCCGGTTATTAGTCTAGATTTACTATGTGATGCGCACAACATACAAGTATAGACTGGATCGCCTGAATTGGAACAAAACATTTCATGTTTGTTTTTTTGAAAGATGGTTTGCTACTCGTAAGTAGGCTTAAAATGCAGATTTTGCCACCCTCAGGTGGGCTTAGGAAAACATGATTTTGCCACTATCTAGTGGGCTTCAAACACATAGTCAATGATTTGTTCCAATCCAAATAACCCAACCTTCACCCACAGGCATTCAGGCAGTTATATCACATAAGCATATAGCCTCATGGTAAGCATGCTATTCATGGCAGTCACTCATACGCATGCAAGGATTGTAAAGCATAAAACTTACCAAGTACTCCAAGCCAAAACATAAGCTAAGTTAGAAATCTATGCATGATCCTAACTATACAGAAATGCCTAATGCAACACATGCAAAAATGCAACTAAGATAGGCTCGGCTATTCTAAACATGACATATGAAATGCTACAGCTAACATGTATTCAACTTGGAATTGAAAATACAATGCAGTTAGTATGATGCGCCGAGCCCGGTGCATGCAAAACAGATGAATGAATGCAAACATGCTATCATACTGTATGCTAATTGAAATATGTCCTAATCTAACCATCATAAGCGGATAAATAAAAGGGAGAAAGACATGGGGTTGGAAGATAAACAACACACACACGCACACTTATTACAGTTGTACCCTTGCGCAGAGGGTCCGAATAAATATACAGTCCGAATAATACAGTCCAAACAATACAGTCCGAATAATATACAAATCCCTAATTAATTTACAAATTAACTAAGAAAGCTATAAACTGGCATGCAAGCCAGGGACTGCCTCGACTCTTCTTCAGATGATGGATGATGCATGTCTGGATTGCCTTGCGTGGAAATCCACTGGGATGCCCCAATTAGCCTCTGTTTTGCTATTATCCTTGGAAAGCGCGCCAAGCTCCGGAAGGTTGCTGTTTCTTGATTTGCTGCAACAGAGAGCAGGAAAGGGGCATAGCAATGTATTTTCACAAATGTATGCATGCCTCGATCCTCGTGCCACCAATCACACATCTCGATGCATGATGGCCGAGGGGTCGAATTGTGCAACTCAATATAGAATGAATGCACATGAAAACAAAACTAAAACCTAACTCCATCATGGATAATCCGGAGTGTCGGTGACAGGGAATTAAGACACGTTCCGTCACTCGGAGTACGAAACGTACCTCGTTTCCCGTACTCGGGCTAACTCCTACCCAAGCACAATGCAATATGCATGACATGCATGAAATGCGACTAAGATACAACCTATCATACACAATGCTATGAAATGGCATACACGATGCACGAGGTAACATGGCATACACAATGCTCTAACATGCAACCTAGCATACACAATGCTATGAAATGAAATGGCATACACAATGCACAATGGACTTACACCAACATGAGTGGACCTCAGCCACACTCACATAAGAGGCCATGAGATGAAAATGAGACAACTCGGAATACGTGCACACATGCACGCAAACCGAGGACCGAACCTAAGGCACGGAATGCCACTCTAACAAGACATGACAAGGCATGGAATATGGCATACAAGCATGCAAATTTCAGCGCTAAAATATGATCCGAAACAGCCCTAAATCATGACAATATAGCACCCGATGCATGAAATGGTCCCGAAATGCAAGATTAAGCACATGAAATGACTTGTAGCTACATCAAGCATGCATTATTTGCTCATGACATGTGAAGACAGATTCAAGGCAGCCCCAAAATAAGCATTTTTACAGTTCTAAGCAAGGCCAAACAGCAAACACAAATAGGGAAAAACTAGCATGCAAAAATGGCCCTAAATGTGAGATAAAGAAGCAACTCACAGCTGCTGACCCCAAACAGATTAGGGCCCTTCAACAATGTTGAAGAGGGGCCCAAAATAAGACCTTTTACAGTTGGTGTCCAGACACAAAACAGCATATATACAAGACAAAAATACTATGCAAAATATGGCCAAAAAGAGGGATATAACACAAAGTATAAAAAGAATGCCTCAAATAGTAAAAGACCCTCAATGAAACATGAAGAGGGGGTCAAAATAAGACTGTTTTTAGTTCTGAAAAGAGCCTAAAAATAGAAGCACAATAGGCTAACAAGTCATGCAAAAATATGGTCAAAAGAGAGTTATAAAGGCAAGTAGAAGATAGAGGCCTCAAACAGCAATGAGCCCTTCAACAATGTTGAATAAGGGCTCAAAATAAGCCTCTTCTCATTTCATGACAGAGCTCAAAACAGTTTGTACATAGGCCAAAAATACTACGCAAGATAATGGCATATAAGGGAGATAATGAAGCAAGTGCATCGAGGAGGCCTCAAAAAGTGAGAGGCCCTTAAAAAAAAGTAAAAAGGAGCTCAAAATAAGCCTAGTCCCAGTTAAGGTCGGAGCCCAAAACAGCGAGCAAATATGGCTAAGAAATAATACAAAAACGAGCTAAAAAGAGAGAAAATGGTGCTCACCCTTGAAGACTATGCCTTGGCACCCTTTTGGCTTAAGTTGCAGCACTCCTAGGCCTTGAAAAAGAACCTCCAGCTGCTGGAATGGAGGATGGAAGGGTAGGGCTATGGGTTGATGAAGAAAGGGATGTAGGACTTGAGGGTTTTTTTTGCTTGGAAATAGAGAAGGAGAGGGATATAATGCAAAGGCTCTTGGGTGATTTTTCCAACCTCTAAACCAGAGCTGGAGGCTGGTTATATAGGCAAAAAGAGGGGGAAAATGGGGGGAAAAATGGAGGGAAAATGAACCAAGTTTCCCTCCAAAAAAATGAACCCCCGGATACACAATCTGGGGGAAAAGAGATGCATATTTGGAATGTGCCCGCAGCAAGGATCATGGCCGGCCAGTTATCCAAGTTGCAGGTGGCCCATAACTGGCCGGCGTGCCACCTCCCATGGCCGGCCGGCCAAGGTTCAAAAGGGTCAGTGAGAATTAGTGGCCGACCATATGATATTGGTGGCCTCCCATGTGTGCACAACACAACTATGTGGTCAAAAACTGGAGAAAGTGAACCAGGAGAGAGAAAAGCCCACTTTTTGGAGGGGTTCAAAAGGGTCAATCAACATTAGTGGCCAACCATATGATATTGGTGGCCTCCCATGTGTGCACAACACAACCATGTGGTTTAGAGCTGGAAAAAGTGGCCTTAGGGTGGTCAACATTGGCTTTCAAGTGAGAAAAAGGGGCTACGGAGGGCGATGAGGAAATATAACTGGTTGCCGGAACAATTGTTGGCCTCCCACCCTTCTACGACCTTCCGAACAATGAAACAGAGGTCTCTGCCAAAAATGAGCCCAAACCGATGCAAAATGAAGGTTCGGGGGGCCGAAACGCGTAGTCCGGGGCCCCGAAAACTGACTGTTAAGCACCGGGAGTGGTGTTCAACCACGAAGTCGGTCTTTCGGACCACAGTGTCCCTCAAAAGGGAGCAAATAATAAGTATGCCAAAAATCGAAGCAAATGGAGATGGTTAAGCGATCCCGAACAGAGGCACACGGCCAACGGTTCCGAAAAACCGGAAGCCGGACTCTAAACGGGCAAAATGGCCTACGACCACAAAATGTAGCCTACGGCCACTGGGAGATGATCTACGAGACCTCTCCCTCCCTTCGCGAAGAGAAAACAGAGAAAATCGAGCCTGGTTCGCAAACCGAGGCAAAGCACAAAAGAGCCCGAAAGTCCGGAGGCAAGGCTCGCAGCCGAGACTCTGAAACTTCTGAACGAGCACAATATGCAATATCACCAAGCGCTCAACTGGTGACGTCTGAGTCTCAAGGTCGGTCAAAAATGGGGTGTCTACAGATGCCATCTAAGTGGTCTTTTGGGCTTTGTTTTATGTGCTAAAACTCTGTTTTTGGTCATTAAATTCATGCCATGTTTGGTCTTGCTAAGTGTAGTTCAATGCTTCATTAGCTTGCCTTGAATGCTTGGGCCATTTGTTGCATGTTTAGCCTATCTTGTTTGCTTGGTTTGGCACCATGTCCTTGCATGATTTTCAGAGCTTAATGCATGCCCCATGTCCATGATTATGCCTCTTTCAAGTGTGCTTGAGAGTTGCCCTTTTGCGCTTGAGTGTTAGCCCTTTAACATGTGCATGTGTGTATGTGTGTTTAGTCCTCATTTCATAGAACTTATGGCCACTGTTTTGGGCCTAATTAGAGCTGCCTAAATCCTGCTTAAGTCCACCCTTTGCTTGCTTGCATGCTTACCTTGCATGTTTGTTTGCATGCTTACATGTACATCTTGCATTCCCATGTTGCATCCTTAGCTTGCATGCCTAGGTTACATTGCATCTAGCATGCATGTCTGGTTCCTTGATCTAGTGATAGGAATTGAGCTTTGGTTCATTGGTTCGCATTGTATTTGACATCAAAATATGCACACTTGGTCCCTTGGGCCATCACGCATGGAAATGCGCGATTGATGGTCCAAGAACCAAGAAGCATGTCCCTTTGAGTCACTAACATGATAAGGGACATGATTGGTGCATACATTGCTTGAATTGCATTGCCATGCTCTGCCTTGCCCTCTGTTGCTGTCAATTGCAGATTCTGCAAGAACTTTCTGCCGACTGACAGTGCTAAGTGCCGACCGGCAATCCTTCCTGGGCCGATAGCTTCATCAACAGCCGGTAATCACATGCCACTGCCGGTGGCCATTCTACTCAGCCAGTGGTGTCTCCCAATGTCCAGGGAAGCAATTCTGAGACTTCGACAGCCTTCAGAGGAGTATAGCAGGGAAAACAGAGGCAACTTGCGCATGGCAGTGCACTTCCGAACAAAACCGAGCACGCACGCATCGAACCCTCTACCCGAGGCCCCTGTTATTGCTTTTCTTATGCTTAGTTAATTTGTTAATTAATTAGGTGATTTGTAATAATTGATTAGCTTGTAGGTTAATTATCTGTAATATTTATTTGGTCCCTCCGAGCGAGGGCGAATCTGTAATAAGTGTGGGTGCGTGTGTGTGCATGTCTTCCAATCCCCACTTCTTTCTTCCCTTTTACTTACCTGCTTTGATGGTTAGTAATAGGACATGTTTAAATTAGCATACCTTATGTTGCGCATGCGTGCATCCATGCATTTGTCTCGTACGCACCGGGCTCGGTACATCATGCTAACTGCATTTGTACTTCAATTCCAAATTGAATACGTGCATCAATTGATTGCATTTCACATGCCATGTTTAGGTTAGCCGAGCCTACTCTAATTGCATCCTGTATGTGTTTCATTAGACATTTAGACATGGACTTGGATCATGCATTGATTACTAACGAGTTTATTGTTTTGGCATGGAGTACGATGTAAGTATTTTCATGCTTTAGCATATCGCATGCGTGTGAATGCTATCATAACAGCATGCTTACCATGTGGCTAGATGCTTATGTGATAAATTGTTTGAATGCCCGTGGGTGAAGGTTGGATCGTCTGAGTTGGAAAACTCGTTGAAATCCGTATTTTAGCCTACTTGCGAGTAGCAAATTCCAAAGTACTTTTTAAAGACAAACGGATATGCAATGCTGTAGACACCCCATTTTTGAGCGTCCTCAAGACTTGGACGTCACCGTTTGAACACTCGGTGATCATCCATGTTTGTGTTCGTTTGGAGTTCCCGGAGGCCTCGGCTACGCGCTTTGCCTCAGGATCTCCGAACTCGACCGTTTAGTGTCTGGTTTTGCACCAAACACTGACATCTTGCCTTTGAGAGGCAGGGTAGGGCTTGTAGACCATCCCCACCCACCACCGGCAGTGGCTAGAGGCCACCGGCTGGTTTTTGCTTCCATCGGCACTTTTTATTGCCGGCCGGCACTATTTTTTGCCGGTCAGCACTATTTAGTGCCGGTCGGCACTCTTTTTGGCCTAGATGGCATTTTTGGCCGGCCGACTACTGTGCATCTGCTTTTGCAGATATTTTAAGACAGCTGTCTTGCTTTTGCTCCCCTCCATACACGTGTATGGAGGGATCTCGCTCTTATGAAGCTTGTCTTGTAAGATTTACAAGACAAAAAGCTTATATATAGAGAGGGGCTCTCTTTTGTTGCTAAGGTTAGAGACTTGAGATATTTTGGAGAGCTTAGAAAGCCATTGTTAGGGTTTGAGTTCTAGGGTTAGGGTTAGATACACATTATCTCTCTCTTTTTCCCTCTTGTGTGTGTTAAAGTGTGTTTAGTCCATACTATTGCACACAAATACCTAGTGTTTCACCTTCACCTAGCTACTGAGGTTCTAAGGGACTGATTTTGAAGTTTTGGTGTTGGATTCAAGCCAAGGAGGGCCATTGGAGCACCATTTGTGAAGGGGTCTTCAAGGGTAAGAATCTAGCCTTTTTATTCCCCAATCTTCCATTGTATTTCCACCTATCTTAAAATCATTTTTGAGCTTAGTGTATAATACAAAAAAGTTCTGTTTTTAGGCCCTCTTGATTGTTTATTAAGAGTGTTTTGTGGTTTGGAGGTGTTTGACCCCTCTTAGGCCTTGAAAGGCCTCATTTTGTGCTATTTTGTGCTAGTTTCGAGACTTTGGTGTTTGGGCCTCTTCACCACTGAAATCTTGAGGGATTTCAGTGGTGAAGATGGTGCCTTGAAGTCTCCAAAAGGGGAGGGCCACCCCCTCTCCTTGATGTCCTTGAAATGGACCCATTTTGGCCTCTTGAGGGAGCCTATGTTTGAGTGTGTATTGAGCATGTATAGACTGTTTTTCATGCTTATATTTCCATAATATAACATGCTTTTAAATTGGTTTTGGTACACCATGCATGCTTAGCATACCTACCATGTAATGCCATGTTATTGCCTCAATGTGCCTTAGGTCGTTAGCCCTTGTTGGAGCATGTTTTAGGCTTAGTCTTGTTTAGCTTTTGTGCATGTTTTGCCATGTTTTAGGTCTGTCCTAGGTTGTTCGGGTCGGATTTGGCATGCTTAGTATAGCTCCTTTGTATTCGGGCTTGTTGGCCTCAAATATGTGGATGTGTAGTATGCGTTGCTTGCATCATTTCGGTGGTTTGGAACCACCCCACGTGTTATTTCAGTCCTTTTAGCATGCCTAAATGTTTGCATTTTGTGGCCCTTTTGTTGCTTCAAGAGTTGATGCTCCATGCTTCATATTTGTGCCATGATGTATACCTCTAGGATTAGGTTGCTTAGATGCCATCTAAGTGATTCTTGAGGCTTGTTTTGCATGATTTGGGACTGTTTTGATTCACCTTGATCAATTGCTTCATGCGCCATGTGGTCATGGTTCAAGTCCTTGGGTTAGTTCCAAGCTTTTATACATGCTTTGCTTGTTTTGTTTACTTGGTGTGGCACCATTTACAACATGATTTTCAGAGCTTATGTTGCATACTAATTAGCCCATGCCATCCTTTTTCAAGTATGCTTGAGAGTCCCTCTTTTGTGCCTAAGTGTTGGCCCTTAATAATGTGCATGTGTGCATGTGTTTTGGTCCTTTATTTTAGTCATTTTGGCCACTGTTTTGGGCCTATTTAGAGCTGCCCAAATCATGTTTAGGACCACCTTTGCATCCATTAGCATTGCCTCATGTTTGCTTGTATGCTTGCGTAAGTGCCTTGCCATGCCATGTTGCATCCTTAGCTTGTATGTCTAGGTTGCATTGCATCTTGCATGCATGCCTTATTCCTTGACTTGATGATAGGAATTGGGCCTTAGTTTGTTTGATTGATTTGCATTTCATTTGACATGAAAGTTGCATACTTGATCCCTTGGGCCATCATGCATGGAAATGCGTGATAGGTGGTCCGAGAATCGAGACACATGCCCCTTTGAGTCACAAACATGATAGGGGACATGAACGGTGCATATATGCTTTGAATTGTGCTGCCATGCTTTGCCTTGCCCTCTGTTGCTGTCATTTGCAGATTCTGCAGGAACACTCTGCCGACCGGCAGTGTAAAGTGCCGACCGGCAATACTTTCACTGCCGATAGCTTCATCAATGGCCGGTGGACATATGCCACTGCCGGTGGCAATTCCATGCATCCGGTGATGTCTCCCAGCATCCAAGGAATCAGTCCTGAGGTTTTGGCAGCCTCCAGAGGAGTGAAGGAAGGAAAACAAAGGCAGACTATGCATGGCGGTGCGATTCCGAGCAAGATCCGAGCATGCGCTGCATTGGTCCTCCCCCTGAGGCGGTTTACTGCTTTTCTTAGCTTATTTAATTTTCTTAATTAATTAGGCAATTTGTAATATTTAATTAGCTTGCGTAGTTAATTAATTTGTATTATTTATTCGGTCCCTCCGAGCGAGGGCAAATCTGTAATAAGTGTGTGTGAGTGGTGTGTATGTCTTCTAATCCCCACTTCTTTCTTCCCTTTTACTTACCTGCTTTGTTGGTTAGTATTAGGGCACGTTTAATTTAGCATACCTTATGCTATGCATGCGTGCATTCATGCATTTGTATTGCATGCACTAGGCTCGGTACATCACGCTAACTGCATTTGTACTTCAATTCCAAATTGAATACGTGCATCAATTGAATGGCTGCATTTCACATACCATGTTTAGGGTTAGCCGAGCCTATCTAATTGCATCATGTATGTGTTGCATTAGACAATTTAACATGAACTAGGACACGCATGTTTGCTAACTAGTTTATTGTTTTGGCACGGAGTACGATGTAAGTATTTACGCTTTAGCATCCCGCATGCGTGTGAATGTTGCCATAACAGTATGCTTGCCATGCGGCTAAATGCTTATATGATAAACTGTTTGAATGCCTGTGGGTGAAGGTTGGGTTGTTTGAGTTGGAAAAACTCGTTGAAATCCGCATTTTAGCCTACTTGCGAGTAGCAAATCCAAAACATTTTCCAAAACAAACGGATATGCAATGCTTATTTCCAAATTAGGCAATCTAGTCTATACTTGTTTGCTGCGCACATAACATAATAATTCTAGGTTAATAAATGGGATAAGAACACATAACGTCTTCAAAATCGGATATCATGGTTAGTAGAGGCCAGTCTTCGGACCGGGCGAAAGGGGGTGCTCATAGCTGACCTTCCCCGATCGTACCCAAGCTCCCGAGCCGAGACAACTCCGGTGATGACGGACATGTGGCCTTCGGCACCGAGTCATGGTTTCCTAAATTTCCCCATTAAAAAATATTTAGGTGGCGACTCTGTATCTGGCAAAGCAGTCCATGTTTGGCACTACTTTTTCAAAAATCTGTTTCTCAAAACGATTTGCCAGATTTGGACTCTTTGGTTCAAGATTAAGAACCGCGACAGCAAAATCGAGAGTCCGAACTGTAGCGGGGTCCCCTCGCGGACTTGTTACAAATGCTTATTTCCAAATTAGGCAATCTAGTCTATACTTGTTTGCTATGCGCATAACATAGTAATTCTAGGCTAATAACCGGGATAAGAACACATAACGTTTTCAAAAACGGATATCACGGTTAGTAGAGGCCGATCTTCGGATCGGGTGAGTGGGGGTGCTCATAGCTGACCTTCCCCAATCGTACCCAAGCTCCCGAGCCGAGGCAACTTTGGTGATGACGGACACGTGGCCTTTGGCACCAAGTCAGGGTTTCCTAAATTCCCCCACAAAAAAATATTTAGGTGGCGACTCTGTATCTGGTAAAGCAGTCCATGTTTGGCACTTCTTTTCAAAAATCTGTTTCTCAAAACGATTTGCCGGATTTGGACTCTTTGGTTCAGATTAAGGATCGTGACACAAATCGAGTCCGAACTGTAGCGAGGGCCCCACGCGGGCGCGTCCACAGCTTGGGATAGGAGTTAGCCCGAGCACGGGAAACGAAGTACGTTTCGTACTCCGAGTGACGGAACGTGTCTCAATTCCCAGTCACCGACACTCCGAATTACCCATGATGGAGTTTATATGTGCATTCATTTCATATTGAGTCGTGCAATTCGACTCCTCGGCCATCATGCATCGATATGCGTGATTGGTGGCACGAGGATCGAGGACTACACTCCCTGAAGGGTAGTCATGCATACATATGTGAAAATACTTTGCCATGCCCCTTTCTTGCTCTCTGTTACAGCAAATCAAGAGTCAGCAGCCTTCCAGAACTTGGCACGCATCCCAAGAACAATTGCAAACAGAGGCTAATTGGGGCATCACAATGGATTTCCGCGTAAGGCAACCCGAACATGCATCATTCATCATCTGAAGAAGAGTCAAGGCAGTCCCTGGCTTGCATGCCAGTTTATTGTTTTCTTAGTTAAATTTGTTAATTAATTAGGGTTTTGTAATTATTTGGACTGTAATTATTTGGGACTGTATATTATTTATTCGAACCCTCTGCGCGAGGGCACAATTGTAATAAGTGTACGTGTGTGTGATGTATGTTTTCCAACCCCACGTCTTTCTTCCTTTTATTTACCTGCTTATGATGGTTAGATTAGGGCATGTTTCAATTAGCATACAATATGATAGCATGTTTGCATTCATTCATCTATTTTGCATGCACCGGGCTCGGCGCATCATACTAACTGCATTGTATTTTCAATTCCAAGTTGAATACATGTTAGCTGTAGCATTTCATATGCCATGTTTAGAATAGCCGAGCCTGCTATAGTTGCATTTTTGCATGTATTGGATTAGGCATTTCTGTATAATTAGGATCATGCATGGACTTCTAATTAGCTTCTGTTTTGGCTTGGAGTACTCGGTAAGTTTTATGCTTTAGCATCCTTGCATGCGTATGAGTGACTGCCATGATAGCATGCTTACCATGAGGCTAATTGCTTATGTGATATATCTGCCTGAATGCCTGTGGGTGAAGGTTGGGTTATTTGGATTGGAACAATTCATCAAATGTGTGTTTTAAGCCCACTAGATAGTGGCAAAATCATGTTTTTCTAAGCCCACCCGAGGGTGGCAAATCCACGTCTTAGCCTACTTGCGGGTAGCACCATCAAACCATTTTCAAAATAAACAAACATGAAATGTTTTGTTCCAATTCAGGCGACCCAGTCTATACTTGTACGCTGTGCGCATCACATAGTAAATCTAGGCTAATAACCGGAATAAGGACACGTAATGTTTTCAAAACTAGATATTATGGTTAGTAGAGGCCGATCTTTGATCGGGCAAGCGGGGGTGCTCACGAAGTGACCTTCCCCAATCGTACCCAAGTTCCTGAGCCGAGGCAACTTTGGTGATGACGGACACGTGGCCTTAGGCAAATGAGTCAGGGTTTCCTAAATTTCCCCAAAATAAAATATTTAGGTGGCGACTCTGTATCTGACAAAGCAGTCCATGTTTGGCACTTCTTTCAAAATCTGTTTTCTCAAAACGATTTGCCGGATTTGGACTCTTTGGTTCAGATTTAGAACCGTGACAATTTGAAAGTTCGAACTGTAGTGAACCCCAAATGAATGGAACAGGGGACTCGTTCCTCCCAGGGCGTTCGGGGATGTCTACACCGACCTTGTAGGTCACCAGTCTGTTAGGCTGAGGTGGGGGATGCACCATTGTTGGGTTCGGAGATCGTTAGAGAGACAACCGAGAAAGTTTCTCTCATTCGGAAGAGGTTAGCCACAGCTCAAAGGCAACAGAAAAGTTATGCCGATAAGAGACGACGACCCTTATCTTTCGAAGTAGGTGGCCATGTTTTCCTTAAGATCTCACCTAGACGGGGTTTAATGAGGTTTGGCAAGAGTGGAAAGTTATCTCCGAGGTTTATTGGACCTTTCGAGATATTGGAAAAGATAGGGGAAGTGGCATACTGGTTAGCCTTACTGCCACAACTTTCAAGGGTTCATAATGTGTTCCATGTGTCAATGCTTAGGAAGTACAAACCCGACCCTTCTCACGTGTTGGATTGGGTTGATTTGGAGGTAGATGAAGATGCCTCTTATGAAGAGCAACCGGTTCAAATCTTAGATACCCGGGAGCAAGTGTTGCGGGGTAAGACCATGCCGTTAGTGAAGGTGTTGTGGAGACATCATGGGATTAAAGAAGCGACTTGGGAACGGGAAGTGGAGTGTAGCACTCGACTTTCTTCGTGCGCCCCCTTTCGGAGAGGCGTGAATTGGTTCTACAATTCGAACTCTTGTCACGGTTCTGAATCTAATCTCACAAAGTGCAATGTGAGACTGATAAACACCAAAGAGTCCAATCCGGCAATTCATTTTGGAAAATCGATTTTGAGTCAAATAATGCCAAAACTGGACTACTTTGCCAGATTACAGAGTCGCCACCTAAATATTTTATTTTGGGGAAATTTAGGAAACCCTGACTCGTGCCAAAGGCCACATGTCCGTCATCACTAAAGTTGTCTCGACTCAGGAACTTGGGTACGAGAAGAGAAGGTCCTGAAATGAGCACCCCCGCTCGCCCGATCGAAGATTGGCCTCTACTAAGCATGATATGTTGTTTTATAAACACATGTGTTCTTATTCCGGTTATTAGCTATCTTTACTATGTGACGCACACATGCAAGTATAGACTAAATCGCAAGAATTTGAACAAATCAACTCATGTTTGTTTGTGAAAATGGTTTGAAAGTGTCACCCTCAAGTGGGCTAAAGCGTGGATTTGCCACCCTCAAGTGGGCTTAAAACGTGATGATTTGCCACTTCGCAAAGTGGGCTTAAAACATACATTCGTCGAATTGTTCCAATTCAAGCAATAAAGCCTTCATCCACAGGCATTCATGCAGTTAACCATATAAGCAAATAGCCTTATGGCAAGCATGCTATCATGGCAACACTCACACTCATGCAAGTATGATAAAGCGTAAAAGCTTACCGAGTACTCCAAGCCAAAACAGAAATTATTAGAAATATGCATGATCCTAACTATACAAAATGCCTAATGCAGCACATGTGTAGATACCCCATTTTTGACCGTCCTCAAGACTTGGACGTCATCGTTTGAACACTCGATGATCATTCATGCTCGTGTTCGTTTTGAGTTCCTGAAGGTCTCAGCTGCGCGCTTTGCCTTAGAACCTCTCAACTTGTCTGTTTTATGCTTGGTTGTAGACCAAGAGCTTGTGGTTTTGTTTCTGAGGGAAGGGGGTGGCTTGTTGGCCAGCCCTACAACCCATCGGCTAGGCCCTGTGCCTATCGGCCTTTTCTTCTTTCCATCAGCCATCAGTGGTGGCCGATCGGAACCCTTTTTGGCCGGTCGGCCATGTTTGTTGGCCGAGGTCTTTTTATTTGCTTTTACATATATTTTTTTGCCAGCTGTGACAGCTAGTGAGCATAGATCTCATCCTCCATACACGTGTATGGAGGGATTTGAACCAAACTTTAGCTTGCTATGGAAGCTTGGGACTTGATTTTCTATAAGAAGGGAGGCCCCTCTTCCTTTCCAGAGGTTCTGAAAATTTGATATACAAGATATATATATCTCTCTCTATATTTCTTCCTCTCTCTCTATATTTGTGTGAGTTTTTGCCTTAAAGTGTGTCTTCTCTTCACTTTTGCACTACAACACCTAGTAAAGCACCATTGCTTTGTTACTGAGGTACTAGAGGACCTTGTTTGGACTCTCAAAGTTTGTTTCTTTGGCTCAAAAGCTGCTGTTCTAAAGAGGTTCTTCAGGGGTGAGTCCCTTACCTCTTTAAGGCTTTGTTTTCATAACTTATTTAGCCAACTTTGCATGCTTCTTTTGGCTTAGCTCTCAACTGAAAAAAGTCTTGTTTTGAAGTGCTTAACATGTTTGTTTAAGGCCTCTTTGGTGTTGGGGGTGGTGTACTCCCTTGCATGCCTTATTTGCTAGGCTTTTGAGCCATCACTTTAGGCCTTTGTTTTAGCCTTTATTTGGCCTCTTCACCACTGAATTCCAGAGGAATTTCAGTGGTGGAAAGTGCATTTTGAGGCCTTAAATAAGAGGGGGTTGTCCCCCTTCCTCTTCTCTTGTATGCTTGTGTTGATGGCTCACGAAGTTGGCATGTTTTTATACCTCTTTGTGGCTCCATTTCAGCATGTCTTAGGCCTTGTTTTGCCATGATATAACACTTTTTTGGCTTGGTTTTATCACATCATGCATGCTCCTTGCACTTGTAGTGCAAATCCTCTCACTAGCCTAATATGCATCATGCTTTTGACCATTATTCTAGCATGTTTTTGGCTCCACTCCAGTAAGATTTTAATCATGTTTTGCCATGCTCAAGCTCTATTTTATGTTGTTTTGGTCATGCATGCCATGCTTTGTATAGCCATAGTGCATTCTTGCTCACTAGCTTTGAGTTTCATGGTCTCTAGCATGGCTTACTTGAGTTGTTTGCATGCTTTGGCTTCATTTCTACCATGATTTCAGTATGTGTAGTATGGCCATACTCTCTCATGCTTCACTATTTCAATACTTTTGGTGAATCATGCTCTATGCTTTAAGTATGAGCCTATATGCATGCCCTATTGCCTAAGCTTTTTGGGCCGCCATATCAGCGCATTTTTGGTGTTATTTTGACATGCCATAGCCCTGATTTTAGTTGGTGATGCCATCTCATGCTTGGTTTTGGTGGGTGTAGTGTAATCCTCTTTGTTGGTCCAGTATGCTCTATGCTTCATGCCTTAATTCTAGCTTGTATTGGCTATGTTTAAGCATGTTTTGGGTCCTGTTTTGACCTGCCTCGAGACTGTTTTAAGTCAACTTGGCCCTTTAGGACTTGCTTGATATGGCTATGGTGTAAGTCCCTTGGCTAGCTTTAAGCTTTGCGCCCACTAGCATGCTTTATTTGTCATATGTGCATGATTTAGCCTCACTTGGATTGTAATTTTAGAGTTTACTTCATTGCTACACTCTCACATTTGTCACTTCTTCATCATGTTCGAGAGTCGTGCTCTTATGCCTAGTTGATGGGCTAATGCATGAGCATGCATTTTCTTGTTTTTCATGCCATCATTTCAGCATTTTGGCCACTGTTTTGTACCCTCTTAGATCTGTCCATATGTGGTTTAAGTCCATTAAGTGTTGCATTACATAGCCCTTGCCATTGCATTATCTTTTCATGTTGTTGCATGACATTGTTGTTTGCATGTGGTGGCATGCTCATGTTGCTTGCATATTGTTGTTGCATGCTCATGTTGTTTGCATGTTGCATGTTGCATGACATTGTTGTTTGCGTGTTGTTGCATGCTCATGTTGTTTGCATGTTACATGTTGCATTATCTTTGCATGTTTGTTGCATTTCATTATGTTTGGATCGGATATTGATCCAAACACGGGGAACGAGGGGCATTTCATACTTGAAGTAATGAAACGCACCTCATTCCTTAGGTCACCAACACCTTTGATCATGTATGATAAGGTGGAGGTTCATTGAGTCCTATGTGTTATTTGTGTGCATTCATTGTCATTGATTTGTGCAACTCAACCTCTTTGGCCATCATGCATTGAGATATGTGATTGGTGGCTCAAGAGCCAAGCACTACACTCCTTTGAGCTTTAGACATGATAAGGAGTGTGGTTGCACACACATTTTCTTACAAATACATTATCATGCCTCTGTTAGTGCTCTGTTGCAGCAAAAGGGAGAATTTGCAGGAAGTAGTGGCCGATCGACCACTTAGTCTGCCGATCGGCTATCAGAATTGGTCGATAGCCATAAAATCTGGCCGATGGCCACTCCTCTTAGCCGATCACCTCTTAGCATGTCCATAAGGTGGATCAGAAGTATCTTGGAGGTTGGCATAATTTTCAGAGGTCTAAAACAGTGCAAACAGAGGCATCATGAGGCACAACAGTGGATTTTCGGGAGGACGCGACCGAGCATGCATCATTCATCATTCCGAAGCGGAGCTGTGGTAGCCTAATTTAAATGCTTTTCATACTTAATTTGTTTTGTAACGTAATTAGTTTGATTAATTAGTTGGTTTGTAATTAATTTTTCGGACCCTCTGTCGAGAGGGTGAATTTTGTAATAAGTGTGCGTGTGTGTGATGCAGTCTTCCAACCCCCATTTCTTTCTCCCTTTTACTTATCAGCTTTCGATGGTTAGTTTTAGGGCATGTTTCAATTAGCATTCTTTTGCTCGCATGTTTGCATTCATTCATCTGTCTTGAATGCACCGGGCTCGGCGCATCATACTAACTGCATTGTATTTCAATACCAATTTGAATACATGTTATCTAGTTACATTCACATGACATCTTAGAATAGCCGAGCCTATCTTAGTTGCATTTTTCCATGTGTTGCATTAGGCATTGTTGACCTAGCTAGGATCATGCATGATTACTAACTAGCTTCTGTTTTGACTCGGAGCACACTGTGAGTGTTTATGCTTTAGCATCCTTGCATGTGTGTAAGTGACTGTCATGATAACATGTTTGCCATGAGGCTAACTGCTTAAGTGATTAACTGCTTGAATGCCAATGGGTGCAGACTTGATTGCCTGGATTGGAACAACTCGATGATTGTGAGTTTTAAGTCCACTTGAAGTGGCAAAATCATGTTTTTTTAAGCCCACTTGAGGGTGGCAAATCCGCGTCTTAGCCTACTTACGAGTAGCACTTTTAAACCACTTTCAAAAACAAACATGAGTTATTTTGTTCCAATCCGCGCGTTTGAGTCTATACTTGTATGTTGTGCGCATCACATAGTAAGTTAGATTAATAAACCGGAATAAGAACGCATGTGTTTTCAAAACAACATATCATGTTTAGTAGAGGCCGATCCTTTGATCGAGCGAACGGGGGTGCTCATTTCAGGACCTTCCCCTCTCGTACCCAAGTTCCCGAGCTGAGGCAACTTTGGTGATAACGGACACGTGGCCTTAGGCACGAGTCCGGGTTTCCTAAATTTCGCAAAAAACAAAATATTTAGGTGGCGACTCTGAAATCTGGCAAAACAGTCCATATTTGGCGCTTTTGATTCAAAATTGATTTTTCAAAACCAATTGCTGGATCTGGAATCTTTGGTGATTTATCAGTCTTACATTGCACTTTGTGAGATTAGATTCAGAACCGTGATAGGAGTCCGAACTGTAGTAGCTAGAACTACAATTCGCGCCCTCGCGCGCGGAGCGGAGTTCCAGGTGGTCTACAACATGCAATAATGTAATTAAATAGGCTCGGCTATCTAAGATGGCATATGAATGCGACAGTTTGATACACGTATTCAAATAAGTATTGAAATACGATGTTGTTTGAATGATGCGCCGAACCCGGTGCATGCAAGACAAATGAATGATACAAACATGCAAGCATAAGGTATGCTAATCAAAACGTGCCCTAATCTAACCATCGAAAGCGGCTAAATAAAAGGGAGAAAGACGTGGGGTTGTAAGACATGCACACACGCACGTATACTTATTACAACATTATGCCCTCGCGAGGGAGGGTCCGAATGAATAATAGCTAAGCTAATCTAAGCTAAGCTAACTAATCTAATTAAACTAATTAGATTAATTATTACAAACCAATTGAATAACTAGAAAACTAATAATTATTACAACACTTAACTAATTAGCAAACGAATTAATTAAATTACAAAACCAATGTACACTAAACATGTAAAGCATTGAACTACATTGCCTCAGCTCTGCTTTAGAACATGAAAGATCCATGCATTCGATTTTCGCCCTGAAAAGCCCATCGGTTTGCTCTTGAGAGGCTCTGTTTGCAGGGTTATTCCAAGAACTTTCTGCTCTGCCTTACCAACTCACTTCTGAGGAATGCACCAGTGGCCTGCCGGCTATGATTGGTTGCTGCCGGCCAAAGAGAGGCACTATCGGCCATCAGTGAGCCACTGCCGGCCATTGGTGTACTGAATCGCCAAACTGCAACAGAGCACAAACAAAGGAAAAATGAGGGTTTTCCAAGAACATGTATGTACTGTGCCCCTCCTTATCATCTCAAAACATCAAAGGAGTGGCACTCTTGGATCCAAAACCACCAATCAAGCATTCACAATGCATGATGGCCAAAGATCCAAGTTGTACACGTTCAATAAATGCACAAAACAAGACTCAAAGCGCTACCACCCTATCATGCATGATCAAGGGTGATAGAGACAAAGAAGATTGGCTCATTTCATCACTTTGAGTATGAAATGGACCAATCTACCTTGTGTTCAATATAACATCCGATTGAACACATGCAATGCACACATCATGCTTATCTTGGTCATGTGTTTACTTGATTCATTTTATTTACTCATTTTAGAATTACCAAGCCATTCTTTAGTTGGTTAAGTCCAAGATGAGTGTCCTCTAATGAGAGAGGGGTCAACCAAAGGATGGTTTAAGACATAAGAGAGATCATGCCTTTGGCTAGGAGGATCCCTCAAAAGAGAGTTAAAGCCATTGAGCACAAGCTCCATCCCAAGCTTAAACACATTCATAAGGTTAACCAACCCTCAAAACAAATGGAAAAATGAAGAAATGAGGGAGGTTGCAGACTTTTCAGTGCTGAAATGGCAAGAAAAATAATGCTAAACATGCAAGCAACACAAGCATAACATGTTAAGAGCCAAAAGCATTAAAACTAGTAAAGAGCACTACACTAGAGGCATGCAATATCAGGCTCAAATGACCAAACCAGCACTAGACAGAGCTTAAACATGCCAAAATAGTGGCTAAAACACGCTGAGATAGAAGCATAAAAGGGTGATAGTTATTTCAGTTCAAAACCACCCCAAAAATAGCACAAAAAGATGGCAAAAACAAGTATAAAAACAAGCTTAAAAGGTGATAGTTATACCTCTTGAAAGGAAGAGTAGTTCTTGGCACCAATTCAAGACAAAAGCCTCTTAAGGAGCTCCAAGATAACTTCAAGCAACTTCAGCCCAAAGATGAACCACCTTGGTCAAGGATGTATAGGCTGAAGTTTGATGTATACAAGCTTCTAAGCACCAAAGCTCAAGAGAGAGAGAAATCTAGAGAGAGAGGTTTGTAGAGAGAAAGGTTCTAGAGAGAGAGGCTCCCAAACGTTTGCACCTAAAATGTTTCTAACCTTCAAAACCATAGAGAAGGCTCTCTATATATATACAAATGAGGCTCCAGGTCAAAAATATCCCAAAAGGGACATCTGGAACAGCTGGAACAAAAATATCTGCAAAAAATTGCCTTTTTGCATCAATGGCCGGCACTGCTTCATTGATAGCCGGCACATGATCATTGTTAGGCAGCAATGGTCACTCTTGGGTGGCAGGTGGCCGGCATAGGCCATTCATGGCTAGCACATGGCCAGAAAAGCTCATTTACGGCCAGCATCCTTCACCTCTGGTTGGCCAGAAAATTTTTCTTTTTGGGCCCGACTTCAACAGGACATAACTCCTTCATATGGACTCTTTTGCAGGTCATTCTTGAGCCTAAATTTAAGCCCTAGAAGTCTTCTTTCCAATGGTGGCATCCTCACATCAAAATTTCAAGTATGAAAAAAGTTATACCTCTTTTAGTAAAGACTGCTCAGTTTCGATCCTACCCGGATTCATGCCGAACTTCTCCCAAGCTAGTTTTCTTCTCTCCTCTCCTCTTTTCTTTAACCCCAAACCCCTAAATAAGGTGTTTTGAAAGATTTTTCAAAGATTTCACCTCTCTTTCATTCATTTCCACTTTTATCCTTGCTCGATTTATCGAAAAGCGCAACATTTAACGAAATGTGAGCCTCGGAACATCGTAGAATCATTTTTCAAAAATATTGTGAAAGAGAGGGTTTTAAGGTCTAAAATCTTTTAGTCAAAATAGTTTTGGTCCAAGAATGGGGTATGAGGTTGGGATTTGACGCTCTCCTTGCCAAAGAAATCGAACCTTTGCACTGCACAACTTTCACCACCAAGTAAATGATTAGTGGCGCCCAAGTCTTAAGGGCGGTTAAAAATGGGGTGTCTACAGTTGCCCCTCTTTGACAGAGCTCAGAGTCATGAAATGATGTGAGTAAATGTCAAAGCCCAGAGACGACCCATTTTTTACAAGGCCGAAGACTTGGACAAACAAACAAAATGTAAATGCAGTTGGTTGAACCCAAAGGTTGCTTACATATCCTTTTGCAAGGAATCAAACTAGCGTAGTTTAGGGGTAAGATGCAAATGATATGCAAGATGTAGAACAGTTAAGATGATTAAAATGTAATGAGACAATGCAAATGATATGCAATGTAATTGAATAATCAAACCAGAAGCAGTGCAAAACCACACAAATATCATAAAGGGATGGAAATGCAACAACAAACTATGTTTAACATAGAAAATGTGTTGAAACCCTCAAACCACAATTCTCTTAGTGGAATAGGCGTGTGCACATGCAGAACTATGTGTTTCGTAGAAAGAATACAAGTAATTGGGTGGGATGATATAAGTGAGGAATGATCTGCTGAGGAAAGATCGTGATCCTACATGCTGAATGTAACAAAACAAAGTACAACGCAATGGATGCAATGGATGCAGTGAATAAGGTGCGCGGCCAAACCACATTTTACCTAGAAAAGGTATGGACACAAAACAGACCACACCTAACACAAAAAAGGTGCTGAAACCCTCATACCACAATTCTCTTAGTGGAATAGACGCATACACATTATCACAAAACCATGCTTCAACAATGGAAATGTATGAGCACATGCCAGACTAAGCTTAACATGGAAAGGATGCAAGTGATAAAATAGATAACGTAATAGATGCATGCAATAAATGCTATATGCAATGTAATAGATGTAATAGCTAAAATGCAATGTAGTAGATAGGAAGTGAAAGTACCTTACAGGGGCAATTGGTGATGACTCACCTTATGCTGCTGGGGATCTCCTGTTTTTGTATCTTGCGTTTCCAAACTACAAGTAGCACTTTTCTCCCTGGCTATGGTCGTAACTTTTCTTATTTTCTAACAGGGTGACAGACTAGGTTGGTTCAGTATCCAGAATTGAGGTGCATACACGCTACCTCAACCTATGGGGCTACCATACAGATTTCAAGCCGAGGATACACCACTTGGTATTTAAACCAGACTTTAGTCTCAGAAATTCTGAACCTTTACGTTCTAGGCATCGCCATTCGAACTCTAGTTTTCACTGTCTCAGTTGATCTCCTAGGAACTCACCGCAAACACAAATAGGTGGCTATACCAGACCACCGAAAGTCATTCGGGCATGACAAACACCAAAAGAATTGCACCTTTAGAGGATTTAAGGTCTCCTAGACTAGATGAATGCACAAGAGAGTGCGAAGTAGAGTGAATGCACAAAATAGTGCGATACAAGTGTACAAAACAAGTGCAAGTAAGGTGCGCAAAATAGCGCGAGTGCAATGCACTAACAAGTGTAGGTAAGGTGCGCAAAACAGCGCGAGTAATGCACTAACAAGTGCAGGTAAGGTGCGCAAAATAGCGCGAGCAATGCACTAACAAGTGCAAGTAAGGTGCGCAAAATAGCGCAAACAATGCACTAACAAGCGCAGGTAAGGTGCGCGAAATAGCACAAACAATGCACTAACAAGTGCAGGTAAGGTGCGCAAAACAGCACGATGCGCAAAAAAGCGCGAGCAATGCACTAGCAAGTGCAAGTAAGGTGCGCAAAATAGCGCGAGCAATGCACTATGCAAAAGATATGAACATTTTCTATGCAAGATGAGAGCATGTAATGAAATGCACAAGATAGTGCGATGCGCAAGAAAGCGCGAGTGTAAACTGCACAAGAAAGTGCGATGCGTAAGAAAGTGCGAGTGTAAACGCAGGATTTTAAGGTCTCCTATATCATAGAATGCACAAGACAATGCGAGTGAGATGAAATAGTGAAATAGATGCACTGAGCAAGATCATTTGTGCGATAAATGCATGGTGTTAATTGAAAGCATGTTCGATGCATGAAAAAAGCATATTCTATGCAAGAGGGAAAAACATATTCTATGCAACACTGAAAGCATATTCTATGCATAAGACAGGCATATTCTATGCAATATTGAAAGCATATTCTATGCAAGAATCATAAACGATGCGCAGCATGCATGCAACAGAAGTGTATATAAAAGTGCACATTCTATGCAATAGAGGGGCATCAAATATGTACTTTGGTGCCTCCAGTTTACCTCTCGAAGGACTTTACAATATGCTCACCTCTGCAAGCTGCTTTAATTGTCATTCTGACTTGAAGTAGGCTTAAATTTGGGGTCGAGATACACTCATACTCTAGAGAAAGGCAAGGCTTGAGAAGACGCACCTGGAATGCAGTCTCAGAATTTGCCGAAGTTGAAACATGCTAAGATGTTGCAAATTTTTCCTTTTTTCTTTTGCTTTGCAGTCCGGAACCCATATAGCTTCAGATAGGTCCTGGTTTTATTGTTCTCACAATGACCTGGGTTGAACTCTGTAGTCTTATGAAAGAACAAATCCTGTTTTGCACAAATATGGAGAATAGCACAACACTCCGGGCACAAAATGATTTTTTGAAATTGAGAGTGAGAATGAGTTCTTGACCAGGTATTGAGCCTACGACTGACCAAAGTCAAAACGACTCAACAAAGGGAAAGACAAGGTAAAAACAACACAAACACACTAAACGACTCAAAACAAGAATTGAGACAAACAAAAACAACAAACACAACACTCAGATGTGTACCACTAATGGGAGACCTCTCAGTTCCCGAGGAGCCTGTTTCTTCGGGTATTGTTTCCCACCCTTTGTCATTTGTGATCCTCACATCACTATGGTGCTCAATCTCTATTTTTCTGAAAAAGCCTTTTTCTCTCAGCGCACATCTCTCTATTCTCCAATCTCTCTTATTTTTTTATCCCTCCCCTGGGTGGTTGATGGATAAACAAAAAGTTGCGGGCTCTTGCCCCTAGTATTCTACTAGATTCTCCATCTTTCGCTCGCAACAGTGAGCTTTCCCACAGAGGGGTTGCGCTACGACTAGATATACGACAAATCTGCAACTGCAACTGACATCGATTAACGATGCCCCTAGCTTAACTTGACCGAGATAAGTTGCAGCATGTCCCACCGGCCAGGTATACAATTGATTGGTCTCACATACATCATGTTTTTTACATCCCCATTCCGGGTCAGACGCAGTTTGAGCATGATCGTCCCAGATGAGGGAACCGAACATCCCGCTCCATTTCTAGTTCGTATTTCGCACTTGGCTTGATACCTTATTTCTTGGAGGATGTGAGAGCTTTTAGCCCTTTGCTTGTTAGCTTCAGTTGTGCCCGTTCTGGCGAATATTATGCCCATTTCTGGCAAGTATGGTGAGAATGGGGAAAAGACAGAAAACCTGACTCGACTGTGCCCCTAGTTCATCATTTTGACCATTTTTTGTTTTGGCTTTCTACTAAAATAATTTTGACCAATATAAAAGTTAGATTAACATACTTGTTCGATTTTTTGATTTGAAATCATGGAAGTTGGGTTGGAAGTCGGGTTGTGAGCACTGAAAATTTTCCTTTTTTGGGTCTAAGAAATGGTCCAATTTTTAAAAAAGGGATAATTTTTGAGAAAATTAATCAACCTCATTGAAAATCCTCAAAATTATTTTTGCAAATGGCCACTGCTCGACCAACATGGAATCTACTCTCGAGATGCACAACCTCAGATCTGGACTTAAATTGTCTGATAGCTAAATCTTCCAATGGAGTAGGACAATCAATTTTGAACCAAGACAAACCAATTTGCACATGGATAAGATAGCCGAGTTTGAACAAGGATAAACCAATCAACATGGATGAGCCAAGCTGGCTGAAAATGATTAGGGCCGAACTTCAAGATGAAGTTGCCTACGTATCCCAAACATGGGAATCAGGCCTAACGTAGTTCCGAGTTGAGGTTCACTCGAGTGTTGACACTCTCCCTTTATGCTCTAACTTTTGCCAAAATTGCCCTTCCGAGTTTTTAACCTTGCAAGCTCTGCTTTTCTTTTCTTTTCATTTCTTCTTTTCTTTTTTTCTTTTCTTTTTTTTCTTTTTGTCATTTTTGTTCTTTTCTTTTTCTTTTTCATTTTTGTTCTTTTCTTTTTCTTTTTCTTGCTCTAATTTTTGCCTGGGTTACCCTTCCGGGTTTTCGGCCCCGCGAGCCTCTCAAGAATAAAAAAAGTGTAACTTGTCCATGTTGACTGGTCGTAGGATCTCAAAGCCATCTGAATCCAGGAGAATGGCTATTGTTCACTGATGATGTATCCAATCAAATCTGAATTTGCCCATAGTGTTGCGAATAGGAACTTGATTGTCCTTCAGCAATAAACTTTCTTCTCTCCGTTTCTCGGATTTGGCTTTCTTGCTAGTCTTCATTGGTTTGCGGAATGACTTATCTTTTGAGTCTTTGAATGCATCTGACATTTTTGCCCCTAGTTCAATGGCTACTTTTGATCTAGCTTTGCAAGCTTCCTTTGATAACATCTAACCTTCTTGATCTGACCTTTTTGCCCCTAGTTCAACGGTTGCTTTCGGTCTGGCCATACAAGCCTTACATTGTGATTACTCGTTGAATAGTTCAAGGTTTGAAAGCAAAAAGGGTCGAGTCTCGAGGCCGAGAGTGATCCTATGCTGCACAATCTCAAGATCAATTCCACACATGTCTTCGCAAAATCACTCAAAGCATTTTTTGAAATCTTTTAAAAAAGCGACTAGACGCTTGTGCTGAAGACAATGTAGAACCAATCGGGATCAAGCCAGGATCCTTCTCAATACTCACATTAACAAACATGATCTCATTCATTAAGGACTTAGCATGCCTCACTTGCTCTTAATTTGATCAAATTTTGCAAATCCAGAGGAATTCCTCCCTCTTTGTTTTCATCACAGCGTTAGAAAAGTTTTGAAAAACTGTGGTCAATGCAATGACTTAAAGGCACAGAAAAAGTAGGTGAAAATCTCTGCCGTTTCATTCAGATCTTCTGGCGCAACTGGCTCAAAGGTAGAAACAGACGCAAAAGAAATAGTGTAAAAGACAAACACAAAACAAGCAAGTGATGCCCGAGGTAACACCCCCGAAATCACCCGACTCTAACACAACAGGACTGACTCGATACAACAAGACAGACTCAACTGATTCAGTACAAAAAGACTGACTCAATACAACACAACAAGACTGACCCAACACCCAAGTCAGGAAGTAAAGTAAACAGCATTCGCAAATTGCTCAAAACGGTGCGTGCCATCCACCACATCTAGAGTAAAATGAGAGCCATCAGTAGGTGGTTCATCCCCCAATCACATAGTCACATTATCCCCCAAGCTCGTTGATCCAGTACCGATAAACTTTGCAGGACCTAGTTGTAGACGTCCCCGAACGCCCCCGGGAGGAACGAGTCCCCCCCGTTCCGTTCGATATTGGGCTCACTACAGTTCGGACTCTAAAATTGTCACGGTTTTTAATCTGAACCAAAGAGTCCAAATCTGGCAAATCGTTTTGAGAAAACAGATTTTTAGAAAAGAAGTGCCAAACATGGACTGCTTTGCCAGATACAGAGTCGCCACCTAAATATTTTATTTTGAGAAATTTAGGAAACCCTGACTCGTTGCCTAAGGCCACGTGTCCGTCATCACCAAAGTTGCCTCGGCTCGGGAACTTGGGTACGATTGGGGAAGGTCACTTCGTGAGCACCCCCGCTCGCCCGATCAAAGATCGGCCTCTACTAACCATGATATCTATTTTTGAAAAAACATTGTGTGTTCTTATTCCGGTTATTAGCCTAGATTTACTATGTGATGCGCACAGCATACAAGTATAGACTGGATCGCCTGAATTGGAATAAAACATTTCATGTTTTGTTTTTGAAAGATGGTTTGATGGTGCTACTCGCAAGTAGGCTAAGACATGGATTTGCCACCCTCGGGTGGGCTTAGAAAACATGATTTTGCCACTATCTAGTGGGCTTAAAACACACATTTGAATGAATTGTTCCAATCCAAATAACCCAACCTTCACCCACAGGCATTCAGGCAGTTATATCACATAAGCAATTAGCCTCATGGTAAGCATGCTATCATGGCAGTCACTCACACGCATGCAAGGATGCTAAAGCATAAAACTTACCGAGTACTCCAAGCCAAAATAGAAGCTCGTTAGAAATCCATGCATGTTCCTAATTATACAGAAATGCCTAATGCAACACATGCAAAAATGCAACTATAGCAGGCTCGGCTATTCTAAACATGGCATATGAAATGCTACAGCTAACATGTATTCAACTTGGAATTGAAAATACAATGTAGTTAGTATGATGCGCCGAGCCCGGTGCATGCAAAACAGATGAATGAATGCAAACATGCTGTCATACTGTATGCTAATTGAAATATGCCCTAATCTAACCATCATAAGCAGGTAAATAAAAGGGAGAAAGACGTGGGGTTGGAAGACATGCATCACACACACGCACACTTATTACAGTTGTGCCCTCGAATAAATACAGTCCGAATAAATAATACAGTCCAAATATGTACAAAACCTTAATTAATTACCAAATTAACTAAGAAAACAATAAACTGGCATGCAAGCCAGGGACTGCCTTGACTCCGCCCCGGATGATGAATGATGCATGCTCGGGTTGCCTTGCGCGAAAATCCACGGCGATGCCCCGGTTAGCCTCTGTTTGCAATTTATTATTGGAATGTGTGCCGAGCTCTGGAAGGCTGCTGATTCTTGATTTGCTGCAACAGAGAGCAAGAAAGGGGCATGGCAATGTATTTTCACAAATGTATGCATGCCTCGATCCTCGTGCCACCAATCACGCATCTCGATACATGATGACCGAGGAGTCCAATTGTGCAACTCAATATAGAATGAATGCACATGAAAAACACCAAAACCTAAACTCCATCATGGATAATCCGGAGTGTCGGTGACTGGGAATTGAGACACATTCCGTCACTCGAAGTACGAAACGTCCCTCGTTTCCTGTGCTCGGGCTAACCCCTATCCCAAGCACAATACAATATGCATGACATGCATGAAATGCAACTAAGATACAACCTAACATACACATTGCTATGAAATGGCATACACGATGCACGAGATAACATGGCATACACAATGCGCTAACATACAACCTAGCATACACAATGCTTATGAAATGAAATGGCATACACAATGCACAATGGACTTACACCAACATGAATGGACCTCAGCCACACTCGCATAAGAGGCCATTAGATGAAAATGAGACACTCGAAATGCGCGCACACATGCACGCAAACCGAGGACCGACCCTAGGGCACAAATGCCACTCTAACATGACATGGCAAGGCATGAAATATGATATGCAAACATGCAAGTTTCATCACTGAAATGTGACACAAAACAGCCCCGAATCATGAAAACCTGACACCCGATGCAAGGGATGGTCCCGAAATGCAAGATTAAGCACATGAAATGACTTGTAGCTACATCAAGCATGCATTATTTGTACATGAAGTATGAAGACAGATTCAAGGCAGCCCCAAAACAAGCATATTTATAGTTTTAGGTGAGGCCAAACAATGAACACAAATGGGGCTAAGCTAGTATGCAAAAATGGCCCCGAAAGAGAGGTAATGAAGCAAGTCAGAGCTGTTGGGCCCCAAATGGCCAAGAGCCCTTTAACAAAGTTGAATATGGGCTCAAAATAAAGCACTTCTCAGTTTACAACTGAGCCCAAAACAGTACACAAGCATGCTCAAGATACTATGCAAAACAAGGCTAAAAAGAGAGCTATAACACAAAGTACAAAAAGGATGCCTCAAACAGTAAAATACCCTTAATGAAACATGAATAGGGGGTCAAAATAAGGCCATTTTCAGTTCAGACCAGAGCCCAAGAACAGAAGCACAAGAGGCTAATAAATCATGCAAAAATGGAGCCAAAAAAAGAGATATAAAGGAAAGTGGAAGATAGAAGCCTCAAACAGTGATGAGCCCTTCAAAAACATTGAAGAAGGGCTCAAAATAAGCCACTTTACAGTTTATGACATGCCTCAAAACAATTTATACATAGGCCAAAAATACTACACAAGAAAATAGCATACAAGGGAGGCAATGAAGCAAGTGCAACAAGGAGGCCTCAAACAGTGAGAGGCCCTTAAACAAACATGAAAAATAGCTCAAAATAAGCCTAGCTCTAGTTAGGGTCGGAGCCCAAAACAGAAAACAAGTATGGCTAATGTATTGAACAAAATAAAGCACAAAAAAAAAAAAAAAAAAATAGGGACTCACCCTTGAAGACCAATCTTTGACAGCTCCTTGGCTTGAGTTTGGTGGCTCCTTAGCTCTGAAAATAGCCCTGAAGCTGCTGGAATGGATGATGGTAATGTGGTGCTAGGTGGTGGTGTGGAAATGGTGTAGGGCTTGAGGGTTTGGAGCTTGGAAAGATAGAGAGAGAGAGAGAGATACAAGGCAAGAGACTCAAAGGTGATTTTTCTAACCCCTAAACCAAAGCTGGAGCTGCTGTTATATAGACAAAGAAGGGTGGAAAAGAGGGGGGAAAAAAGGGGGGGGAAACAATCCAAGTTTCCCCCCAAAATGCAGCCCCACGGATACAGAATCTGGGGGGAAAAGGAGGGTGTATCTGCACTGTACTTGATGCAAGGATTCTGGCCGGCCAGTTATTGAGGTTGAAGGTGGATGGCTGGCTTTCCCCATGGCCAGCCGGCCAAGGGTCAAAAGGGTCAAGTATGATTAGTGGCCGGCCACCACAGAAAGAGGGCCTCCCATGTGTGCACAACACAACCCTGTGGTTAAAAACTGGAGAAAGTGAACCAGGAGAGAGAATAACCCACTTTTCAAAGGGGTTCAAAAGGTTTAAAAGCAATTACTGGCCGGCCACCAAATATTGGTGGCCTCCTAGATGTGTACATCACAAATATGGGGTTTAGGGTGCAAGAAAATGGCCCAAGGGTGGTCAACATTGGCTTTGAAGTGAGAAAAATCGAGCGACGGAGGGCGATGAAGGGATAAAGTTGGCTGACAGAACAATTACTGGCCTCCCATCCTTCTATGACCTTCCTAGCAATGAAACAGAGGTCCCTGCCAAAAATGAACCAAAACCGATGCAAAAAGAAGGTTCGGAGACCGAAACGCGCAGCCCGGGGTCCCGAAAACTGACTGTTAGGCACCGAGAGTGGTGTTCGAACATGAAGTCAGTTTCTCGGACCACAGTGTCCCTCAAAAGGGAGCAAAAAAGATGTATGCCAAAAACTGGGGTAAACAGAGGTGGTTAAGCGGTCCCGAACCGAGGCACACGGCCAACGGCTCCGAAAAATCGGAAACCGGACTCCAAACGGGCAAAATAGCCTACGACCACGAAACGTAGCCTACGGCCACTGAAAGATGATCTACGAGACCTCTCCCTCCCTTCGGGAAGAGAAAATAGAGAAAACGGAGCCTGGTTCGCAAACCGAGGCAAAGCACAAAAGAGTCCGGAAGTCTGGAGGCAAGGCTCGCAGCCGAGACTTTGAAACTTCTGAACGAGCACAATATGCAATATCACCGAGCGCTCAACTGGTGACGTCTGAGTCTCAAGGTCGGTCAAAAATGGGGTGTCTACACTAGTACGACGATGACCTCGCTGTCAATCAAATCCTGTATTTCGTGGCGAAGACAAAAACAAAGGTTAGTGTCATGACCGGTTTGTTGATGGAAGGCACAGTACTTGGCAGAATCATGCTTGGCTGGAAGGGGATCCGGGAGAAGCCGAGGCTCAAGGGGTTTGAGATGGCCCTTTCCTATAAGGATTTGGAGAGCTTTGGACAAAGTCATGTAGAGGGGATTGAAGACCCTCTGACCTCGGGGTTGGTACTTCGAGGTTTATGAGGTTATGTTGGATGTACCAGCAAAGGGATTGGCAGGTGCTGACTGGGTTTGATGATCTCTTCTGAGTGTAGGATTGGAGCTGAAAGGAACGTTTCTGGCATGACAGCCCTTTTCCCGGCTTGCCCCTTGATTCAAACTACCCCCAACTTGAGTGGCAAAAGTGTCATCCACAATCTTTGCAACAACTGTAAGCACTTGTTGTTTGTTCAGTCTTTCAGCTTTCAAAGCCTCAACAACCCATTGAAGATGTTGATAGGGACCAATGCTCGCCCCAACCTTGTTCTTTCCATTTGCCTCTACTTTGCTAAGGGATTGGGTCCCTATATTAGAGCGAAGCCCAGTTGTTGTCAACATGTTATTGCCCAGACCTGGGATGGCTTCAGGTTGGCCCTTTTCAATTGCAGCTTGCCCCAAGATTGGGGAGCCTTTTGCCATGAAATTTCTGGCTTGTGTTGTGGTCAATGATGGAGCCAATATCCCAAAGGCTAAATCTGCCGCTGTTCTCTGAAGATCTTCAATCATTCTCATCAACTCAGAAGTAGTGGGTTCACAGGTTTGAGATGATTGGGGTTTGAATGCATCCATCATGCATAAGTCCATGCTTTCTGGAATGAACACCTCAGGCTTGGGTACATGGCCCGAGGTGATGTATATGCTAGGATTGTAGGTAGACGGGAATGTATGGATTAGATTGAGATGGGGAGGTGACGGGTCAGTACTAGCGCGAGGTCCTTTTAGTGAAACTATGGTCTCTTCACCAATAAGATCCTGAATCTTATAACGGAGGCGAATACAACGGTTCGTATCATGACCATGTTGTTGATGATAGGCACAGTATTTAGCTGGGTCATATCTTGTTGGAAGAGGATTTAGAAGGGGTTGAGGTCCTAGGAGCTCTAGGTGCCCTTCTTCTCCCAGCATTTTCAAAGCTTGAGAGAGACTCATATAAAGAGGATGGAAATTTCGGGCTTGGGACCGAGTTGAAGTGGTTGGTTTTTGGCCATTGAGGGAAGTGATGATAGTGTCCACTTCTGAGCATTTCACAGTCGTGCTACCATCAATAGTAGCATTGGAACTACGAACAACATTCTTCTTTACAGGCTCATTATCTTCCACAGAGATCCCTTGTCTGAAGGCATCCTCGATTTGAACCCCCATTTCATGAAGGTTTGGGAAGGTAAACAGAGGTAGGACGATCATCTTTTACAGCAACTTGCTATGCAGATTCCGAACAATCATCCTGATCTGATCTTTGTCGGAAGGCCATGTAGCCACCATTGAGACTTTTCCTCTCCATCTCATCACGAACTCTGAGAAACTCTCATTTGGCTCTTGGCAGTTGACTTCAAGATCACAAGTTGTGACCTCGATCTGTGTGTTATAGGAGTATTGACCAATAAAGGCCTCAGCCAGCTCTTCCCAGTTCTGTTTCACAGAGTCCTCCAATTTAGCATACCAGGTTACGGCTATCCCAGACATGGTTCGACCGAAGAGAGATAACTTCTGGGCTGGGGTCAAACCTATTGGCCTTAGGATATTAGAAAAAAGGCAGAGATGCACCATTGGGTCTCCAGAGCCATCAAAGCGGTCGATATACAACATTTTAAATCGCTCTGGTAAGGTAACTGTAAATTTAGTATACCCGTCCTCTAAATCCAGGATAGAGTTCACTCCTTGTGCTCATTTGAATAACTTCTCCATTTTATTGACTTTAAGTGCAGTTAGGTCAACCTCAAATTCAAACAAAGCTTGGGCTTGATAGACAACAGCTTTCGAGGCCTGTTCTGGGATTGGCTCCGCCGGATTGCCTTGAGTCTCTTGGACATTAGCAGTACGGGCAGTGGCTCCGGGTGTCGGGTTACCCGTGGGAGGTGCATGAGATATAGTAGCCGTAGCTGGCTGTGGTTGTTGTTGTTGTAGCCGGGTTATCACTTCGGCCTGACAAGTTGTGACTTCAGCCTGACGGACTGCGTCCTGCTGCCTCAATTATCTGTTGCAGGTGTTGTATCTGTTCTTCCACACTGGCTGGGGGATACTGAGCCATGGGAATGGGTGATTGATCTCGTGCTAAGCTGAATGCAGACAACTGTTCCCAGACCAAACTAGACCCGGGTGAACAGAGGTGTGACTGCTGTAGAAACTGCACTGGTGAATTCTACCTGAACTTCCTTCGTCTTGTAACCGGTGGGGGTGAGGTAAACACAGGTTGCTTCTGAACCAATTCCGACCTAACAAAGTTTATCGATACAAGTCCAGAGTACCCAGGGGATATTGGAGCCTTCTGAAGCCATGGTTCCAGGACTACCATGCAAAAGAGAAAACAAACAGCATCTTAGCCCAATTTCACTAGAACGAATATGATCATAACTGAATGACTGTACTCCACACTGAATTCTGCCCTAAAACAGATACCAACTTGGCAACTGATATGCAAATCCCTGAACAATTTCACTGTAAAGCACATACCAGTTAATTGAGAGCCAAAACACCCCTATGAGGGGGTAAGGTTTCGCTGTCCTAGTTTCGTCAGGAGCTAGGGTTTCACTACGTACGCATGCGATTTCAAACAAACCTACATTCGGGTGAGCAACCTATCTTAGTTTGGAATAGTCTTTAAGGCTTCCAATATGCAACTAGGTCGATTGGTCGAAAAAGGATGCCTCAGCAAGACCACCTAATATACCTCTCGCTCCTAACACCGAGCAGTGAAAGGAGGATCAAACGGTAGAGCGGTGATCCAGATCTAAGGTTTGTGTTCCCATCGTGGCAGAGCCTGCAATCGGTCAGCCTTATGGCAAGTTTTTCCAAGCAAGCCTCCAGCAAACCGTTCAGGAATAGCAGATAGCAAACACTGTGACTTCGGCGCACCTATACAAATGCAATGCAAAGAAATACATAAATATAGATAAATCAACATATCATAAGTTTGAGTCAAGTTCTCTAAATCCCCAGTGGAGTCGCCAGAAACTGTAGCACTCGAATTTCTTTGCGCGCCCCCTTTCAGAGAGGCGCGAATAGGTCCTACAGTTCGAACTCCTGTCACGGTTTTGAATCTAATCTCACAAAGTGCAATGTGAGACTGATAAACACCAAAGAGTCCAATCCGGCAATTCATTTTGGAAAATCGATTTTGAATCAAATAATGCCAAAATTAGACTACTTTTCCAAATTACAGAGTCGCCACCTAAATATTTTATTTTTGAAAAATTTAGGAAACCCTGACTCGTGCTAAAGGCCACGTGTCCGTCATCACCAAAGTTGCCTCAGCTCAAGAACTTGGGTAAGAGAGGGAAAGGTCCTGAAATGAGCACTCCCGCTAGCCCGATCGAAGATCGGCCTCTACTATGCATGATATGCTGTTTTATAAACAGATGTGTTCTTATTTCGGTTATTAGCTATCTTTACTATGTGACGCACACATGCAAGTATAGACTAAATAGCAAGAGTTGGAACAAATCAACTTATGTTTGTTTGTGAAAATGGTTTGAAAGTGCCACCCTCAAGTGAGCTAAAGCGCAGATTTGCCACCCTCAAGTGGGCTTAAAACATGATGGTTTGCCACTTCGCAAAGTGGGCTTAAAACATACATTCGTCAAATTGTTCCAATTCAAGCAATAAAGCATTCATCTACAGGCATTCAGATAGTTAATCATATAAGCAAATAGCCTTATGGCAATACTCACACTCATGCAAGTATGCTAAAGCGTAAAAGCTTACTGAGTACTCCAAGTCTAAACATAAACTATTTAGAAATATGCATGATCCTAACTATTCAAAATGCCTAATGCAACACATGCAATAATGTAATTAAATAGGCTCGGCTATCTAAGATGGCATATGAATGCGACAGTTTGATACACGTATTCAAATAAGTATTGAAATATGATGCAGTTTGAATGATGCGCCAAGCCCGGTGCATGCAAGACAAATGAATGATACAAACATGCAAGCATAAGGTATGCTAATCAAAACGTGCCCTAATCTAACCATCAAAAGTGGTTAAATAAAAGGGAGAAAGACGTGGGGTTGGAAGACATGCACATACGCACGCACACTTATTACAACACTATACCTCGCGAAGGAGGGTCCGAATGAATAATAGCTAAGCTAAGCTAACTAATCTAATTAAACTAATTAGACTAATTATTACAAACCAATTGAATAACTAGTAAACTACTAATTATTACAACACTTAACTAATTAGCAAACGAATTAATTAAATTACAAAACCAATGTACACTAAACATGTCAAGCATTGAACTACATTGCCTTAGCTCTACTTTAGAACATAGAAGATGCATGTATTCAGTTTTCGCCCCGAAAAGCCCACCGGTTTGCTCTTGAGAGGCTCTGTTTACAGGGTTATTCTAAGAACTTTCTGCTCTGCCTTACCAACTCACTGCTGAGGAATGCACCAGTGGCCTGCCAGCCATGTTTGGTTGTTGTCGTCCATCTGCAGGCCAAAGAGAGGCACTGCCGGCCATAAGTAAGCCATTGCCGGGCACTGGTGTGTTGAATCGCCAAACTGCAACAGAGCACAAACAGAGAAAAAATGAGGGTTTTCCAAGAACATATATGTACTATGCCACTCCTTATCATCTCAAAATATCAAAGGAGTGGCACTCTTGGATCCAAAACCACCAATCAAGCATTCACAATGCATGATGGCCAAAGATCCAAGTTGTACACTTTCAATAAATGCACAAAACAAGACTCAAAGCGCCACCACCCTGTCATGCATGATCAAGGGTGATGGAGACAAATGAGATTGGCTCATTTCATCACTTTGAGTATGAAATGGACCAATCTACCTTGTGTTCAATATAACATCCGATTGAACACATGCAATGCACACATCATGCTTATCTTGGTCATGTTTTACTTGATTCATTTTATTTACTCATTTTAGCATTACCAAGCCATTCTTTAGTTGGTTAAGTCAAAGATGAGTGTCCTCTAATGAGAGAGGGGTCAACCAAAGGATGGTTTAAGACATGAGAGAGATCATGCCTTTGGCTAGGAGGAACCCTTAAAAGAGAGTTAAAACCATTGAGTACAAGCTCCATCCCAAGCTTAAACACATTCATAAGGTTAACCAACCCTCAAAACAAATGGGAAAATGAAGAAATGAGGGAGGTTGCAGACTTTTTAGTGCTAAAATGGCATGAAAAATAATGCTAAACATGTAAGTAACACATGCACAACATGTTAAGAGCCAAAAGCATTAAAACTAGTGAAGAGCACTACACTAGAGGCATGCAATATCAGGCTCAAATGACCAAACCAACTCTGGACAGAGCTTAAACATGCCAAAATAGTGGCTAAAACACGCTGGGATAGAAGCATAAAAGGCAAGAAAATCATGCGCACATGTTGGCTCACAAGCAAGGCTCAAAACACAACTCTCAAAAGCAATGAAAGAGTGGAATAAGTGAGAGTGTGACAAAGATATATGCACTGAAATCACATGAAAAACAATGCTACAGCATGCAATCATCTCATGCAAGACATGTTGGAGGCCTTAAAACACTAAGCTAGTAAAGGCATTTGCACTATAACTATACAATACATGGCTCATATGACCAATACCACTCAAAACAGAGTTAAGGCATGTCAAAACATTACCAAAAATGTGCTAGAGTCAAGCTAACACAAGCTAGAATGATAGGCTAACTCATTAGGCATGCTAGGCTAGTAAGCATAATTACACTACAAGTGCAAGAAGCAAGCAACAAGTGCACCAACCAACCAAAAAAAAAGTTGAAACATGTCAAAATAGAGACTAAAACATGCTTGAATAAAGCTAAAACATGCTAGAATGAAAGGCTAACACATAGCATAAACTAGACTATTAAGCACCATTGCACTACAAGTATACAAAGCAAACCTCAAGTGGCCAAACCAGCTCAAAATAGAGCTAAAGTAGGTCAAAAAAGTGGCAAAAACATGCTGATATCAAGGCATAAAAAGGTAGAAAAACATGCTCACATATTAGGCTATATACTCATACAAACAAGATACAAAGAGGGGAGGCCAACCCCTCCTACTTTGGACCTCAAAACATAGTTTTTGTCACTGAAAAACCTCTGAGTTTCAGTGGTAAAAAAGGCCCAACAATTTTGATTTGAAGGTGATGAGAAATGGTGCAAAAAGCTTAACAAGTCAAAGAGCAAAAAGGGTGACAACCCCCTAACTCAGAAGGAACCTCAAACCACCATTTTTAAACCATAAAAACAGATATTTTTTTCAGTTCAAAACCACCCCAAAAATAGCACAAAAAGATGGCAAAAACAAGTATGAAAACAAGCTTAAAGGGTAATAGTTATATCTCTTGAAGGGAAGAGTAGTTCTTGGCACCAATTCAAGACAAAAGCCTCTTAAGGAGCTCCAAGATAACTTCAAGCAACTTCAGCCCAAAGATGAACCACCTTGGTCAAGGATGTATAGGCTAAAGTTTAATGTATACAAGTTTCTAAGCACCAAAGCTCAAGAGAGAAAGAAATCTAGATAGAGAGGTTTGTAGAGAGAAAGAGGTTCTAGAGAGAGAGGCTCCCAAACTTTTGCTCCTAAAATGTTTCTAACCTTCAAAACCATGGAGAAGGCTCTCTATATATAAAAAAATGAGGCTCCAGGTCAAAAATATCCCAAAAGGGACAGCTGGAACAGCTGGAACAAAAATATCTGCAAAAAATTGCCTTTTTGCTTCAATGGCCGACACTGCTTCATTGATGGCCGACACATGATCATTTGTTGGCCAGCAACGGTCACTCTTGGATGACAGGTGGCTGGCATAGGCCATTCATGGCCGGTACATGGCCAGAAAAGCCCATTTATGGCCAGCATCCCCCACCTCTGGTTAACTAGAAAAATCTACTTTTTTGGCCCAATTTCAACCGGACATAACTCCTTTATATGAACTCTTTTGCAGGTCATTCTATAGCCTATATTGAAGCCCTGGAAGTCTTCTTTCCAATGATGGTAGCCTCACATCAAAATTCCAAGTGTGCAAAAAGTTATACCTCTTTTAGTGAATACTGCTCAGTTTCAATCCTACCCGGATTCATGTCGAACGTCTCCCAAACTAGTTTTCTTCTCTCCTCTCCTCTTTTATTCAATTCCAAACCCATAAATAAGGTGTTTTGAAATATTTTTCAGAGATTTCACCTCTATTTCATTCATTTTTACTTTTTTCCTTGCTCGGTTTACTGAAATGCGCAACATTTAACGAAATGTGAGCCTCGGAACATCGAAGAATAATTTTTCAAAAATATTTTGAAATAGAGGGTTTTAAGGTCTAAAATATTTTAGTCAAAATAGTTTTGGTCCAAAAATGGGGTATGAGGTTGGGATTTGACGCTCTCCTTGCCAAAGAAATCGAACCTTTGCACTGCACAACTTTCACCACCAAGTAAATGATCAGTGGCGCCCAAGTTTTAAGGGTGGTTAAAAATGGGGTGTCTACACGGAGGTCTACTCCAAGTATCCAAATTTATTTGAGCATGCTTAATGGTTTTATTTCAAAATTGTACTGTTCCCTAGTGTTGAAGGAAAAAGCGTTAAATTGTGGGTCACATGTTGCTTTATGTATTGTTAATTTGAGCATGAGATTGTGAAGGAATGATGTTTTGCTATAGATGTTTTGTTTCATATGTCTTGTATAAACAAATATTGCTTTGATGAAATGATGATGAAAGGAATGGTAAATGTCGGTTGAACATAGATGTTGTGACCTCGGTTTGTTGGTAAATGTCGTTTGTTTGTTGCTTTATGTATTGTTTAAATGTCGGTTAAAAGGATTGTGTTACTAGAACACCTCGGTTTGTTGGCTTGTTTAAATTTCGGGGACGAAATTTCCTATGGTGGGGAGGTTGTGAGGACCGAGTCTCTTTCTTCTATTTCTTTCTTCATTTCTTCGCTCTATCTTCCTTTTGTTTCCATTGGAAAAGAAACGTTCAGAAATAACTCCTTAAATAAATTTCTTAATCTTGTGTTGTTCGGTGTCGAGTTTCACTTGTTCCGAGAAGTGCAAGGATAGGTCCGGAGTGCTTGGGAGCGAAGAGGAATTTTTCTGGGCTGCTGGGCCAGGGCCGTACGTGCGGGAATAGGGGATTTTAGTGGATTGCATTCTGCTTAAAAAGCACGAGTAGAGAGTGGTGCGGGAGAGCCACCGCACGTGCGGGGGTGAGAGTCGCACGTGCGAGAAGGGGCGCTCCGCACGTGCAGGGATGGGCGCCGCACGTACGGCACTCTGGCAGTCCGAAACTCTATTTTTTCTTCTCTTTTGGTCCGAATGTGTATCTCATTTTTGACACTACTCTCTCACTCTAAACCCTATTTTTCTCCCCCTTCTCTCAAAGAAACATCATCAAACACCAAAACTCTTTGATTCTTGCAATCTTTGGGCCAAGATCCTCATCATCTTCCTCTAAATCTTGAAGATCAAGAACCAGGGCTCCTCTTGGTGTGGTGAGGGTTTAAGGATCATCCATCTAAACTAGGGCTTCTAAAAGACCTTGAGGTAGGGAATTCTTGAGTCATATATACATGTTTTGCTTCATAAATGTTGATTTTAAAGCTTCCATGAGGTTGTTGTGTTAGTTTTAATCTTGCACTAAATGAAGAGAGAGAAAGGGAGTTTTGAAAGAGGGGTTTTAAATCTCAACTTCCTTTTTATCCATGAGAATGTTCTTTGTGCTAAATATAAGAAAATTATGGTTTTGATTGGGTTTCACCATGAAATGGGAGGATTGTTGGCTTTTTGATGAAAACCCTAGAAACTGGGGGTTTATGAAAATATGAGAAAAACTATGAAATTCTTCTTTTCTTGTGTTTAAATAAGTAAATGAGTGTGGATTTCACAAGGTGATATAATGAAATGATAATTTCTTGATATAAAAGAGTGGAGGACTTCTTTTTTTTTTTTAATTATTGTTGAATGTATGGAAATATTTAAGTGGAAGATGATAATTGTTGTGCATTATGGATTGTGAGAATTAATGTTTGAAAAACATTACATGTAGTCTTGATGAGACTATATTACTAAGAATTGTGAAAGGGAAATTGTGGCTAAGTGTAGATAACATATGGTTATCTTGGGGAAGAGCATGGAAAAGAGGTAATGGAAGATGTGATTGTTGACATTATTGTAGAGACCTTGAAAATAAGGAAATGTTAGAAGATATAGGAAATCATTGCATTGCATATTCATTCAATTATTATTTTTGCATGGTAAATTTCGATTGAAGGTATTTATGTCATGAAAGAAAATAATATTGTGATAAGAACTATGGAAATGTGTATGGGGTAAATACGGTGGTAAGTCCGATTAGGGGGTGTAAATGAATTTGATAAGTTGGCCTGAGTGTCCATGGTGAAAGACCAGAAAACCGCGCAGATAGGTGTCGAGATTTCCAGTTAATACCGGTAAAAATGATAGTTTGGTAGTACTCATAGAGTCTACTTGCAGACACCAGCCTAGGGATTACCAGTGTCGTATTTACCGCCCCTATTGATTAAAATTGGAAGTTTTTGAAATGTGTTGAGATTGCTAACTTTTATTGAAATGGAAATTTTAAGAAGAGCATGAAATGAAATTTTCTTTAAGAAAGCATGGCATAGCATGAACATTAGCATTTTTATTGAGAATTGCATAACTGTATATACTTTGTTAGAATTCTCCACTGGGCTTTATGCACACCCCTATGGGACTTTGGTGCAAGTAAAGACGTGGTGATCTCGCCAAGTTGAGGGCGCGAATAATTGTAAAGAGTGCATAGCTCTTATTTTTGTTGCGATCTTTTTGTAAGCCAAGGGCTAATCTGTTTGGGTCTGAGAGACCATTTTGTGTGACTGGGCTATAGCCTTGGAAGATGTAAGCCCTTAAGGGCATTTTATTGTTTTGAGAATTGACACTTCACATGCTATAAATTCATGTATCCTTTTATGTTATGAATGTATACCGCATGTGAAACTTTTGAATTAAACCCATTTATTATATATGTGAAGATGGAAGGATTATTGACATTGTGTAGTGAATGTTTATTAATTTGGGGAGTTCATGTTGAATCATTTTCGGGGCGTTACATAGGAAGGTAGATAAAATTCACGATATACATTGGAAGGTAGAGAAAATTCCTGTAATCCTGCTTAGATCCTTATAATCTCATGAATAAGTAAATTACTTAAATTAATTAAAATCCTCCTACCCATATAAGCGATGCTTTAAACAAATAAAATTTGTTTTGAGGTTAAGTTATTACTTAAGTTATGCTTTAATTCATTAAGATCATTACAATAGAAACCAAAATGGGTCTCATGAATCTGAATATAACGGCGAAATTCATATTTAAATTTGAAATAAATCCAAACAAAACGCCATAATAATACTAATCAAATAGTCATACTATTTACCCAAAATGAAAAGAAAATCAATGTTAACGTTATGGTTAATTTTGACAAAACTAGAAAGCTTTTTGTGGAGCTTTAATATTAAAACTTGGGCAGTATTTAACTTTCCATATAAAAAAAGATTTAATCCAAAAGGATTCAACTTCTTATTTTTCAAAAGGAAAACGATAACTAAATGCACTTTATTGTACATAAATCTGACCGTGATATTTATAGGAAGGTAGATAGAATTCACGATATATATTAGAAGGTAGATAAAATTCCTGTAATCCTGGTTAGATCCTTATGATCTCACAAATAAGTAAATTACTTAAATTAATTAAAATCCTCCTACCCATATAAGCGATGCTTTAAAGAAATAAAATTTGTTTACAGGTTAAGTTATTACTTAAGTCATGCTTTAATTCATTAAGATCATTACAATGGAAACCATAATGGGTCTCATGAATCCGAATATAACGGTGAAATTCATATTTAAATTTGAAATAAATCCAAACAAAACACCATAATAATTCTAATCAAATAGTACTATTTACCCAAAATGAAAAGAAAATCAATGTTAATGTTATAGTTAATTTTGACAAAACTAGAAAGCTCTTTGTGGAGCTTTAATATTAAAACTTGGGCAGTATTTAACTTTCCATATAAAAAAAGATTTAATCCAAAAGGATTCAACTTCCTATTTTTCAAAAGGAAAACGATAACTAAATGCACTTTATTGTACATAAATCTGACCGTGATATATATAGGAAGGTAGATAAAATTCACGATATATATTGGAAGGTAGATAAAATTCATGTAATCCTGGTTAGATCCTTATAATCTCACAAATAAGTAAATTAATTAAAGTAATTAAAATCCTCCTACCCATATAAGTTATGCTTTAAACAAATAAAATTTGTTTACAGGTTAATTTATTACTTAAGTTATGCTTTAATTCATTAAGATCATTACAATGGAAACCATAATGCTCCTGGTCTCATGAATCCGAATATAACGGCGAAATTCATATTTAAATTTGAAATAAATCCAAACAAAACACCATAATAATACTAATCAAATAGTAATACTATTTACCCAAAATGAAAAGAAAATCAATGTTAACGTTATGGTTAATTTTAACAAAACCAGAAAGCTTTTTGTGGAGCTTTAATATTAAAACTTGGGCAGTATTTAACTTTCCATATAAAAAAAGATTTAATCCAAAAGGATTCAACTTCTTATTTTTCAAAAGCAAAACGATAACTAAATGCACTTTATTGTACATAAATCTGACCATGATATTTATAGGAAGGTAGATAGAATTCACGATATAGATTAGAAGGTAGATAAAATTCCTGTAATCCTGGTTAGATCCTTATGATCTCACAAATAAGTAAATTACTTAAATTAATTAAAATCCTCCTACCCATATAAGCGATGCTTTAAACAAATAAAATTTGTTTACAGGTTAAGTTATTACTTAAGTTATGCTTTAATTCATTAAGATCATTACAATGGAAACCATAATGATCCTTGTCTCATGAATCCGAATATAACGGTGAAATTCATATTTAAATTTGAAATAAATCCAAACAAAACACCATAATAATTCTAATCAAATAGTGATACTATTTACCCAAAATGAAAAGAAAATCAATGTTAACGTTATAGTTAATTTTGACAAAACTAGAAAGCTTTTTGTGAAGCTTTAATATTAAAACTTGGGCAGTATTTAACTTTCCATATAAAAAAGATATTTAATCCAAAAGGATTCAACTTCTTATTTTTCAAAAGGAAAACGATAACTAAATGCCCTTTATTGTACATAAATCTGACCGTGATATATATAGGAAGGTAGATAAAATTCACGATATATATCGGAAGGTAGATAAAATTCCTGTAATCCTGGTTAGATCCTTATAATCTCACAAATAAGTAAATTACTTAAATTAATTAAAATCCTCCTACCCATATAAGTTATGCTTTAAAGAAATAAAATTTGTTTACAGGTTAATTTATTACTTAAGTTATGCTTTAATTCATTAAGATCATTACAATGGAAACCATAATGATCCTGGTCTCATGAATCCGAATATAACGGCGAAATTCATATTTAAATTTGAAATAAATCCAAACAAAACACCATAATAATACTAATCAAATAGTGATACTATTTACCCAAATTGAAAAGAAAATCAATGTTAACGTTATAGTTAATTTTGACAAAACCAGAAAGCTTTTTGTGGAGCTTTAATATTAAAATTTTGGCAATATTTAACTTTCCATATAAAAAAAGATTTAATCCAAAAGGATTCAACTTCTTATTTTTCAAAAGGAAAAGGATAACTAAATGCACTTTATTGTACATAAATTTGACCGTGATATATATAGGAAGGTACATAAAATTCACGATATAAATTAGAAGGTAGATAAAATTCCTATAATCCTGATTAGATCTTTATAATCTCACAAATAAGTATATTACATAAATTAATTAAAATCCTCCTAGTATGACACACCTCCTAAGCTTAAGGACCCGGGTGCCCCAACCATTGCATGCATTATAGGGGACCATTTCATTGATAGGGACTTGTTAGATTTAGGGGCTAGTGTCAATTTGTTGCTGTACTCTATGTACGAGGAATTTGGGCTTGGCGAGTTGAAGCCCACTACTGTCACTCTTCAATTGGCTGACCGGTCCCTCAAAGTGCCACGTGGCATGATTGAGGATGTGTTAGTGAAGGTCGATAGGTTTTACTTTCCTGTTGACTTTTTGGTTTTAGATATAGAATCGGTATCCAGTTCTAGGAAACAAATCCCGGTGATCTTAGGTCGACCTTTCTTGGCTACGGCCAATGCTTGCATTAATTGTCGGACCGGGGTTATGGAAGTTTCATTTGGTAACATGCAAGTGAAACTTAATGTTTTCCAAGCATCCCAACAACCTCATGAGAGAAATGAGTGCTTATTAGTGCATATTGTGGATGAGATTGTGGAGGAGGCTTTGCCCTTCATTCTTGTAGAGGGCCCTTTAGAGACTTGTCTAGCTCATTTTGGGTTTAAAAATTTTGATATTGATGGGTCAGTTGAGGAGGTGAATGTCTTACTTAATGCTTCTTCTACACCGGATTTTCCTCCATGGAAAGCCTGGTTTGAGTCACTTCCTCCTCTGTCGAGAGAGCCTGCCATACCATCTTTGGTCACACCACTTACACTTGAGTTGAAGCCACTCCCGGCCACACTCAAGTATGCATTTTTAGGGCCCCAAGATACTTTACCAGTCATCATTGTATTTGACTTAACTGTAGAGCAGAAGAGTCAGTTGATGAGTGTTCTCGTGGCACATCGGAGTGCTATAGGGTGGTCAGTGGCTGATTTGAAAAGGATAGATCCCTCTGTGTGCATGCATTATATACACTTAGAGGAGGACACCAAACCTTCTCGCGAAATGCAACAGAGACTGAATCCTAATATGAAAGAGGTGGTGAAAAAGGAAGTATTGAAATTGTTGGATGCGGGTATCATATACTCCATCTCAGATAACAAGTGGGTGAGTCCCACACAAGTGGTGCCCAAGAAGTCAGGCATCACCGTTGTTGAGAATGAGAAAGGAGAGTTAGTCCCCACACGAACCACTACTAGGTGGCGAGTGTGCATTGATTATAGGAGACTAAATTCCTCGACTAGGAAGGACCATTTTCCCTTACCTTTCATTAACCAAATCCTAGAGTGGTTAGCGGGGCAGGGTTTCTATTGTTTTCTTGATGGCTACTCGTGGTATAATCAAGTCCCGGTGTACCCCGCTGACCAGGAAAAGACCACATTCACATGCCCTTTTGGCACTTGTGCTTACAGGCGCATGCCCTTTGGGCTATGTAATGCACCAGTGACTTTTCAATGGTGTATGATGGCCATTTTCCCTGATATGATGGAGAAATTCTTAGAGGTTTCTATGGATGACTTTTCGGTGTTTGGACCGTCTTTTGAGGAATGTCTTAGGAACTTGACTAGAGTGTTAGAACGATATACTGAGACAAACCTAATCTTGAGTTGGGAAAAGAGCCATTTTATGGTTCGTGAGGGTATAGTGCTGGGACACATTGTGTCCCCTCGAGGTATAGAGGTAGACAAGGCTAAGGTTAACCTCATTGCAGGCCTTCCTCCACCCAATTCCGTGCGTCAAATTAGGTCTTTCTTAGGGCATGCAGGTTTTTACTGTAGGTTCATCAAAGACTTTGGTAAGATATCACGTCCTTTGTGTAGTTTACTGGTTAAGGACGCACCTTTTATCTTTGATGAGGCATGCTTAAAGGCATTTGAAATACTGAGAATGGCCATGACCACTGCCCCAATCATGAAATCCCCAAATTGGTCGCTTCCCTTTGAAATCATGTGTGATGCCTTCGATTATGCTGTCGGGGCTGTGTTGGGTCAAAGGGTCAATAAGGCACCATTTTCTATATACTATGCTAGTCGCACTCTCTCGGATGCACAATTGAATTACACTACCACCGAGAAAGAGTTGCTAGCTGTGGTCTTTGCCTTAGACAAATTTCGGTCCTATCTCCTAGGTTCCAAGGTCATAGTCTTCACTGATCATGCCACTTTGCGGTATTTACTATCTAAGAAAGAGACCAAACCTAGGTTGATTAGGTGGATTTTGTTGCTTCAGGAATTTGTCTTAGAGATCCGTGATAAAAAAGGATCTGAGAATGTGGTGGCGGATCATCTCTCCTGAATCCTCGTTGAGTATACTAGTGACCCTCTTATTTTGCATGATTTGTTTCCGGAAGAACAACTCTTTGAGCTGTCACAAGCGAGCCCCCCGTGGTTTTCACATATTGTGAATTACTTGGCCATTGGGTAAATTCCGCAGAATTGGTCTAAGCAAGACAAAGACCGATTCTTTTCGCAGGTCAGGTATTACTTTCGGGAGGATCTGGAGTTGTTTAAATATTGCTCTGACCAAGTGATCTGACGTTGTGCGCCGGAGAGTGAGGTGCATATCATTCTTACATTTTTTCATTCTTTTGCATGTGGTGGTCATTTTAGTGGGCATAAAACAACCGTCAAGATTTTACAAAGCGGGTTTTATTGGCCCACAATTTTTAAAGATGCCCATCAATTTTGTAGAACTTGTTTGCACTGTCAGCAAATGGGTTCGATGTCTCGGCGTGACATGATGCCAATGTCCCCTATTCTTGTGGTAGAAATATTTGATGTTTGGGGGATTGATTTTATGGGCCCTTTCCCGTCGTCGTTCGGGTTTGAGTACATTCTCTTGGCAGTAGATTATGTGTCTAAGTGGGTGGAGGCAATAGCTACCCGAACAAACGATCATAGAGTGGTAATCAAATTTTTGCATGAAAATATCTTTAGTTGTTTTGGGCTTCCTAGAGCCATAATAAGTGATCAGGGTACACATTTTTGTAACCGGTTCTTTGAGTCGGTAGTTAAGAAATACTCTATCGCTCATAAAGTTGGCACTCCATACCACCCTCAAACTAGTGGCCAAATGGAAGTCTCAAATAGGGAGGTAAAGCAAATAATTGAGAAAACGGTGAGGCCGGATAGGAAAGATTGGTCACAATGGTTAATTGATGCATTATGGGCTTACCGCACTGCTTATAAGACACCCATTGGGATGTTACAATATAGAGCAGTGTTCGGCAAAGCTTGCCATCTCCCGGTTGAACTTGAGCACCGAGCATTGTGGGCCATAAAGAAATTTAACTTCGATATGGCCACAGCTGGGCTCAACCGGAAATTGCAACTCAATGAGCAGGAGGAAATCCAGAATGATGCACATGAGAGTTCGAGAGTTTTTAAAGCTCGGACTAAAGAATTCCATGACAAGCACATTAACAGAAAATCCTTTGAACCCGGCCAAAAAGTGTGGCTTTTTAATTCAAAATTGAGACTCTTTCTGGGTAAGCTAAGATCTAGATGGGATGGACCCTTTTGTGGTGGTTGAGGCATTTATTCATGGCGCCGTTAGGGTGCAAGATCCAAAGAATGGCCACACTTTCAAAGTGAATGGCCAAAGACTGAAACCATATATAGAGGGGATTGGGATTGCGAATGGGGATATGATTGAGTCCATTGCTTTGATGGACCCTTTTTACTATGATTAAGAGATTAATGTCTTCGTTTCTTTTCTTTCCCTTCTATTCTAATCTATTTTTCTTTATTCTTGATGTGCTTTACTTGCATCTAGGAGACTTTAAATCCTCTAAAGGTGTAATTCCTTTGGTGTTTGCCGTGCCCGAACGGCATCTAACGGTTTGGTATAGCCACCTAACCGTGTTTGTAGTGAGTTCCTAGGAGACCAACTGAGACAGTGGAAACTAGAGTTCAAATGGCAAAGCCTAGAACACAAAGGTTTGGGATTTCTGAGACTAGAGTCTGGTTTAAATACCTAGGGGTGTGGAGATTGTTTCAAAACTACCTCGGCTTGAACTCTGTATGGTAGCCCCATAGGTTGAGGTAGCTTTATGCGCCTCGATTCTGGATACCGAATCAACCTAGTCTGTCACCATGTTGGAGAATAGGGAAAGTTACAAACACAGTTAGGGAGAAAAGTAGTACCCGTGGTTTTCGTGTGAAGATTACATCTTTAGTAGGCATTCCGATATTTTCTAAAATGCTAAACTTATTTCGGATGTCAATTGAAGGTAGGAATGGTTAAGTATACTTTGGGTTGTACTTGGTTTTTGTTAATTGTTGTTTTTGGTCAGTAGCTCGAAGGCTATAAACTACACTGGGTTTTATTACCTGGGGGATTCTGAAGTGGCAACTTTATGCCATAACTCTGGTGCCTTTTGTTAGGTGGAGGGAGCTAGTTTTCAATTTTCTTGAAGCATGTACCCTTGCGAGTGCTTCTTGTTTTTGTTAAACTATGCTATTGCAATGTAGCAGAAAAAGGTTATTGCATGCGTCTGGGTGGAAGGGACCCTCCGTAGCCTGCGTGAGGCATTGATGTGTGTTTTTATTTTTAGTTTGTAGCACATCTCTTATTAACTAATTTCTGAGATGCTTAGCTTTTGTGGTCTCAGTCATATTTAAGAGCAATTTAAGGTGCTTAGACTTTTGTAGCATTATCTTATTTACAGTAAGGCAACCTTGTGTTTTTCTTTTTCTTTCCAATAAGTTTTCTATTAAAAAAATAAAAAATAAAAAATTGTTATACCTGTTCAATTTTAAACAAATACATATATAAAAAAAGGAGGGGGGTTATAGTTGTTCAATTTAAAAATAAAAAAGAAAAAAGAAAAAAAAAAAGAAAAAAGGGAGGTAGCCCAGACCGCTCGAGCGGTTGGGGTCGGCGCTTGAGCGGCCCAACGTGAGATGGGTACTGCTTATCGGTGTTAGAGCGTCCCAAATGCGCCATAGGAGCAGCCCAAAATCACCGCTCATGCGGCCCCACTTGGCGCGCGAGTGGCCCAGCTCGAAAAAAAAAAAAAAGTGCACGAGCGGGTGGGCTCGCCGCACGAGCAGCCCAACCCAAATCAGCTACTATCTAACGCCGCAGGAGCGGCCCAAAAAAGCCGCACGAGCAGCCCAAATTAAAAATAAAAAAAATTCAAATTTGGTTTTGTTTTTATTTTTATTCTTATTCTTATTTACTTATTAGAAAATAAAAAAAAGATTTTGTTTTGTTTTTCTTATTATTATTATTATTATTATTATTATTATTATTATTATTATTATTATTTACTTATTTGAAGAAAAAAAAACTATTTTTTTGTTCCACTTCTTTTATTTATTTTATTCTATTTATTTTCGTTTAAAAAAAAAAAAGACAAAGACAAAAAATTGACCTTATCTACACACCTAACACACACTCCCAATCTCAATCAATCTCGGATTTCGTTCTCTCTCTCTCTCTCTTTCACAACCCCACACAAACCCACATTCTTCTTCTTCTTCTTCTTCTTCTTCTTCTTCTTCTTCTTCCTTTTTCTTCCCTTTCATTCTTCTTCCTTTTTATTCCCTTTTCTTCTTCTTTCTTCTTCCTCACCACTATCATCTCACTGCCGGCATCATTTCCCTCTCCGTCCGACGAATCTCTGGCAACCACCATTTTTTCCAGCAGATCTCTACACTTTTTCTCTCTTTTTTCACTTTTTCAAGGTAATTTTTTTTTTTTTTTGTGTAGATTTATGGGTGTAGGAGTTAATATGTAGCATCTTTATCTTTGCTTGTTGATGATTTGGTTCTAACTTTCCCCCCCCCCCCAAAAAAAAAAAAAAAAAAAAAAAAAAAAAAAAAATTGCAGTGAAGAAGACGATCGCCGCATGTGCGGCCATCTCCGACGCACGTGCAGGCCAAGCCAAAAAAAAAAAAACCCCCCAAAAATCATGGTGCTAATAATAATACTAATTTAGTTTTTTTTTTATTTGCTATATTTGTTTAGTTTAAATTGTTTCATTGGTGATTCTGGTTAGTTTAATTAGTTAATGGATTATTTTTATTTTTATTTTGCTTGTTTAGTTAGTGATTTCATTTTTATTTTTTTATTCTATGATGTAATTGTTCATTTAATTATTAAGTAGTTTAGTTTTTATTTTATTTTATTTTCTAAATTTTTATTTCATTTTCTTTTCTTCTATTAAAAAAAATATATGTTTTGCTTAGGTTATTTTATTCTATACTTTAGTCTCTTTTGTAATTTAGTTATTTTATAGTTTAGTTAATTTAATTTAATGTCATTTTTATTCATTTATTTAATTATTTTCGTTTTTATCTTAAAAAAAAAACAATTGGCGCCGTTAACTTAGATTGTTTAATTTTATTTTATTTTTTTATTTATTTCATATTTGTAGTTCCACTGTGAGTTTGTAAATAAATAAATACCAATCAATTCGGTGGTGTGAGGATGATGCGGTTTTGAATAATTTATGCATACATGCTATAACTGAAGAGTGTTAATATAATGGTTCCACATTTTTGGTTGTGTTGGTTGAACTATTTTGTGCAGATATGGCTTCATCATCCCGCCGAGCACCCAAACGGCCTCGCAATGACAACATTGCATTCAGGGATATGCCAACCGATGCTTGGGCCACCAAACCAGTGGCATGTGATACGTCCTTTGATGTGGACTTCTTTCATCGCCATCAAACCACTGCGTGGAGTATTTAACAACTCGAAGACCGGGGCCTCCTGGGCATCTGCACTGTCACTGAATTGGCATACCCGCGCATTGCGCGACTCTTCTATCAGCATATGTACGTTAGCGACGAGGCCCCCGGGAACTCTTTGCTCCCTTGTTGATGGAGTGGAATTAGTGGTCACTCCAGCTTCAATTGCCGAGGTCCTCCACTACTCCATGGACCCTATCACTGTAGAACAGTTCCCGGTATTCACTCGGGAACTCACCATCCCAGAACTGGTGACTGAGTTTTATGAGGGGCGTCAGGAGGAGGACAACCGTATGAGCATCCGGCGGGCTAATTTACCACATTGCCTTCTCTTCCTCGATGTGGTCCTGAAAAAGAATGTCATTCCTATTGGCCACAAGGAAGATCGGTGAGGGGACTTCCTCCGTGCCTTACATCGATTTGACTTTGGGTTTTGGATTGACATCTCTACCTTGATCTACAATCAGATGTATCGAATCCTAAATGAAGTCAAAATACGCAATACCTGAGGCAGTTCTACATGGGCCCTCTCTTTTGCCAACCTCATTACAGTGCTCATAAAAGCCCAAGAGACATACCCACTTCAGGCCAATGAGGCTTAGCTTCTGCCGCCCACATTTTATGGTAAAACCCACTGGCGCCAAACCACTGCTCGCCTGCCGCCTCCACTAGTCCTTCCCGAGGGCCCGACCAATCCTAATGATGCCCCAGTCGAGCCCACCGCCGCACCAGCGCCAGCACCACTGCCATTCCGTATGACGAGGGCGCAATATCAGGCTCTTTTGGATAATCAAGCCGCCCTTCAGCAATCTATGGTTGATCTCCGGACCGACTACCAGGCTTACCGGGATTATTCACAGGCGGCGTTTGGTGGGTATCAACAGTTAGTTGCCTCTCTGCACACTGACTTCTATGCATACCGGGATTCGAGTGGGCAGCGATTTGATCAGTGTGATTAGCGGTTTGATCAGTTTGATAGGCAGTTCGATTAGCAAGGCACTAGGGTTCATGATGAGGCGTTCGAGACTCGGACACTGATGCATGCCCTATTTGAGCAGCATTTCCCACCACCACCGCCAGATCCACATAAGTGATTTATGTATATTTCCTTTATTTTCTTTCCTTATTCATTTTTTTTTTGTTTTATTTTCTTTTCCTTTCTCTTTTCTACTGTACCAGGAAAAAAAAAATTGTTTGGGTGTCCTTGCCTCGCTGGATGTGCGCCCATGCTGTCTGGTAAGATCCTCTCTTTCATTTTACTATCTAATGTCTACTTGCTTACATTGAGGACAATGTTATGTTCCAGTTGGGGGGTGAGGGTATTTGTAATAACCATTCATGTTCGTACTTGCTGCACTCGATTGCACCATTTCACTTAATGTTTACTTTGTGACAATATGGTAATGATATGAGCATATGTTAATTGGGGAACATAGTGGGCTTGTATGAAAAGGGTTTATTGGGTAAATACTCACATGTGATGTTTGCACTAGGACAGTTGTTTGTGTTTGTGGTATTAGTACACTTGTCATGAGTATGCCTTAATTTACATGAACACATTATCATAGTAGTGACCTCTTTATTATAATCCCTGGTGTACATCATTGATAATGGTTGAGGTTGCAGAAAAGAATAAATGAGTAGCCAAGATTCTTGTTAAAAAAAAAAAAAAAAAAAGTTGACTTGTTTGGGTTCGTAGCCTCTTTAACTCGAGTTACTAAGCCCGTAGGGGTGTCTTTACACCTAGTGTCCTAAAACCGTCTGGTTTGGGAGTCATTGGCCCAATACTTGCCGCATGGGTTAATTAGAAAGCTTAAGGGACCTAGACATTGCACAGTTAATGAAAAATAAGGAGAATGACTAGTTCAGGTTCGTAGCCTTTTCAGCTCGAGTTATTAAGCCCGTAGGGGTGTCTCTACACCTAGTGCCCTAAAACCGTCTGGTTTGGGAGTCATTGGCCCAATACTTGTTACATGGGCTGACTAGAAAGCTTAATGGATCAGGATATTGCACAGTCTTCTTTCAAAACAAAAAAAAAAAAAAAAAAGCTTGGTTGCAACAGTTTAGTTTTTCTGTATATGTTGAGTGTTATTATGAGTTACACTGGGCTATTATAGTGGACAGTTAACTAATATAGAGATTGCACTTTACACCGAGAGTACTAATGATGTGTCTACTAGCATTCACAAGTACAGGGGACTCTACTTTTGTATTAACTAAATTGTGGTTTAAGCTCAATAGATTCCTTCATACTTGTCCACTATGCCTTCAATGACTCATCATGTTTTAATATCACACTGTAGTGGCACATAAGTTGGTTGTTGTGTGGAGCAGTGTGGTTAATTGTTGTTGAGCGGATATGAATATGTTGATGTTTGTGGGTATCATTTCTGAAAATCCTCTCGAGACTATACTCGTCCACTTGGGGTAACCTTGTGGTTTAAAGGCTTGTTGCATATGCTAAATGCAATTGTGATCCCTACGAAAGTGGCTGAGAGTATTTTACTTTTCTTATTTCTTTTGTTTTGCTTGAGGACTAGCAAAATTAAAGTTGGGGGGTGTCATGTTGGCCGAGAGGTACCACATTGAGGCCACTTAAGTTACAGTTTTAGTCTTTCAATTTTATTTATTTGGTGGAGATGATGTGTTTCGTGCACTTGTACAGATTTGGCAGGAAATATGAAACTTCAATCAAAAGGAGCGCGAAAGCAGATTCCCCGTGTGAGAAGTGAAAAATCTGAGCCAGCCAGACTACCGCACGTGCGGCCAAGCTTCACCGCACGTGCGGCCCACCACTGCACGAGCGGTCCACATGGCCGCACAAGTGGCCCACCTAGGGACACATGCACGAAATTTTTGGTCTGTTTTGCTCCGACTAAAAGACAGAAAATTGGCCAAACCTAGGGTTCGAAAATTATATACAGAATAGAGGGAGGCTAGGGTTCCAAAGGGATGCTATTCTACCAAAGCTTGAAGGACACTTCCATGGGAGTTTCTTCGTCATCTTCTTCCTCTTTCCACTCCTCCATGAGTGGCTAGTCGTGTTTTCTAGGGTTTTGATGAAACCCTAGCCATGTAATGGAATTTTTCATGAGCTTTAATTGTAAATTGGTTTGAATGAATGTATGGATGTTTTAGAAGTTTGTAATAGTTGTTTCGTTCATCTCTTCAAGCAGTTTACTCTCTGTGATTGTTTAATGCTTTTCATACATTAGTATTCTTTGTGTTTGTATTCAAAGTACGAGACGAGTCATGCTATGAGAGACGGGTCGTTTTGCTAACATAGTTTAGAGCAAATGACTCGTACTACTTGGGATGATTCGTGCCTGTACATTGAATGCAACAACCCTCTTGATCAATATTTCAAACTTGTAGTTGTGAAATATTGGATAGTTCAAACCGAATCGCGATTGATGGTTGATGTTAAGTCTCATTTATATGGTTAGTGGTGAATTCTCTACCCTAGGATTTTTTCCCGAAAATTAATATCTCAAACCCTAAATTTTAATTGTCAATATAATTCTTCAATTTTGTTTAATTGTTGTTTAGGTATAAAATCAATCTTATCTTTTTAATCAAAATTAATTTAGGAATTTTGCGATTGAATTAATCTAATTTCACATTTGTCCCTGTGGATCGATACCTGGACTTGCCATTATTCTGATAGAATTTGGTATAGTTTAGTGATTATTTTTGGTGTGTTCAACGACCCATCAAATTTTGGCGCCGTTGCCGGGGACTTCTGGAAAAATTAGTTAATTTAGAGTTACATTCTTATTTTAATTTTTAGTTTAGGATTTTATGCTTTTGTGTTGCTAAGTGTGCAGAGAGTTTGAAATTGAAGCTATTACCGAAGTGCAAGCGGAGCACAACCGAGTTTAAAAAAAAATAAATGCAGCACTAAAGTGCGTAAATAGAAGCAAATACTTGCAAGCAAAGAACCAAAGTGCTAAAAAGAAAGACGAAGCTCAATTAGAGGTTGGAGACAGCGTCTACACGTCAAGCACTCGCAAGATGAGTAAAGCATTTTCGTTAAATCGCTGTGAGTATTTCTCCCTTTAATATTTTACTTTCGTAACTTAGTGCACAGAGTCGGAACTTTTTGTGTGTGTGGGTAGTGTATGGACGGGCGTCGTTCTTGTCGCCCTGAATTATGCAGTTTGGACCTTGAACTAGAAAGGACCCTTAGGGGACTTAGGGTCTCTGCCGTGTTCCTAGGCTTGAATATTCATATTCATACATTGAGCCATTAGAGATGGCAGACCCTGATGTCCCAAATGTGACTAATCGGACCCTTAAGGATTATTTCACACCCACTGCATTTATTTCACCATCATGCATCCAATTACCCAACACCACTGCTGCTCATTATGAGATTAAGTCTAGCACCATACAAATGCTCCCCCTCATTCCATGGACTAACTCATGATGATCCTTATAAGCATTTGAATGAATTTCTAGAAATTTTCTCAACATTGAGGATCCATAATTTCACAAATGAGGCCTTAATGTTGTGATTGTTTCTATTCTCATTAAAAGATAAAGCCAAACACTGGCTAAATTCTTTACCTGCTAATTCAATCACAACTTGGGACCAGGAAATGAAATTCATAAGTGCTAATGTGATTATGTACTTATGTGGAGTGAATTACAGTTGTCTATTGTGTTAGGACGCGAGTGAAATAGCTTCGGCACATTTGTGAATGTGCTAATCCTTTTGTTACCTTTATTAGGATGTCAGGACAAGGTCGTGGTGGAAGGCATGGTAGGCCTAGGAGGTAGGAGATGCCTATCCCGGATGAGATTCTGACGTAGGATGAGGGAGTTGGTTAGGGCAATGTGGCCGAACCGGTTGGTCTGCAGGCCTTTGGTGCCTTAGCCCATGAAATGGCAGGAGCGTTGAGGGAATCTATGGACATTCTCAGGGCTGAGAATCAAGCCCTGACCCATGTCGCTGAAGCAGGGCCTTCTTTTTTGAAGAGGAAGTTCTTTTGGTCGAATCTAGACGAGTTTTTGGGTGACCCTAAGGAGCCACTAAAGGCTGATGAGTGGCTTGAGAAGATGACGAAGACGTTTGAGATGCTTGGCATCGAAGACGGAGGCTTGCGAGTGACCTTGGCGTCCTTCCAACTGAAGGGAGACACGGGTCAGTGGTGAAAGTTCGTGTGGGGACGTATTGGATGGACTTGGGAGGCCTTTGTTGACGCCTTCCAGGAGAAGTTTTTGCCTCCCACTGTCAGGGAGAAGTTGAGGGACCAGTTCTGTCAGCTCAAGTAGTTGAATACACCTGTGGCAGAGTTTGAATCCACATTCACCAGTTTGTTGAGGTTTGCACTAGAGTTGGTGGCGACCGAGGAGCGTAGGTGCTTGGAAGTCGAAAAAAAATTGTGGACCAGACTCATGTTTCGAGTGGTTGAGTCCATGACTAGGGAGTATGGGCGCCTGGTGCAGGCTGCAGCCCATCTTGAGACCATTATGCATGCAAAGGAAAAGAGGATGAGGGGCTCTAAAAGGAGTCAGGATGGTCAGAGGGACAACAAGAGGAAGAGGGGTTCTAACCCTCAGCAGTCCCAGGGAGCATTTTCGAGATCTACCTGTCCAGTGCCGAGTTCGGGTTCTAGAAGTGGCGGTCAGGGACACGTTACTTGTTTCTAATGTGGTCTATTGGGCCACAAGTCTCCAGCTTTCCCACAGAGAGGAGGAGGGCAGCATGCAACATCTTCTTCAGCTCGTTCTCAAGTCTAAAGTCAAGGTAGAGACCAGCCGCTCACTTGTTATCAGTGTGGATAGGCGGGGCACCTGAAGAGGTTTTGTTCATAGTTGGGTAGCACATCTAGTGCGTCTGGTTCGAGGCAGACACAGAGCCACCAGCTAGCACAGTCAGTTCAGGCCTCAAGGGCCAATTAAGGAGCCTATTCGGCTCAGTCTGTGCAGTAATCTTATGCTCCAAGAGATGAGCAGGTAGATCAGAGGTCTACAGGGCGCGTGTATGCTATTACAGCGATGGACCTTGTACCGGCTCCATTTGTAGTGAGAGGTACCTTTCTATTTTGCAACTCGGTTGCTAATGTGTTAATTGATATGAGTGCATCCTATTCCTTTATATCTGTTGCATTTGCATCTGTTTTGGAATTAGAGTTGGCGCAGTTAGCATCTCCTATTTGTGTTGTGTCACCTATTGAGGGTGAGATGGTTCTGAAACAGCGGTGTCGGGCTGCGATATAGAGGTTGTCGATTGTCGGCTTCCTTTCTCTTTTGTGTTGATTGACATGTCTGGGTTTGATATAATTTTGGGTATGGACTGGTTATCGTCATACCGGGCTGTTATAGATTGTTACCACCAGAGGGTTACTGTATGTACCTTGAGCGGAGATTGTTTTCATTTCTTGGGGGATCGGGTTGGTAGAGTCTTACCACCGGTGTATGATTCGCGAGGGCGGAGTGAGCTTTGTTGTCTTCTCGTTAGCTTTATGAGTAATGAGCGTGATGAGACCTGGACTGAGTTGCCAAGAGTAGTCTGTGAGTACTCGGATGTTTTTTCCGAGGATCTTGTTAGTTTACCACCTCATTGAAAGATCGAGTTCTCTATTGACTTAGTGCCTAGCACGACACCGGTTTCCATGGCACCGTATCGTTTTTCCCCAGCCGAATTAAGTGAGTTAAAGATTCAACTCTAGGAGTTACTAGATAAGGTCTTTATTCGCCTTAGTATTTCACCTTGGGGAGCACCGGCCCACTTTGCTAAAAAGAAAGATGGGGCTTTGAGACTTTGCATTGACTATCGAAAGTTGAACCGGGTTACGGTTAAGAACAAGTACCCTATGCCTCGTATAGATGATCTGTTTGATCAGTTGAAAGGATCCCGTTGTTTCTCTAAGATAGACTTGAGATCGGGTTACCATCAGTTGAGGGTTAAGGAGGAGGATATCCCGAAGACGGCATTCCGTACGCGGCATGGCCATTATGAGTTTCTGGTGATGCCCTTCGGGCTTACCAATGCACCTGCTATGTTCATGGACTTGATGAACCGGATCTTCTAGGAGTTCTTAGATCGCTTTATAGTCGTCTTTGTGGACGACATTCTAATTTATTCACCTTTTGAGGAGGAGCACGAGGAACACTTATAAGTGGTGCTGGAGTTACTTAGAGCCCATAAGTCATATGCTAAGTTTGGGAAGTGTGAGTTCTGGCTAAGAGAGGTTAAATTCTTAGGCCACGTAGTATCCGAGGAAGGGGTGACTGTAGATTCATCCAAAATTGAGGCAATGCAAGATTGGGCATAGCTTGAGAATGCTTTTGAGATCTGTAGTTTTCTGGGTTTAGCCGGTTATTACCGTCAGTTTGTGAAGGATTTCTCCAGGCTAGCTTCGCCTTTGTCTATATTGACACGAAAATGGGTCAAATTTGTGTGGAGTGAGACTTGTGAAAAGTCGTTCCAAGAGCTTAAAGTTAGACTAACCACTGCTCTAGTCTTTATTATTCCGAAGAGGGATTTGGGTTATGCAGTGTATTGTGATGCCTCACGAGAGGGTTTGGGTTGTGTATTGATGCAAGAAGGGAAAATAGTAGCCTATGGCTCATGACAGTTGAAAACACATGAAAGGAACTACCCTACTCATGACCTAAAGATAGCAGCTGTGATATTTGCCTCGAAGATTTGGAGGCACTATCTTTATGGTGAGAGATTTGAGGTGTTCTCAGATCATAAGAGTCTGAAGTATCTGTTTACATAGAAAGACTTGAATCTGAGGTAGAGAAGGTGGATAGAGTTCATAGAAGACTATGACTTTGAGTTGCATTATCATTTGGGAAAGGCCAATGTTGTGGCCGATGCCCTAAGTAGGAAGTCCATTAGTGATGTAGCTTGTATTGCCATTTGGGAATAGGAGATGTTGGGTGCTCTTGGTAAGTTTGACTTGCATTCGGGCGGGTCTGTCGAATCTGTAGCCTTGTTCTCTGTGGTTGCTCAAGCTACGCTTGTGAATCGAGTATTGGAAGCGCAGAAGGGTGACGTTGAGGTAGAATCCCTCCGGGAGAAGATCTCCAGTGGGAAGGTAGAGAAGGGTTTGACTGTGTATCCCGACTTGAGTATGAGGTACCGTGACCGCTTGTTTGTGCCGGAGTCTTGCAGAGAGGAAGTACTTTGAGAGTTTCTTCATTCACGCCTTGTGGTGCATCCGGGAGGAACAAAGATTTATCATGATCTGAGCCGCCAGTTTTGGTAGAGGGGTATGAAGAAAGATGTGGCGGTGTTTGTATCGAAATGCCTTACTTGTCAGCAAGTGAAGGCCTAGCATTAGAGGCTAGCAAGTTTGTTGCAACCCTTGCCTATAGCTGAGTAGAAGTGGGAGCATGTCACGATGGAATTTGTCATGGGTCTTCTGAGGACTCATCGGGGTAGTGATGCCATTTGGGTGGCAGTTAATCGGTTGACTAAGCCGGCGCATTTTATCCCTATGTGCGTGAGAGATTCGGTAGATTATCTTGCTGACTTGTATATTCGGGACATAGTGAGATTGCACGGGGTCCTAGTGTCGATTATCTCAGATAGAGATCCGCGTTTCACTGCCCGGTTATGGCAGAGTTTGCAGAGTGCCTTGGGCACTTGACTTTTAGCACGGCTTACCATTCTCAGACTGACGGGCAGTCCGAGCGCACTATTCAGATCCTTCAGGATATGCTACGAGGCTGTGTCCTTGACTTTAAAGGGTGGTGGGAGAGACACCTACCATTAGTGGAGTTTGCCTACAATAACAGTTTCCAATCGAGTATTGGCATGGTACCGTTTGAGACCTTGTATGGCCAACCGTGTAGATCTCCAGTGTATTGGGCTGAGGTGGGTGATGCACCTTTGTTGGGTCCAGAGTTGGTGTGAGAAACGATGAAGAAAGTAGCATTTATCCGTAAGAGGTTGGTTACGGCCTAGAGTCGCCAAAAGTGTTATGCCGACCGTAGGAGGAGGCCTTTGTTGTTCAAGGTGGGTGATCACGTCTTTTTGAAAATATCACCTAGACGGGGTTTGATGAGGTTTGGGAAGAGTGGGATGTTGTCCCCTCGATTTATTGGCCTTTTTGAGATCCTTGAGCGGATGGGGAGGTTGCCTACCATTTGGCGTTGTCGCCGCAATTATCCAGAGTGCATGTCGTGTTTCATGTTAGTATGCTTCGGAAATATGAGCCGGACCCATCACATGTATTGGATTGGACCGATTTAGAAGTAGATGAGGATGCTTCGTATAAGGAGAGACCGGTGAGGGTCTTGGATAGACGGGACCAAGTCTTGTGAGGCAAGATAATTCCCTTGGTCAAGGTATTGTGGAAACATCACGGAGTTGAGGAAGCAACTTGGGAGCGTGAATTGGGAGTCCGAGAGAAATATCCGAACTTGTTTGCTAATGTTTGACTTTGTATTGAGATAATAATTGTTGTTAAAGAAAAGTATGAAAATTGTATATGTTTAAATTATGAGAACACTATGTATGTTATGGACATCTTGGAAACATGAGTTTATTGTAAACATTACATATGTTTGGGAATATGGAATATCCCGTGTATTGTGTTACCTAGGGAGCATTGTATATGCCATGTACATTTCTCGAAAATTTGAATTTTTATTAAACATTGTTAATGTTTTGGAAATTATGAATTTCGTTTCAATATGGGGCTCGTGTATCGAGTTGGTGAGAATGAATGGCCGGAGGATGGGTCATAGTATTGGATTTTGTAAGAATAACATGGTTGGGAATGACCAAACGTAGATTTTGAGCTTAATTTGTAATTTCGAGGTGAAATTCTTTAAGGGGGGAAGGTTATAGTGATCCCGGATTTTAACTCGGCTCTTATGGTATTTTGAACTCGGGTCTTGTGGTTTAATGTTGTTGTTTATGCATTTTTCCTCTCTTACTCTTTGAATTTGAGTTTTGGAATGTCTTGGGCATGTTGAGAACAAGTTGGTTGCTAATTGGTCTAGAACCTTGTTGCCCAGAATTTTGGTTTTCCGCTCGAGTGGATCCTTTTGCGCTCAAGCGGGGTTTGCACTCCTTCAGTACCTTATGCGTCTGCAAACATACTGCAGAAGTGTTTTTTACACTCGAGTGGAGTTTATTACGCTCGAGTAGGTCTGAGCTCGAGCGGCCCCTTTGGCGCTCGAGCTGCTATCTGAAATCTGTAAAATACTAAACGAGTGTATTCTACGCTTGAGCGGGTCTCTTTGCGCTCGAGCGGGTAGTGCTTTGTTGTTGTGTCTTGGCGCTCGAGTTGCCTTTATTGCACTCGAGCAGGTCGAATGTTTGTGTTTGACGCTCGAGCGTCGAACTCTCTGCTCGAGCGGACTGCCCATATATCAGATTGCGAAAGTGACTTTTTAAATCACTTTTTCTGTCATTTCTCTCTCTCAAACCTTCCAAAACCCTAAGTTGAGAGTCTCTCACTCTCAAATACCCTCTCTCTCTTCATTTTAGCCTAGATCAAGTGATCTTTACACCCTTGGGTCTTTATTAAAAAGCTTGAGCTCTTCAAGATCTCCATTTCCATCCGAGTAGAAGTTGATCTCGTCATCTTTGGAGTTTATCTCTTGCTTGGCTTGTCTTCTCTTCTTGAGGTAGGGATAATCTACTCATTTTTATGAGCTTTAACATAAGCATTGATCATCTTGTATAACTGGTTGGTTTGGGTAAAGTTAGGGTTTGAGTTTGAGATTATGAAAGAGGGGTTTTCTTATGTGGGCTCCTAATGGGTATGTAAGACCTTGAATATGGGTTAAGTGTGTATACTGGGTGAGATTTGGCCTTGGGTGCACTATTTGAGGAAAGGGGGAAAAAATGCCCTAATTGAATTAAGGGAATTATTGGTGTATTTATGAAATTGATGTGGAAATATGAAATTGGTTTGAAAATCATGAAATTTGAGGAAATTGTGATTAAATGGTGTAGTTTGATTGATGAATCACTCATCTATGGAAAATATGATAAATCATCTGTTGAGAAATTTATTTATCTATTTAGATATATCTGTTTGGGCTATCGATGGAGGATAACCAAGATTGTTGTAGAAACTGCATGATTGTAGACGCGCCCGCGAGGGACCCCCGCTACAGTTCGGACTCGATTTGTGTCACGGTTCTTAATCTGAACCAAAGAGTCCAAATCCGGCAAATCATTTTGAGAAAACAGATTTTTTGAAAGAAGTGCCAAACATGGACTGCTTTGCCAGATACAGAGTCGCCACCTAAATATTTTATTTTTGGGGAAATTTAGGAAACCCTGACTCGGTGCCAAAGGCCACGTGTCCGTCATCACCAAAGTTGCCTCGGCTCGGGAACTTGGGTACGATTAGGGAAGGTCAGCTATGAGCACCCCCTCTCGCCCGATCCGAAGATCGGCCTCTACTAACCATGATATCCGTTTTTGAAAACGTTATGTGTTCTTATTCCAGTTATTAGCCTAGAATTACTATGTTATGCGCACAACACAAAAGTATAGACTAGATTGCCTAATTTGGGAATAAGCATTGCATATCCGTTTGTTTTGGAAAAATATTTTGGAATTTGCTACTCGCAAGTAGGCTAAAACACGGATTTCAATGAGCTATTCCAACTCAGACAATCCAACCTTCACCCACAGGCATTCAAGCAGTTATATCACATAAGCAGCTAGCCTCATGGTAATCATGCTATCATGGCAACACTCACACGCATGCAAGGATGCTAAAGCATAAATGCTTACCGAGTACTCCAAGCCAAAACAAAAACTAGTTAATAATCATATGCATGATCCTAGTTCATGTTAAGATGGCTAATGCAACACATGCAAAGATGCAATCCAAACAGGCTCGGCTATCCTAAACATGGCATGTGAAATGCTGCAACTAACAAATACTCAACTTGGAATTGAAATACGAGTGCAGTTAGCATGATGTACCGAGCCTGGTGCATGTAAGACAAATGTATGGATGCACGCATGATAAGCATAAGGTATGCTAAATTAAACATGCCCTAGTCTACCATCATAAGCAGGTAAATAAAAAGGGAGAAAGACGTGGGATTGGAAGACATGCACACACGCACCCACACTTATTACAAATTTGCCCTCGCTCGGAGGGACCAAATAAATAATATACAGTCCCGAATAATGAATTACTTATCCTAGCTAATTAATTATTACAGTCCTTCTAACTTAACAAATTAAATGCAGAAAAAAAAAGACGGCCGCAGCCCTGCCTCGGGATACGCGAATGATGCATGCTCGGTCCATTTTGCCCGAAAACCCGTGCCATGCCACTGCTGCCTCTGGCTTCTCTGAAAACTGCCAAAGTCCCAGGGTATCTTCAATGAGCACTAAAGAACACCACCGGCTAAGTGAAATGTCCACCGGCCATGGTAAAATTCCGTCGGCTACTTTCAAGTCCATCGGCCTCATATTCTTTGCCGGTCGGCATTCTACAGTACCGGTCGGCAAAAACTTCCTGTAGAAAACAGTTTTGACAGTAGCAGAGGACAGGTAGTGCATGGCATAGAATTTCAAGCACATGTAAGCATGGTCATGTTCCCTATCATGTATTGAACTCAGGGGAGCATGGCCCTTGATCCTTGGGCCATTAATTGCGCATGATAGCCTAAGGGACCAAACTTGCCATTCAATGTAAAATGCATGCAACACACAAATGAGGACCAAGACCCTATCATGCCAAAGTCAAGGGCCTCGGTGACCGAGGGTTGAGATGTGTTTCATCACTTGTAGTATGAACACCTCTCACCCTCACACTAGGTTTGACACCCCAAACCAAGCAATGCAATGCATGTTGTGCAAACATGACTCAAAAATGCAACAAGAAACTAAGATGCAAAACATGTCAAATGTGATGCAATGCAAACTATCATGCAAACAACATGGTAATGCCACTAGCATGCAACACTACAAGCAATACTACAATGTACACTAGATAGGCAAGTATGTAAGGAGGTGGGCATGCAACAATGCACAAACCATAAGAACACCACAACATGCAATGTCATGAGCATACTACAAGATGCAAATATATGATCCATGGGCTTACACTAAGATGGAGGACCCTCAGCCACATTCCAAAACAGTGGCCAAAAGTGATGGAATGATGGGTAAATACTCATGCAAACTTGCATACCAAAGAGCATAAGGCTAAGGCAAAAAAGAAGCCTTCCACCACAACTATCATAACCACACATGGTATGAATGGAATAACCAAAAAAAAAAAACAGAGTTTTGATGCATTAAAACACACCCCAAAACGCTCATGAATGGCAACCCAAGTGACCTAAACATGCAAGCATGCACAATGCCCATTTCAAGGCACAAAACTACAACACCTCAAGGCATAAAAGGATGATGAATGCTGTCATACAAGCATGATATAGGGACTGAAATAGCATAAGAAATGACTCCAAATCATTTAAACAACCTAACCAAAGCATGCTAATGACTCATTTGCGCAAGGCCAAAGTTCTAGAATGCAAAGGAGCTATGCAAAACACGACGAGCATGACAAAAACAGTGGCCAACAGACCTAAAGCATGACAAATCATGACCAAAAGCTTCAAAAAGCTAAGCCAAATCATGAAGATATACTAGGCTAAATGCATGGCACATTGCTAGGCAAAGTAAGGAATTACAAAGCAAGTACAAGATGCATGCTAAGAGCTACAAATCCGACCAAAGAAAGAGATATAACATGACTAGTAGGCACCCAAAAACCTCTGAGATGGGACCAAAAACAACCAAGCATGCATGTTGCCCTTTTAAGCCAAAACAAAGGTAAAGGAAGGACAAGGGAGAGAGGGGTGTCCCTCCCCTACACAAGACTCCAAAATCACTCCATCACCACTGAAAATCCACTGGATTTCAGTGGTGAGAAGCCCTACACAACAAAGCAAACAAAACTTAAAGAAAAAGGCACCAAAATAGCCAAAAAGAGGCCTAAGGGGAGGAGTTCGACCCCCAATGCCAAAACACCCTTAATGAAAGATGTTAAGCAAAAAAAAACAAGACTTTTTCATGATATATACAAAGCCTAAATCAGCATGCAAGACAGGTAGAAAACTAGTGCAAGATTGGGGAAACTAAAGCAAGTGTCTCACCCTTGAAGACACCTTGAAGAACAGATGATCCAGCCACTCTCTACTGATCAAAATCAGTCCAAAACCTCAACAAACAACCCTCAATGCCTCTCAATCTCGGAGTAAGGTGTAATGGTGTGTGTGTTAGTGCAAAAGTAAGGTCAAATGCACTTTTAGGCTTCCAAACACACCCTAAGGATGAGAGAGAGGGAGATATAGAGAGAGAGGATGATATATCAGATATATAGATATAGAAGCTCTGGTTTTTTTGATTCAAAAGCTCTAACCCCTAACAAAGGGAGAGGATAAGTGCTTATATAGGCAAAGGCCAAGGTTCTAGGCTTCTCCAAGAAGCTAGATAAAAAGGGCAAAGCGTGCAAAAAGGTTCTTGGCTTCTTGGAGAAGCTAATACAGCTGGCCAAGCTTCCCCAAGAAGCTTGGCTAAAGGGTTCAAGCTTCTAGAAGGAAAGGGGGTTCAAAGGTTCACACCAGCCAAAAACCGCACGGGGAGGAGTAATGGTGCATTCCAGCTGGCACAGCTGGCACGCACCATGCCTCAAGGGTGCAAAGGAGTCACACCGGCCAGCAAAAGAGGTCGCTGGCAAAATAAAGTGCCGGCTGGCCAAATATAGTGTCGACCGGCCATTGATTTTAAGAAACCATGGCCGGTGGCACCCATAAACAGCCGGTGATGCTAGGGGAAGGCCGGTGGAATGTGGGGATGGCCAACAAGCCATTCCCCGCCATTCAAGGCAAAAGAACAAGTGTTTGGTGCCAAAACCAAACACGGAACAGTCGAGTCGAGAGATCCTGAGGCAAGGCGTGCAGCCAAGACTTTCGAGAACTCAAGACGAAACACAAACAAAGAGGATCACCGAGTGTTCCAATGGTGACGTCCAAGTCTTGAGGACAGTCAAAAATGGGGTGTCTACAGTTGCCCCTCTTTGACAGAACTCGAAAGTCATAACAATGACGGGAGTGAATGTCAAAGCCCAGAGACGACCCATTTTTTACAAGGCCGAAGACTTAGACAAGCATGCAAGACAAACAAGGTATGCGCCCGAAGGCAGGGGCAAAATGCAAGACAATGCACGAAGCCAAGCATAACTTATGATCATGCAAAGAAAAGCTGTAACGAAGCACACATGCAACAGTTTTAAGGTAGCGTACACCAAACTACACTACAATGCAGAAAGGATGTAAGAGAATTATACAATTCTCGATACTTCTCACTCGGAGTATACCATACCTATCCGATTTGTCGGGTTGTACTGGCCTTAAATGAATCGTACATACAATATCGTGCCTGCAAAGAAAACAAACTTAACAGGTACGATGTTATTAACAACACGCATATTAAAGTACTTGAAAATGCGTGACAACGCAAAGCAAGTGGGAAGCATAACAATGCTGTGAAGGCACAGACATGTAAGTGGAGCACGCGGTCCACGCAGGCAACGAAATTGATCATGAGCATGCGGTCTACGCAAGTAATGAAATTGGACCTAAGAATGCGGTCTACGCAAATAGAACATGCGGTCTACGCAAGCAAAACATGCGGTCTGCGCAGGCAAAACATGCGGCCTACGCAAGTAATGAAATTGATTACAAACATGCGGTCTACGCAAGTAAAACATGCGGTCTACGCAAGGAAAACATGCGGTCTACGCAAGTAATGAAATTGATTACAAACATGCGGTCTACGCAAGTAAAACATGCGGTCTACGCAAGCAAGACATGCGGTCTACGCAAGAAAAACATGCGGTCTACGCAAGCAAAACATGCGGTCTACGCAAGTAATGAAATTGATTACAAACATGCGGTCTACGCAAGTAAAACATGCGGTCTATGCAAGCAAGACATGCGGTCTACGCAAGCAAAACATGCGGTCTACGCAAGTAATGAAATTGATTACAAACATGCGGTCTACGCAAGTAAAACATGCGGTCTACGCAAGCAAGACAAGCGGTCTACGTAAGCAAAACATGCGATCTACGCAAGCAAAACATGCAGTCTACGCAAGCAAAACATGCGGTCTACGCAAGTAATGAAATTGATTACAAACATGCGGTCTACGCAAGTAAAACATACGGTCTACGCAAGCAAGACATGCAGTCTACGCAAGTAGTGGGTATGAGAAGAGTTGAATGTACACACGTAAGTAGAACATGTTATTCACGATGCTGGAATGTAAAGTACTGTAACACAGCATAATTTGTGGAAATCCTCAAGACATGAAAAGGATACGGGAAGGGACGTTCTTCGTACGTATCGAACATCGCTCGCAGAAGTTGTGGCCTGAGGTCAACTCGAAGGTCTACGTTTCAAAAGTGTGCTTTCCCACATTGTCTCAAGTGATGAAGGTGCCAAACGATGTAGTTGACCCGAACAAAGGCGCGGAAGGTGCGTTGACCGCAAGGGGAGTTTTGCTAGTATCAATTCCGACACTTTGCTACCCTGTCATTCTACGTTTTACTTTCCTTTTTACTGGTGGTTTAAGCACATTGCGCTACCTCGGGCAGGTTTTATTCTTTCTCAAAATTACATGTTTTGCAAAACACGTGATGGAAACGAAACGACCATTTTGTTCAAGAGATGTTTGCACTTGTAAATTTTCTATGCATCGCATCGCAAGGTATCACACCACAATGTGAACGAAATTGAACCTGTTTTGAAAATTGAGTACTTGCATCGTAATAATCAGGTAGTGAACCGACTTACAACTCGATAAGCAAAACAAAGGCATCATATAACCAATCAAGTGTGAGCACAACTCGATAAACAAATCAAAGACTTAAAAGGAGTGAAATACAACTCGATAAGCAAATGTTCAATAACTTGATAAGCAGACAGGTGTGACTCCGCAAGAATCGATCACCAGAGGGGATTGGAGGTGGTGGAGTTCCCCAATCCCTAGCATAAACAACTTAGGGAACAAGGAGGAAGCCCATCGACCAGGGGTAGAGGCCATCGGCCACAAGAAATGGCCATCGGCCAGGAATCTGTTCAGTCGGCAAAAGTAATGGCCGGTCGGCTCAATATTTGGCCGGCCGGCCATGAATGAAGGAATCACCAGAATGTTGACACCTGTCCTCCACCCAACCTTATCTCCTACAAAAGACCTCAGCTTCGTAGTTTTCCTCAATTCCACACTGATTTGCTCTAATGGAAGAGTTTCATGCTCAAAATCTTACAGCTTGGATTGCTAGCTTGGATGGCTCGGAAAAGTTGAATTTTCGGGGTTTCGGCATAAATGTACTATTCACTCTGGGTCGTACCCCGTTGCACCTTCCGTTTCTTCATGCCGCGGCGAAGTTTTGGAATCCGGTGATGCATGTCTTTAGCTTCGCTGGGCAAGAGATATGTCCTACCTTTGAAGATTTTCGAGCCCTAATGGAGTCCGAGCACAACGAGGAGCTCCTGCCCCAACTTAATTTTGGCCATGCCCAATCTTTAGGGCAAATGTGTGGACTCAGTATGCGTGATGTTCGGCCTTTGATTTGTGACGGGATGCTAGATATTCCGAGTTTGATCAATCGGTTTTCAAATGCCGGTGATCGCAACAACCATCGTTGGCAAGGCTTCCAGCGACACGCCCTCTGTTTGTGCCTGCTATCTCATTTTCTATTCGTCTCAGGCTTTGGAGGGTCTAGTGTCCGGCTGACCGAGGTTGCCCAAGGCTTGAAGGAGGGCAAGAGCTGTGTTACCATGACTCTGGCTGAGACGTTGATAGGTTTAGACACCTTTTATCGTCGTGAGACGACCAGATTAGCAGGGAGTCTACTACTACTACAGGTAATGTTTCCCACCCCATCTCACATATGTATCGCTCACATCACTCGGCCCTCAAGCTCGATTTTTCTCACGAAAACCCTATTTTCACTTTTCTCTCATCGTACATCTCTCTATTCTTTATTCTCTCATTTTTCATCCCTTCCCAGGTATGGTTGATGGACAAATTACAGGTTGTGGACTCTTGCCCAGCATATTCAACTCGTGGCTATTTCTTCCGGCACCGTCTAGTCAATGCCCTTGATGAGGGATGGTGGTTCGCTTGGATGTGCTGCTTGTCCGTAGACCGTATTGCTTGGCGGTGCCCTTGGCTCAGCCTTCCGGCAATGAGTTACAACATGTCCCGGCAGACTGGGATTCAATTGATTGGTCTCACTCACTGTGTATTCTACTTCCCATTCTGGATTCGGCGCCAATTTGGCCATGATCAGACCTGCCCGCCAGAGGGGATAGAGTATCCTGCTGCATTCCCAACGCGAGGCGCACAGCCTGCTCGGCAGGCCACCGCGTGGAGGACGAGAGAACTCCTGGCCCCCGCTCCCACTTTCAATTGCACTTTATCCGATGAGTGCTTGGATTGGCTTAATGAGGAGGCACAGGTCGGGGCCAGCTTAGTATCAGAGGCTTCGACCAGCTCTGGGAGGGGGCGCAGGAGCACCTGACTTGACTATGCCCCAGATTTATTACTTTATTAGTACTTTCAAGTTTTCTTTATGAATGTAATAAAGAGCAACTTTGATTGTATGCAAGAGTAGGAGAACTTTGTTTTGAAATCAATGAAATTGAAGGTTGTGGTACTGAAAATTTTCCGCTTTGGTCCAAAAATGGTCTTAGCTGTAAAAAGATTAATTTGAACAAAGTCAACTTTTATTAAAACTTTTCAAAACTATTTTCGATATGGATCAGAACTGGACACGTCTAAGATCTGTCACTGAGACGCACAAACCCTGGATCCTAGCAACTGGAAAGTTGCCCCTGGTATGAATAGTACTGCAGCATTGCATGGCAACGGAAAGTTGCCCCTAGTCTGAATAGCACTGTACCGGAGATCATGACCGAACTCTTGAATGCTGAATAGACGAAGATGACCGAGATGGTCAAATGGACAAAGTTGGTCGGGGAAAAGTTTATGGCTGAACTTCAGGATGAAGCTGCCTACGTATCCCAAAGATGGGAATCAAGCCTTACGTAGTTCGGCTTAGGTTCACTCGGGTATTTTCACTCTCCTTTTACGCTCTAACTTTTGCCAAGGTCGCCTTTTGCGGGTTTTCAACCTTGCGAGCTCAGTTTTTATATTTTCCAATTTTCTATGCTCTAACTTTTGCCTAGGTCGCCCTTCCGGATTTTCGGCCTAGCGAGCCTCTCAAGGGTAATATTTCTTCAACTTGTCCATGTTGATCGGTTGGGAGAATTCCAGGCCATCTAGGCCCATCAGAACCACAGCTCCACCTGATGTAGGGACCGGTCCAATTAGGTCTGAACTTGCCCCTAGGGTTGTGGATGGGAGCTCGGTTGTTTTTGAGCACCAAATCTCCTTCCTTTAGATTCCTGGACTTAACTTTCTTGTCGAAAGCTCGGGGAATTCTGTGCTGATAACCTTGAACATGGTACAATGCTTTCAGTCTTCTCTCATCAAAGAGCATGAGTTCCTCAAACCTGCTCTGCTGCCAATCTGCTTCGGCTATTTGACACTCAGCCAATACTCGCAATGACGAAACCTCAATCTCAATAAGTAGAACGGCCTCCATCCCATAAACCAATGAATATGGAGTCACTCCGGTAGAAGTTCTAATTAAAGTTCTGTAGCCCCACAAAGCAAATGGCAGCTTATCTGGCCAATCCCGGTAGGTTTCCACCATCTTCTACAGTATATGCTTGATGTTCTTGTTGGCGGCCTCAACTGCTCCGTTGGTTTGCGGCCGGTATGTGGACGACTTATGAAAAGCCACGTTATATTTCTCCAACAAGTCAATCACTTCCTTCTTGAAATGGGAACCGTTATCCGAAATGACCTCGTTTGGGACTCCATAACGGCAGATGATGTTGTTTCTAATGAACTTTGCGACGTGCGACGCTTTCAACACCGCGTATGATTAGGCCTCGACCCACTTTGTGAAATAATCTATCGCGATCAAGATAAACTCATGCCCATTCGACCCTTTTGTAGTAACAGCCCCAATCACATCAATTTCCCAAACTGAAAATGGCCATGGTGAAGTCATATTGTACAGCTTCGACGGCGAAATATTCATGCGATTCGCATGGATCTGACATTTGTGGCATCGCCGAACTGTAGACGCGCCCGTGAGGGACCCCCGCTACAGTTCGGACTCGATTTGTGTCACGGTTCTTAATCTGAACCAAAGAGTCCAAATCCGGCAAATCATTTTGAGAAAACAAATTTTTTGAAAGAAGTGCCAAACATGGACTGCTTTGCCAGATACAGAGTCGCCACCTAAATATTTTATTTTTGGGGAAATTTAGGAAACCCTGACTCGGTGCCAAAGGCCACGTGTCCGTCATCACCAAAGTTGCCTCGGCTCGGGAACTTGGGTACGATTGGGGAAGGTCAGCTATGAGCACCCCCTCTCGCCCGATCCGAAGATCGGCCCCTACTAACGATGATATCCGTTTTTGAAAACGTTATGTGTTCTTATTCCAGTTATTAGCCTAGAATTACTATGTTATGCGCACAGCACAAAAGTATAGACTAGATTGCCTAATTTGGGAATAAGCATTGCATATCCGTTTGTTTTGGAAAAATATTTTGGAATTTGCTACTCGCAAGTAGGCTAAAACGCGGATTTCAATGAGCTATTCCAACTCAGACAATCCAACCTTCACCCACAGGCATTCAAGCAGTTATATCACATAAGCAGCTAGCCTCATGGTAATCATGCTATCATGGCAACACTCACACGCATGCAAGGATGCTAAAGCATAAATGCTTACCGAGTACTCCAAGCCAAAACAAAAACTAGTTAATAATCATATGCATGATCCTAGTTCATGTTAAGATGGCTAATGCAACACATGCAAAGATGCAATCCAAATAGGCTTGGCTATCCTAAACATGGCATGTGAAATGCTGCAACTAACAAATACTCAACTTGGAATTGAAATACGAGTGCAGTTAGCATGATGTACCGAGCCTGGTGCATGTAAGACAAATGTATGGATGCACGCATGATAAGCATAAGGTATGCTAAATTAAACATGCCCTAGTCTACCATCATAAGCAGGTAAATAAAAGGGGAGAAAGACGTGGGATTGGAAGACATGCACACACGCACCCACACTTATTACAAATTTGCCCTCGCTCGGAGGGACCAAATAAATAATATACAGTCCCGAATAATGAATTACCTATCCTAGCTAATTAATTATTACAGTCCTTCTAACTTAACAAATTAAATGCAGAAAAAAAAAGACGGCCGCAGCCCTGCCTCGGGATACGCGAATGATGCATGCTCGGTCCATTTTGCCCGGAAACCCGTGCCATGCCACTGCTGCCTCTGGCTTCTCTGAAAACTGCCAAAGTCCCAGGGTATCTTCAATGAGCACTGAAGAACACCACCGGCTAAGTGAAATGTCCACCGGCCATGGTAAAATTCCGTCGGCTGCTTTCAAGTCCATCGGCCTCATATGCTTTGCCGGTCGGCATTCTACAGTGCCGGTCGGCAAAAACTTCCTGCAGAAAACAATTTTGACAGCAGCAGAGTATAGGTAGTGCATGGCATAGAATTTCAAGCACATGTAAGCATGGTCATGTTCCCTATCATGTATTGAACTCAGGGGAGCATGGCCCTTGATCCTTGGGCCATCAATTGCGCATGATAGCCTAAGGAACCAAACTTGCCATTCAATGTAAAATGCATGCAACACACAAATGAGGACCAAGACCCTATCATGCGAAAGTCAAGGGCCTCGATGACCGAGGGTTGAGATGTGTTTCATCACTTGTAGTATGAACACCTCTCACCCTCACACTAGGTTTGACACCCCAAACCAAGCAATGCAATGCATGTTGTGCAAACATGGCTCAAAAATGCAACAAGAAGCTAAGATGCAAAACATGTCAAATGTGATGCAATGCAAACTATCATGCAAACAACATGGTAATGCCACTAGCATGCAACACTACAAGCAATACTACAATGCACACTAGATAGGCAAGTATGTAAGGAGGTGGGCATGCAACATTGCACAAACCATAAGGACACCACAACATGCAATGTCATGAGCATACTACAAGATGCAAATATATGATCCATGGACTTACACTAAGATGGAGGACCCTCAGCCACATCCCAAAACAGTGGCCAAAAGTGATGGAATGATGGGTAAATACTCATGCAAACTTGCATACCAAAGAGCATAAGGCTAAGGCATAAAAGAAGCCTTCCACCACAACTATCATAACCACACATGGTATGAATGGAACAACAAAAAAAAAACAGAGTTTTGATGCATTAAAACACACCCCAAAACCCTCATGAATGGCAACCCAAGTGACCTAAACATGCAAGCATGCACAATGCCCATTTCAAGGCACAAAACTACAACACCTCAAGGCATAAAAGGATGATGAATGCTGTCATACAAGCATGATATAGGGACTGAAATAGCATAAGAAATGACTCCAAATCATTTAAACAACCTAACCAAAGCATGCTAATGACTCATTTGCTCAAGGCCAAAGTTCTAGAATGCAAATGAGCTATGCAAAACACGACGAGCATGACAAAAACAGTGGCCAACAAACCTAAAGCATGACAAATCATGACCAAAAGCTTCAAAAAGCTAAGCCAAATCATGAAGATATACTAGCCTAAATGCATGGCAGATTTCTAGGCAAAGTAAGGAATTACAAAGCAAGTACAAGATGCATGCTAAGGGCTACAAATCCAACCAAAGACAGAGATATAACATGACTAGTAGGCACCCAAAAACCTCTGAGATGGGACCAAAAACAACCAAGCATGCATGTTGCCCTTTTAAGCCAAAACAAAGGTAAAGGAAGGACAAGGGGGAGAGGGGTGTCCCTCCCCTACACAAGACTCCAAAATCACTCCATCACCACTGAAAATCCACTAGATTTCAGTGGTGAGAAGACCAACACAACAAAGCAAACAAAACTTAAAGAAAAAGGCACCAAAATAGGCCAAAAGAGGCCTAAGGGGAGGAGTTCGACCCCCAATGCCAAAACACCCTTAATGAAAGATGTTAAGCACAAAAAAACAAGAATTTTTCATGATATATACAAAGCCTAAATCAGCATGCAAGACAGGTAGAAATCTAGTGCAAGATTGGGGAAACTAAAGCAAGTGTCTCACCCTTGAAGAAACCTTGAAGAACAGATGATCCAGCCACTCTCTACTGATCAAAATCAGTCCAAAACCTCAACAAACAACCGTCAATGCCTCTCAATCTTGGAGTAAGGTGTAATGGTGTGTGTGTTAGTGCAAAAGTAAGGTCAAAATGCACTTTTAGGCTTCCAAACACACCCTAAGGATGAGAGAGAGGGAGATATAAAGAGAGAGGATGATATATCAGATATATAGATATAGAAGCTTTGGTTTTTTTGATTCAAAAGCTCTAACCCCTAACAAAGGGAGAGGATGAGTGCTTATATAGGCAAAGGCCAAGGTTCTAGGCTTCTCCAAGAAGCTAGATAAAAGGGGCAAAGGGTGCAAAGGGGTTCTTGGCTTCTTGGAGAAGCTAATATAGCTGGCCAAGCTAAGCTTGGCCAAAGGGTTCAAGCTTCTAGAAGGAAAGGGGGTTCAAAGGTTCACACTGGCCAAAAACCGCACAGGGAGGAGTGATGGTGCATTCCAGCTGGCATGCACCATGCCTCAAGGGTGCAAAGGAGTCACACCGGCCAACAAAAGAGGTCGCCGGCAAAATAAAGTGCCGGCCGGCCAAATATAGTGCCGACCGGCCATTGATTTTAAGAAACCATGGCCGGTGGCACCCATAAACAGCCGGTGATACTAGGGGAAGGCCGGTGGAATGTGGGGATGGCCAACAAGCCATTCCCCGCCCTTCAAGGCAAAAGAACAAGTGTTTGGTGCCAAAACCAAACACGAAACAGTCGAGTCTAGAGATCCTAAGGCAAGGCGAGCAGCCAAGACTTTCGGGAACTCAAGATGAAACACAAACAAAGAGGATCACCGAGTGTTCCAATGGTGACGTCCAAGTCTTGAGGACGGTCAAAAATGGGGTGTCTACAATGATGATAAGGTAAATTGAAACTAATCAATTGGATTATGTCATTGAATATAACGGTTGGATATAAACATTGTATATGTCATTGAATTGGTCATTGTATATGACAACGTGTTTAAATACATTGTATATGTATCTTGTTTGGGAGGAGATAGGGGATGTACTCCATTGTTTGGGAGGAGATAAGGGATGGTCTCCATGGATAATTAAGTTGGCCGGAGTGTCCAGGGTGAAAGTCCCGAAAGCTTATTTACATTTGGGTGCCGGTGCCCTCAGACGTAATTCCGTAAAATGGCAAGTTATTGGAAGTGTTGAATGATGTCTATGATGTTTGTTATTGAAGTATTGTTATATGAGTTGCAGTTTCATTTTAAATTGTTTGATTAATATTGAGCTATGTCAATGAATTGATTTAGATAAGTAATGGGAAGTGGATTAATCATAATGCAAGCATTGACTAATTATGGAGAGGAAATGATGTACTTGTGTTCCATGTGTTAAACATTTATCGGATACTAATTCTCATTTAATGTTTAGCATATCTCTACTGGGCATTGGCTCACCCCACTTGGGACACCATTTTCAGGTACAGGTGACATGCCGCCTCCAAGATCATAGCTTGGGAGGTTTAGAGGCTGAGGGCTTCTTTTGTTGTTACACCTTGGGTACATGTAATTCAAGCCCAAGGTTTTATATGTAAAGGAGTTAGAACTTTCCTTTTATTATATCCAAGTTATACTTGGAAAGGTGTAAGTCCATAGGGCATTTATTTTGTTTGTTAACATATAACATCTTTTGTAAGGAACACTCTAATGAATGTAAATATAATGTTTCTTTTATTATTTATGGATCTTGTGCATGATTGTTTTTAACCATATTTTGAGGGTGTTACAACACCCAGGGACAGAACAATTAAATAAATAAAGGCAACAACAATTATGAATATTGTCCGTTCCAAATCTCATCTTTAAACCTTGCATAGTTTGTACATTATGGATTTTACAACCAAATCTCAAAATAGTCAATCTCTCTTGGGAAATACACCCCTTACCACATTCACAACCTTACCACCATTCACAACCCTACCATGTCGAGGCCACGCCTATTTTAAAAAACACACAAGGGTATACGAGCCAAGGTTCAAGACTAACTCCACACATAATCACCTGAATAGAACAATTTCACAATCATAAAAGGCCACATATATTCCATTCATAACGTTTAGCATCAACACCTCTCATTGAGATACACCCTCATGTTCCAATACAAAACTCAACATATGCACATCAAGTAGCATGAAATCACATAACCACATAACAAATAACGAGTTGCCACTACGAAGATGGTTAGTTGTTCTAGAAATCCTTTTAGACCTCTAAGTAGAAATCACGTTGATTAGGCGCATTTCCAATAAGATTTCTAAGAAAATTTCTGGACCCGACACAACATCCTCAAGACTCAACCCCATGCCCACATAAACATATAATATCTTAGCACATATGCATGTTATCACATAGAATGCAAACGACGCTCACAATCCCGAGGTAAACCCAATTGTGGTCAAAACCACTTCCCATGAGCCAAGGTATTCAGTTCGCTTTGATACCATGTTGTAACGCCCCGTATTTTACTACTTGGATAACCTTACCAATATTCATTTATTAAGTTCATTTACAAATAATATTTCATCCTTGGATGAAATGATGAATAATTGAATATACATATTCCCTCTCGTTATACAACAATGACATTAAATGTACATATTCCCTACCGGAGTGTCTAAGGTGAAAGTCCCGAATTCGGAGCGCCTTTCATGAAAATCACGATTGGCCATCAAAAGCCTCCGAATTCGGAGCGCCCTTCGTGGAAATCACGATTAGCCTATACACAAAAGCCTTTGAATTCGGAGCACCCTTCATGGAAAACACGATTGGGCCGATTAAGCCTCCGATAACCTTACCAATATTCATTTATTAAGTTCATTTACAAATAATATTTCATCCTTGGATGAAATGATGAATAATTAAATATACATATTCCCTCTCGTTATACAACAATGACATTAAATGTACATATTCCCTACCGGAGTGTCTAAGGTGAAAGTCCCGAATTCGGAGCGCCTTTCATGAAAATCACGATTGGCCATCAAAAGCCTCCGAATTCGGAGCGCCCTTCGTGGAAATCACGATTAGCCTATACACAAAAGCCTCTGAATTCGGAGCACCCTTCATGGAAAACATGATTGGGTCGATTAAGCCTCCGAATTCGTAGCAGCCTTCGTGAATAACACGATTCGCCAACATATGGAAATCACATATGACCAACATCAAAAGCATCTGAATTCAGAGCGGCCATTGTGAAAAACCTGTTTGGGCCGAATAATCCTCCAAATTCAAAGCTCCTTTGATGGATATGATTGATAAGCGTAAACACAATCGAAGTAATAAATATAATTTAATCTACAAGCATTGATCGAAATAACATAGTCATTTAGAATAAAATGTTTTATTCAAATGGATCAAAATTAGAGTACATGATTCACATTAAAAAAAAAAATTAGAGTACATGATTTAAGGAACAATATTCATAAAAGTTATTCAGCTCCATCCTCGTCATCCGTCTTCTCGGCCTCGAAGGCCTCAAATGGAAAAGTATAACTCTGATACAAGGGTGAAGCCGGATCAACTCCCACGGCTTGGAGAGCCTTGATCCATCCATGCTTAAATCCGCAATTTTCACATCGACAGACTTCCTCGGCTAGTTTTTCCTTCGTCTTCTCTATTTCAATTTTTCGGCCGTCATAGAATCCTTTTTCATAGGAACTAGCCTTCGCGGATTCTAATATGAATAGACTCACCGTTTCTCGGTCGGCAATCGTGTGATGCAAAACTCGGCGGTCTACTCTCTCCACAACAATCGGATTCACTTTATTCGCAGAACAAGTCTCAGTGGCGTTTGCCCTCTTTAGCTCATTTTTGGCCTTCTCCGCGTAGGTTTGCAAGCTCTAAATATGAGCATCCTTTTTCTCTATCTCTCTTCGAGCGGCACGAAGACGCATGCCGATTTCATAGGAGGTATACAAACCCTTTACTGCTCCATGGATGCCCTGGCGAAAAATTTCATAATCAGCCCGGCCGACCAAGGACGGTTGAACTTCTGGCAGAAAAATCTGTCCAGCGAACTCGACTGCTACAGTTGGGTCGCGAACAATCGAATCCACTTCCGTCATCGGTTTGTTCCCCACAAAAACTGAGAAACTTAATGGGCGCGGTGTCACACTGGTTTCTCCTCTCGAGCGTGGTAGAGGGGAGTTACCACGTTGCTATTTTTCCTTTCTGGGTGACTTACTCCGACGACGTGGGGACTGGAATTTCTCATGCTCCCTCAACGTCCTACTCCCCGTGCGCGTAGTCTCACGACCTCGATTCATCTCTGCGTCCAGTTCTGCCAGCGTCCTACCTTCCCCTCTGCTGTTAAAGAATAGTCTTCTGGCCATCCATAGTCATCCACACTGCTTTTTTCCTCTCCCAATTTGTTGGATTTGAACGCAACAATGGAACCTCCGCGCACGTAGCCCCCACCCCATTTATTCATTACGGGTGCAGCACTCCCGAGGCTATCTCATCAAAGCTAAATTTCAAAACCTTAAATTCCAAACCTTATATTCGGTGTTCCACTTCATTCATTAGCTGGGGCAAGGGCAGATTCATTAATCTAATTGGCTAAATAGATTCATTAATCTAATTGGCCAAATGTTGAGGCCTTGCGCCGATAAGTTCATGTGCCCCAGCCACTCCATGAACCACCAGTATTCGGCGTTCCAGTTCATTCATTAGCTGGGGCAAGGGCAGATTCATTAATCTAATCGGCCAAATGTCGAGGCCTTGCGCCGATAAGTTCATGTGCCCCAGCCACTCTGTGAACCTCAGTATTCGACGTTCCAGTTCATTCATTAGCTGCGGCAGGGGCAGGGATAGATTCATTAATCTAATCGGCTAAATAGATTCACTAATCTAATTGGCCAAATGTCGAGGCCTTGCACCGATAAGTTCATGCGCCCCAGCCACTCCATGAACCATCAGTATTCGGCGTTCCAGTTCATTCATTAGCTGGGGCAAGGGCAGATTCATTAATCTAATCAGCTAAATAGATTCATTAATCTAATCGGCCAAATGTCGAGGCTTTGCGCCAATTTACTCATTATTTTATCGAATGTCTAATTTATTCATGATCTCACATCCTACCAAATTGTTAACGGCCGATTCGTTAATTTATTCGGCTAAATTGCATAGGATGTTTAATTTGATCTTACATCCTACTAGATTGTTAACTGCCGATTCGTTAACTTATGTGGCTAAATAGCAAAGACATTTTTATCGGATGTTTAATTTACTCATATGCAGCAGACAAAAGCGTAGAAAATTTTCATTAATAAATTGAAAGCATATAGTATATGCAGTAGACAGAAAAGCATAGGAAATTTTCATTAATAAATTGAGCACAGCTAGTAGTCATTTTACAGATGAAAATTACCTTACATTTAACTTCCAATCGAAGTAAAGAAATGAAAATCTACTAACAAAAACCTACAAAAACTATGCATCTAAGATGCCTAACAAAAATCAAAATATCACCCTAATTCAGGGTCAAACTCCAGCGGCTCAACGTCCACCTGCTTGTATGGAATCGGCTGCGCCAATGTCACATTAGCGGCAGTGAGGGCTTTGAGCCAGCCGTGTTTGAAGCCCCAATTCTCAGACTTGGGCACTTCCTCCACGTAGTTCTCCAAGACGGTGTCCTTTCCAGCTTGGAACGCTTTGGAAATCTCGGTGTCGACCATTTCCTTTGCCTTCTTTGACTCTTCCAAATTGGCTTCCAGCTTGGCAATCACCTCATTGGCCAACTTGAGCGCGTCTTCGCTCGCATTTGGCCTCTCTTCGGCGGCCAGCCTTAGTAGGTCAGAATTCTTTTCCTTTTCGGCCTCGGAGTCGGCTCTCGCACGTTCCTCCTCCATTTTCGCTACCTCGGAATCGACTCTTTAAGAGGCTTCCACAACCTTGCTCTTTTCATTTTCAATTTCGACTTTTAGCAAGCCGATTTGTTCAATGGCGTCATGTTGACGGCGGCCGATTTCGGCTATCCTGCCCACCGTCTGCAAAACAAGGAATTAGAGTTATAAAAATTTTAAAAATATATATATATATATATATATATTTAGGCGAAAGCCTGAAGATAAGGCTCAAGTAATGTACCAACAAGGATGATTAAGAGGCTAATGCAATTGACAGTAAATCAAGCTCTACCCGGAAAGTGGCTCTGTCGATCGGCAGAAAAATTGAGGAGGCCATGCTCAAGGCCACGGCCGGATTGTTCAAGGCCAACGCATCGGAAGCAATCAGTACATTCCTTATCTTTGGTTGAATAGTGAACAGAACAACCAAGTCTGACTCCTCAATACGCGGTTGTTTATTGGTTTGGTCCTCTTCAGAGACGACTTCGCGCTCGACGGGGTGTTTTTTCCCCCTTTGCTCGGCCTCCTGACCCCCCTATTGTACTTATTCTGTCTTGGCCATTTCAGTCTGAGCCGTTTCTTCCACAATAATAGGTAGAGAAGACTTAGTGACGACAATAGGTGGAGTTTCAGATTGGATGGTCTCGGCTCTCCTTCGGGCGGCCATCCTTTCGGCATTTTTCCTCATGGCTAGCTATGTGAGTGACTCACCAGCCAGGTTCTCAGGATACGCATCGGGAAGGTCCCCTAAGTCTGTAAAAATGTCTTCAAAGGAGACGTCCCCTCAGCCTGAAGTGGGTGGAGGGTTGGATAGATTGAGGCCGGCTTCCTCAAAGGCCAAGTTTAGAGCCTCGTCTACTTTATCTTCCGACTGGTTCGGCTCCTCGGTGACTTCTTTGGCTACTTGTTCCTCCACCTGCTCCGAATCAGAGGCTTCCAAACCAATCTACCTTAGGTTTTTGAGGTTGGAGAAGATAAGGCCCGTAAGCTGCTCTTTGCCCCTCGGAATCGAAATGTTGTTTGCTGCCGAAAATGTTGAGTAAGTTGGCTCGTATCTTAGAAGAATGTGGGCCGCCCTCCCTTGTTTCTAAAGGTTTGGACGGCCAAAGAACTGGAGTGCGACTTTAATTTTCCCAAGTACGGCGTCGTCGATCGAAACCAGAACTTTCTTCAAATCATTGCCTGCACAAATAAAACGATAAGTAAATAGAAGGAAAGCCAGGTAAATATATAGCAAAAAAAAAACACATAAGGAACTATACGGCCACCTGGTTCGCCTTTTCATCTAGGCACGGGATCTAGGTGATCTTCACCCTCGCCGAATGCCCAGTTGCCTCGGACAATGACCATTACATCGTCAACACACTTGCCAGAGCTGGCAAGCATACTCACCAAGTGATGGTCGGTGTCCTTGGCCATGAGAAAATAGCGCCCCTGCTGGCTAGAAGATTTGGCCAAGGCATAACAATGCCGAATAGCAAGTATACCAAGATTGATCCTAAGGCGTCGGTTTGACTCTATAATCCCCATTATGAATTTTACATTACGTTGGGAATAGATTAGACCCCAGTGGTGAAGGACGACCCTTAAAAATGGGTGAAGGTGGAAATGGACTCCGCCCTTAGCAATTGATAGGAGAGGAAAGATGATTGTACTTTCATCAGTCCTCTCCATATCAATGGTGTTGTTTGTCACGAGTGACAGATGGACATCGTTGGGGATGAAAAAATGGCGTCAAAAACCAGAAATTTGATCCACAGAAAGGATGCCCTTTAAATGTTTTGTCATCCTAGCCAGTCTAAGGAGAATACAAAACTAAAAACAAATAAGGAAATGGGATTCGAAATGAAGGAGAAGAGAACTTACAAGAAGTAGAGGAGGCAATGAGAAACGAGAGGAAGTTGCAGAGGTCGCGAAATGGAAGAGGTACACTGAAAGGCAGACTAGAAGCTTTGAGTATTCAAAAAACATACATTCGAAAGGACAACATAGTTTCAAATCGCATTAAATGAAGGAAGCGTACGAAGGGGTGGGAAGATGTAATGATGCCTAAAAAGCGTGTGTGTTCTGACATATGCGTTGAAATAAGGTTAACTGCCGTTTTTTCTTTGACTTTCCAAGTTCGAAACCATACACGCCGTTCGAAACCAAATATGCCGACTAACTATTGTTAATAAGATGTTTGGGGGGTAATTGTGGGAGCCGGATAATGTTGATATACATGCAAGAAAGCCAAATACAGGTCTGAGGATAATCAGGATAAATATTGTATTCGGCTCCGTCCTGGACGATGCCAAAGCCGAATAGATTAATCGGCCGTAGAATCAGTTGAACAAAAGCCGAATAAATAAACGTGCAATGGATCAAGAGTGGGCCCGACCCTGGGACCCAAATAAAATATAAATAGAGGAACATAGGTCAAAGAAAGGAACGTGAGAACAGACCAAAGAAACTTAAGTTACAAGCAAACTAGAGACATATACTAACTTGTCCGTCGGAGTGCTAATTCTGGCACCCCCGACCAGAGTGTTAATCCCTTTTTTTAGGTGGCCATCAGAGGACCAGGAACGTCTATCAGGATACCAGAGTATTTCCAAACCTACTTCCCCATAGATACAAATGAATAGGGTGTTAGTGGACAATGGGACAATAGTGAACCAGCTTCCGAAGTCCTCTATGAAAAAATTAGGAAAAAGAAACCCCAGATTAATCACAACCAGCACAACCATTACTGGTTTCGCTGGGGATAAACAGATGGCTCAGGGTATTCTGCCCATCAACTTGAGTGTGGGAACCAGAGATTGCATGACAACATTCTTTGTTATAAACAGTAATGCCAAGTATAATGTGTTGCTTGGCAAGGATTGGATCCACACCAACAAATGTATGCCTTCTTCTCTACATCAGAAAATAATAATAGCCCTAAGCAATGGAGAGGCAGAGGAGATCAACGCAGACCCTCAACCCTTTTATCGCTTATGTTGATTTTACAGAGGCCAAGTTATGCACTAAAGGAGTGGCACCACTCAGTGTACTGAGGAAGCCTGATGGAACAGCTGAAGTGATGGCTAATGAGGAAGTAGCACACCTGAAGCACTTAGTGCAGAAGAGTGCTAATGAAGAGTTCGTCACCAAAGATGACAATGATGCCTGGTTGTAGACAAGAAGATAAGAACCAAGAAGCCAGACCCTTGGCCTTAGTCAAGTTTTTAGCATTGGACATAAAGTCAATAGTTCAGAAGGTTTAGGAACAAGAGAAGAAAGCCATGGTGGTTGGCTGTAATCAGGAGCAACAAAAGGCTAGGCCTTTGTGCATTAGACATTGATACAAAAGTCCAGGAAATACAGGAAGAAGAAGCCTTATAGACAGATTTTGTCTATGAGGAAGAAAGCAAAGATTTTGAACCAGAGAAGGTGGGAGCAGAACAAAATGAAGAAGTTGCTTTGAAGGAAGAAGAAGTCAAAGGAGAAGCATTAGTAAGTGCTCAAGTACAAGACCCCTTGGAAGAAGTCAATTTAGGGGGAGGTTCTGCATAGCAACCCACTTATATCAGTGCTTGGTTAAGTTCTATTGACAGGATCCAGTTATTAATAGTCCTAAAGCAATATAAGGATTGTTTTGCGTGGTCTTATAGTGAACTGCCTGGATTGGATAGGTCATTAATGGAACATAGGCTCCCTATGAAGTGTAACTTCAAGCCACACAAGCAGAAACCAAGACGGATGAGCCCTGAAGTGGTTCAGAAAGTGAAGGAGGAAATTCTCAGGCTCCTTAAAGTAGGCTTCATTAGAACAACCAAGTATGTCGAATAGTTATTTAACATTGTGCATGTGGTTAAAAAGAATGGCAAGATGAGGGTATGCATCGATTTTAGAAATCAGAATTTGGAAACTCTAAAAGATAAATACCCCATGCCTATAGTTGATCTATTGGTGGACAGTTTAGCAAGGCACAGGATTTTGTCTATGATGGATGGGTATTCTGGTTACAACCAGATCTACATTGCAAAAGAGAATGTCCACAAGATAGTATTCAGGTGTCCTGCGAATATTGGCACCTTCGAATGGGTGAAAATGCCATTTAGTCTAAATGCTGGGGCAACATATTAGAGGACAATGAATACTATCTTTCATGATCTTATTGGAGGATACGTAGAATGTTACATTGATGATATTGTTGTAAAGTCTCAGACTATGGAGGAACACTTGGTTCACTTGGTAGCAACTTTCGAAAGAATGAGAAAGTTCAAGTTGAAGCTTAATCCTCTTAAATGTGCTTTTGGTGTATCAGTTAGAAACTTCTTGGGATATGTAGTGCACAAGAATGAATACAGATTGATTAGAACAAAGCCAAAGCCATCATTGAGGCCAAACCTCTATCAAGTAAGAAAGAATTACAAAAGTTCCTTGATTAGGTTAATTTTCTTCGAAGATTTATTTCTAACACTACAGGAAAGACTAAAGTATTTTCTTCTTTGCTAAAGTTGAAAAATGAAGAAGAGTTTGTGTTGACAGTAGAGCATCAAGCTGTTTTAGCCTACTTGGCCAACCCTCCAGTGTTGATGCCACCAAGGAGAGACAAGCCCTTGAAGTTATACATTGCTGCAACAGAAGATTCATTGGGAGTTTTCCTAAGTCAGGACAATGAAGAAGGCAAGGAGCAAGCAGTTTATTACCTTAGTACATTTTTAAACTCTTGTGAATATAAATACTCAGCTGTAGAAAAGCTGTGTCTTGCATTGTACTTTGCGGTAATGAAATTAAGATATTATCTTTTGCCTACTGCTGTCTTGGTAATTGCAACCACAGACTTGGTTAAGTACATGTTGTCTAGACCTATGTTGAAAGGAAGAATTGGCAAATGGATATTAGCTCTATCAGAGTTTTATCTAGAATATGCCCCTCAAAAAGCAGTAAAATGTCAAGTTTTGGCTAACTTCTTGATAGATCATCCATGTCAAATAGAAAGCCAAGAGATAATAAACCTTGGTATGGTCAATGTTGAGCCATGACAAATGTGGTTCGATGGATTAAAACCCAATGGTTTGGTTGGAATTGGTGTTATAATTAAATCACCACAGGGGGTAGAAACCACACATTGTTCAGAGTGGATGAAACTACTTGTTCCAATAAACAAGCTGAATAGGAAGCTTTAATAATGAGACTTGAGATACTTATTGGATTACAAGCTCATGCAGTTAATAAATTTGGAGATTCCCAATTGGTAATCAACCAAGTAAAAGAAATCTTCAAATGTCAAAGTGCAAGCATGTTACCATATTATGTTGCTGCACTGCATTTGCTCTCTTAGTTTCAGATAGCCAATGTGACTTATATCCCAAGATTCATGAACCATAAGGCCAACGATGTAGCTCAAAAGGCCTCGAATTTCAGAAGAAAAGGGAATACCCAAGTGGACATAAGTCAAGCAACATATCAGAAGTTAATACCACATTTAGCTAAAAAGGGTATCATGGTAGAAGTTAACCAGAATAACTTAGAAGAGCATGATTAGAGACATCCAATCATTCAATATTTAACTGGCCCATCTTCGAAGGCCAACAAGAAAATTAAATTACAGTCGATGCAATATATAGTGTATAACAATGCTTTTTACAAAAGGGGAGTAGATGGGTTGCTGTTAGAATGTTTAGGGCCAAAGGACGCATTGACTGCTATGGTTAAGGTGCATGAAGGCATTTGTGGTGCCCATCAGCCTGGTGTCAAGATGAGATGGTTGCTTCGAAGGCACTCCTACTATTGGCCAGCTATCCTAAAGGATTACATAGAGTATGCAAAAGGATGTCAAGCATGCCAAAAGCATGGCATGATAAGACATGTGCCAGTAATTGATTTGCATGCAGTTGTGAAGCCTTGGCCATTCAGAGGAAGGGCAATGGATGTGATAGGGAAAATACATCCTTCCTCTTCGAAACAACATTGTTTCATTCTAGTGGCTACAGACTACTTCACTAAATGGGTAGAAACTAAGCCTTATAAGGCAGTAGATCAGATTGAAGTTATTGGATTTATTAAGGAATTGATCCATAGGTTTGGCATACCACAGACCATAACTGTAGACAATGGGACTGTATTTTATGGAAAGATGGTAAAATCTTTTGATGCAGAGTTTGGAATTAGCCTTGTTAATTCCATCCCTTATTATGCACAAGCAAATGGTTAGGCTGAGTCATCTAACAAATCTTTGAAAAAAGGAACACAAAGAGTTGTGGAAGACAATCCTAGGGATTGGCATAACTTGTTGTTAGATGTGTTATGGGCCTATAGAATTTCTCCAAGGTCAAGTATAGGGATCACTCCTTATGCCTTAGTATATGGACATGATGCAAAGTTACCTGTGGAAATTAATATTAAATCCTTAAAGGTAAGATGCCAGGACTAGTTAACTTCTAAGCAGTACCATCAAAGCACGTTCTTGGAATTAGAAAATGTGGATGAAGCTAGAATCTCAACATTAAATAGTATTCATTTGTAAAAGAAGAAGGCAACCAAAAACTAGAATAAGAAAGTCAGGCACATTAGCTTTGATGAAGGTGATTTGGTATGGAAAATAATACTTCCAATAGGAATTAAAAGCCATAAGTTTGGCAAATGGTCACCTAATTGGGAAGGACCATACCAAATTCATAGAGTCTTGCATAGGGGAGCATACCATCTGAGAAATCTGAATGGATATGTGCATCCCAAGAAAATCAATGGCAGGTATTTGAAGTCTTACTATCCAACTGTGTGGGAAACACAATAAGTATGAGAAATGCAACAGTAAAATTAAATAAAAGTGCATGAAGCACTCAGATAGAAAATAAAGATTTCATTTCATAAAGAATTGAGTATACGCAGTCACAAATTGGACCAAAAATCAGTACAATGTTTTCAGTTGTTCCCTTAGAATTGATTCTCTACCCCTAAGGGATGGGAACAACTGGATGGCTATAGCCATGTCTTGTCTTTTGTTAGCTAGCCCCTGGTTAGTAATTTGCAACTTCTTGGCATTTTGATCCAAGGCTAGGTTGACTGCTGCTAGCTCTTCTTCCAGTTGAGCTTTTTTCTCCAACAGTTGGGATCGAAACTGGGAGGCATAGGAGTGTTGTCCCTTCAATTCAAACACTTCAGCATGGATATGGGATACAAACTCTTTATCCTTCAGCAATTTTTCTTCTGCAGCCTTAGCCATTTGGCAAATATTGATGTAAAAGTCTATGGTGGCTACTGCCTGAGATAGGTGGCTTAAAAAGGCCAGATTGGATTGCTCAAAGGCCTGGCAACATTTAAGGAAACCATTCTTGATGATAGGCCTCTGTAAAGCTTCAAATGGAATCCTCAAAAATGTTTGCAGTAAATCCAAGTAAGTGCCCAAGTCCACTCGAGTTAAGGAAGCTTTAGTAGTAGTGGAGGAGCTCTTAATAATCTCTAGCAAAGAATCAGCAAGGATCAATGGCTCAGCCTCACTGCTTGGTACCCGAGCTAGTGAAAAGATGCCAAACAAACTGGCCAGTGGAGTGTAGCTTGACTTTTTCGTGCCCCCTTTCGGAAGTTCAATATAAGTCCTACAGTATTGGACTCCCACGGTTCTGAATCTGATTCCACAAGTGCAATGTGAAATAGAAAATCACCAAAGAGTCCAAGTCTAGCAAATCTTTTAGAAAATCGATTTTGAATCAAATTGCCAAAAATAGACTGCTTTGCTAGATATAGAGTCGCTACCTAAATATTTTTGAAAAATTTAGGAAACCCATGACCCGTGCCAAAGGCCACATGTCTGTCATGGCCGGCACATGGCCCTCAACTACCATTCACGGCCGATAGTCTCTCACTCTAACCTACTATCCTTTTTTGTGCTAAACAGTGCTACAAGCATGTGTTTTGTTCTGCTTTTAGTCTATTTTAGAGTCTTGTTTTGAGTCCTTTTGCGCTTTAGCAAGTTTGTTGAGTTCTATTCGTTTTGCTTTGCTTATCGAGTTGTATTTGTGTTGTTTCTGCTTATCAAGTTGTTGTTGTTTTGTTTATCGAGTTGTTGTCATTTTGTTTATCAAGTTGTATATTGTTTTCAGTTGCTGGTCGGTTCATTACCCGATTAAGAATGTTGTGTCAATGCGAATGTTCAGTTTTCATTATCAAACTCAATCTCATTTCCATGCTAAGTGGTGCTCATGATGCAAAATATAACACTTTTTCAAAGAAAAAAAATCGGTTTTCATTATGATCATGGTTATTTTTACAAAAGGGCAGTACAAGTTTTTGAAACAAATAAAACCTTTTTGAAATTATACAATGTGAAAACTATAAAGAAAAGGAAACTAAGCAAAAACACAAAAAATCAGCGCTGGTCACCTCAAGCTCGAGAAGCCCTCTTCGTCCTCTTCCTCAGAGGAGAGGACTATGGGGCACTGTCTCCATCGATACCACTGTCTGACTCTCCCTCTAAACCAAAGCCATCTCCGCTCTCCAGCTCGGAGCTCGCCTCGGCATCGCCCCCGTTCTTGGAACCCGAGCCTACTCATCATCTCAACTCTCAGATGACTCTGAATGCCGACTCGCTGCCTCCTCAGAGTCGGTCGTCTCAACATCATCATCACTCAGAATGGGCTCTGAAAGGCAGCTCCTATCTCGGGTGCCTCTAGCTCTGCCTCGGCCGCGTGTTGGAGCACGCCTCTCTCTCCTCCCTACTATCAGAGAAGGTACTACTGGTCAGGTGCTGCAACTACCGCTGGCGCCATCGGTATGGGTGGGATCTGAAAAAATAGTTGTCACATCAGTTATAGCATGTGTATCAGATGCAAGCAGAATATGCAGAGTAAGTGTATGCAGAAATCATATACAGTGTATCAATGCAGTGTGTGAATACAGTGTGTGATTGTAGTGTGTGGATGCAGTATGCAAGCGGAATGTATCAGATGCAGTCTATCGAAGCAATGTATCAGTGTAGTTTGGGAAGTTTTCAGTTGAAATGTCAGTGTCAGTGTGTCAGTTGAAATTTGATGTCTATGATGTAAAAATGAAGAAATTACCTAAACACCGTAGAGGCTAAGCAGCGCCTCTTTCCTCTGTACCATCCCCACTAGCGAGGCTATCAGCTTGAGGGCGCCTCCTGTATACTCGATGGAAGCCTGCAAATGTATTTGAATGATTAGTATCTGTAAATGAATATATCTAAAATGAAATATGGAGTGTAAATATAAAGTGTGGTTCATACCAGAGTCGAGCCTCGTACCCCGACAAGCTCATGACCAGCTGCTGCGGGCTCGATTAGGATCTGCTAAGCATCCCCGGTGTGTCGCTTGCAAGTCAGCATGGTGGGAAACTCTAGCCAATCAACCCTCTGTCCCGCTCAAGAAGCCCCTCTACTACGGGCCCTGCTCGCCCGGGTCACACTGCGTCTTGTTTTCGCAGCAAGAGCTCTCGCCTCCTCAGCTCCACGAACGTCGGTCAGGGGCGGCATCAGGTGTGTCATGATGAAAGCTGCATTGTCACCCTCAGCTTGGAAGAAGTCGACGTCAAGGCCCATAATGAACTGGATGAACTCCTCAACAAATAGGCTCTCTGTGGACCGCATGGACTCTGGTGGAGCCATCGGGATGATCAGGCCCAGTAGGCCCATAATTTGGCGCACGAAGCGCTCACCCAAGAACCAAGCCCAGCAAACCGGACCCTCAAGCAGAATGCGGTAGCGGGAGACGGCCCAGGCATCGGCAAACTGGTCTTGGACCCCCGTGGCATCAAGGCCCATGGCTGCCATGTGATCTGCAAACAAGAGTTGTACAGATTATTAGTTGCTGTCAGTTATTAAATGTGCCAAGCAAAACAGTTTCAAAGCAAAAATGATTGTGCTTTCGGATTACCTCATGGGTAGCTACTGTGTCAAAGTACTGCTTGAAGAATGTGAAAGGCTCACGAGTCCTATGGTGAAGCTGACCGTCGTATATCCCCGAATAGGGAACTGTCAACGGAAGCTCTTTTACAGGCTCCGTGGCGAGAGTCGGAAAGTATGCGTATACCCATAGCTACAGGAAAAATGCAGTGGTATGTGATTAATACAATATCAAGCTAATACAGAAAGTGCAAAATAGAAAGCATAGTGTATGAATAGTGTTTGAGCAGATACAAAAATGTGAAGTAGAAAGCATGTGGTGAAATAAATGTAAGGCAGAAATTGTAAAGAAAATGTAAAGTACAAAGAGGGAACTAAGATGTGTACCTCCCAGGCTCGCCAATAGCCTCCAATCGAGTCTCCCCACAAATGGGAGGTAGAGCTCATATATCCGTATAGTGTGGTGAGGCCAGCTCTGCCCCAATCGTAGAAATAAACCCGAGGAATGGTCACCAGGGCACTCAGCAAATACAGGCCAACGGTATTTTACCTGTTCGAAAATAAGGTGGTACCGAAAAAAAACATCAGGAAGCCCCTGGTGTACTACTCGATCTCCTCTATTGTCTCAGGCTCAGTCCCTCTGAATCACTCTACGAACCAAGTGCATCTGACCATCCCCGTCCGGTATATGGGTGGGTATGCCCCCAGCAGCTTGAACCAGGCTACCTCTCACTCCTCTACAACTGTATCAATAGGGATCGGATCGCCCCCTACGTCTAAGCCAGTGATCATGGCAAAGTCGTAAGGAGTCATCATCATCTCCCCCGCGGTGGAAAAGTGGAAGGAGTTGGTGGTATCCCACCACTTCTCCACCAGTGCTCCTAGGAGTGGACGGCTAGTAGTGAACCAGGTCAAGCTAGAGCAGAAGTGGCCGAAGCCCGCCGCATCAATTATGTCACGAACTCCAGCTGGGAGCTCGTCATACTAGTCTCAAGCAGTCGTAGCACCATAGTCTCTAAAGGCGTGAGACTCATCATGTGGCAAAAGACAAATGCATCAGATAAGGATAGTACATGAAATGCATAAGATATAAGGCAGTGCATGAAATGAAATCAAATGCAATCAAGTGAATCCGATACAAGGCAGTGCAGGAAATGCAAGTAACTAAAGGCAGAAATACATGAAGCAGAAATACATGAAAAATAGGGTGCTTACCTCAACGGCAATGGCCGACAAGTGAGAATCTGGCTCCCTTAGCAAAAGGTCCTCCGGTACACCGCGAGAAAACTTAGTGAAGCGTCTGATGCCTCCGGAAGTGGGCAATATATGTTTCTGTGGGCGATATCTCGCCGGATCGAAAGGCCGTACCCTCAGTGGCAGCGGCTCAACCTCGGGCTCAAACTCTGCCTCTAAGTCAGCCTCAAGGTCAGTTATCGGCTCCTCTACCTTCGACAATAGGTGGAACTACCAGGGAAACCTCCGGAGGAGCCCCGTCATCAGGAATCTCGTCCGCCATTTGAAAATAGGTGCGAGATGGGGTGAAAAGTGAAGAAAAATGAAGAAAAATGGTAAACTTGAAAAAAGTCAAACCCTAGGAGAGAGAAAATGGAGAAAAGAGCCAAAGCGGGAAAAAGTGCTCAAAACTCGAGAGAAACTCGAGGGGAATAAGCCTAGAATGGTGGAAATAAGGAAAGAAGCGCCGAAATCAAATTTCAATTGGTTCAAAGTGAAGGAAATAAAGAGATTTTAGCGAATCAACTTCGCGTGAGGTGTTGAAAACTTGTAGAAAGCGCAAATCTAGAGAGAATGAGTGTTTAGAGAGAGAGGGAGATGATTTTTGGAAACTTAAAATTGTGTTTTCGATGCGCGATGTTCGTCACTTGTCAACATGAATGAAGTGTATCCTTTAGATACATTGTAATTATTTTGAGAGATGAATCAGAAGTTGCCTTTGAGTTTGTTTTCGTCAAATCATGCTTTGATATCTTGCATTGAACATGCATTTCTTATTTGTTGCATGGAACATGCACTTCACTTTGTGGCATAGTATATGCATTTCACATATGTTGTTGTAAGATATGCATCTCACGAGAATTGCCTGCGTGTCTTGCATTCGTTCTTGAATCATGCATGGAATGTGCATCCACTTTTAAATCATGCATGGAATATGCTCCTGTTATCAATCATGCATAGAATATGCTTCTCAATAGTTTTTTTTCTCGCATTGAACATGCCATTAAAATTGTATCTCAGTTGTTTGTCTTGCATAAAACATGCATTCTTACTAAATTACACATGTTAGGTTTCTTTCTTGGAAATGCACGATATTGTATGTACGGTTCATTCAAAGGAGTTCCAAGTACAATCGTTCGTGCCCTTCAGATCGCATCCTTTTACTCTTCCTCTTCTCGCATGAGACACGTTAGGACTCCTTCGGTTAAAAACATTTGAGTGCGTCCTGGTGTTCACACCACCCCCTCGGTTAAAAACATTCGGGTGCATCCTGGTGTTCACACCACCCCATTTCAGTTAAAGACATTCGGGTGCGTCCCGGTGTTCACACACCCCTCTTTCAATTAAAAAACATTCGGGTGCGTCCCAGTGTTTACACCACCCCCTTTCGATTAAAAAACATTCGGGTGCATCCTGGTGTTCACACCACCCCCTTTTGATTAAAAACATTCGGGTGCATCCCGGTGTTCACACCACCCCCCCTTTTGGTTAAAAACATTCGGGTGCGTCCCGGTGTTCACACCACCCCTTTAGTTAAAAACATACGGGTGCGTCCCGATGTTCACACCACCTTCTTCGATTAAAAATATTCAGGTACATCCCGGTGTTCACACCACCCCTTTGGTTAAAAATATTTGGGTGCGCCCGGTGTTCACACCATCTTTTTTCTCCTTCCTCATGCGACGCGTTAGAACCTCGGTTGAGACCTTGGGTGTGCAGGACGGTTAGGTCACCTTTCGCCTTTCCTGCGCGTCGCGTAGTTGAGTTTTTATTTTCTTACATCCTTTCTGCATGAAATGTAGTTTGGACTTGTGTTTGTTTACTTACATCTTTTCATGATCGGAATTGTTGTGCCTCATTTCAGTTTGTTTAAGTATGGTATTTCTTTGCATAGCATTTGCATTTAAATGTTTCATTGTACAGCCTCATTGCATGATCATAAGTTATGTTCCTGCATCATGCATATCATTTGCATTTTGCCCCAGAACTACGCTGGTTTGATTCCTTGCAAAGGGATACATAGGCAACCTACGGGCGCAACCATTTATTTCTGTTTTGATTGTTTGTCTAAGTCTTATGACCATGTCAAAATGGGTCATCTCTGGGCTTTGACATTCACTCACATCATTTCATGACTCCAAGTTCTGTCAAAGAGGGTTAATTGTAGACACCCCATTTTTGACGGTCCTTTAAGACTTGGATGTTCTTGCAGGTACACTCGATGACGAGTCAGTTTGCTCACCTAGTGCTCGAAGTCCTCAGTGGAACGCCACAACTTTGAGCCTTTCAAACCCTACATCTTACACCCGATGGCGAGTCTGTAGACACCCAATTTCAAACCCTATAGCCTTTCAGACCATGAAATTGGTGTCCTAAGCCATTTAAGGTTAGGGAGGTGTCTCACTTTTCTTTATTCCTTGCTTCTAAGGCTTTTGCACCTTTGTTTCACACTTTCAAACCAACCTATGTTAGCGTGATTTTTTAGCTTTTTGTAGCTATACTCCAACATGTTTTTGCCTTTATTTTAGACTGTTTTAGCTCTGTTTTGAGCTATTTGGGTCAGTTGAATCTTGTTTTACATGGTTGTAGTATAAAGGTCCTCACAAGAATGGTGTTTTAGGCCATTAGGCACCTCTTGGTTGAGTTGATTGTATGCTTTGGTGTCATTTTTCACTTCATTTCAGCACTTATAATCTCTGCAACCTCCTTCATTTCTTGGCTTTTCAAATTTGCTTTGAGGGTTGTTTCAAACTTGGGATTCTTTAAGCTTGGGATTGAGGTCCATGCTTAATGGTTTAATCCTCTTTTGAGGGTTCATTACCAACGGCATGAGACTTCTCTCATGCCTTAAACTACCCCTTGTTTGACACTTCCTTCCCTTTAGAGGACCTTAATTCACCTTGAATGGTTAATAAAGTTAAAATGAGCAATTAAAACTTGGAACTAAAAGTGAGCCAAGATAAGAATTTGGTTGTGTTTTTGATGTGTTCAATCGGATGTTAATTGAACACACGGAACTTGGACCATTTCATACTTGTTAGTGATAAAATGATCCAAGTCTCCAAGGTCAACTTCTTCCCTTGATCTTTCATGAAAGTGAGGAGGTTTATGTCTCACTATTGCATTTATTGAACTTGCACCTCTTGAGTCACAAGCCATCATGCAATGAAATTGCTTGAATTGGTGGTTTGTGGTTTAAGTTCACAACTCCTTGGATTTATTCATGAAAAGGAGGGGTGAGTTGTACAAACAATCTGTGAGAATGCCTTCCTTTTGCTCTGTTTGTCCTCTGTTGCAGCAGGTGAAATAGTGCATCAGTGGCTGGCAGGCCACCATCCATGGCCAGTAGGTGGCTTGCAAGGCACCACCGGCACTTGGACAACAGTCTCTACCAGTGGCCGGCTGACCACTAATGAAAACCTCAGCAGAATGTTGGTAAGACGGAGCAAAATGATCCTAGAAGTGTTCAACTCTGCAAACAGAGGCTTCCGAGAGCAAAATAGAGATCTTTTCGGGCGAAAACCGAGCATGCGCATGCAGATCTTTCACTTCCCGAGGCAGAGCAACAAATTAGCTTAGTTTAGTTACTTTTAATTATTAGTTGCAAGTCTTGTAATTATTTAATTAGTTAGCTAGGTAATTAGTTCAAAATGTTGTAATAATTAGTTAATTAGTTTAGCTATTTATTTCATTTTGGTTTGTAATAATTATCCTAATTAGTTTAAGTAGCGTAGCTTAATTAGCTTAGCCCTAATTAGTTGCTAGTTAGTTTTTCTTTATTCATACGAACTCTCCGTCGTGAGAGCAAAATTTAATAATGTGTATGTCTTCCAACCCCACGTCTTTCTCCCTTTTATTTAATCGATTTTAATGGTTAGATTAGGGACATGTTTTCAAATTAGCATACCTTATGCTTGCATCCATTCATTTGTATTGCATGCACCGAGACTCGGCCCATCATTCTAACCGCATTGTAGTTTCAAAACATTCTTTGAATACGTGCTTAGAGCGCATGCTATTTAATTGAATCACGTGTCACATTAGTAGCCGAGCCTATTAATTGCATTATTGCATGTGTTGCATTAGTCATTTTGCAAAGTTACGAGTCATGCATATTTTTCTAAATCATATCTTCTTAGCTTGGAGTACTATGTGAGTTTTTAGTGCTTTAGCATACTTTCATGAGTGTGAGTGATTGCCATGACTAGTATGTTTGCCATGAGGCTAAGTGCTTACTTGTTTAACTGCTTGAATGCATGTGGATGAAGGCTTGTTATTTGAATTAGAACGATTTAACGAATGTACGTTTTAAGCACACTTTGTTGAGTGGCAAAATTCGCAACTTTAAGCCCACTTGAGGTGGCAAATTCAAACCATTTCCGCAAAACAAACATGAAATTGAGTTGTTCCAATTCGGGAAAACCAGTCTATACTTGCTTGTGTGCATTACATAGTAAAGCTAGCTTAACAACCAGAACAAAAACACATAATGTTTATAAAAAATCATATCATGATTAGTAAAGTGTCGATCTTTGATCGAGCGAGCGGGGGTGCTCAATTCATGACCTTTCCCTCTTGTACCTAAGTTCCCGAGCCGAGGCAACTTTGGTGATGACGGACACGTGGCCTTTGGCATGAGTCATGCGTTTCCTAAATTTTTCCAAAATAAAACATTTAGATGGTGACTCTGTATCTGGAAAAGCAGTCCAATTTTGGCATTTTTGATTCAAAATCAAATTTCCAAACGATTTGCCGGATTTGGACTCTTTGGTGTTTATCAGTTTCATATTGCACTTGTGAGACTAGATTCAGAACCACGGGAGTTCGAACTGTAGGGCTTCTTTTTGAGTTTTCGAAAGGGGGTGCAAAAGAGCTGAGCTACACCCAACAAGGTTTAAGTTTAAGGCCTATTGGCCAAAAAGTTTCAAGAACGGACCTTCGACCTAAGAGCTTCTGCAATGAGCTTTTAAAAGAGGCATGTTGGGTAATTTTTTGATCAGCAAATTAAAATTTTATTAAAATATGAAATTAAAGATACAGGAAGATGACAAGCATCGAGAGAGGCATGTTGGATATGTTAGCTACCATCTTCCTATTTTACCTCCTCGAATGGACTAGCTACGACATAAATCATTTTAACAAAAAATTTCAAAGCTAGCTACATATGAAGAGTTTTGGAAGGCTCTTTAAACAGTTTGTGTGAATAAATAAGTAAAATAAAGAGTAGTGTTGGAGTTTCTCTACGTGTCCTTATAACTATACCAAATTTATAAAATTTATTGCATTTTTTTTATACAAAAACTCAAAAATTATAAGATAAATTATAAACATATCCCTGGACATTTACTTAGAAGACAGATTGTCCCTTGTGATTTTGGAAATTACATCTTACTATTTCAAGTTTCTAATTGCATAATAAATGACCTATTTTGGTTTCGTTTGGCTAAAGAGGTTGGGCTAAATTAGCCACTAAAACACAAAATAGGCTAAAAAGTCAATAAAATAAAATGTCATATCCAAATCATACTTATTTCAATTTTTCTCTTGTAGAAGTCAAAAAAGTCAAAAAATAAACCCAAACGAACTTTTTAGTGCCAAGGTAAAACAATCTTAACTCAAAAAATCCAACTAAAGAAGCTTTTTCCAAACGACAACTTTATTAATAAATCATCGGCTCAATTAGTAATTTTTAATCATGTCATAAATATATTTTAAAATAAGGAAAAATTAGTGAAACATCCTTCTCCAACTTTGTGTAGTAGAAGAGTTCAAAGATATTTTATTATTATTATTATTATTATTATTATTATTATTATTATTATTAGCTAAGGTCCCTCAACATTTTCACAGAGAAAATTCAACTCAAAGAAATTTTGCCTAACTCAGAGAAATTTCACCCGACTTAGAGAAATGTTGGCCTAACTCAGAGGAATCACGAAATTTCTCTGAGTTAGGGCAAAATTTATCTAAGTCCGACAAAATTTCTCTGAATCAACTTTTCTCTGTAGAAATGTTGAGCGACCTTCACTACTATGAAAATATTGTATGTCATTTATTTTATAAAATCTTAATACCAGGGACCTTAAAAAAAATTCTCCTATTTTTTTTTTCATGTGGCCATTTATAATTTTGAGGTAATAAGAGGGATTTTTGTATTTTTTGATAGTATATGGGAATTTTCATAATTTTGCCAAATTCAAAAGAAGAAATTTTTTAAAATCTTAACGCTTATATGATTTAGGATTAATTACACTAATCCCCGTTAAGACAAGTCCACAAGTTTGGTATAATTATATTATAACCGGAAATATAACTTTCATAAAAAATATTTTGTCCTTCAATCATGCTATTAGTACCTGAAAAATGATAGGGCGAATTACACTAACGGTCCCTATAGTTTAGGACTTGTGTCACTTTAGTCCATGACTTTTCAATCGTGACACATTTGACCCTAAATTTTGAATCTTGTTCCAAATAAGAAAAATTGAAAATATTATTACTCAATTTCAAAGGTAAAGTCGTCAATTTGATAAGATATAAACTAATCTAACAAAAATAAATGTCAAAAAAATATTTTTGAATTTTCAAAATTATTTCTACTTACTAAAGATGAAATTATGTAAAATTGATAAATCTTTTACACATTTATTTATTTATTTATTTATTTTACCAAATTAGCTTTTATTATGTGTTTGAATAATGATCATGTAATGGATTGTTGTTTTTATTTTCATTAAATTAGTTTTTATTTTTTAAAAATTCAAATATGATGATAACTTTGATATCATTATTAAATCAATCCATTAAATCAAAAAATCTAAAACGAAAAATATTTCATTTATTAAATATATCGATTACACATTAAAGCCTAACAGCTACTCATTACATGATCATCATCCAAATACATAATAAAAATTAATTTGGTAAAATAAATAAATAAATGTGTAAAAGATTTATCAATTTTACATAATTTTATATTTGGTGGATAGAATTAATTTTTCAAAATTCAAAAATATTTTTTTGATATTTATTTTTGTTAAATTAGTTATATTTTATCAAATTGACAACGTTTCCTTTCAAATTGAGTAATGGTATCTTCAATTATCCTTATTTGAAACAAAATTCAAAATTTATGATCAAATGTGTCACAATTGAAAAGTCACAAACTAAAGTGACACGAGTTCCAAATTATAGAGACTGTTAGTATAATTCGCCCAAAATGATAATACCAACATTTTAACAATAAATTTTATATCTTTTGTTTAATTATACATGTGTCTATATATCATTGGTATTAGCTACACTTGTTTTATCATCGGTGTTAATCACAATCCAGTAAATTTTTTCACAAAACATTAAGAATCTTTAGTAATTTTTTTTTTTCAAAAATAACGTTTCATGGAAGTTATTTGCAATGGGAGGGAGGGTCTCTAATCCACTTTATAGATTGGACAGTATTGTTGAGCTCGTGAGACTCATTACGGGTCCCATTTTAATAATCCGAACCGTTCAATATGTAGAGTTTGTAGAGTACTTCATTTTTGCAAAAGTTTAGTTTAATCTGATATGCATAACCCCTTGATCTGAATATATTTTTATTGGCAATTTATTTTTAAAATCTCATTTACCATTAACAAAAATATAATTTGATCAAGGGACTATTGATATCTGATTAACGTAACTTTTGGCAAGGATAAAGTACTCGGCAAGCTGTACACATTAAACAGTTCAAATGATCAAAATAAAATTTGTGATAAACCTCACAAATCCAATAATACTGTTCAATCTACAAAGTGACTGGAAACCATCCTTTCCCTATTTGAAAATATCACCATTGCTGCTACGCAATTATAGCACTTTTCCCTAAGCATCTTGTACAAGATTACAATAGTTGATTGTTGTCTCCTAACTATTCACGAGTGGCTTGGGAAGTTAATAAATAATCAATTTATTTGCTTATTTGTTATAAGTTAATGTATTATTTCTCTATTGTTTATATATTTTTTTGAAAGAAAAATAGAAAGTCACTGAATAAGCAAATTCTAAACCATCCCGATATGGGAGATTATAGAAAGATAAAAGAAACGTCATCACTATATGAGACAAAGAGTACTGTTTAAAATTTTTTATTTTTATATAATAATAACAAGAAGGTTGATGTTATGGTACACATCCTAAAAAATTGAGACGAATTACATGTAAGTCATAATAAGTGAACTTATTATCTAATAGGTCTTATTAGACTTGATCCTGAGATTTTCGAGGCCTAAAGTCAATAATGAACTAATAAATATCACTACATCATTTCGGACCTTTCACATTTTTTTTTTATTCAACTAAATTTTTTTTTGAAGGTAAAGAGTAAAGGATTTGTATCAAAAGAGTTTGGTTAGGAATTAGATAAGGAGAGAGAGTGGACCATTTTTATTTTCAATGAGCCTCTTAATTTTTCAATGAGTCAATTTATTTTAAGTTAGTTTGGGCTTCATTAATTTTTCTTAGACTTAAAATTAACCTAATATATTACCCTAAACTATAATAGGAGGGGACTCCTTTTTTTGGTGTATTTTGAGGGGCCCTAAGCCATGGCCTGGTGGGCCTACGCCTAGGGCCGGCCCTAAGTTCTATGATAATTAATAGCATTTTTTATCAAACAGTATTAAAAAAAAAAGGCCAATAATTGTTAATTTTCAGCGACAGTTTGAAAATTTGACACTGATTATAAGTTTTAGCGAGAGTTTAAAAAAATAATCACAAAAAAGTCACTAATTTGTAACTTTAGCGACAGTTTGAAAAATTCGTCATAGAAAAATGTCACTAATTGTAAGTTTTAGTGACAATTTATAAAAATTGTGATAAAAAAAGTCAATAATTGTCACAAAAAATTACTTTTGGCGATGATTTTACTATGATTTATTTTCAATAGGATTTAATGGGAATTAAGTCAAACTATTATGACCTATTAGTAGTTTACCCCAAATGTTGTAAGGACATTGTCCATAATTTTATTCCCCATTTACATGAGATCTGACCAGATCTAAACCAAAAATAGTTGCTGAAGTACAATCTTCTCTCTATATCTGTTTCTCTCATTTGATCTCTGAATTTTTCAATCTTTTCTCCACTACACGCTTCTATTTTTCTGTTTTAATGGATAAAATTTTCAAATTCTGAACAGTTTTCGAGTTTTAGTTACATGTTGTGAAAACTGTAAAATTTTACTACTTCAATTTTTTGGTGCTGAAATGAATCATGTTTTAAAACCGCAAAATTTTACAATTTCAAAACATTCTTTAGAATTGTAAAATTTTACAGTTTTGTAACATGTTTTCCACTTTGATTAATAAGAATAAATGCTTAATAAAATTATACTCTGAAACTGTAACATTTTACAGTTTAAAAGCTTACTTTTTAGTTTGATCAATATTGTAGATTATTTACTTAAACCCTACAAAAATTGAAAAATAATATATGTTTTTTTTCCCATTATCACTGTATGTTATTGTTATGTTTTTTTTTTAGTTTTTTCAATATTTAGCAAATTTTGCTATGTTTTTTCACTATAATTTCTCTATTTTTTTTCTTCCCCAATATTTTGGACATTTCGGTCAGTCTCCAACGATGTTTTGACGTCTAGCAAGTATTATGGACATTTTAGTGACTTTTAGTTACGTTCAGAACACTCTGACAGTACTTCGGTGAACTTCCGACGATACTTTAATGACTTACCCATGATGTTGAACATTCTGGCGAGTCTCAAGTGACTGTCTGACGGAAGTCCGACGATAGTAGGATGTAATAGCTTTTTTAAATTTATAAGGGTAAATTACACTGACCTCCCCTATAGTTTAAAAAATAACACTGCCCTCCCATGCTTTTGAAATTAATATACAGATTCCCCCTGCTGTTAACTTGATGTTAATAAAGTTACAAAATCAGTGACATCAGCCTCCATAAATATGCCAATACCCAAAATACCCTTGTCATCCTTTATAAAACAATACACTCCCTTGCTAACTATTTCCCTCCAATTCACAGAGCACATGTTAACTTTCTCTCCAAAGTCTCTCTCTCTCTCTCTACAACATTGCTTGACATAGATGAAAATATCATGTGAGCTCTCTCTCTTTTTCTCTCCTAGTTATGTGGATGTTATTTATGGGTGAACTATGTAAATTTTTTTTTCTTTTTTTTCTGTATGCATGCATAGATACAGTGATATGGCATCATTAAACAATGGAAGAAACACACTGAAATATGTAAACCTTGTTCAAGAAATGATCAACCAAAACTATATGACAACAATATAATTTCAAGACAAAAAGTAAGATGCAAGTTCGAAACTCCTCAGTCACAATGGCAAACAAAAATCTCATCATTCACTGATACGACAGGATCTATTGACCATAACATGGAGTCACAAATTATAAATAAACATTACAAAAATTACAAATTCACAAATTACAAATAAACAACACAAAAAAATTTACAAATTTAGGGCAGCCCACAATTTCTATAAGCAAATTACAATCAAGGACTTGAATGTTCCAAGTTTTTTTTTCCTTAGACAAACATGACTTTAGACAAACCTGGACCACCTCAAAAGATCTGTATGTTACAACTTAGAACAAAGACTCAAGATGACTATTCTTGGTGGGCACACAATTTAAATTCATGTATCTTTCTTTGAAGTCCCATTTGGATCCATCTCAAGTGTTTTTGCATCAACATTGAACTTCAAAGAACCAAAACAATTCACATTAAATTGAACTTGACAAACAACACCCTTAAAAATTGTACCCAAAAACTAGTTCAAACATACAAAAACAGAGAGAGAAAGTAGAATGGAGCTAATTAACCTCTCACAGTCAACAATGAAGGAATGGCATTTAGGTTTGGAGTGGTGGTTTTGTTGGAAACCTCTCTCTTCCCTGAAAAAGAAGAAGGCTTGAAAGCTCTAATTGGACTTGTAAATGCCCAACCCCAACTCTTACTTCTTCCATGCGCCACCGCCACTGCCACTGCCGCTGGTGTCAACTTCCTATTTTCTTCAATTAAAGATGAAACCCAGCAAGAAGATGAAGAGGATAAAGAAGTGATCATGAACCTACTAAAAATCCCATCACACTTGACTCTCTCCATGATGCATTTCCGTTCTCCATCGTCGCGGTGGTGGCCTTCTCTCTGAGACTCGACTCGCCCGAGAGTGTAGTCTCTGAACCCAGTAGAGATTCGCTCGAAAAAGTCCCCAAAAAAGCTCTTGCTTTCACACCTGATGGATCTAGATCTAGAAACTCTCCGGCCAAACGCCGCCGGGTTCAGACTCTTACTCTAATCCACCACTACCGTCGCCGCCACAAACTCCTCCCTCTTCTTCGATCTCTGTGACAACGAACCCAGTGACGAGGAATCACTTCTCCGAGTACTAGATTGCTTCGAAAGGTAAAGAAACGACCAGAACCCTCTCTTCCAAGGACTATGTCTTTTCACAATATGGTTCATGGGTATTAAGGTCAATTCGGCTGTCAAGTTAACGTTGTTCATGCTAATTTAACGGGAAGGGAGAATCTGTATATTATTTTCAAAAGTAGGGGAGGATAATGTTATTTTTGAAACTACAGGGGAGGTCCCTGTAATTAAGGTAAACCTCAAGGGAGGTTAGTGTAATTTAGCCAATTTATAAAAAAAAAATGATTTTTTGGTAATAATTAAAAATATATAGGACTAATTGGTACAAGTCTTTATTTTGGAATTAGATGGATTTTGAATTTTGTATATGAGACTTATTGATAAGTGTACGGGAAAGAAATAAACCTTCTCGTATAATCCTGCTGATCAAGTCTGCGCTCCTCCAAACGTCGTCCCTTTACTCCCTGAAAATACAAACGTGAGCTAGCCGGCGGGTGTGTGCCGGAAACCCCTCCGATGCCTAAGTCAGAAAAATAGGCAAAGACAAAAAGCTCTGTGTATCAAAGTTGTGTTACCTCTCCATAGGTGATGTTTGTGAGTTTTTATAGGTTTCATGTGGCATAATCCAAATAGGACTTTTACTTCTCCATGCAGAGTCCTCCTAGGATTCATACTCTTGAAGGATAATGCTTATCCTTCAACACCCCCTCACTGCTTAAACCAAGTGAGATGGTTTTACCATGGACTACCATACAACCGAGATAACTATCAGATCGGCTCTTTACTTCCTCACTTCTACCTCGGCTTTGCATGCCAAGACCGAGCTATTCGCAGAAGAGTTGGACCGAGCTAACCAAGAACAAAAGTCCTGAAGAAGGGTTCGTATATCTCGGCTAAAGATTACGACCGGGCCAACCAATTTGACCGTGGCGACTGAGATAACAACAAGGCCTTCTTAGACCGAGCTAATGAAAAAAGCCATTTTACTCCGCATTTCTTACTTCGGCCCAAAGCGGACCATTACCCAATCTCGGCCCAATTTATTTATATAAATTACCCTCTCAATAAGTGTCCCATAATTGATTTATTTTCACTTTATTTTATTTATTTATTTATTGTTTCCACGTGTAAGAACGTATAAAAAATATTAATTTTGAAACTAAAAACTAAGTGAGTAGCACGCCATCTATGAAACTAGTAACTAAATTTCTACGGGATTAACGATGTATATACAATTCAATAACAAAAGCATAATAGATGTAATTTTGTATTTCGATTAAAAAAAAAATTCTTTTTTTTATAATGATTTCAAAAGTGATTACAATTGTTGTGATGCACTTCAAAATTTTGTATTATAAATTTTTTATTTTTTTCATAATTTTGAAATTAAATATATATATATATATATATAAAAGTTTGAATGAAAGTTAAAATTTGGATAAAATTAGGCTTATATGAACCAAGCCTACTTGAGACCCATTAAACTCGTATTTTTAAGCACATGAATAGGTTCTAGGTTTTAAAAATATAAGAGAGACAAGTACGAACCTAACCTATTATTAATCGGTAAAAGTTTATGAATGTGGACCTTATTAAAATGCTTAACTCAAAGCTAATTGATTATGAATGGAGAGACTCTTACCACCCAATTGTTATATTGTTAACTGTTTGCAAACTAAAAAATTACAATTATAATTTATCTATTAAAAAATAAATGGGTGCAGTTGAAGAACCATTCATGGAGTTAGACAATACGTTCACCAAAGAGAAGAGTAGGTAAAAGGACATTAATTATAAGCTTTGTATTGAAAAATAGTAGACGATTTCTCAATCACTCTTAATTATATATTATAGGGAAAATGGAGAAAAAAGTTTCATATGAGAATCAGTTACTTCAATCAGTTTCATAAATTTTCTAATACACTGATATGTATTGTTTGTTTTGATAACCATATTGTGAGTTCATATTTTGAATCTAGTATGATTTGACAGACGTTTTTACCCTTTCTCATTGGGGGACGTCATCTTAAGGAAATTGGATCTAATTTTTGGATCACGTTTCTGTAACGTGACACTCCCAAAAAACTGTTTAGAAGTTCTATACATTTCAAATGTAATACTTTACGACAGTGATTCGTAACTCGAATCTTGTGGCTCGAGAGTGGCTCGATTTTTGTTTTCAGCAGGAGAAGGAGGAGGGAGGAGGGAGGAGGAGGAGGAGGAGGAGGAAGGAGGAGGGAGGGGGCCATAAAAATGGCTGGAGGAGGAGTCGGGGCCGGAGGCGGGGCTGCGACGATCGGAGCTTCTGCGACGGGCGAAGGCGGCGGAGGCGACGAGCTCCTCGCGACGAGGACATTGGGCGGAGGCGGCGGAGGCTCCCTCTCTCCTCTTCCCCTCTGTTCTTCTTCTGGTTTCAACGAAGAAGAAGAAGAAGAAAAGGAAGAAAGAAAAAGAAAAAAAAAAATCGAATTGCAAAATGACGTCGTTTTGCAATTCGAGCCGATTTCAAGCCACGATTTTCGAGCTACCAATCTTTATCCAATACTTTAATGTAATACATTAAAAAACTCCTTAATATACTTTTCTCAAACATAACATTCTCAAACAATTAAGGAGATTATAATGACAAATAAATTATTACACATCCAAAAAGATTAAATAGATAAAAAAAAATTATAAGACTAATTAAAACATAATTCTAACCTACAGAATTTATCTAGGGTATGGCTTCTGTCCAGTCCGGGATCAGACTGGGCCGTGCTGTTGGACCTGTGGGGGGCCACCACAGGTCCCGTTTTGATAATCTGAACCGTTCAATGTGTAGAACTCATCGAGTACTATATGCCTATAAAAAATCATGTTGATCGGATATCGATAGCTATATGATCAAATCAGTTTCGTATTAAAAAAATTAGACGGTGAACAAATTAACGGTTGACAAAAAACTGTTTTGATCATATAGCTATCGATATCCGATCAACGTAATTTTTTTCAGACATATAGTACTCGACGATTTCTACATATTTCACGATTCAGATTATCAAAATGAGACCCGTGATGAACCCCTACAAACTCAACAATATCAGACTGGATAGAAGCCATGCCTATTTATCTATATAGATACGTATGCCATGCTTGCTTTGTCAACTCATTTCAAGCACATGGCATAGAAAGTCTAATTTGCTTTCCTTGATGAACAGTCAACTCCTTTGGAATTTAACGATGAATTCAAAACTATAGCTTAACACCCATTTGATTAGACAGATTGTAGTATAAAATTAAAATAATTATTTTACGAGACTCATATTTTATTATTTAATTTTAATTTTTATAATTTAAATTAGATTCTGTCGGATATTTTATCAATAAAATTGTGAAAATTTTTAATTCTATCACTAATAATACAAAATAAATATATAATTATAATTGTACATCTTCATATATATTACAAAACAAATATTGCGAATTACACTAATAGTTCGTATAATTTGGGACTTGTGTCATTTTGGTTTTTTATTTTTCAATTGTGGTACATTTGTTCCTGAAATTTTGAATCTTCATCCAAATAAGAACAATTGAAAATACCATTACTTAATTTCAAGGGTAAAATCGTCAATTTGATAAAATATAAGCTAATTTGACTAAAAAAATGTCAAAAAAAAATTAATTTTTAAAAATTATTTCTATCCACCAAAGATAAAATTATGAAAAATTGATAAATCTTTTAGACATTTATTATTTTTTTTAACCAAATTAATTTTTATTATGTTTTTGGATTATAATCATGTAATGAGTGATTGTTTGGATTTTAATATATAATCGATATATTTAATACATGAAATGTTTTTAGTTTTGAATTTTTTGATTTAATTGATTGATTTAATAATGATATCAAAGTTGTCGCCATATTTGACTTTTGAAAAAATAGAAAATAATTTAATGAAAATAAAAACAACCACCCACTACATGATTATCATCCAAATACATAATAAAAATTAATTTGGTAAAAATAAATAAATGAATAAATGTCTAAAAGATTTATCAATTTTACATAATTTTATTTTGGGAGCTTTTTTCATAAATCCATCTTTAATTACTTATGTTCCATCCAATTCATATTCTTTTTGACTATTCCATTAAGTCCTATTTGAGATAAGAAGATCAAAATACCATTTTCATCTACTTATGTTCTATTTAGTTCATATTATTTTCTTATGTTTCAATAAGTCCTATGGGTGACATAATTACCAAAATACTCCTAATGTGAATGTTCACACCATCAATGTGAATGTTCATATCGTCAATGTGTAGCGGCCCGTCCTATGTACAATGTGAATATTGACATTGACATGTTAACATTCACATTGATAGGAGTGTAAACTTAGCCCGCGGCCTGTGAGCGACCCGGGGCGAGCCCGGTCCGGCCCGTGACAATGTGAATATTCACATTGACATATTAACATTCACATTGATAGGACGTTAAAATTGGCCCGCGGCCTGTGGGTGGCCCAAAGCTCGCCCGTTGTTGGGGCGGGCCTGGCCCGTTGATAATGTGAATATTCACATTGACATGTTAACATTCACATTGATAAGAGTGTAAAATTGACTTGCGTCCCATGGGCGGCCCGAAGCCCGTGAGCGGCCCGGGGCGAGCCCGGCCCGGCCCGTGACAATGTGAATATTCACATTGACATACTAACATTCACATTGATAGGAGTATAAAATTGGCTCGCGGCCCGAAGACGACAACCTCGGGTCGGGTCGGTGGGCCTAGGCCTAGGCTCGAGCTTAGGCCGGGCTTGGGCGGGCCTGGCCATTTTTTTTTAATTCTTTTTAATTTTTTCTACCAAAATTTTATTATTTTCCACAAAAAAAGACATTGTGCCACAGGCGGGCTGGGCCTCGGACCGAGCCTTGAATGGGCCTTAAGCGGGTCGATGGGCCAGGCTGGGCTTCAAAGTGATGGCCTAGGCCCTAGCCTAGGGTCTCGGACATGCTCGGGCTCGGACCCAAATGAGCCTGCCCCGGGCCATAGGCGGCCTTCGAGCAGCCCACGGGCGGCGGGCCAATTCTACATTCCTATCAATGTGCATGTTAACATGTCAATGTGAATATTCACATTGTCAACGGGTCGGGCCTACCTTGGGCCGCGGGCGAGCTTCGGGCAGCGAGCAAATTTTACACTCCTATCAATGTTAATGTTAACATGTCAATGTGAATATTCACATTGTCACGGGTCGGGCCAAGCCCGCCTCGGGCTGCGGTCGGGCTTCGGGCCGCCCACAGGCTGCGAGCCAATTTTACACTCTTATCAATGTGAATGTTAGTATGTCAATGTGAATATTCACATTGTCAATGGGCCGGGCTAAGCCCGCCCCGGGCTGCGGGCGGGCTTTTGGCCGCCCAGAGGCCGCGGACCAATTTTATACTCTTATCAATGTGAATGTTAACATGTCAATGTGAATATTCACATTGTCAACAGGTCGGCCGGGCCCGCCCCGGGTCGCCGGCGGGTTTCGGGCAGCCACGGGGCACGGGCCAATTTTATACTCTTATCAATGTGAATGTTAACATGTCAATGTGAATATTCACATTGTCAACAGGCCGGGCCGGGCCCACCCCAGGCTGCCTACGGGCCGTGGGCGGGTTTTGGGCAGCTACGGGGCGCAAGCCAATTTTATACTCTTATCAATGTGAATATTCACATTGTCAACGAGCCGGGCCCCCCCACGGGCCGTGGGCGGGTTTCGGGCAGCCACGGGGCGCGGGCTAATTTTACACTCCTATCAATGTGAATGTTAACATGTCAATGTGATTATTCACATTGTCAACGGGTCGGGCCGGGCCCGCCCCGGGCCGCGGGCGGGCTTTTGGCCGCCCACGGGACGCTGGCTAATTTTATACTCTTATCAATGTGAATGTTAACATGTCAATGTGAATATTCACATTGTCAATGGGCCGGGCCGGGCTTGCCCCTAGCCGCAGGCGGGCTTTTGGCCGCCCATGGGCCGCGGACCAATTTTATACTCTTATCAATGTGAATGTTAACATGTCAACATGAATATTCACATTGTCAACGGCCCGGACTGGGCCTGCCCCGGGCCGCCCATGGGCCACGAGCGGGTTTCGTGCCGCCACGGGACGCGGGCCAATTTTACACTCCTATTAATGTGAATGTTAACATATTAATGTGAATATTCACATTGTCAACGGGCCGGGCCCGCCCCGGCTCGCAGATGGGTGTCGGGCTGCCCACGTGCCAATTTTACATTCCTACCAATGTGAATTTTAAAATATAAATGTTCACATCATAAAATTGCTAATCGTTCAAAAAATATTTATAAGGGTATCAAAATTAAATATAAGGGCATAAGTGTCCAAGAAAATAGTGTAAATCAAGAAAATGGACTTTATGGAATAAAACTATACATACATGGGACTAAATGGGTTAAAAAATTCCTTCACGGACTTCTTGAGTTAAAACATTTCCAAATGGGATTTATCAATAATTTTCCCTTTTATTTTTAATGGATAAAAATAATTTTTAAAAATTCAAAAATATTTTTTTGACATTTATTTTTGTCAAATTAGTTTATATTTTTATCAAATTGATGATTTTGCTCTTCAAATTAAGCAATGGTATCTTCAATTGTTCTTATTTGGAACAAAATTTAAAATTTATGGTCAAATGTGTCACAATTAAAAAGTCAGAGACCAAAATAACACAAGTCCCAAACTATAAGGACTATTAATTTTATTCACCCAAACAAATATGAATAAGAGATAATTATTTATCTCGCTAATTCAACCCAATAACCAAATCTATACTAATCTCATAGATTGTTAATTCTATTACCAAACATAATGTAAAAGTATTGCCTACAAAATTAATTTCTATTTGGGTTTTTTATCAATAAAAAAAATGAAAGTAATGAATAAAAAATTTACAAAGATAAACCAAATATTATTTTCAAACATTTATGGTGTATTATAAAATGCATTTTTTTCTTTTAAATTTTAAAGGCATTTATGTGTAGTGAATATATGAATTATTATTTCTTGCTCTATGTACACAATTTAATTGAGGAATGTAAGTAAATTTTATCTTGTTAAATCTAATCACTTAAAGAGCATCCAAATATTGTAAAACTTCAATCTTTCTGTTTCTTGAAGAAATATTTAAATAAATTGAGACAAATTATAATTATAATAAATTGAAGAAATATTCAAGAGATGGTGAAATACAGTTTTACCATCTACACAGATACTAATAATTTACAAATGATGATGCATATCGAGAATTTATTCATAAAAAACTTATGGTAGATGATATAGTGTGGTGTGGTTGAAATTGTCCACTATAAAAAAACAAAAAACAAAAAACAAAAAATGAATTAGAAAAGTCAATAGAAGCATTTCAATAAGCAGTCAGAAAAAAGATATTAGAAAGGGGTTTAGTTGTTGAAGAACCGTTCATCATTGAATTAAATGGCGAACGAAGAAAAAAGCTACCCATTGAGGACTTGGTAATTCGTCTCTCACTAGCATTGGAAAATACTTAATAAAAATATTCAACTACTCTCATCTATCTATATCTATAAATAGACAGACTTTCCGTGCTTAGATATCTATCTCCTTCTTCAAGTAACTAGGCATAGAAATTCCAATTTGCTTCCGAGAAAAAAAGAAGCTATTGCAATATTGTGTTTTTTCGTTTTCGAGTGATAAAAATGGGCACTCACCTTATCCTTGTAACCGTAGCTATCATGGCGCTGGCTTCCACACTTGTCTCTGCTTCAGACCCTAGTCCTCTACAGGACTTCTGTGTTGCTATCAATAACTCTGATGGTATATTTTATGCTCATCTCTATCTCCCAACTTTGAGCCTTCCAAACTTAAGTTTTAGATTTTGAAATATGATTTTAGTGAAAACACTTATTCAAAGCGATTGTATTTTGATAATAATTAAAAACTCAATTTTTCGTCGCAATTCATGTTAGTTTTTCATTTAGAAGTCAAATACTGATTGATTAATTGTACTTCTTGTAACATAAATTTGTTTTTTTTTTGTCATTTTGATAATCAATATTTTAGTGGTGCCAATTTTGTATTCATAGTATTAAATATGTATTAAAACAGTCTCCCTCGCTGACATCGTCAATATTCATCATCAAAATAAGTAGTATTTTTTGAACATAACATTAGCTAAAAAAATGGTTGATTACACTTTTGGTCCTCAAAATATACAATATGTTCATTTTGATCTCCAACATTTTAATTGTTTTAATTTGTAAAGGACCAATATTTAGTTTCTTAGATGTCATTATTCTAACATTATTGAAAATTAGTTAGTATATATAACATTTTATTTCTTTCACCCAATCTTACTGAAGCACAACTCTATTTCTTTTGCATTGCAGTGTTTGTGAATGGCAAAGTCTGCAATGACCCAAAGCTTGCCACATCCGATGACTTCTTCTTTTCTGGCCTACTTACTCCTCAAAACACATCGAACCCAGTTGGATCGATGGTCACTCCCGTAAACGTTATGCAAATACTAGGCCTCAATACTCTTGGCATCTCCTTAGCTCGCATCGACTTTGCACCTTATGGCCTCAACCCACCCCACACGCATCCTCGTGCAACTGAGATCATCGTGGTCTTGGAAGGTTCTCTCTACGTCGGCTTTGTGACCTCCAACACTGACAACCGTCTCTTCACAAAGGTCTTGTACCCAGGAGATGTTTTTGTGTTCCCGCAGGGTCTCATTCACTTTCAATTTAATAATGGAAAGACTAATGCAGTAGCTCTTGCTGCCCTAAGTAGCCAAAACCCCGGAACCATTACAGTTGCTAATGCAGTATTTGGCTCGAAACCAATGATTTCTGATGATGTTCTTGCCAAGGCATTCCAAGTAGACAAGAAGGTGGTAGACTATCTTCAAGCTCAGTTTTGGTATCCCAACAACTAGAGAAACAAACAACAGAGAACCCATGAATCTATTTGTTAAACTTTAAGCAAATATGATTTAATAGATAACATAAATAAGTGGGTTGGTTATGAATGATTTCCTTAAAATTGTTTTCCTATGATTTTATAATAATGAAGTTTGTTAAATAGTACTCTTTATCTCTCTTCTCATATAATGATGACATTTTCATGATATTTTTCTAGGCTTCCTATTGATAGAATGATTACACACTTGATCTTTCTTTAGGGTTTCATATCAATAGCTATTAGACAACAACAGATTGAAATTTCTTTGCTTTGAAATTTCTCTATAAAAACTTGAGAGACCCCAACTACTATGAAAATATTTCGTGTTCTTTATGCTATAAAATTTCTCTGGTTTGAAATTTCTCTAGTTTGCTCAAAAATTTCTCTGTGCTTTGACCAATTTTGTTTGATTTGTTCACATTTTTCTCTGTAGTTTGAACAAGCCAGAAAAAATTATAGAGAAAATTGTGCTACTCACAAACCAATTCTTCAATAATTTTTACAAGAAAACAACATGCTAAGTTCATCAAAGAACTTAAAATACAAAATCTACTTACAATTTAAAAAACAGCAAACACTACACATCCCGACAGATCAGAAATAAAATTCAAAGTTAGAAATCCAGTGAAAATCAAACTAGAAACACAAATTAGTGGAAGTTTAATGTGGGCAGGGAAAATTCAAATGCCAGAGAAAATCAGAGAGACAACTAGCCATAGAAATTCAAGCAAGGCACAGAGAGAAAGAGAGTCCAATGTATTTGGAGAAAATTAATCTAAATGGGATATCTTAGTGCTAGAGACAATTCATCTCAAAAGGAAAATTACACACAAGGAAACAACTAATCAATAAAAATCAAACAAGTAACCTATATTGGTGAGAGTTTAATATTTTCAGGGAAAATTCAAATACCAAAGAAAATTCAGCTCAAGGAACAACTAACCAATGAAAATCAAACAAATAACACAAATTAGTGGAAGGTTAATGTCGTCAAGAAAAATTAAAATGCCAGAGAAAATCAAAGAGACAACTAGCTATAGAAAATCAAGCAAAGTACAAAGATTAAAGTGAATCCAATGTGTTTAGAGAAAATTGTGATGGCAGAGAAAATTCATCTCAATGGAAAAATTACACACAAGGAGACAACTAACCAGTGAAAATCAAACAAGCAACATAATTTGATGGGTTAGGAAAAATTCAGATGCCAGAGAATATCAATCAAAGCACATAAGTTAATATGACTATAATTGTGGTTAGAGAGAATTCGGTGTGACGACCGGGTCTTTTCCTTCTTTCTTTTTTTCTTTCTTCGTTTCATTGCCCTTTTATCTTTGTTGGGTTTGAAACGTCTGAAATTGGTTTTCTAGTTCTTATTTCATTCGGTGTTGAATTTCGGATGTTTTGGAGGGTGCGCAGGTGAGTCCGGAGTGTCCGGGAGCGAAGCGGGAAACTTGGGCTGCTGGGCCAAGGCCGCACGTACGGGGCCCTAGGCCGTACGTGCGGAGAAAGGCCGCACGAGCGGTGGGAGAGGCCGCTCAAGCGGTAGAGGTTGAAACCCAGAATTTTGCATTCTGAAATGGGCCGCACGAGCGGTGGAGGTGGGCCACTCGAGCGGTGGGAGAGGCCGCACGAGCGGCCGACTGGGCAGTCCGAAACTCTATTTTTTTATTTCTTTTTGGTCCGAATACATCTCTCAGTTTGGTCATCTCTCTTTCACTCTAAACCCTATTTTTCTCTCCCTTCTCTCTAGAAAACCTTCTAAAGCACCTAAAACTCTTTGATTCTTGCAAATCTTGGGTCAATATCATCATCATTCCTCACAAATCTTCAAGATCCAAGCTAGGGCTCCTCTTGATGTGGTGTAAAGTGAAGGATCAACCATTTTGACTCTAGGGTTTCATCTCATCTTTCATCAACAAGCCTGAGGTAGGGATTTCCATGATTTTCTTCAATGCTTCCCCTATAGATAGACATGTGTTAAGTTTGTATTGCATAAAACCATGTGGTTATGGATTATTTTTGAAAATCATGATAGAGGGTATAAGGTATGAATGTAGAGATAGAAATTTCATGAGATGGGTTGGTGTTGGGTTAAATTTGGGGTGTGATTCATTATATTCATGATTAGAGAGGCAAAGCCCTAAATTTCGTAGTAATGCCTATTATATAAAAAGGGGGTTAACATTGTAAAATAATGATGTCATGAGTTTAAGAAATGAGACTAATGATTTGGAAGTTGAATTAAGAATAAATTGGGTTTTTGGGTTGAAATGTTGACTTGTGTTAGATTGATTATACTTAAACACGATCAACTGATGTTTTTTTTTTTTTTGTTATTTGTTAAAAAGGAAATTTTAATCATGAGTTTAGAATATTTTCGGGTGCACTACCTTTAAATAGAAATTGTGTAAATTACAACCTCGTTAGCCATGATTGAAATCCCTTATTTTAAATGAAGAAAATTGAGTTAGTTATGTTTTGGTGTAATGAAATAAATGGATTGAGGCAAAGGGTGGAGAACATTAATGTGGAGGAATAGGTAATTGATTTTGAAATGAAAGAATGGAAGACTAACATTTTGTAAATTTCAGAAAATTTACTTGAGATTGAATCACAAATGTACTTTATTTTACTATTGTGTAATTGGACCCAAAGTTTCATGTGAAGTGGCTAATGGTATTATGTGTTTAATATATATATATATATACATATGGTTAGAGGTTTTGTCCTTGGTCATCGGTGGAGGATGACATTGTGAATGTTGTTATGATTATGTGACTGTAGTACACTTGTGTTATCTGTGAATGTGGTTTGAAATGATGGTTGGAAGATGTGTAATGCGCTGAGAATCAGAGGTACCATTACCTTCTAGCTAGCGCTTGGAGAATTGGCTGTGCTGAGAATCAGAGATACCATTCCCTTCCAACTAGCGCCTGGAGAATTGGCTGCGCTGAGAATCAGAGGTACCATTCCCTTCTAGCTAGCGCCTGGAGAAATAGAGCAGAGGTACCATTCCCTTTCAGCTGGTGTCTCGTAAATTGGCATGTTGTTGTGAGGGGTGTATCATTGACTTACCGTGCTGCAGGCACGTAGAGCAAGGGTTATTTATCGTTGTTGTTCAGTTTGATTGCGTGTATAATGTGTTTTGATAATTATGATTTTGTAAGGTAAATTGTCTCATATGTTGAGTAGAGGTGTTTATGTAGACTTAGATGTGCTAGAGAGTGGTTGAGGGAGTTTCCATCATAAGTTATTTTATTGAAGGTATTCCTTACATCTTGAGTCAGATCATGTTTATATTTGGGTTACGAATAACGTGAGGAAAACGGATTTAATAAACGTGTTTTCAAAAAAAAAATAAAGGGGATATTACGTGGTCTTTTGTTACAAATGGAAAATATGGTTATCGAGTAACAATTATCTTGAAATGCGAGATGGGTAAGGAAAGCGAAACTTGGTTTTGTTGTTCAAACTGAATGTTTTTGAGAAAAGTATTATGTAAGTATACTTTGGTTATAAAACGTCACATTATTTATATGATATGAGATTAGCATTCATGATCATAGCTATCTGTAAGTTGTTATTGTTGAGGATCATGTTGAGATCTCTATTGGACTTTATGTATAGTGATTCTGGTATTCCCTTTACTGTTCAGTTTTATTCCGGACTCGGTTCCGTGGAGTTGGCAGTTGTGTCTACCTTGTTGTCGTCCTTTAATTCCATTTGATTGAGTTTTAGGATGTGTTGGGCATGTTTCGAACAGATGGGTTGAGCCTTGGTCTAATTTCTTGTTGCCAGGTTTTTGGTCGTTCCGCTCAAGCGGGTCGTCTAGCGCTTGAGTGGAGATTACACACTCCCAGTATTTTCGTGCTCTGCAAAACTTCTGCAGGTGTGATTTCTACGCTCGAGCGGATTTCCTGCGCTCGAGCGGGTCGCGCTCGAGCGGGTAGTACTTTTTTGGTGTAAGTTCTGGAAGGGGAAAATCTAAGCTCGAGTGGGCTGGTTTTCACGCTCAAGCGGATGTACTTTATTCTTGTGTCTTGGAGCTCGAGCGGGCCTTCTTACGCTCGAGCGAATTCAGTATTTTGTTCTTGGCGCTCGAGCGTTGTGTTTTCCGCTCGAGCGGACCTGTCGTATATCAGAAGGCAGTTGGGTATTTTTAAGTCACTTTTTACATCCTCACTCTCTCTCTTACTTTTCAAAAACGCCATTTGAGAGCTTCTTTCTCTAAAACCTCCACTTCTCTCTAAGTATTGATCTAGTAGAAGTTGTTTCCTCACCTTTGGCCTTTACAAAAAGGTTGTTGATCGTCGAGGACTATCTTTTGATCCGAGAAATTTGTGATTTTGAGCATCTTCATTTTCGTCATCTCCTTCGTTGGGTTTCATCTTTTGTGGTAGGGATTCCTACTCACTCTTATGGGTTTTGACCTAGATTTTTGGGCACTTTGTTAAATAGTTTGATTTTGAGATCTAGGGTTTCAAAATGTATAAAAGGGGGTTTGTTATTTTGATTCTAAAATGTGTATTTTGGGTTTCAAAATAATGATATTGTTGTTGGTTGTTGATATTTGGACTCTTGGGTCTATATTGGGAAATGGGGTAGAAAACCCTAATCTGTTGTATAAATTAATTGGTATAATTAATTTGGAAAAATTGTTGTTATTTGGAATTGAGTTGGAAATAATGAAATTGGCTCATTATATTGTAAAATGGTAGAGTTGGATTTATTAATCACTCATTCTTGAAAACATTGATATTTTATTTGTTGGAACTTTTATTATCTGTTTAGAAATAATTGCTTTGGGCTACCGGTGGAGGGTAGTTTTGATTGTTGTAGACAATGCATGATGATTAGGCAAACTAAAACTAATCAAGTGGATGTGTCATAGAATATGACAGTTGATAGAATACATTAACGTTATGTATTGATTGATTGTGTATATGACCTATGTGTATATACGTTGTGTGTATAGGAGGAGATAGGGGATGTACTCTACGGTTTAGGGGAAGATAGGGGATGGACCTCTAAACCGGATGTTGTTTGGGAGGAGATAGGGGATGGACTCCACTGATACAGCTCATATGCTTGTCAGTTAGTGTGTTGATATAGCTCATGTGCTTATCTGTTGAAGTGTGGATATAGCTTGTATGCTTATCCGTTGAGATGATGATGTAGCTTATATGCTTATCTGATAAGATGTTGATACAGCTTGTATGCTTATCTATTGCGAACTGGGAAACGTTTAATATGAATTATTATTTCGTTTAGAGTGTGTGGCCAGGTTCTGAGCCACGGGTATGAATTTGGAAATTGGATAAGAAAAGAAAATGAAATGAAACATAGACATAGTGGTCATGTAATGGAAATGGTTTATGAATTGATTTATGGGAGTTAAACATTTATCAATTGATAATGTCTTAGTTACTGCTCATATTGTGTTTAGCATATCTCTACTGGGCGTTGGCTCACCCTATATGGGACATTATTTTTAGGTATAGGTAGCATGCCACCTCCAAGGACATAGCTTGGATGGTTATAGGAGTTGAAGACTCTTTTTGATTATTTTGCCTGTATTACATGTATATCAAGCCAAAGGCTTATTTTGTATAAAGCTAATACTCTTCTTTTGTGTAACCAAGTGTTGACTTGGAAAGCTGTAAGCCCGTAGGGCATTTCCTGTTGTTGTTAACATGTGATACTGTTATAAGAACTACTCTAATGAATGGAAACGTGTTGATTTTCTTATATTACTGCATGTCTGAATGATAGGTATTATGTATTTTTTTTAGGGCATTACAACTTGGTATCAGAGCGTACCGAGTTCGAATACTTTGGGTACGTGAGAAGTGATTAGTATCACAATGGGTTTGTCTCGCTCGATAGAGACTTAGATATAGTGTCATATGCTATGTGTTTAATTGATAACATGCTTATGTGACTATATGGGTATGGAATGTAGTTTCTAGGATGTTGATTGGATCCTTGGGTTTCTGGGAGTCTTGTTGGAAAGGCACTTGATCAATGCTGTTTCTAATTGGAACTCTAGTAACGCCTCGGGATTGTCATTATCCAGAAATGAAATTCGTAGTTGCTTGCATGATTATGTGCTTACGTGGAGTGAATTACAGTTGTCCATGCATTAGGACGTGAGTGTTATAGCTTCGGCACATTTGTGAATGTGCTAATAGTGTTGGTTACCTTTATTAGGATGTCAGGACGAGGACGTGGTAGGCAGGAGATGCCTTTACCAGATGATATTCCGGCACAGCAAGAGGGAGTTGGTCAGGCCAATGTGGCCGAGCCAGTGGGTCAACAGGCTATGAGTGCCTTGGCCCGAGAAATAGCAGGAGCTTTGGGTATTCTCAGAGCTGGGAATCAGGAGCAGGCCCACGCAGCTGAGGCAGGGCCTTCCTTCTTGAAGAGGGAATTCTTCCGGTCCAATCCGGACGAGTTTGTTGGGGGATCTGAAGGAGCCACTTAAGGCTAACGAGTGGTTGGAACAAATGGAGAAGACGTTCGAGATGCTTGGCATCGAGGACGGGGCTTTAAAAGTGACCTTGGCATCCTTCCAACTGAAGGGAGATGCAGGTCAATGGTGGAAGTACGAGAAGGGCAGTGTTGGTGGTGCATGGGAGGCGTTTGTGAATGCTTTCCAGGAGAAGTTTTTATCTTCAACTGCTAGGGAGAAGCTAATGGAACAGTTTTGCCAGCTTAAACAGCAGGGTTTGTCAGTGGCCGAGTTTGAGGCTACTTTTACTAGCTTGTCTAGGTTCGCACCTGAACTTGTGGCGTCTGAGGAATGTCGTTGCTTAGAGTTTGAGCGGAAGTTGAGGCGTGGACTCAAGTTGAGGGTTGGAGGGTCCTTTATTCGAGAGTATAGACATTTGGTGGATACTGCAGCTCATATGGAGATTATGATGCAGGAGGAGGAGGAAGGGCCGAGAGGCTCCAAGAGGAGCCAATATGGTCAGGGTGATAGCAGGAGACAGAGGGGTTCTAACCCTCAGCAGTCTCAGGGTGGTTTGGCTAGATTGACCTTTCCAGTGCCGAGTGCAGGCTCCGGGAGAGGTAACCAGGGAGGTGTGACTTGTTTCACTTGTGGCCAGCTGGGTCACAAGTCTTCAGTTTGCCCGCAGAAGGTAGGGGGTCAGCGAGCTGCCTCTTCTTCAGCTAGACCTCAAGGCCAGAGTCAGGGCAGGGGCCAGCCTTTGTCTTGCTATCAGTGTGGTCAGCCTGGGCACCTGAAGAGGTTTTGCCCATAGTTGAGTGCCACTTCGGGGGCGTCTGGTTCTAGGCAGACGCAGGGTTATCAGCCAGCTCAATTTGCGTAGGCCTCGAGGGCCAATCTGGGAGCTTCGTCATCCCAGTTTGTGTAGCAGTCTTTTGCTCCTAGAGGTGACAGGTGGATCAGGGGCCTACAGGGTGTGTGTATGCTGTTACCACGCAGGACCTAGTACCGGCTCCATCAGTTGTGAGAGGTACCTTTCTGTTTTGCAACTTGGTTGCTAGTGTGTTGATTGATACAGGTGCATCTTATTCTTTTGTATCTGCTGCATTCGCATCTGTGTTGGAGTTGGAGTTGGCACTATTAGCATCTCCTATATGTGTTGTATCACCTGTTGGGGGTGAATTGATTTTGAAACACGAATGTAGAGGTTGTGATATAGAGGTCGCCGACCGTAGGCTTCCTTTTCCTTTTGCTGTTATGCCCATGAAGGGTTTTGATGTTATTCTGGGTATGGACTGGCTATCGTCATACCGAGCTGTTATTGATTGCTACCGCCAGAGGGTCACAGTATGTACCTTGAGCGGGAAGTGTTTCCATTTCTTGGGGGATCAGGTTGGTAGTGTGTTACCACCGGTGTATGATCCACGAGGGCGGAGTGAGCTTAGTGGTCTTCTTGCTAGCCTTTTGAGTAGTGAGTGTGATGAGACCCAAAATGTGTTGCCGAGGGTGGTTTGTGAGTATTCGGATGTTTTTCCCGAGGATCTTGTTAGTTTGCCACCTCACCGAGAGATAGAGTTCTCTATTGATTTAGTGCCCGGCACGGCGCCGATTTCTATGGAACCTTACCGTTTTGCCCCAGCCGAGTTGAGTGAGTTGAAGATTCAGCTCCAGGAATTGTTAGATAAGGGCTTCATCCGCCCTAGTGTTTCGCCGTGGGGAGCACCGGCCCTCTTTGCTAAGAAGAAAGACGGTGCCTTGAGATTGTGTATCGATTACCGGAAGTTGAATCGGGCTACAGTCAAGAATAAGTACCCTATGCCCCGTATAGATGATTTGTTTGACTAGTTGAAGGGTTCCTGTTGTTTCTTTAAGATAGACTTGAGATCGGGTTACCACCAGTTGAGGGTCAGAGAGGAGGATATTCCAAAGACGGCATTCCGTACGCGGTATGGCCATTATGAGTTTCTGGTGATGCCATTTGGGCTTACCAATGCACCGGCAGTCTTCATGGACTTGATGAACCGGATCTTCTGGAAATTCTTAGATCATTTTGTAGTTGTTTTCGTGGACGATATTCTGATTTATTCGCCTTTTGAGGAGGAGCACGAGGAACACTTGAGAGTGGTGCTTGAGCTGCTTAGAGCCCATAGGCTATATGCCAAATTTGGGAAATGTGAGTTATGGCTAGGAGAGGTCAAGTTCTTAGGCCATGTGGTATCCGGGAAAAGAGTGTCTGTTGATACGTCCAAGGTTGAGGTAGTGCAAGATTGGGCACAGCCTAAAAGTGTCTTTGAGATCCGTAATTTTCTGAGATTAGCTGGGTATTACCTCCGGTTTGTGAGAGATTTCTCCAGGCTAGCTTCACCATTGACTAGATTGACGCGGAAAAGGGTCAAGTTTGTGTGGAGTGAGACTTGCGAAAAGTCGTTCCAAGAGTTGAAAGTTAGATTGACCACTGCTCCGGTCTTGATTATTCCGGAGAGAGGGTTGAGTTATGCAGTCTATTGTGATGCCTCACGAGAGGGTTTGGGTTGTGTGCTGATGCAAGAGAGGAAAGTAGTAGCTTATGGCTCACGTCAATTGAAAGTTCACGAGAAGAATTACCCTACACATGACCTAGAACTAGCAGTTGTGATTTTTGCTTTAAAGATTTGGAGGCACTACCTTTATGGTGAGAGGTTCGAGGTGTTCTCGGACCATAAGAGTTTGAAGTACCTGTTTACACAGAGGCACTTGAATTTGAGGCAAAGAAGGTGGATGGAGTTCATTGAGGACTATGATTTTGAGTTGCACTATCACCCGGGAAAGGCCAATGTTCTGGCCGATGCCCTTAGTAGGAGATCCATTAGTGATGTAGCTTGTATAGCCATCCAAGAATGGGAGATGTTGTGTGCACTTGGCGAGTTTGATTTGCTTCTGGGCAGATCCGTTGAGGCTGCGGCCTTGTTTTCTGTTGTTGCACAGCCTACACTCGTGACTCGGGTGTTAGAGGCACAGAGAGGTGACCTTGAGGTGGAATCCCTCCGAGAGAAGATCTCCAGTGGGAAGGTTGAGAAAGGTTTGACGGTGTATCTCGACCTGAGTGTGAGATACAGAGACCGTTTGTTTGTGCCGGAGTCTTGCCGAGAGGAAGTACTCCGAGAGTTTCACCATTCACGCCTTGCGATGCATCCGGGAGGCACTAAGATGTATCGTGATTTGGGTCGCCAGTTCTAGTGGCGGGGAATGAAAAGAGATGTGGCAGTTTTCGTGTCTAAGTGCCTTACTTGCCAGCAAGTGAAGGCCGAGCATCAGAGGCCAGCGGGTTTTCTACAACCCTTGCCTATTGCCGAGTGGAAGTGGGAGCATGTCACTATGGACTTCGTCGTAGGTCTTCTAAGGACTCAGTGGGGTAGTGATGCTATTTGGGTGGTTGTAGACCGGTTGACTAAGTCGGCGCATTTTATCCCTATGCGCGTGAGAGATTCGGTAGATCATCTCGCCGACTTATATATTCGGGACATAGTGAGATTGCACGGAGTCCCAGTGACGATCGTCTCAAATAGAGATCCTCGTTTTACTGCTAGGTTGTGGCAGAGTCTGCAGAGTGCCTTGGGTACTAGATTGACCTTTAGTACGGCTTACCATCCTCAGACTGACGGGTAGTCCGAGCGTACTATTCAGATCCTTGAGGATATGCTTCGAGGTTGTGTCCTTGACTTTAATGGGACGTGGGAGAGGCACTTGCCCTTGGTGGAGTTTGCCTACAACAACAATTTCCAGTCTAGCATCGATATGGCACCATTTGAGGCCTTGTATGGCCGACCGTGTAGGTCTCTAGTTTGTTGGGCCGAGGTAGGTGATGCACCTTTGTTGGGTCCGGAGTTGGTTAGGGAGACGACGGAGAAAGTTGAGCTTATCCGTAGGAGGCTTGTTACAGCCCAGAGTCGCCAAAAGAGTTATGCCGACCATAGGAGGAGGCCTTTGGCGTTTAAGGTAGGTGATCAACGTTTTCTTGAAAATATCACCTAGGCGAGGTTTGATGAGGTTTGGGAAGAGTGGGAAGTTATCCCTTCGGTTTATCAGTCCCTTTGAGATCCTTGAAAGGATTGGGGAAGTTGCTTATCGTTTGGCTTTGCCACCGCAGTTGTCCAGGATGCATGACGTGTTTCATGTGAGTATGCTTCGGAAGTATGAGCCGGATCCATCCCATGTGTTAGATTGGACCGACTTAGAGGTAGATGAGGATGCCTCGTATGAAGAGAGACCGGTTCGGGTCTTGAATAGGCGGGATCAAGTTTTGCGAGGCAAGACCATTCCCTTGGTAAAAGTTTTGTGAAAACATCACGGAGTGGAGGAAGCCACTTGAGAACGTGAGTTGGAAGTCCATGAAAAGTATCCGGACATGTTTGTTGATGTGTAATCATGTAATGAAATTTTGTAATAATATTGAACTTTAAGAACATTATATATGTCTTAAGTTGTAAAACATTGTAAATGTTTTGGTAAATGGAAGCTGTGTTAACGTTGTGCATGTTGAGTATATTGTGAAAATGCAAGCGTGATATTAATGTTGCATGTGTTAAGGAATTGTGGAAAATGAGTTGCAATGGGTAAATTTCAAAGGAATGCATGTTGATAATGCAGGTTGTTATGTATAATGTGATATGCCTCTTGAAAAGAGATGGGATTGACCGGTAACGGGTCGGATTATTTAACATTATGTTGTAATATTGTTGGGAATGGAGAAAACTTGTTTTTGAAAAACTTGTATTTAATTTCGGGGACGAAATTCTTTAAGGGGGGAAGGTTATAGCGATTCCGGTATTCCCTTTACTGTTCAGTTGTATTCCGGACTCGGTTCCGTGGAGTTGGTAGTTGTGTCTACCTTGCTGTCGTCCTTTAATTCCATTTGATTGAGTTTTAGGATGTGTTGGGCATGTTTTGAGCAGGTGGGTTGAGCCTTGGTCTAATTTCTTGTTGAGCCTTGGACCAATTTTTCAAAGAAAAAATATGCTAACTCAAAAATTTTGGGGTAAATTATAAATACGCTAACCATAGAAGAGAAGACTGGTTAGAAATACATTATTATTATAAGCTTTGTATTGGAAAATATTAGACGATCTTTTAATGATTCTTTTAATCGTATATTTTTATTGTTGTATGGAAGGATAGTTAGAAATTTTATATTTTCTGCCAACCTTATTGTAGGAAAAATAGGAAATATTACACAGCGGAAATAAATGTAATTAGGCATACCTTTTATGCTCAAACTGAATCTTTGGGTCATGTGGATGAATCACGTGCCTCTATTGATGTCTTCAAACAATTCCGAGTAGTAGAATAGAATTACTAGAGAACTACTCACACTATTCACAGTACAAAGGCTATTATGTGTTTCTATGGAGAGAGAAAGAATAGAGAGTCTAGGAGAGAGAGAAAGATACTGATTACCTATAGGGTTAAAACCTTACTCTCCCAAAAACAATACGTATATTATGTGGGAGAGTTATAACCAACCATAACTCTATCTCTTCAAGAGATGAGATAGTGGGTTAATCACACTTATCCTCGGGATAAGTTAATCCAAGTCCAACTTGACTGGATCTCTCTTTATGGGTCTTGGGTCATGCCACCATGGGTGACCCAATCGGGTATGAATTTTAAACCCGACCCAATTTTCAACACTTATTAAGACAAAAGAGTATTTATAATTTTTAGAGTCACAATAAACAATCTAAATTTTAAATAAAACTCACAGAATGTATCTATATAGTCCTTCAAGTTGTTATGAAAATAATCTCTAACATATACCCATTTATGTATTTGCCTTTTTGATATAACTCAAAATGATAATTTTTTTTTAACCTAATCAAAGATGTTGAATAAGCATTCATCATGGAAGTAGACAAGGCAACCAAAGAAAAGAAGACTGGATAAAAAGACATTATTTTATATAGAGATATAGGTACGTATGACATGCTAGCTATGTCACCTCATTTGAAGCACACGGGTAAAAAGTCCAATTTGCTCTCCTTGGTGAACAGCCTTGGCTCCTTTGGAAGTATAGTGACGAATTCAAAACTCTCGTTTAAGAACATATTTAATTGAGCGGATTAGTAAATATGATTCAAATTATTAATTTACAAGACTTATATTTTGTTGTTTGGTTTCAATTTTTATTATCTAAAATAGATTCTAATAGATATTTTACAACAAAATTGTGGAATTTTATACGATTAAAATATTGAGGATCAATTCTTCTTGTTGCAGTGATAGTCACTGAAAGGTCATCTCAAAAAATCAAAAAAATGTCTTTTAGTAGTAAAATTTAAAATGTCTCTATTAAATGCACCTTTAGAGACCAAATAACTTAATCCCGAAAGGGTTTACTTGTTACCACAAAAAATTTGGTCCCAAAAGGATAATAATTTATTATTAAATGTCTTGGTGAACCTAATTAGTTATGCTGTGTTTGGTTGAGAGATTTGTGAAAGAATTTGGAAAGGGAAAGAAAAAATATAGATAAACTGTAAATAAAATATAATTACATTTCATCTAATTTCACAAATCCTTTTTCTTTCTCTTTTCAAATTTTCTAATTAAACACAATATTAAAGAATATCCTAATAACGTAAAACTTTAATCTTTTTCTTTATTCAAAAAATATTTTAATAAGTTGAGATATAAATTATAATATTTAAAGCAGATGTTGATAATATCCTAATATCTTTAATTTTGAATCAAATGATTAAATTATGCTGACCTAATCATTCTCTTTCTTCAAGAATATTGTTTATGCTCCTTGCATTTTGTCTTTATGAATCAATCTTCTCAAGACACAAGAATAAGTCGGATACTAATAATTTACAGATGATTATGCACATCTAGGACTTATTCATAAAAACTTATGGTAGATGATGGTGCGGTGTTGTTGAAATTGTCCATTTAAAAGATAGAGGAAATATCATTTTGTCTCTCAAATTTTTATTTGTTTTTTAATTTGACCCTTAAACTTTGATTAATATTAATTTTATATCTAAAATTTTAAAATTTTGATCAATTTGGCCCTACCGTCACATTTTGTCTACAATTGAACGAAATGTGCTGATGTGGCACCAAAGTTTATTAGAAATTTTGTTTTACCTCCCAAACAATACCTTAAAACTCAATTTGTCCCCTAAATTAAATATCAATTTGTCTCTCAAACTATACCTTAAAAATCAATTTACCCCCACATCAGCACATTCCGTCCAATTGTAGACGGAATGTGACGGCAAGAGCCAAATTGATCAAAATTTTGAAAGTTTAAGCGTAAAATTAATATTAATCGAAGTCTGGGAGTCAAATTAAAAAACGCGTAAAAGTTTGGGGGATAAAATGATATTTTCTCTAAAAAAATAATAATAATAATAATAAAAACTATTTAAAAAAATGGAAGAGAAAAGTCAATAGCAGCATTTCAATAAGCAGTTAGAAAAAATTAAATGAGAATGGGGTTTAGTTGCTGAAGAACGGTTTGTCCTTGAATTAAATGGTGAATGATGAAAAATGTTACCGATTGAGGACTCGTTAATTCTTCTCTCATTGGCATTGGAATGAAAAATTCAACTACTCTTATCCATAATAGGTACGCTTTCCATGCTAGATATCTATCTCCTCCTTCAAGCAATTAGTCATAGAAATTCCAATTTTCTTCAATTACAATGGGCACCCACTTTATCCTTGTAACCATAGCATCATGGCTTTGGTTTCACTTGTATCTGCTTCTGACCCTAGTCCTGTACAAGATTTATGCTCGTCTCTCTCAACTTTCACATGTGTTGCTATCAATAATTCTGCTGGTATATTTTATGCTCGTCTCTCTCAACTTTGTGCTTTCCAAACTTAAGTCTTAGATTTTGAAATATAATTTTAGTGGCAAAAATTATTTAAAGCGATTGTATTTTGATAATAATTAAAACCTCAGTTTTCAGTTTTCCATTTTGAAGTCAAATATTGATTGATTAATTGTATTTTTCATTGTGTAAATATCTTGTTGTGTCATTTTGACAATCAATATTTTAGTGGTGCCAATTTCATATTCAAAGTATTAAATATGGATTAAAGTTGTCTCCCTCTCGCTGACATCGTCTATATTCGTCATCAAAATAAGCAGTATTTTATGAACAAAAGATACACATTAGCCACAAAAAAAAAAGAAGTTAATTACACTTTTGGTCCTCAAAATATATGATATGTTTCATTTTGGTCTCCATCATTTTAATTGTTTTAATTTGTGAAGGACCAAGGTTTAATTTGTTTGATGTCATTATTGTAACATTATTGAAAATTGATTAGTTTATATAACATTTTCTTTCTTTCACCCAATCCTAACTAAAGCACAAGTCTATTTCCTTTGCATGCAGTGTTTGTGAATGGCAAAGTCTGCAATGACCCAAAGCTTGCCATAGTCAATGACTTCTTCTTTTCCGGCCTCCTTACTCCTCAGAACGCATTGAACCTAGTTGGATTGAAGGTCACTCCCGTAAACGTTATACAAATACTAGGCCTTAATACTCTTGGCATCTCCTTAGCTCGAATCGATTTTTCACCTTATGGCCTCAACCCACCCCACACGCACCCTTGTGCAACTACAGTCATCGTGGTCTTGGAAGGTACTCTCTACGTCGGCTTCGTGACCTTCAACACTGACAACTGTCTCTTCACAAAGGTCTTGTACCCAGGAGATGTTTTTGTGTTCCCACAGGGTCTCATTCACTTTCAATTTAATAATAGAAAGACCAAATCCCACAAGGTCTTGCCGCCCTAAGTAGCCAAAACCCCGGAACCATTACAGTTGCTAATACAATATTCGGGTCAAATCCAATGATTTTTGTTAGGTTTTATTCCTGGCAATTTCGTTTAACAAAACTCTTTTCAGTTGTAATTGTATTCGATCTTTTTATTTCAGTGAGGCTATGAGTTTTAAATGCAAATCCAACCCAAATTGTGCCTTGCAAAGAAGTTTGTGGTGTTTAATTCTTTCATACGGCTGTTTGTGCGCTCGAACAGAGAATTTTTGGTTCCAGAAGTTTGATTGCCTGCAAAAGTACTGGGAGTTGCATTTTTCCGCTCAAACGGAATTTCCTATGCTCGAGCGTATAGCGATCCCGGGTTTACCCTTGTTGTACAGTGATCCGGACATGTGTCCGTGGATGTTGGTAGTTGGTTATTATCGTGTTTACATTCCTTTTTCTTCGTATTTGAGTTATAGGATGTGTTGGGCGGATTTGTTTCAGGTTGGTTGAGTTTAGAAACCAAAACTAGTTGCCCAGATTTTTGGCCTGTCCGCTCGAGCGGAGGTGTTGGCGCTCGAGCGGGGAATACACCCATCCAGTATTTGTTGTGCAGTGTTGTACGCTCGAGCGTAGGGTTGGGAGCTCGAGCGGAGGCCTGGTTCTGCAAAAGTGCTGGGCGAGTGCATTCTGCGCTCGAGCGGGAGGTTGGCCGCTCGAGCGGAAGTCTGTGAGTGGCCGCTCGAGCGGGGTGTTTTACGCTCGAGCGGAGACCTGGGTTAAAGTCCCGAATTTGTGACTCTTCAAATCACTTTTTCACTTTCTCTTCTCTCTCTTACTTTTCCAAAAAACACCATTGTTGAGTCTCTCTCTCTAGATACTACCTTCTCTCTAGGTTTTGATCTAGTAGGAGTGATTTGCTCACCTTTGGCCTTTACAAAAAAGTTGTTGATCGTCGAGGGCTACATTTTAATCTGAAAATCACGGGTTTTGGAGCACGTTGGGTTTTGTCGTCTTCTCCTTTGGGACTCCGAATTTGAGGTAGGGATATCCTACTCCTCTCTATGGGTTTTGTCTTTAAATTTTGGTATTTTGAGATGTTGGGCTTGGTTTGGTAATTTTGTGAAAGTTTGGGGCTTTTGTGTAATTTTACAAAAGTTGGGGTTTTATTCATAATAAACCTAGATGCATGTTTGGCATAGAAAAATGGAATGATTGTTGAATCATTGATGAAAATGGGACCTAAGGGTTGAAATGTTAATTATGGGAATTGACCTAATTACATTGTTTAATTAATTGGGATAATTAATTGAAAAGAATGAAGAAATGAAATGTTGATTGAATATCCATTGTGCATTTATTTTCTGTTTAGAAATAACTGCTTTGGGCTATCGGTGGAGGATAGTCGTGATTTTTGTAGACAATGCATGATGATTAGGCAAACTGAAACTAATCAATGAAATGTGTCATGGAACTTGACGGTTGATAAAATACATTAACTGTATGTATTGGGTGATTGTATATAGAACCAATGTGTTTATATACGTTTTGTGTAGAGGAGGAGATAGGGGATGTACTCCGCGGTTTAGGGGAAGATAGGGGATGTACCTCTAAACCGGTTAGTGTTGGGAGAAGATAGGGGATGAACTCCGTAGATACAGCTCATATGCTTGTCTAAAGAAGTGAAGATAGAGCTTATATGCTTATCTTTGTGATGTGTGGATATAGCTCATATGCTTATCTGTGGATATTGTGGTTATACATATCTGTTGTGGAATGTGGATATAGCTTATTTTCTTATCTGAGTATGTGGATATTGTTGATATACATATCTGTTGAGAATGTGGTTAGTGCTTATATGCCTGTCCGTTGAAAAAAAAGGGAAAAATGAAAGGAAACTTGGACTCATAAGTCGTATGACATAAATATGTGATTTATGTGATTGTATCAGTGTTGGCCATCTATCAATTGCTAACATTTTAGGCATTGTTCATGGTTGGTTTAGTGTATTTCTACTGGGCTGTGGCTCACCCTATATGGGAATATCATTTTCAGGTGCAGGTAGCATGCCACCTCCAAGGACATAGCTTGGGAGGCTTGAGGCGGACAAGTTTTGTCGTTTTACTTTTGATGTATTACATGTAACTTCAAGCCAAGGGCTTAATGTGTAAACGAGTTAGTACTCTTTGTTTGTAACCAAGTGTTAGCTTGGAAAGCTGTAAGCCTGTAAGGCATTTTGTTTTGATGTTAACATGTAATACTTATGTAATGAAACTCTAATGTATAAAAGAATGTGGTTAATTTATATGTAAATGCATGTCTTATCTGATGGGTTTATTGTTATTATTTTGAGGGCGTTACAGAGCGTCAGTCCGCTCGAGCGGCCATTCTTGCGCTCGAGCGGAGATCGCGGAACAAATTGCTATAAATATGTGTTTCGGTCAGATTTTAGGGTTACAGTTTCCAGATCTTCTTCTTGGATATTAGGGTTTATATCTGGGGCTTTTTTGCTAGTTTCTTTGACGTTTGTTTGAGTTTAAATCTGGTTTGAAAAGTATATATCAAAGGATTGTTTGTTTCGTTCAATACAAAAGAGAGTACTGTTCTTCAGTAAATTCTGTGGAATTCGAGCCAAAAGCTTTGGTGGATTTCGGAGTGGCTCACCGTCATGAATCAACATCGGCGTTGTAGATTCAATGTTGGACAAGACAATTTTGAGGTGAAGACGGGGCTGAAAGAGGCACATAGGGGTCGGTTCGATTTGGGCGTGGATTCGCTAGGTAATTGAGAGTACACTTGTGTAATTCATTTATGTCTTCTTAGTGAATTGTTTTGTGGCTTTTGTCCGTGGTTTTTTTTCACAATTGGAGGCACTCCAATTGTGATTTTTCCATGTTAAATCGTTGTATTGATTTGTCTTTGATTGTTTGATTGGGATTGCTATTTACTCATTAAAATTCATATATAATCACAAATCAATATCTAGGAGATTTCTAGATATTTCAATTTCTAATGCTGTTCTTGCCAAGGCATTCCAAGTAGACAAGAAGGTGGTAGACCATCTTCAAGCTTAGTTCTGGTATCCCAACAACTAGAGAAATAAACAATAGAGAACCCATGAATCTATTTGTTAAACTTTAAGCAAATATGATTTAATAGATAGCATAAACAAGTGGGTTGGTTATGAATGATTTCCTTAAAAATTGTTTTCTCGTAATTTTATGATAATGAAGTTTGTTAAATGATCCTTAAAATTGTTTTCTTATAATTTTATAAAATTGAAGCTTGTTAAATAGTACTCTCTCTCTCTCTCTCTCTCTCTCTCTCTCTCGCTCTCTCTCATATATTGCTAACACTCTCTTAATCTTTCTCACAACTCCCATATTCAATTTTTAAGAGACGACAATGGACCAGCTAACTTTTGGTGAACTTGGTTATGTTTTCTACGTCAAGGATATTAGAAATGTAACACCCCAACTTTTATTACTTGGATAATGTTACATTTTTCCTTTAAATCAGTCCATTTCAATAATAATAAACATCAAGGATATTTAGGAAGAAATAAATTATAATGTTCTCTCTCGTGTGCATGTAATGAAATACAATACACGTACATAGGCGTTACGTCATCAATTATAAAATAACGAAATATATAAAAGGGATTAACCCTTTTTACAATACATTGGCATTCTACCTGCATTTAAAAGGCCCCATGGCCAACAATTAACAGACTTCAAGTCTCGAGCAACTCTTCACTCCATACTTGAAAAATGATTAGCAACGTGGGATGAACACAAAGGTCTAGTAGGAATCCCAATAATCCTAAACAATAGCAATATATAGATAACTGTGATCATGAATGCTCTACGTATATATATGTATATAAGATATATGACATTTCATACTTCAAAATATGTTGGAAAATGGTTTATTATAGGCTTATTTTTTAGCCCAATTTGTGTGGGCCCCAAACGTCTTTTTGCGGTGGGTCCGAAGAGGTGACGTGTTCCTTGCTGCGTGGCAAGTTACACAGTGAAGACGGAACGTTAAAACCATTTATGAGTGAATGGAAAGTTGACGTCGTTTTCGGGTTTAACATTAATTTTTATTTAGATAAAATTCTTTTGAATTTTTTTAATAAAAAAAAAATTATTGTGGGAATTTAATTTAATTCTAAAATTCAAATTTTGGGTTCCTATATAGTTTCCTAAAATTTGTCTTTGTAAGAATTTAATTTAATTCTAATTTTAAATTTTTAGATTCCTAAGTGGTTTCCTAAATGTTTGTACATTTTCATTTATTTATTAAACTATTCAATTTGTTTAATATATATATATATATATATTCAATTGATTTAATATATATATATATATATTCAAAATAGTTTATGTAAATGAATTTGGAACAGTTGCTCAAACAGACATTTGTTTTCCACTAACGGACAAAAACCTCCATTCATTTAATGGGTGCATTGTTTAAGTTTGGTGTGCACCGTTTTACTTAAACAGTGGCACCTGTTCGGACCATTTTTTGGTTGCCTATAAATATAAACTTTTTCAGCAGTTTTAGGGATTCGGAAATTTAGTGATAATTTGTTCCTTTGTGTTATCCAGATTTTTCTACTTTTGCATTATTCTTCATTCTAATTTTAGGAATAAATTTTCAGAGAGTTAGAACATAGGTTTGGTTCGCCGAACAAATTTATTTGAAGTGCTTCTATAAATTTGTGAAGATCGTTGTATCCTGGGAGATAGACGCCACTCAACCGTAAGCACCGTAGCGGGGCGAATCTGTCTTAAGGACAGAGTGTCACACACTCGACTTGGTCTTAATTTTATTTCGGTTCGTTAAATAAATCTGGTATGTTATTTATTTATTTTGTTTGAATTTATTTTCAAGTTATTTTATTTTACACAGAAGATTGTTCCAACAATCTTAAGACAGATTCGAATTATTCTGTTTACAGAATTTTTCGTTTGTTTTCCTTTTTCTTTCTTCATAAATAATTTCGGAAGAAAATTATATTCTGTGAATTTACAAAATAATATTCTGGTTGGAAAAACAAATAGTGATTATATGCTATTTGACAGATAGTAGTAATATACTGTCTCTTTTCTTTGACAACAACTAGTAGTACGATACTGGTGTCATTAACAATTCAGAATATATTTTTGTGGAATTTTTTCAGAAATTAATTTTGGGTTTTAGAAACTATTTTCTGAGTTTTCATTAATTAAAATTCTGTTTCAGTATTTTAATTATTGAAGTGTTACTAGAATTAATTTTCTTGTGTGGAATTAATTTGGTTAAATAAGATTTTATTTTATTTCCAAATTAATTGAAAAATAAAAATTATAGTTTTTATTTCTTTTATTTTTACAGAATTTATTTTCTTTTGTGAAATTAATTTGGTTAAATAAAATTTTATTTTATTTCCAAATTATTTGAAAAATAAAAGTTATAGTTTTTTATTTCTTTTATTTTTACAGAATTTAATTTTCTGTGTGGAATTAATTTGTTTAAATAAAATTTTATTTTATTTTCAAATTAATTGGAAAATAAAAGTTATATTCTTGTTTCTTTTATTTTTACAGAATTTAATTCTGTGAATTTGGTTTAATTTTCTGTGTAGTGTAAATTCTAATTATAATTTTGTTTTATATATTAGAATTGATGGCTACTGAAACGAATGCCCAAACAAATACTACTGTGGTGGCTGCAATGACGCCAACCCCCTCTCCTGTTGTAACAGTACCGGTAAATCACGGTGAAAAGCCAGAGAAGTTCTTAGGAACTGACTTTAAAAGATGGCAACAGAAAATGTTGTTCTATCTTACAACTCTGAACCTGGCTCGTTTCCTCCGTGAAGATGCTCCTATCCTGAAAGAGGATGAAACCGATCGGCAAGTGGTTGCTGCGGTTGATGCCTGGAAACATGCCGATTTCCTTTGCCGGAATTACGTCTTGAACAGACTTAACAACACATTGTACAACGTCTACAATCCAATCAAGACAGCAAAGGAACTTTGGGAATCGTTGGAGAAAAAGTACAAAACGGAAGATGCCGGCTCAAAGAAATTTGTGGTTGGCAGATTCTTAGATTTTGTAATGGTTGATTCAAAAACTGTGATCAGCCAAGCTCAAGATTTCCAACTCATTATGCATGACATTCACGCAGAAGGTATGTCTCTCAGTGAATCCTTTCAAGTTGCAGCCTTAATTGAAAAATTACCAAAAGGCTGGAAGGAATTCAAGAACTACCTCAAACATAAGCGCAAAGAAATTTCTATGGACGAGTTGATTGTCCGTTTGAGGATTGAGGAGGACAACCGCAATTCTAAAAAGCGGGCTGGTAAGCTTCCTATGGAGTCTAAGGCAAATGTGGTGGAACATGCTTCAAAAACCAAGAAACGAAAGTCTTCTGGAGAAAGTTCATCACAAGGCTCTAAAGGGGGGGATAATAAAAAGTACAAGTTTAATGGCAAATGTTACATCTGTGACAAAGAGGGACATCGGGCCAAAGATTTCCGTAGCAAAGGCAAAAACAAAAGAAGAATAAGCAAGAAGCCTGCTCAAGCCCACATGACCGAAGTGGATAATATTTCCAATGGTGTCGATGACATCAATCTTTCTGCAGTTGTTTCCGAGGCAAATCTTGTCGGAAATCCTAAAGAATGGTGGGTGGACACTGGTGCTACTCGCCATATCTGTGCCGACAAAAAGATGTTCACATCTTATTCTACAGTGGATAATGGTGAACAACTCTTTATGGGCAACTCCTCAACTTCCAAAGTTGAAGGACAAGGAAAGATTGTACTCAATATGACATCTGGAAAGGAACTCACTCTCAACAATGTGCTGCATGTACCGGACATTCGCAAGAATCTTGTTTCTGGATCTTTGTTGAGTAAGAATGGGTTTAGGTTAGTTTTTGAGAGTGATAAATTTGTACTTACTAAGAATGGGATGTATGTAGGAAAAGGTTACTTGTCTGATGGCCTTTTCAAGTTAAATGTAATGACCGTTATACCCTCAGTTATTAATAATACTACATCTTCTTCTTACTTGCTTGAGTCTTCAAATTTGTGGCATGGTAGACTAGGACATGTTAATTATGGATCTTTGCGTAGATTAATTAATATGGAATGTTTACCTAAATTTGACATTGATTCAAATCATAAATGTGAAATTTGTGTTGAGGCAAAATTATCTAAAACTCCTTTTCATTCAATTGAAAGAAGTACGGAACCACTTGAATTAATTCATAGTGACATTTGTGATTTTAAATCAATTCAAACCAGAGGTGGGAAAAAGTATGTAATCACTTTTATAGATGACTATACTAGATATAGTTATATTTATTTAATTCGAACCAATGATGAAGCTTTGGAAACTTTCATTCAATATAAAAATGAAGTTGAAAATCAACTTGGTAAGAAAATCAAGAAACTTAAAAGTGATAGAGGTGGTGAATATGAATCACCTTTTGGTGAATTTTGTAAAGAACATGGAATAATTCATCAAACCACAGCTCCTTACTCTCCTCAGCAAAATGGAATTGCTGAAAGGAAAAATAGGACTTTAAAAGAAATGATGAATGCCATGTTAATAAGTTCTTGATTACCTCAGAACTTGTGGGGGGAAGCAATTCTTTCTGCTAATTATATTTTAAATAAAGTACCCCGAAAGAACATAAATCAAACACCTTATGAATTATGGCATGGAAGAGTACCATCCTACAAATACTTAAAAGTGTGGGGGGTGTTTGGCTAAAGTGGCTATTCCTAGTCCTAAAAAGACTAAGATAGGTCCTAAGACCATTGATTGCATTTTCATTGGTTATGCCAAGAATAGTAGTGCATATCGGTTTTTGATTCATAAATCAGAACATTCCGAAATGCATGTAAATACTATTATTGAATCTCAAAATGCATCTTTCTTTGAACATGTATTTCCAAATAAGATTGGACAAGAGACTAGTAATAAGAAAAGATCTTTTGATGCTATTACTAGTAATGATCAAGAACATGATCAAGAACAAGAGTTAGATCAAAATGAAGAAGAGGAACCTAGGCGTAGTAAACGTGTTAGAACCTCAAAATCTTTTGGTCCAGATTTTCTAACATATATGGTAGAAAATGAGCCTTTAACTTTTAAAGAGGCTATGTCCAGTCCTGAAGCTCCTTTATGGAAAGAAGCTGTCAACAGTGAAGTTGAATCCATCTTACAAAATCACACTTGGGAATTAGTGGACTTACCACCAGGTTGTAAACCTCTTGGATATAAGTGGATTTTCAAAAGGAAAATGAAAACGGATGGATCAATTGACAAATACAAGGCAAGACTTGTAGTTAAAGGATTTAGACAAAAAGAAGGTCTTGATTACTTTGACACATACTCACCGGTTACTAGAATAACATCCATTAGAATGCTAATTGCCATTGCATCTCTATACAATCTAGAAATTCATCAAATGGATGTTAAAACCGCTTTCTTAAATGGTGAGTTAAATGAAGAAATTTACATGGAACAACCAGAAGGGTTTTCTGTTCCAGGGAAAGAAAAGAAAGTGTGTAAATTGGTTAAATCATTATATGGTTTAAAACAAGCGCCTAAGCAATGGCATGAGAAATTTGACAAGGCAATGATGTCAAATGGATTTAAAATTAATGAGTGTGACAAATGTGTTTATATTAAAAACACAGATAAAGGTTATGTCGTTGTATGTCTATATGTAGATGATATGCTCATCATTGGTAGTAATAATGATATGATTAAAACTACCAAGAAAATGTTGAATAAACATTTTGACATGAAGGACATGGGCATTGCTGATGTAATACTTGGTATGAAAATTACCAAAACATCAGAAGGATATGCTTTGTCACAATCTCATTACATTGAGAAAATACTTGACAAATTCAGCAAAGATGATGATCATCTAGCTAGAACACCTGTAGATGTTAATTTGTATCTTTCTAAAAATGTACAGGAAAGTATTTCTCAATTAGAGTATGCCCAAATTATTGGAAGCTTAATGTACTTGATGAACTGCACACGCCCAGATATAGCTTATGCAGTAAGTAAATTAAGTAGATATACGAGTAATCCGGGAGTAGAACACTGGAAAGCAATGATAAGGGTTCTAAGATATCTCCGATTTACTCGTAACATTGGGCTTAACTATACTAGATATCCAACAGTACTTGAAGGATACTGTGATGCAAATTGGATATCGGATACTAGAGACTCGAAGTCCACCAGTGGGTATGTCTTTACTCTTGGTGGGGCGGCTGTATCTTGGAAATCTTCCAAACAGACTTGTATTGCTAGGTCTACTATGGGATCTGAATTCATAGCTTTAGACAAAGCTGGGGAAGAGGCAGAATGGTTTCGCCACTTCCTTGAAGATATTCCAATTTGGCCAAAACCGGTGCCTGCTATATGCATACATTGCGATAGTCAATCAGCAATAGGTAGAGCACAGAGTCATATGTATAACGGTAAGTCTCGACACATTCGTCGTCGACATAATACCGTAAGACAACTATTCTCTAATGGAATTATTTCCATAGAATATGTTAAGTCTAAAGACAACATAGCGGATCCACTAACCAAAGGGTTAGCAAGAGAGTTAGTTGAAAATTCATCGAGGGGAATGGGACTTAAGCCTATTAAATAAGAGTTACCACAACGGCAACCCAACCTAGTTGATTGGAGATCCCAAGATCTAGGTTCAAAGGGACAACCGAGTTGTGATTGACTAAGAAGGATCACTGTGGAGTTCAACTCCTACCCATTTCTATGATGAAATAAGTGATGTCTGCAGCGATTTAGGTTAAGTAATACTTTTAATGATTCTTATATCTAGGTAAACCTAGTGGAGTATGGCAGGATACTTTTCATAAGAATCACCTATGTGAGTGTGAACTGGGCTGGTTCCATAAGATTTGTGAAGGGCTACAAATCTTTAGAGCACTCATGATAGACCAGGTTGTTCAGGGCCAAAATGAACACAATAGTGAGAACTAAACTGTGTTTGGGAATATACTGTGTGAGTTCTATTGTCTTGGTTTACACAAACGGCTGAACAGTTCAAGACATCATTTTCACTAGTTAGCTAGTAAATCCGATAGTGTCTCACAAGGGAAGGTTCAAAGCCAAAAGCTACCTATCCTTTGCAGAATATTTCCAATTTCTGTACTCTCTGTAATAGATCATGTTGTTGCATTTTCTCTCCGTTAAATTCCATTCATATGGGGGATTGTTGGAAAATGGTTTATTATAGGCTTATTTTTTAGCCCAATTTGTGTGGGCCCCAAACGTCTTTTTGGGGTGGGTCCGAAGAGGTGACGTGTTCCTTGCTGCGTGGCAAGTTACACGATGAAGACGGAACGTTAAAACCATTTATGAGTGAATGGAAAGTTGACGTCGTTTTCGGGTTTAACATTAATTTTTATTTAGATAAAATTCTTTTGAATTTTTTCAATAAAAAAAAAATTATTGTGGGAATTTAATTTAATTCTAAAATTCAAATTTTGGGTTCCTATATAGTTTCCTAAAATTTGTCTTTGTAAGAATTTAATTTAATTCTAATTTTAAATTTTTAGATTCCTAAGTGGTTTCCTAAATGTTTGTACATTTTCATTTATTTATTAAACTATTCAATTTGTTTAATATATATATATATATATATTCAATTGATTTAATATATATATATATATTCAAAATAGTTTATGTAAATGAATTTGGAACAGTTGCTCAAACAGACATTTGTTTTCCACTAACGGACAAAAACCTCCATTCATTTAATGGGTGCATTGTTTAAGTTTGGTGTGCACCGTTTTACTTAAACAGTGGCACCTGTTCGGACCATTTTTTGGTTGCCTATAAATATAAACTTTTTCAGCAGTTTTAGGGATTCGGAAATTTAGTGATAATTTGTTCCTTTGTGTTATCCAGATTTTTCTACTTTTGCATTATTCTTCATTCTAATTTTAGGAATAAATTTTCAGAGAGTTAGAACATAGGTTTGGTTCGCCGAACAAATTTATTTGAAGTGCTTCTATAAATTTGTGAAGATCGTTGTATCCTGGGAGATAGACGCCACTCAACCGTAAGCACCGTAGCGGGGCGAATCTGTCTTAAGGACAGAGTGTCACACACTCGACTTGGTCTTAATTTTATTTCGGTTCGTTAAATAAATCTGGTATGTTATTTATTTATTTTGTTTGAATTTATTTTCAAGTTATTTTATTTTACACAGAAGATTGTTCCAACAAAATATACTTACATAAATACAAATTTTCAAAAGATCCTTTTTAACATAACAAGAAACAAAAGATCAGTTCTTACCTTTCAAAACTTTTCATTTGCATTTAAAGAAATCTCAACCATTCATCACATTACCACGATCTCCTAAGATCGATCTAAACAATATACTCGTTCTACATTCCAACTCATTATGGCTACAAAGACAATTACTATATATTATGGCTTTAAACACAAGCATAAAATGAACGTTCACAAATACATATATATAAGCAACAATAGAAGTGTCAACACACATTACCATATTTTACCAGTCACATGCATAGAAAGCCAATAATGCATCCCTTTTCATCACAACACAAGTATGATGATACATTATGCGTAATTAACACATAACAGACCTCGGCTTCGTCAAGCCATAACTACCACAACCCACTTTACCGGGAGTGAGCCGGAGAGGAGAGGAACCCATTTCAAAGTGCCAAACTTTACCAACCTCGAGCCAGAGGGGAGAGAAACCCATTCTCACTTTACCGGGTGCAAACAGGAGGGGAGAGGAACCCATGTGAAAGTGCCAAACTTTACCAGGCGCAAATCCAGAGGGGAGAGGAGCCCATATCAATGCACACTTTCATTTAACTCAACAATTGGCACATTATTCCAAGTTTCAATAATTATTTAACAACGGCAATACCATCCTCTACCGATGGTCAAAGACGCAACCTCATAAACAACAGGTACCAAGTCCATGAATTCAATTTCATCCTCTTAATTTAGATTTTATCAACATTTATATGTTACATAACTTTCATCTTTCAACTCCAATTCACGCCGTTTTCAAAACTCATAATTAAAGTCTATTCCATCACTACCATTCCCTTTTTATGATGCATTTCAAAATATTCAAATTTGGTTCAACAAGTAGTAATTCGTCACGGATACAATTATTCACTTGTTTTAAAGAAAAAAAATCATCAGCACCGCTTACTTTTCATTTTACAAAAGTATATAAATGCTTTATTGAATTCCAAAATTTATTTTCCCTTCTTTATTTTCTTACATACCCATTTTCACATGTGTAATACACAATACCCCATATGGTTCAAATAAAATAAAATCATCAATTTTTCCCTCTTTCTCATAACCCATAAACAATTAATTAGGGCTTTTTACTCTAATCCTTTTAAACATTTTCCTTAGACATACAATCTCATATATTGGCAATAAAACACACAATTTAATTCTAAATCATAAAATCCTAACCCTTATCACTTTCTGTTCAAAAATACCCAACAAATCAAGTTTTTAATGCAATAAAAACTATCACATGTCTATCTATAACGAGGTTTTCCCTAAATTGTGAATATTTAATTTTGTAAAGAAAAAATAGAATTGATGTTGGTTTTATAAAATTGGAACGATAATGATGATGGTAGTGGAGTTAGATATGAATTATCACTCCTATCTTGAAATGTTTGAAAGTATATCTTTATTGGAAATTATTTATCTAATTAGAGATATCTGTTTTAGGCTATCGGTGGAGGATAGCTATGATTGTTGTAGAAATTGCATGAAAACTAAGTGAATTGAAACTAATTTCTCATCCATTTGTACTAAGCATTATAAGATATGTGACACATTGAAAATGTTTATTATTTTGAGAAAAATGGGTGAATACCTTAGTGAATCTAGGTAGGGAGTGTAGTTGTGGTATTAAGTTGGCTTGTGTGTCCTTGGTGAAAGTCAAGAAACCTGCGCGGATAGGTGTTGAGCATTCCGGTTAGTATCGGTAAAAATGGCAATTGCTACTGCTTGTAGCCTATTTGCAAACACATCCTAGAGATTCCCAGTATTGTATCCACTGCCTTGTTTTCTAATGTAAAGCAAATGATTTCATGAATTGTGATATAAACTTGGTGTTGTATGATTTTGGAAAGAAATATAAAATATTTTGACACTAGCATTGCATTTGCATTCACTTTATAACTTTGTTAAGATTCATACATTGTAATAGAGTATCTCTACTAGGCTTTGGCTCACCCTATGTGGAAAATCATTTTTAGTTGCTGATGATATGCCTTCGCCATGGCAATAGCTTAGGGGGACTACGAGCCAAGAGCTTCATTTTTTGTTATTGTTATATCTATTTTTGTATAAGCCTAGGGCTTTATTTGTATTGAGTTTAAACTCACTTTTGTTGAACCCAAGTACCATCTTGGAAAGTTGTACCCACTAGGTCGTTTATATATCTACTTAACTTTTATTTCATATCTTTTGCTTACGACACATACTATAGATTCAAGGTTATGACTTATAAATGTATTATTGCATGTGTTATTCTTTTGTAAAATGAAATCATGGGAATGTAAAGATATCATATTCCGAAATGTATTGTTAATTGGAAAATATTGTGAGATGATTTTATTGTTATATTTTGGGGGCGTTACAGGAGGGGTGAGAGAGAGATATAAAGAGAGAGGAATGAAGACAAGAATGTGTGAGAGAAAGATGAGAAAGAGAAACGAGAGGATTGAGGAGTGGGGTGACAAAAGAGTTGTTGTGTAGTCAAATCATTTGTTTTATTTATTTATTTATTAATAAGAAAGGGCCAGTTTGTGTATTGGAAAGATATATTTTCTTTGGGAAGAAAAGAATTAAAATTAAATGTGAGTCTTACACTTTTAAAATATTTAGGTGAACAAATCTGACGTCGTTATTGAAGTACATAAATATATGCATATACATATTTTGGTCGGTTCAAGTTAGGTAGATTCTAAATCATTTAGCCCGACATTCGATCGAAAATTGAAAAAGTTTTATGTGATTGAACTGCAGCCGACTGTGTGATTGGTGAAACTACTCATATTATGGTCGGGTCAGTCAGGTTCGGGTTGAATCTTCGAGTGATTTGGATTTTTGAACATCCTTTTATCAGCAAAAAAGAGAGTTCATAAATAAAATAAAGTAGGTACACTGAGGTGCACTCAGCATTTAGCCATGTTAAATGATCATATCTCAATAAAGTTGTAAAAGCTATTTGGTAGTCCTAGGCAAAGGGCACGGCCACATGGTGTCTTAGGTGAGTTGTGATTGGTGAATAGGATGAGACTCACGATTTTGTATCATGTGATTAGAAAATAAGATAGGACATGATGAATTGTGATTGGTCAAGAATATAATCATGTAATGCCCCTGCACCACCATATAATTTTTCATAAATTCGGCACACGAACATAATTAGCATATCATATGCAAGCACCAAAGACCAAACAAACATTGACAAAGTCGGAAAAAAAAAAAAAAAAAAAAAAAAAAAAAAAAAAGAGTAGATTTCACCAAAAATGCAACAACAATAAAATGGGTTGATGATTACAAAATTCAGATGATTGATCACATCTTTAACAAGACCTTGAAGGGTATGTCCCCAACCCAGTAATCCTTTCTTTGTTTGATCCAATTATGAGGTTAGAGAGGATGATTGGGGATCACTACGGAAAATAGAGAACTTTTGGCATGGGATTCTTCATCTCTAAATTTCTGTCTTCTTATGTCTTAAATATATTTTTAATTAATAGATTATGTCTCAATATTTATGTATTTTGAGTTTCACATACCACATGTAATCATTAAAACAAATTCAGATTTTAGAGATAAAATTATTTTTTATCAACGAAATATTTTTGTTATCTGAAGTGTCATTATTATATTTTTGTTATCGAATTTTGGACATTAGTGACGAATTATTATCCTTTTGGGACCATAATTTTTGTCTAAAAAATTAAACATTTTATGGACTAAATGTTCAAAATTTTGTTGTTAAAATTCTTGTTTTTTTACTTTTTGGGACAATATTTTAGTTATTATCCTCATGATGACCGATATTAATCCCCAAATATTTTTTGCAACAAAATTTTCACTTTTAGGAGAGGGGGGGGGGGAATCAGTCCTTAAAATTTTTATATAGGGAAATATTATGGTGCACACCTTTCAAAGGGTGTACACCATATGCACCTTTTAACTAAAAAAAATGATATAATTTCAATTTTCTAAGTCATAACTCTAAAAAATAATAATAATAATAATAATAATAATAATAATAATAATAATAATAATTCACAACGAAATACAACATGAGATATAATTAAAGAACTCATGAGTCGTAATGATACTTTCAATTTTACCAACCAAATAAAATAAAATAAAATAAAATAATGTCATAACTAAGAAGAAAATTGGTCATAACTAAATAAGAAAATGACATAATTAGGGGTGCATATGGTACACCATTTTTAAAGGGGTGTGTTAGGTTTTTGTTGTTGGCAATCCCGTTAAACAAAACTTTATTTAGTTGTATTTTTATTCACTCTATTGTATCTGTGAGTTATGAAGTTTAGATGCGAATCCAACCTGAGTTGCGCCTATGTAGAGGAGTATGTGCTGACATTCCGATCTTGACTTGAGCATTTCTTGTTTGCCACTTCGTTGACTAAGTACAAGGATCGAGCTACCTAGTCAGCTCATCGGGGGGTCCAAGGGCATCTAATATCTTTTGTGTGCTCGAGCGGTGAAGTGGTTCATTTGGTATCTCTGCCAATGTTCTAAACTTTTCGGGGACAAGTTTTACCGCTCGAGGTAGAAGTTGAGCTCGAGCGGTAGGCCTATATGTCGCCTTTAGTCACAGTGCTCAAGCAATGAAATAAGCGCTTAAGCGACCTTCACAACTCTGTTTAGTGTAAAGTGCGTTGTTTGTTATTTGTAGGGTTGAACCTGTCCAAATTCTCATAAATGAGTAAAATACAAAGTGTTCTATATTGGACAGTGTTTAAATATGAGTTTCTTTAATGTATAGATGGTGATCAATTGATTAACGAACTACATATTGAAAATCACCAAAGGTTGGTTTTGTTCTTTTATTCATAAAAGGATAAAGGTGTTGATCAGTGGATTCTAGACAGCTTGGGTATGAAGCTTTGGTGAATTCTGAAGTGGCTCATCGTCGTAGATTTACAACGGCGTTGTGGATTCAAGATTGGGCAAAGCAATTTCATAGTGAAGATGGTGGTGGAAGAGGCACATTGGGTTCAGTTCAATTCAGGCATGGATTTGCTAGACAATTGAGGGTTCTCGTATGTAATTCTTTGTCTTCTTAATGGATTGTTTTGTAGCTTTGGCCCATGATTTTTTTTTATCACAATTGAAGGAGTCCAATTATGGTTTTTTTTTATGTTAAATTGTTGTGTCGATTTGCCGTTGATTGTTCGATTGGGATTACTATTCATTGTTTAAAATGAATTATAATTACAAATCAATATGTTGAGAATTTGTAGATTTTTCAGGGTGTATATTAGAATTTTCCTTTTATATATTGTAATGAATGATTTCTGAAGCAGACATCCCACGTCGGAAAAAAAAAATATATATATATATATATATATATGAGTATTCATGAATAAAGAAAATCCATAAACCAAACACAACTAGAATCCTCCCAATAGAGTTTAATCATTACACTTGTGCATATTATGATTGAGTTTTCATTTTTTATAGAAAAAAGGAAAGATTTTAACTAATAATATGTTAAGAACTATTTTTACAAGCTTAAAGTACATTAAACAAAAAATGCAATCTTTATATTAGCTAATCACTTTAGCTAATATGTATTCCAATAATACTCTCTACTTAGCTAGTTATTTTGAATGCTTATTTGTTTTTAGTTCTTGTTTTCTAAGAAAAGACAAAAAAAGAGGAGAAAGGGAGATTGAGTGAATATATCTATTGTATAGAAAATTTTATTTTACCTCTAAACTATACTTTGATGATCAATTTAATTCATGTACTTCTTATAATTTTAATTTTACACCTAAACTATTTGATTAAAGATCAATTTTACCCCTACTTTGATCGATTTTTGTGCCCTTTTCACTCGAATTAGATCTGTGGAGAATGGTTTAGAAATACTCTTCTGATCCTGGGGGACACTCGTGATCCTCTGCAAGTCACCTGAAAAGGAATAAACACTCCAATTAGGAGTGCCAGAATTAGCACTCCGACGAGCAAGTCATTCTCTGCACTCAAGATTACTTGTATTCTAAGTTAAGCTTAATAGTTCTCACCTACCGTTCTAGAACTGAAGATCTTGTATTTATAATATTCTCTTTGGGCCTTTGGGCTGGGCCCATCCTTGTTCCGTTACATGTACCTCTACTCGGCATCTGTTCTACTGGTTGAGGTACTGGTTATTATATTTGGCTCCTTGATTGATTGGGGTATGTGCCGAATAGAGGTTACGTTTTGGGACCAGACACGCTTATCCATCCCCATGGATCTGATGAAATTCGGCTCCCACAATTGCCCTCGAAACACCCTACTAGCATCAGTTAGTCGGTGTGTTTGGCTTCTAGCCTGGGAAGTAAAAAATTCGGCAGTTAACCCTCTTCCCAATGTGTGTCAGAACGCGCACACACTTCTTAGTCATTGTAACACCTTCCCGCCCCTTCGTACACTGCTTCCATTTAATATGATTTGAAATTGTCTCTTCGAGTGTAACCAACAATGTATTTTTGCTATATTAAAATATATATGTTTAAAGTTTAACAAATAATAGATTCATGATTCTATTCCCCATTTACTTCTTTAGTTGTTGGGCCACCAGAAATAAAGCTTGAAGATAGTCTACCACCTTTGTGTCCACTTGGAATGCCTTGGCAACAACATCATCAGAAGTTTTTGGATTCGACCCTAACACTACATTTGCAATGGTAATAACACTTGGGTTTTGGCTACTCAGACCAGAGATAGCCACTGCATTAGTCTATCCCTCATTAAATTGGAAGTGAATGAGACCTTTTAGAAACAAAAAAAAACATCTTTTGGGTACAAGACCTTGGTGAAGAGATGATTTTCTAGATTGGAATTTATGAAACCAACGTGGAGGTACCCTCCAAGACCACAAGGATCTCAGTTTCGCGAAGGTGTGTATGGGGTGGGTTGAGGCCGAAAGGTACGAAGTCGATGCAATCTGAGGAGATGCCGAGAGTGTTGAGGCCTGGGGTTTGTATAACTTTAACAGGAGTGACAATCGACCCAGTTGGGGTTGATGTATTTTGGGGAGTAAAGAGGCAAAAAATAAAAATAAAAATAAAAATAATAAAAACTGGCTTTTGGCGAGTTTTGGGTCATTGTAGAACTTGCCATCCACGAAAACTGCGTGAAAATAAAATATAGATGTGTTTCAGTAAGTATTGGGTGAAAGAAATAAAATGTTAAACAAACTAATTAGCTTCAGTAATGTTACATGATGAGAAAATAAAAATTGACCCTTCATAAAACCAAAACAATTAAAATTTTGGGATCAAAATGAAATAAAATTGAATAGTTTAGGAACCAAATGCGTAATTTTTTATTTCAAAAATACTATTTATTTTGACAATGAATATTGGCCACGTCAACTAGTGTGACAACTTTAATGCATATTTTGATAATGAAATTGTCAAAATTAAAATGTTGAAAACTAAAATGACACCAAACATATATTTTCAAAGGCACAATGTTATGAGATAGAAGTGAGTATATAGTATATTAGTAGATTTGGAGTCCTTAACATCAACACATAAATCTTGTAGAGAATCGGAATCAAAAGCAAAGATAAGTGTGGAGGCCAAGGCCACTATGGCCATGGTTACAAGGAAAAAGTGAGTGGACATTTTAATTGAAGCAAATTGCAATTGATTGAAAGAAGGGTTAACGATAACTAGCATGGCAAAGAGGTTGTGTGTTTATAGATATAGATCGATCAGATTAGTTGAATTTGTCATTATATTTTTGACAACACCAAGTCTTCAATGGCTAACTTTTTTTTCTTCAATCATCTTGCAATGATGAACCATGAACCGTTCTTCAACAACTTTACAAGTTTATAATTTCTTTTTGGGAAAATTACGTGGATAATCCTTATATTTTATTTTTTTGTATCATTTTAGTTCTTACATTTTTAGTTTGTTCAATTTTTGATATTTAATTTTAAATTTTCTGTCCATTTGGTCTAATTGAGTATAAGTTCAAATGACAACATGCAGTCTCAAGATGAAGAACGGCTGCCAAGGCCACAGTTGCAGCAACAGATGCATCTCTCTCAACACGTGTATGCCAGTGTATGGCATAAGGAATACGTTAGAGACAAGAGGTTCATGTAGTGAGAGAAATGTAGGAGTGGGTTAGATTCAGTTAGTCAAATATAGTTAGTTAAGAGTTTATTATAACAAACTCTTAACCACTTTGTATAAATACTTGTAATCAAGATATTTTGGAAGAAGAAAAAAAATCATTCAGTTTTTTTCTTTTTCTTTTTTTCATGGCATCAGAGCCCTGAGCTCTCATGAGCACCAAAGTGCTTCAATGGAAAATCCTCTTTCTTTTATCTCTGTTTCTCCATCCATTCCACAGAACCTAAACCTTCTACTTTCAAACTTCAATTCCTTGGTAACAGTAAAATTAGATTCTACAAATTTTTTGATTTGGAAGAATCAAATTCAAAATATCTAATGAGCAACTAATCTTCTTGAGTTCGTTCTTGGATCGGTTTCTTGTCCAATCTCTAAAATCCTTGATTCATCTGGAAAAGCTACAATCAATCCAGAATTTCTTTAATGGAAGATGATGGATGCACATCTGCTCAGTTTCGTCACTGCTACACTATCATATCCTATATATGCTTCAGTGCGTCAATATCAACATCGCTTTGAAGTTTGGCTTGCTTTGGAAAAGCGATACACTTCTCTATCTCGTTCGCATATTCATCAATTGAAGAATAAGTAGCAGTCTGTTACGAAAAAAGGTTACACCATGAGTGAATATTTGACTCAAATCGAAGAGATCTCAAATCATCTTCGACTTGCTTTATCAATGATTGATGATAAAGATTTTGTGCTCTTAACTCTGAATGGCTTACCAGAGGAGCATGATGCTCTCAAAACAACCATACGTGCTCGAGTAGAATCCATTACAATGGATGATCTGTGTTCACTCTTAAGTTCTGAAGAAGTTCATATTGAGAATAAAGCTAAAATTGTTGTTCATGACTCTCCAGTAGCATATGCTACAACCAAAGGTTCTGAAAATTCACAGTCTCATCCTCAAGCTTCAAGATCACATTCACAACAAGGTTACAGAGGTCATGGTCAATCTCGTGGTTATAGAGGAGGTTGAAACAAAGGTGAGGTTTAATAATAGGCCTAACAGAGGGAGATATGGAGGAAATAGCTATCATTCAAACAGTAATGGTTGTTAGATCTGTGGAGGTTATAATCATAGTGCCTTTGAATGTTGGTGGCGAATGGATCCTAATTTTCAACCTCTACATTCAAATCCTTCCTTGCAATCCTCTTCTAATGTTGTGTCTCAACAAAGAGCTTATTCAGTCATAAGTGCTCAATCCTTTTCTTCATCTGCTTCTTCCACTCCTTGGTACATTGATTCCGCAGCCACAAATCACATTACCAATGATCTCACCAATCTTCAACTCTATCAACCATATCAAGGTCAAGATCTGGTCACTGTAGGTGATGGACAAACTATTCCTATACAGCACATTGGTAAGGGTTTGTTACTAACTCCTCACTACTCCTTTAAACTTAATCATCTTCTTCATACTCCACATATTGCTTCAAATCTACTTTTTGTTCATTAATTAGCCAAAGACAATAATTGTTTAGTTACTTTTGATGCTAATTCATTTTTTATTAAGGACAAACATACGAGCCAAATACTGCATAAAGGATCTAATGTGAATGGTCTGTATCACTTTGATGTCTCCACACCTACATCTTCACCTTAGGCTCATCTCACTCAATCACAAGTTTCATTATCTATTTGGCATCAAAAACTTGGTCATCCATCTCCTTTAAAATTTCATCATGTTGCCAAGCATCTCCCTACTGTTTTTCAGAATAAGGAACACCAGAACTTTGTTTGTACTCCATGTAGTGTTGCTAAGGTCCACCGATTGCCTTTCAAATTGTCAAGTACTACTGTTAAACAACCTTTTCCCCTTGTTCATAGTGATGTGTGGGGACCTTTTAATCTTTCTACTTCTGGTTATAAATACTATTTGTTGTTTGTTGATGATTTTACCAGATTTACATGGATTTATCCTCTTCATGTTAAGAGTGCAGTGTTTTCTACTTTCTTACACTTCAAATCTTATGCTGAAACTTAGTTTTCTACTTCATTACAAGTTTTAAGAACAAATAATGGGACTGAATTTGTTAACAATCAAATGCATGATTATCTTGTTGCTAATGGTATTCTTTGTCATCTTACTTGTCCATATACTGCTGAGCAAAATGGAGTGGTTGAGAGAAAACATCAACACATCACTAAGACTGCTATTGCTTTGTTGTATCAATCCTCAGTTCCTTTTCAGTTTTGGTTTGAGGCTATGGCTACTGCAGTCTTTCTCATCAATAGATTGCCTAGTTTGTCTTTTGGTCATAAGTCTCCTTTTGAGTTACTTTTTAAAACCTTACCGGATTATACCTTCCTTAAAGTCTTTGGTTGTCAGTGTTTTCCATGGCTTAGGCCTTATGTAGCTCACAAATTAGCTCTAAGGTCTATCCCTTGTGTGTTCATAGGCTACCACTCTACTGTCAAAGGCTACAGGTGTTTGGATCCTACCTCAGGAAAGATTTTCCTCTCTAGACATGTAACTTTCAATGAAACTTGTTTTCCCTATGCTGCTAAGTCGTCCCACTCTTCTAGCTTGTCTACCATTCAATCTTTCTTTCAAATCCCTTTTGCTTCTGATAACCCTATTTCTCCTATTCTTCCTAGCTCTTCTCCTATTCCTTATTTTCTTTCTCATGTTCCCCTTCCATCAGTGTTAGTTCTCTCTATATATGTGCCTTCTACTGACTTACCTACTACTATTCTTGTTTCCTCACCATTATCTACATCTATTTGTCTATCTCCACCTTCTGTCCCTGCAACTTCTATCAGTCCTCCTCCTGTCTTTCCTATCCCTAGTTCTCATATTCCTATTCAATCAATTGTTATTCATCTTCCTAAGCTCCCTTCTGTGCCTACCCTTAACACATATCCTATGATCACTCGGTCCAAAGCTTGTAATCTTACTACTTCCTCTCCTCTTGATCTCTCTACTACTGAGCCTACTACCTCTACTACTCAGGCTCTCTCTTCTCCTTTACGGACTGCAGCCATGAATGCAGAATTTCAGGCCCTTCAACAACAGGGTACCTAGACATTAGTCTCCTTACCTCCTTATAAAACTACTATTAGTTGCATGTAATCGCCCGTATTTTATTACTCTGATAACCTTATCAATATTCATTAATTAAGTCTATTTACAAATAACATTTCATCCTTGGATTACTACAAAAAAATTGCTTTTTTGTGACGGCAAAACGCCGTCGCAAATACCCTAAATACCGTCTCAAAAGGTTTTTTGCGACGGTAAGTGATTTTTTGCGACGGCAAGTGGAGGGTTGCAAAAGGTTTTTAGCGACGGCATAACGCCGTCGCCTTTAGTTTGCAACGGCAAAATGCCTTTTTTGCGACGGAAAAATTCTGTCACAAATAACGGGTGAAAATCTGGGTTTTTTTGAGACGGCATTGTGTTGTCGTCACTAAAAGTTTATTTGAGACAGCAACTGATGCCGTCGCTAAAAGACTATTGACGACGACAATAACACTGTCGCTAAAGGCCCTACTTTTCAACCAATTCCCCTACCTTTTGCGACAGTAAAGCTGCCGTCGCAAAAAACCGTGGTTCAATTTTCTTTTCGAGATGGTGTGTGTGCTGCCATCTCAAAAAAAAAAAAAACTATATTAAAATTATTAAAAATATGAAAATAACTTGTATTAAATGAAAAATAACTAAAAAAAAAAAACCGATAATTACATAATAATATAAATACATACATAAACAAAAGTTAGCACATAATGAAAATCCATAATGTTGTTCCATTCATAACAATACATAAATAAAAATTCATAACAACAAAAATTATCCCACTACATAATGTCGCATAATACATACATAATGTTGTTCACAAATCTAAATAACGTAAATCAAAACCAAAAGTTTTCGTCATGATTCTTCCGTGGGTTTCAAAAACAAAAGTTGGTCATAATCTTTACATGCCTGCATTCCACAAGAAGCAAACTGCTACTCAGGAAATATTTGAAAATAACAAAATAAAAATAATTAATGACAATATAATGGTGTTAATATTTTAATTACAGAAAAACATAAAAAATGAACTACTAAATAATGCCTTTATCTTCTTTTTTTTTCCCCACCAAAAATATAAAAAGAAAAAAAATTATTACGAGAGATTCCAAATTTATGTCCACTCAACTTATCATTTCACAATGTTGCATTGGGTTTTGATGCAATTCGCAATTGTCTACTATCTTTCATTGGACAACGCTAGAATTTTGTTATTCCACTAGTGTTTGTTTTGGTCTCTTAGGAAACGAAAACATTTCAAACATCCCATTAAAATCAAAAGGAAACTTTGTTCCCTACTTCAAACACAATAATACAATGCACCTTGAGGTTTGGGTGTCAACCGTATTTCCTAACAAAGTCCCCAATCTATCCACAGTATTGAAAGTACTAAACATTTTTCCATTTTTTGCTTCAGGATTCAAGTTCCCATGATATGAACAAAAGTGAAGACATCAGGACTAGCTGTCAATACAAGGCAAAAGCAGTAAAATTTGAGAGTAGAATTATCCTGGCATATTGTCACCAAAAGAATGATTGGTCAAAAAGTCAAAGAGCGTGTTAATTGGCAATAAAATAAACCACAAGATTATTAACCTTGATGAGTTCTTCTTGCATTTCAAGGAACTCCAATTTCCTCCTCCTTTCTGAAACAGAATCTTCAGATGGTAAGGCTACGACACCAACAGTATCGACAACCTCATCTGGAAGTGAAGACAATGTAGCCCCAACGATTTCCTCCGGCTTTAACTTTCCAGAAATAGTGAAGGCTCTGTGTACAGTATCAAAACAGGAAAAAGTCAAATGCAGTTCAAGTTATAGATTAAAACAAACTGGTGTGGCTTCCAATTTTGATTACAAAAATTAGAACTGAAAGGGCCTTTAAAATACCTGGAGAGGATCAAAAGTGAAGATGGTACTGAGTGATTGAGAGACAAATCCAACCAATCACGGAGCTAAAGAAAGAAATTATACACTTACATCAAACTTCTGAACCAAATATGTTAATTTATCAAAAGTGCTGTAAATGTAGCTGGGCTGTAAAATTAAGAGAGAGAGAGAGAGAGAGAGAGATTCATGTGTAGCTGATGTCAAGCAGCTGCCCATGCCAAATAATCTCCATCACACAAAAATACCTTTCTAATATTACAAAAAACAGATAGGAACGTTTTGTGGAATATCATCACCCCATGTGAGGGGTGATCATCCTCCATGTGCTGCAAGAGTGCAAAGCCAACAAAGGTGTGTTGGCCATGTGAAAAAAGATGCAACATGTGGAGAAAGAGCTGGCCATGTGCATGGACAGCCAAGCTCTCCCTCTGTTAGTGTATAAATGGAGGTTGTGGTGAGAGTTTAATTGAGAGAGTGAGAAAACAGAGCAAGTCAGAGAGTGAGATATGTGAGGCGGAGAGACCGTCTCTCTCGGTGTGAGCGAGGGAGACGGGTGAGTGGGTGAGTGAGGAGAGTGTGAGCTCCTCCTCTATTGTAATCTTTCTGTAATATTTTCATTGTTATAGTGATAACCGGCTACTCTCCCGTGGACGTAGACATTGAGGCCGAACCACGTTAAATATTGTGTCTCCTTGAGTGTGGGTGTGTTTTTCTGCATGGAATAATTTCTATAAGGTCTTGGGCGGGATCCCAGATCCCAACAAGTGGTATCAGAGCCTCGTCGGTGGCGTTTCGGAACAAAAACAGCGTGCTGTTTGAAACTGCCCAGAAATCAAATTGCTCGAAATCCAGTTTTGAGCATACCAGGAGCAAGGGCTCGACGAGAGGAGTCCAGAAACATAAAACAGACACCCAACGGACGCCGGACGCGCCCTCACGCGCGGCGGAAGGAAGAAGACGAGTGGGGGAGGCGCGTGTCAGGCACGCGCGTGCCACGTCAGCAGCAACGTGTCAGAATCGCCGCCACGTGTCATCCACGTGGCAGCCCGTCAGCAACAGCGTCAGCAGCCAGGTCATCGACGCGTGGCAGCCATGTCAGCGCCACGTCAGCACTGTTGTGCCACGTGTCTGCCACATCAGCAGTGGTGTTGACCAGTCAACCAGAGGCAGAAGGAAGGATCCAGTGCTTCGCAGCTACGGTGCAGCCGCAGATCTGAGGCGTACAAAATGTTTTGGCTAGATCTAAGCCATTTGGAGTCCGTTTTTGGCGATCCAATAGTGGTTTTCAACTATTTGGAGTATTCCGGACACATCCGTATGGTCAGATTTTGGAGACGGAGTTTCTGTAAAAAGAAGGCAGATTAAAGTGGCAGACGGCGTCAGGGGCAGTGGACGGAATATTCTGTTGGTACACGGAATATTCCCTGAACTTCTGAAAATTGCAATTTGGCCCAGAATTTTCAGAAAATTGTGGTGTGGCCCAGCTTTCGGGGATAGTTTTCAGTGAGGTCCCCGAAAATGCAGCAAAGATTGGTTCTAGCTAAACGGACCGCTCCGGACGCAACCGCGAGGTCAGAATAGTGAAATTCTGAACGGTTTGGAAAGATTGTCAAAACATGGGTGTTTGTCATCTTCAATACTCGAAGGAAGGTTGCTGGATATTGTGGAACGCTGCGGATTCACTGAAGAGGTTAGAATGGGCAGATTCTGACCAGATTGGACAACCAGATACAGATTGAGATAGATCATTGAAGACCAGAAGAGATCAGGCTTGATTAAATGGCAGATCGAGGGAGACCAAGATTGGTCAAGGGTGATCAGAGGATTGCAGAAATGATTATCTTCGAAGTTCGTCGGAGGATCTGGTTCAATCAAAAGAGAAGACCATTCATCAACGGATAGATGATTTGGCAACCAGTACAGGCTCAGGGAAATACTGTAGCTGTTGGAGCTACTGTATACGAGTAGGTACTAATGGTATGTGGACATGTAGAACAATAGTTGCAGAGGAGCATACTAAGCGCAGAAGTACAATTGCAGACGTGCAACAGTGCAAGGGTACGCTAGAGTGTCGTACAGAGGCGCGAGAAGAGTGTGTAGCAGCGTGTTGTTGACAGTTCACAGGAACTTCCAGACAGAGAAATTGAGACAGGTAAAACGCAGGAGTGCGTGCCAAGGAGTGGCAAGTCTTATTTCTCTATGGTGGTTTCTTTAGTTCCATGGCAGCAGATGATAGAGTTGATGCAGATCTCTCAAGCGAGCTCGACGTAGGGAGACCAGAAGCCATGGGTACGGGCACTATGCAAGGAATTGCATAGCTGACGATACTTTGACAGATGGAGCTACTGTCAACCATCAATCTACTGGACAACAAATCAGGGATTGCAAAGGCACAGACAACAAGCGTATGTGAAAACGCCAGGAGGTTGTTCAGAAGTGCAGAGGGCAAAGGCTGAAAGTTCAGAAATAAGCTCCGAGCAAGGAAAATTGAGGATGTTGATGTGTCAAACTCTGAAGTTTTCTAGTTGCTCCCGTGTTCATCATGCAAGGAGTTGCATGGTAATGCATGACAGTCAAGGGCATCCCAGCAGGGGGTGCAGGATATCTTGGTTGCGCAAGTTCAAGCATAGCAGGTATAGACATCCGAGACAGAAGCGTGGAAGAGATCTGTGGAAGATAGGAGCAGAGGCTCTCTCCAAATCAGAGAGTGGTGTGAGTTGAGTTGAGGATGTAGGATTCCCTCCTCCTCTTGTATCTCTGGTGTATTATCTCTAGCTTTCAAGGGATGCAGCGTCTCAGTGAAGAGATGCAAACTATGTTGAATTTGGGCGTGACAAGATTAGCAGCAATGTGTGTTGTGGATCACCTCACATGGGTTGAGGGGGTGATTTGTGGAATATCATCACCCCATGTGAGGGGTGATCATCCTCCATGTGCTGCAAGAGTGCAAAGCCAACAAAGGTGTGTTGGCCATGTGAAAGAAGATGCAACATGTGGAGAAAGAGCTGGCCATGTGCATGGACAGCCAAGCTCTCCCTCTGTTAGTGTATAAATGGAGGTTGTGGTGAGAGTTTAATTGAGAGAGTGAGAAAACAGAGCAAGTCAGAGAGTGAGATATGTGAGGCGGAGAGACCGTCTCTCTCGGTGTGAGCGAGGGAGACGGGTGAGTGGGTGAGTGAGGAGAGTGTGAGCTCCTCCTCTATTGTAATCTTTCTGTAATATTTCCATTGTTATAGTGATAACCGGCTACTCTCCCGTGGACGTAGGCATTGAGGCCGAACCACGTTAAATATTGTGTCTCCTTGAGTGTGGGTGTGTTTTTCTGCATGGAATAATTTCTATAAGGTCTTGGGCGGGATCCCAGATCCCAACACGTTTAGCCATATCCTGATGTCCTTGGATTTGGGAATTAATATATATTCTATAATTAGATGCATACCAACACCCAACACACATCCAATTCCATTTAATATAGATGTTCTTGAGCTTCTTAAAAGCCCTCCTCAGGCTGAATTTACGAAATTGCTTTTATGGAGAGACATTGTGTAGACTGCTTCAATCAATGTGTCAATTAGAATGTTATCTCCTTGAATTTCATCACAGTATTAAATTACAACAGCATGTCATGCTCTTAGGCTTTAGTCAAGGATTTTTTCATAAATATGTGCAGCTAAATTTTTTTGTGAAGAAGCACAAAATTCTACTTATACCAAAAAAGGTAGCTCATGTGCCAATGTAAAAAGAACCATCCCAGCCAACATAGTCAAACTAGTGAACCGGTGAACAAAACCCTTGGCAAAGCCAGTTAAAGAAGCATACAAACTGGAAGAACCCATATGGCCCAGCTATATTGTATGTCAACAAAATGAAGCATGCAGGCTGCAGAAACCATCTGGTTTTCTTTTGTTGAAAACATGAGATTTATGTAATCACAACCCGTGACTATTCAGAAAAACACCAATGGGATAAAATTCAAGCCAGGAATGTGTTGGGTATACCTCCTTATTGGAGTGTGGGACCCAATTGGTTTTGGAAAAAGAGTTTGATTTGGTTTAGTATTAATTATAATACATTTTTATATATTATATTTGTGGAAGCCCAATTCAATTTGGATACAATTAGGACTTGATTACAAAACCCTAGATCCACAATATAAGTATTGGCTTTTTTTGTGTGTGTCGTTGGGGACCTAGTTGTAGTGGCTAAGTAAATCAATTCGGCTGGGTTTGACTTTGAGCAGCAGCATTAACTTTTGTTGATCATCTTCGGTGGGTTATCATTGTGATAAGAATAGTGGTGCTCTGCTTGGTTGCTGTTTGGAGCATAGCTGGGTTCGGTATTTTTGGATCTTCTTCGACTCTAATTCTGAAGATTTTAGTTCTTCTATTTGGTGAGGTCTTTCTTCTTGTTTATTTGTGATTATTTGGAATTCACCTAAGGGTGATTTTGTGAGACCATTAGTGTCTCGTTTGTAATCGTTTGGAACTTATTTGGTTGATAGCGGAATCGGATTTCGATCCCGTGGACGTACCTCACATTGAGGGAACCACGTAAAAATTCTTGTGTTGCCTTTGATTTAATTTTTCCGCATTAGTTTTTATTCCCATTGATTGATTTACTTGTGGGGAATCACATCGATTTTCCCTAACAACTGGTATCAGAGCTTATGGTTTATTTGGATTTATTTATTTGTGTAAATCAATGGAGGGGAATGTGGGTTGCATGTCTAGCTTCAATGGAAGTAATTGGGTAACTTGGAAAACTAAAATGGAGGACCTATTATTTTGTAAAGATTTATATGGACCCATTGAGGGTGATTCTGGCAAACCCGAGGGTATGAAAGATGATGAATGGAATAGGCTTAATCGAAAAGCCGTTGGTGTTATCCGTCAATGGATTGATGACAGTGTGTTTCATCATGTTGCTACGGAAACTTCAGCACATGATTTATGGAAAAAATTAGAAAGCCTTTATGATAGGAAATCAGCCACAAATAAAGCTTTTTTTGTTTCGTAAGTTGGTTAATTTAAAATATAAAGAGGGCAGCCCTATTCCGGAACATCTGAATGAAATAAAGAGTATTGTTAACCAACTTGCTTCTATGAAAATTGTTTTTGATGATGAGTTGCAGGCTTTGATGCTACTTAGTTCTTTGCCCGAAAGTTGGGAGGCTTTGGTTGTGACAGTCAGTAATTCGGCGCCCGATGGAGTTGTTACAATGGGCCAAGTCACTAGTAGCCTGTTGAATGAAGAAACTAGAAGAAAATCAGCGGGTTCCTCTCATTCAGAAGCATTTGTTGTGAGAGGCCGAAGCAAAACAAGGGGGAGGAGTAAGACTCCTCATGGTCGTGATCAAAGCCGTGACAAATCGAAAGATGGTTCTTTTTCAAAGAAAGACATTGAGTGCCATTATTGCTATGAGAAAGGGCACATGAAGCGAGAATGCCGAAAAATCAAGAACAAAGAGAAAAGGCATGATAAAAGTGTGGATAAGAAGCAAGAAGACACAACAGCAGTTACTACCAATGGTGATCTCATGGTCGTTTGTGAAGATGATTGTATCAATTTTGTGGGCCAAGAGAGCAATTGGATGATTGATTTCGGTGCTTCTTTTCATGTGACTTCTCGAGTTGATTTCTTCACTACCTACACCGAAGGAGATTATGGTTTTGTTCGAATGGGTAATGAATGTTTGTCCAAGATTATTGGCATGGGTAATGTTTGCTTGGAAACAAATTTAGGTTGCAAGTTGTTGCTTAAAGATGTGAGGCATGTTCCCGACATTCGCCTCAATTTGATCTCTACTGGGAAGCTAGATGATGAAGGCTTCAACAACAAATTTGGTGATGGAATATGGAAGCTCACGAAGGGTTCTTTGGTGGTGGCTAAGTGCAAGAAGACTCATACACTTTATTCGATGCAAGGAAAAATTTGTAAAGGTGTTATCAATGTACTTGAAGAAGATACTTCTACCGAATTATGGCACAAGCGGCTTGGCCACATGAGTGAAAAGGGGCTGCAAGTTTTGTTCAAGAAAGAGCTTCTACCTGGTTTGAAAGGTACACATCTTAAAACTTGTGTTCATTGTTTGGCAGGTAAACAACATAGAGTTTCTTTTCATAAAAATGTTGCTTCTAGAAAAGAAAATGTTTTGGAGTTGATTCATTCGGATGTTTGTGGTCCTTTAAAAGTTAGAACACATGGTGGTGCACTTTATTTTGTTACTTTCATTGATGATTATTCAAGAAAAGTTTGGACTTTTCTACTAAAAACTAAAGATCAAGTTCTAGAAATATTTAAGCATTTTCAGGCCATGGTTGAAAGGGAAACAGGGCAGAAATTGAAGTGCATCCGATCAGACAATGGTGGTGAATACATTGGACCATTTGATGAGTATTGTCGCAGCCAAGGTATTCGGCATCAAAAGACAGTTAAGAAAACTCCTCAACAAAATGGAGTTGCCGAGAGAATGAACCGCACAATTGTGGAAAGAACAAGGTGTTTGCTTTCACAAGCTAAATTGCCAAGATCCTTTTGGGGTGAGGCATTGAAGACAGCGGTTGACGTGATCAATTTGTCTCCTTCATATCCTTTGAATGGTGATGTTCCAGAAAGAGTTTGGACCGGTAAAGATGTGTCTTATGAGCACTTGAGAGTGTTTGGTTATCGAGCCTTTGTTCACATTCCAAAGGATGAGAGGTCCAAGCTTGACAGCAAGTCAAGACAATGTATCTTTCTTGGCTATGGGTGTGATGAATTTGGGTATAGATTGTGGGATCCGGTCGACAAGAAAGTCATTCGAAGCCGTGATGTTGTGTTTCTTGAAGACCAAACAATTGAAGACTTTGGCAAAGGTGATCAACCGGAGCCAAAAACTAGTGATCTCATTGACATGGATCTATCTCCTTCATCTTCAGTTGATGATGAAAATGGGGGAGATGTGCAGCCACCTATTGAAGATGTAGAGGATGATGCTAATCCTAATGAAGTTGAGCCAGAAATTGAGGAAGAGCATCCAACTCAAGAACCGCCACCACAACTTGAGTTGAGGAAATCTACAAGGGACCGAAAACCTTCAAGAAAGTATCTTCCCAATGAATTTGTGTTGATTTCTGATCAAGGGGAGCCTGAGAGCTATCAAGAAGCAATTGAGCATGCAAAGAAAGGTGATTGGAAAAAGGCCATGGAAGAGGAGATGAACTCCTTACTTGAAAATCACACCTATGATTTAGTGAAGTTGCCTAAAGGGAGGAAAATTCTGAAAAATAAGTGGGTCTTCAAATTGAAGAATGATGGCAAGAATCTGATGTACAAGGCACGCCTTGTTGTGAAAGGCTTTGGGCAAAAGAAAGGTATTGATTTTGATGAAATTTTCTCACCGGTTGTAAAGATGTCTTCTATTCGGGTTGTACTTGGCATGGCTGCAAGTATGAACCTTGAAGTTGAGCAACTTGATGTGAAAACCGCATTTCTTCATGGTGACCTTGAAGAAGAAATTTACATGGAGCAACCGGAAGGCTTTGTGGAAAAAGGGAAAGAGAAATTTGTTTGCAAATTGAAGAAAAGGTTGTATGGCCTCAAGCAAGCCCCGCGGCAATGGTACAAAAAATTTGACTCTTTCATGATGAATAATGGTTTTTCTAAAACCACTTCGGACCATTGTGTGTTTGTGAAAAATTTTCCGGATGGTAAATTTATTATTCTTTTGCTTTATGTTGATGACATGTTAATTGTGGGTCAAGATTCTACCATGATAAACAGGTTGAAATTGAAGTTGAGCAAGTCTTTTGCTATGAAAGATTTGGGACCGGCAAAGCAAATTCTTGGTATGAAAATTGTTCGTGATCGCAAAGAGGGGCTGATTTGATTGTCTCAAGAAAGTTACATTGAGAAAGTTCTTGAGAGGTTTAACATGAATAAAGCAAAGCCGGTTGGTTATCCACTTACGGGTCATTTCAAGCTTAGTTCGAATCAATGTCCTACAAGTGAGAAAGACAAGGAAGAGATGTTGAAAGTTCCTTATGCTTCAGCAGTTGGTTCTTTGATGTACGCCATGGTTTGTACAAGGCCGGATATTGCTCACGCCGTTGGTGTGGTGAGTCGTTTTCTCTCTAATCCGGATAAAAAACATTGGACAGCGGTAAAATGGATTCTAAGGTATCTTCGAGGGACTTCGAAGGTGTGTTTGTGTTTTGGGGATGGTAAACCGGTGCTTGATGGGTTCACAGATTCTGACATGGCTGGTGATGTTGATTCTAGGAAATCTACTTCGGGGTATTTGATGACTTTTGCAGGGGGAGCTATGGCATGGCAATCTAAATTACAAAAATGTGTTACTCTCTCAACTACCGAAGCTGAATTTATTGCTATTACAAAAGCTTGCAAAGAAAAGTTATGGTTGAAGAAATTTTTGCAAGAGTTGGGTTTGAAGCAAGAAAAGTATGTGCTTTATTGTAATAGTCAAAGTGCTATTCACTTGAGTAAAAATTCTACTTTTTATTCGAGATCGAAACACATTGATGTGAGATACCATTGGATTCGTGATGTGTTAGATTCGAAGTTATTACAACTCGAAAAGGTTCACACAGATGATAATATTTCAGATATGTTGACAAAGACTTTGTCGAGAGACAAACATTTGAAGTGTCGAACTTTGGCGGGTATGGTTGATTTCTCCATCTAAGTCGGTAGGGGGAGAATTGTTGGGTATACCTCCTTATTGGAGTGTGGGACCCAATTGGTTTTGGAAAAAGAGTTTGATTTGGTTTAGTATTAATTATAATATATTTTTATATATTATATTTGTGGAGGCCCAATTCAATTTGGATACAATTAGGGCGTGATTACAAAACCCTAGATCCACAATATAAGTATTGGTTTTTTTTGTGTGTGTCGTTGGGGACCTAGTTGTAGTGGCTAAGTAAATCAATTCGGCTGGGTTTGACTTTGAGCAGCAGCATTAACTTTTGTTGATCATCTTCGGTGGGTTATCATTGTGATAAGAATAGTGGTGCTCTGCTTGGTTGCTGTTTGGAGCATAGCTGAGTTCGGTATTTTTGGATCTTCTTCGACTCTAATTCTGAAGATTTTGGTTCTTCTATTTGGTGAGGTCTTTCCTCTTGTTTATTTGTGATTATTTGGAATTCACCTAAGGGTGATTTTGTGAGACCATTAGTGTCTCGTTTGTAATCGTTTGGAACTTATTTGGTTGATAGTGGAATCGGATTTCGATCCCGTGAACGTACCTCACATTGAGGGAACCACGTAAAAATTCTTGTGTTACCTTTGATTTAATTTTTTCGCATTAGTTTTTATTCCCACTGATTGATTTACTTGTGGGGAATCACATCGATTTTCCCTGACAGAATGACCAGTCCACATGTTAATCTTGAAATTTCTATTTAACTTACGTGAAACGTTTACAAACCAAGCCAAAAGAGAAACTTCTTCAGGGGAGTTAGCATACCCATGATAGGATAGGCTGGTTCAATGTTACCTCACAATCCCCTTGTACACCAATAGGAATTAATGAGACCATTTAATGTAATTTGGAATTTCTACAAACACAAAAATGCTATCCAAAAATATAATTTCTTTATGAAACCATGGACCTTGGAATGAGATCCTTAGTCTGCATTTAATATTCTATACACTAGACATAATTCAAGGAGTTTTCAAGCTTTATACTTCTGTTTCAATTCTAATTGTCAAAGATGAAAAAGAGCAACAAACAAGTAGATCCAAGAGTGGGAGAAAGAGAAGGGAAAAAAAAAAGGAAAGAAAAAAACCTGTTGGCGCATTTCCTCAACTGAAAGTAAACCAAGCATGCCTCGCTCTCTACAGTCTTCACGAAGTTCAGCTTCTAAAAGAGACTCCAAACCCTCCGCTTGTATCATTTTATCATCGTTCTTTATCCTTACAAAACAAACAATAATAACAACAATAATTCAAGGATATCTACCATTCGAAAATGTAGGGCTTGTTTGGTTTGTATTTGAGAAACATGTTTTGAGATAAAAAGTACAAAAATTTGTTTGGTTTAGTTTTTTTTCAAAAGATGTTTTGAAAAATTATTTTGAGAGAAAGTGTTTGGAAAACTTGTAAATGAAACAAGTTTTGGAAAAAAAAATTTGGGAAAATTTATTTGGTTTGATTACTTTTAAAAACTTATTTGTAGAGAATTTTTTCCAAATTTTTTTGAGAAACACAAACCAAACAAAGCCATATTTTCCCTCAGGTCAAACCACCTTTATGTAAACATGCAATTCTTCAAATTATTCTTAACAAGGAATACTTTCGAAACTTAATCTATGATAGTCCTCAATAAAATAAGAAAAAGAAACTTATGCACAAAGATGAGCCTATGCATATTAACGTGCATATTTCTGTGAATCTGTGTCTGTGTATTTAATCCTTTTTTTAGCTCATTTTTCTACATCATGGAACAAGGTTCAGACTTCGTGGAGGGCCCGAATGACACATGATAACCAAGACAAGGTTCCAAGAAAATAATTGGGCCCCTCAATATTTCATAAAATAGCCCACTAGTCGCGGGCCATGACGCATGTGATTGCACGTATTTGGCGAACAGTTTTAACTTTTTATTACACAACCAGAGACTCAGATCAAAGGTGAATATATTTTTCATGCAGTGAGAGGGTAATTGGCTCAAACCTCTACAGCCCACAGCACTTTCTGGCACAACTTTTGTGAATTCCAGAAGTCTCATTTCAAGGGGCTTAAACTATTCCAAGGACACTACAATTTATCAGAATAAATCCACAATATCTTTCTTCCAAGTTAAGGAAAAATCAATCATCTAGGTCATAAATTCAAACTAGAGCACAGGCATGTCAAAAAGTTCAAGTCAACCTCAAAACAAGCCGTGAGATTTACGAAGATAGACCAAACAACCCAATCTTAGTTGTGTCCGAACTCACCCAGATCTTGAACGAATGCAGCAAAATCCACCCGCCACTGATGTAATCACCTTCGCATTCCATCGTGGATTCAACAAAACAATTGCAACATATAAGAATGTCCTGTTTATTTAAATGAAATGAAATCAAATGAAATGAAATCAAATGAAATCATCAAAATATATTCAAATAAGACAGAAAGATATAAGAAATTAGACCGCACCAGGAACACCGGCGAATCGGAGAGTCTCTTCAATCATGCGAATCTGAGCGGACCGATGTTCTTGAAGCTGAAAGCTTCGAGCCTGCTATTAATGGCTGCGGTGGTCCTTGAGCAGCTCCTTCACCACTGGAATGAGAGCAGCAGAGGGAAAGCCAACGGAGTGAGAAACAAAAGAGTGAGGATCCTTAACCCCGTCGCTCGACGCCATCGTCTGCCGTGCTCACAATCGTGAGAGAGAGAGAGATGGGGATTTTTGGTTCAAAAATTAGGGATTTGAGATTTGGGGATTTTTGGTTGAGTAGAGGGAAAAATGAGCGGGTGTAACGCCCTCAAAATAATAACATTAAACCCAACAAATAAGACAGGCATTGATATTCAAAAGTTCCACATTCTTTCATTTCTCAGAGTTTCATTACAAAAAGTATTACATGTTAACAACAAAAGCAAATGCCCTACAAGCTTACAGCTTTCCAAGTTAACACTTGGTTACAACCAAAAGAGTACTAAGTCATACACATTAAGCCCTTGGCTTGTATTTACATGTAATACATCAAAAGTAAAACGACACCATTATGTCCGTCTTAGCCTCCCAAGCTATGTCCTTAGAGGTGGCATGCTTCCTGCACCTGAAAATGATATTCCCATGTAGGGTGAGCCACAGCCCAGTAGAAATACACTAAACCAACCATGAACAATGACTAAAATATTAGCAATTGATAGATGGCCAACACTGATACGATCACATAAATCACATATTTATGTCATACGACTTATGAATCCAAATTACTTTTCATTTTCCCTTTTTCAACAGATAGGCATATAAGCACTACCCACATTCTCAACAGATATGTATAACAACAATATCCATATTCTCAGATAAGCAAATAAGCTATATCCACATTCTACAACAGATATGTATAACAACAATATCCACAGATAAGCATATAAGCTATATCCACATTCTACAACAGATATGTATAACAACAATATCCACAGATAAGCATATAAGCTATATCCACACTTCACAAAGACAAGCATATAAGCTCTATCTTCACTTCTCTAGATAAGCATATGAGCTGTATCTACGGAGTTCATCCCCTATCTTCTCCCAACACTATCCGGTTTAGAGGTACATCCCCTATCTTCCCCTAAACCGCGGAGTACATCCCCCATCTCCTCCTCTACACATAACGTATACAAACACAATGGTTCTATATACAATCACTCAATACATATAATTAATGTATTCTATCAACCGTCAAGTTCCATGACACACTTCATAGATTAGTTTCAGTCTGCCTAATCTTCATGCATTGTCTACAACAATCACGACTATCCTCCACCGATAGCCCAAAGCAGTTATTTCTAAACAAAAAATAAATGCACAATGGATATTCAATCAACATTTCATTTCCTCATTCCTCACAATTTATTATCCCAATTAATTAAACAATGTAATTAGGTCAATTCTCATAATTAACATTTCAACCCTTAGGTCCCATTTTCATCAATGATTTAACATTTATTCCATTTCTCTATTCCAAACATGCATCTAGGTTTATTATGAATAAAACCCCAACTTTTGTAAAATTACACAAAAGCCCCAAACTTTCACAAATTACCAAACCAACCCCAACGTCTCAAAATACCAAAATTTAAAGACAAAATCCATAGAGAGGAGTAGGATATCCCTACCTCAAATTCGGAGTCCCAAAGGAGAAGACGACAAAACCCAACGTGCTCCAAAACCCGAGATTTTCAGATTAAAAAGTAGCCCTCGACGATCAACAACTTTTTTGTAAAGGCCAAAGGTGAGTAAATCACTCCTACTAGATCAAAACCTAGAGAGAAGGTAGAGTTCTAGAGTGAGAGGCTCAACAATGGTAATTTTGGAAAAGTAAGAGAAAGAAGAGAAAGTAAAAAGTGATTTGAAAAGTCACAATTTCGGGACTTCAACCCAGTCTCCCGCTCGAGCGTCACTCACAGACTCCCTCTCGAGCGTCCAAACTTCCGCTCGAGCGCCGGATGCACTCTCCCAGCATTTATACAGAACCAGGCCTCCGCTTGAGCTTCCAACTCTACGCTCGAGCGGCACTCAGACAACCCCGCTCGAGCGGCCAATCCCACGCTCGAGCGTACAACGCTGCACAGGAAAATACTGAATGGGTATAATCTCCGCTCGAGCGCCAAAACCCCCGCTCGAGCGTACAGGCCAAAACCTGGGCAACTAGTTTTGGTTTCTAAACTCAACCAACCTGTAACAAACCTGCCCAACACATCCTATAACTCAATTACGAAGTAAAAAGGATGTAAACAAAATAATAAACAACTACCAACATCCACGGACACATGTCCGGATCACTGTACAACAAGGGTAAACCCGGGATCGCTATAACCTCCCCCCCTTAAAGAATTTCGTCCCCGAAATTAAGCACAAGTTTTCAAAACAAGTTTTTTTTTCTCCATTTTAAACAATGTTACACTATAACATTCGACAATCTGACCCATTACCGGCCATCCCCTCCATTTAACAAGAGGCATTTCACAATATGTAAACAACATATGTACTTTCAACATGCATTAACATTACGCATTATCTTTCCAATTCCAACAATACATTCAACACATATAGTGTCACATTCAACTTCCATACGAGGCAAGTTCCAAAACATACATCCAATAAACCAAAACATTTTCAATGTTTCACAACTTAAGACATATATGAAAGCTCTTAAGTTCAACAATTGTTCAAAATTTAAACACAAAATTACATATCAACAAATAAGTCCGGATATTTTTCACGGACTTCCAACTCACGTTCCCAAGTGGCTTCCTCCACTCCGTGATGTTTCCACAAGACTTTCACCAAAGGAATGGTCTTGCCACGCAGGACCTGATCCCGCCTATCCAAGACCCGAACCGATCTCTCCTCATACGAGGCATTCTCATCTACCTCTAAATCGGTCCAATCCAACACATGTGATGGATATGGCTCATACTTCCGAAGCATACACACATGAAACACGTCATGCACTCCGGACAACTGCGGCGGTAAGGCTAACCGATAAGCAACCTCACCAATCCTCTCAAGGATCTCAAAAGGACCAATAAACCGAGGGGATAACTTCCCACTCTTCCCAAACCTCATCAAGCCTCGCCTAGGTGATATTTTCAGAAAGACATGATCACCTACCTCAAACGCCAAAGGTCTCCTCCTACGATCGGCATAACTCTTTTGTCGACTCTGGGCTGTAACAAGCCTCCTACGGATAAGCTCAACTTTCTCCGTCGTCTCCCTAACCAACTCCGGACCCAACAAAGGTGCATCACCCACCTCGGCCCAACAAACTGGTGACCTACACGGTCGGCCATACAAGGCCTCAAACGGTGCCATACCGATGCTAGACTGAAAGCTGTTGTTGTAGGCAAACTCTACCAAGGGCAAGTGCCTCTCCCACGTCCCGCTAAAGTCAAGGACACAACCCCGAAGCATATCCTCAAGGATCTGAATAGTACGCTCGGACTGCCCGTCAGTCTGAGGATGATAAGCCGTACTAAAGGTCAACTTAGTGCCCAAGGCACTCTGCAAGCTCTGCCACAACCTAGCAGTAAAACGAGGATCTCTATCTGAGACGATCGTCACTGGGACCCCGTGCAATCTCACTACGTCCCGAATATACAAATCGGCAAGATGATCTACCGAATCTCTCACGCGCATAGGAATGAAGTGCGCCGACTTAGTCAACCGGTCTACAACCACCCAAATAGCATCACTACCCCGCTGAGTCCTCGGAAGACCTACAACGAAGTCCATAGTGACATGCTCCCACTTCCACTCAGCAATAGGCAAGGGTTGCAACAAACCCGCTGGCCTCTGATGTTCGGCCTTCACTTGCTGGCAAGTAAGGCACTTCGATACGAAAACAGCCACATCTCTCTTCATACCCCGCCACCAAAACTGGCGACCCAAATCCCGATACATCTTAGTACCTCCCGGATGTACCGCAAGGCGCGAATGGTGAAACTCTCGAAGTACTTCCTCTCGGCAAGACTCCGGTACAAACAAACGGCCTCGGTATCTCACACTCAGGTCGGGATACACCGTCAAACCCTTCTCAACTTTCCCACTGGAGATCTTCTCTCGGAGGGATTCTACTTCAAGGTCACCTCTCTGTGCCTCTAACACTCTAGTCACAAGTGTAGGCTGCGCAACAGCAGAAAACAAGGCCGCAGCCTCAACAGATTCGCCCAGTAGCAAATCAAACTCGCCAAGTGCTCCCAACATCTCCCATTCCCGGATGGCTATACAAGATACATCACTAATGGTCTTCCTACTAAGGGCATCGGCCACAACATTGGCCTTTCCCGGATGATAATGCAACTCAAAATCATAATCCTCGATGAACTCCATCCATCTCCTCTGCCTCAGATTCAAGTCTCTCTGTGTAAACAGGTACTTCAAACTCTTATGATCCGAGAATACCTCGAACCTCTCTCCATAAAGGTAGTGCCTCCAAATTTTCAAGGCAAAGATCACTGCTGCTAACTCTAGGTCATGTGTGGGGTAATTCTTCTCGTGTATTTTCAACTGACGTGAGCCATAAGCTACCACTTTCCCCTCTTGCATCAACACACAACCCAAACCCTCTCGTGAGGCATCACAATAAACCGCATAACCCAACCCTCTCTCCGGAATAATCAACACCGGAGCGGTGGTCAATCTAACTTTCAGCTCTTGGAACGACTTTTCACAAGTCTCACTCCACACAAACTTGACTCCCTTCCGAGTCAGTCTAGTCAACGGTGACGCTAACCTGGAGAAATCTTTCACAAACCGACGGTAATACCCAGCTAATCCCAGAAAACTGCGGATCTCAAACACACTCTTAAGCTATGCCCAATCTTGCACTGCCTCAACCTTGGATGTATCAACAGACACCCCTTCCCCGGATACCACGTGGCCTAAGAATTTGACTTCCCTCAGCCAGAACTCACACTTCCCAAACTTGGCATACAGCCTATGGGCTCTAAGCAACTCAAGCACCACTCTCAAGTGTTCCTCGTGCTCCTCCTCTGAAGGCGAATAGATAAGGATGTCGTCCACGAAGACGACCACAAATCGGTCTAAGAACTCCCGGAAAACCCGGTTCATCAAGTCCATAAAGACTGCCGGTGCATTGGTAAGCCCAAATGGCATCACCAGAAACTCGTAATGGCCATACCGCGTACGGAATGCCGTCTTCGGAATATCCTCTTCCCTGACCCTCAACTGGTGGTAACCCGATCTCAAGTCTGTCTTAGAGAAACAACGGGAACCCTTCAACTGGTCAAACAGGTCATCTATACGGGGCATAGGATACTTATTCTTAACCGTAGCCCGATTCAACTTCCGGTAGTCAATACACAATCTCAAGGCACCATCTTTCTTTTTAACAAAGAGGGCTGGCGCTCCCCACGGCGAAACACTAGGGCGAACAAAGCCCTTATCTAGCAATTCCTGGAGCTGAACTTTCAACTCAACCAACTCTGCTGGAGCAAAACGTTAAGGTGCTATAGAAATCGGCGCCGTGCCGGGCACTAAATCAATAGAGAACTCTATCTCTCAGTGAGGTGGCAAACTAACAAGATCTTCAGGAAAGACATCCGAATACTCACAAACCACCCTCGGCAACACAAGCTGGGTCTCACCACTCTCACCACTCTCAAAGCTGGCAAGTAGACTACTAAGCTCACTTTGCCCTCGCGAATCATACCCTGGTGGCAAAACACAACCAACCCGGTCTCCCAAGAAATGGAACCACTCCCCGCTCAAGGTACATAACGTGACCCTCTGGCGGTAGCAATCGATAACAGCCCGGTATGACGATAGCCAGTCCATACCCAAAATAACATCAAAACCCTTCATAGGCATGACAACAAATGGAAAAGGAAGCCTATAGTTGGCGACCTCTATATCACATCCTCTAACACCCTGTTTCAGGATCAACTCACCACCCAAAGGCGATACCACACAAATAGGAGATGCTAACTGTGCTAACTCCAATTCCAAAACAGATGCAAATGCAGCAGATACAAAAGAATGAGATGCACTCGTGTCTATCAACACATTAGCAACCGAGTTGCAAAACAGAAAAGTACCTCTCACCACCGATGGAGCCGGTACTAAATCCTGCGCGGTAACAGCATACACGCGCCCCGTAGGCCCCTGGTCTACCTGCTCACCTCTCGGAGCAAAAGACTGCTGCACAGACTGGGATGACGAAGCTCCCGGATTGGCCCTCGAGGCCTGCACAGACTGAGCTGGCTGAAAACCCTGCGTCTGCCTAGAACCAGACGCTCCCGAAGTGGCACTCAACTGCGGGCAAAACCTCTTCTGGTGCCCAGGCTGTCCACACTGATAACAAGACAAGGGCTGCCCCCTGCCCAAACTCTGACTCTGCGGTCTAGCTGAAGAAGAAACAGCTCTCTGACCCCCACCCTTCTGCGGGCAAACAGAAACCTTGTGACCCAACTGGCCACACTTGTAACAGGTGAAATCTCCCTGACCACCTCTCCCGGAGCCTGCACTCGGCACTGGGAAGGTCGATCTAGCAACACCACCCTGCGACTGCTGAGGGTTAGAACCCCTCTGCTTCCTGCCATCGCCCTGACCATCTTGGCTCTTCTTGGAGCCTCTCTGCCCCTCATCCTCCTCCTGCATCATGAGCTCCATATGAGCTGCAGCGTCCACTAGGTGTCTATACTCCCGGATGTAAGACCCACCAACCCTCAACTTGAGGCCCCGCCTCAACTTCCGCTCAAACTCATAGCAACGGCGTTCCTCAGACGCCACCAGTTCAGGTGCGAACCTGGACAAACTGGTGAAAGTAGCCTCAAACTCGGCCACTGACAAGCCCTGCTGATTAAGCCGGCTAAACTGATCCCTCAGCTTCTCCCTAGCTGCTGCAGACAAAAACCTCTCCTGAAAAGCATTTACAAACGCCTCCCAAGTACCACCAACACGAGCCTTCTCATACTTCCACCATTGACCCGCATCTCCCTTCAGTTGGAAGGATGCCAAGGTCACTTTCAGTGCTCCGTCCTCGATGCCAAGCATCTCGAACGTCTTACTTATTTGCTCTAGCCACTCATCAGCCTTCAGTGGCTCCTTCGGATCCCTGACAAACTCATCCGGATTAGACCAGAAAAACTCCCTTTTCAAGAAAGAAGGCCCTGCCTCAGCTGCCTGACTCCCAGCTCTAAGAATACCCAAAGCTCCTGCTATCTCTCTGGCCAAGGCACTCATAGCCTGCTGACCCACTGGCTCGGCCACATTGGCCTGACCAACTCCCTCCTGTACTGCCGAAATCTCCCCCTGTAACGGTACTCCCTGCCTCGCAGGCCTACCACGCCTAGCACCTCTTCCTCGTCCAGACATCCTAATAAAGGTAACACAGAACATTAGCACATTCACAAATGTGCCGAAACTAAACACTCGCGTCCTAATGCATGGACAATTGTAATTCACTCCACATAAGCACATAAACACATAAGCACTTACGAATTTCATTTCCGGATGATGATAGTCCCGAGGCGTTACTAAAGTTCCGGTTAGAAACAGCATTGATCAAGTGCTTTTCCAACAAGATTCCCAGAAACCCAAGGATCCAATCAACATCCTAGAAACTAAATCCCATACCCACATAGTCACATAAGCATGTTATCAATTAAGCACATAGCATATGGCACTACATCTAAGTCTCTATCAAGCGAGACAAACCCATTGTGATACTAATCACTTCCCACGTACCCAAAGTATTCGAACCTGGCTCTGATACCAAGTTGTAACGCCCTCAAAATAATAACATTAAACCCAACAAATAAGACAGGCATTGATATTCAAAAGTTCCACATTCTTTCATTTCTCAGAGTTTCATTACAAAAAGTATTACATGTTAACAACAAAAGCAAATGCCCTACAGGCTTACAGCTTTCCAAGTTAACACTTGGTTACAACCAAAAGAGTACTAAGTCATACACATTAAGCCCTTGGCTTGTATTTACATGTAATACATCAAAAGTAAAACGACACCATTATGTCCGTCTTAGCCTCCCAAGCTATGTCCTTGGAGGTGGCATGCTTCCTGCACCTGAAAATGATATTCCCATATAGGGTGAGCCATAGCCCAGTAGAAATACACTAAACCAACCATGAACAATGACTAAAATATTAGCAATTGATAGATGGCCAACACTGATACGATCACATAAATCACATATTTATGTCATACGACTTATGAGTCCAAATTACTTTTCATTTTTCCTTTTCCAACAGATAGGCATATAAGCACTACCCACATTCTCAACAGATATGTACAACAACAATATCCACATTCTCAGATAAGCAAATAAGCTATATCCACATTCTACAACAGATATGTATAACAACAATATCCACAGATAAGCATATAAGCTATATCCATATTCTACAACAGATATGTATAACAACAATATCCACAGATAAGCATATAAGCTATATCCACACTTCACAAAGATAAGCATATGAGCTCTATCTTCACTTCTCTAGATAAGCATATGAGCTGTATCTACGGAGTTCATCCCCTATCTTCTCCCAACACTATCCGGTTTAGAGGTACATCCCCTATCTTCCCCTAAACCGCGGAGTACATCCCCCATCTCCTCCTCTACACATAACGTATACAAACACAATGGTTCTATATACAATCACTCAATACATATAATTAATGTATTCTATCAACCGTCAAGTTCCATGACACACTTCATAGATTAGTTTCAGTCTGCCTAATCTTCATGCATTGTCTACAACAATCACGACTATCCTCCACCGATAGCCCAAAGCAGTTATTTCTAAACAAAAAATAAATGCACAATGGATATTCAATCAACATTTCATTTCCTCATTCCTCACAATTTATTATCCCAATTAATTAAACAATGTAATTAGGTCAATTCCCATAATTAACATTTCAACCCTTAGGTCCCATTTTCATCAATGATTTAACATTTATTCCATTTCTCTATTCCAAACATGCATCTAGGTTTATTATGAATAAAACCCCAACTTTTGTAAAATTACACAAAAGCCCCAAACTTTCACAAATTACCAAACCAACCCCAACGTCTCAAAATACCAAAATTTAAAGACAAAATCCATAGAGAGGAGTAGGATATCCCTACCTCAAATTCGGAGTCCCAAAGGAGAAGACGACAAAACCCAACGTGCTCCAAAACCCGAGATTTTCAGATTAAAAAGTAGCCCTCGACGATCAACAACTTTTTTGTAAAGGCCAAAGGTGAGTAAATCACTCCTACTAGATCAAAACCTAGAGAGAAGGTAGAGTTCTAGAGTGAGAGGCTCAACAATGGTGATTTTGGAAAAGTAAGAGAGAGAAGAGAAAGTAAAAAGTGATTTGAAAAGTCACAATTTTGGGACTTAAACCCAGTCTCCCGCTCGAGCGTAAAACACCCCGCTCGAGCGTCACTCACAGACTCCCGCTCGAGCGTCCAAACTTCCGCTCGAGCGCCGGATGCACTCTCCCAGCATTTATACAGAACCAGGCCTCCGCTCGAGCTTCCAACTCTACGCTCGAACGGCACTCAGACAACCCCGCTCGAGCGGCCAATCCCACGCTCGAGCGTACAACGCTGCACAGGAAAATACTGAATGGGTATAATCTCCGCTCGAGCGCCAAAACCCCCGCTCGAGCGTACAGGCCAAAACCTGGGCAACTAGTTTTGGTTTCTAAACTCAACCAACCTGTAACAAACCTGCCCAACACATCCTATAACTCAATTACGAAGTAAAAAGGATGTAAACAAAATAATAAACAACTACCAACATCCACGGACACATGTCCGGATCACTGTACAACAAGGGTAAACCCGGGATCGCTATAGCGGGAATCAAATTTTGTGCTTTTTTTTTTTTTTCACCACATCAAGCATAATTGGCTCAAATGAAAATTTAAGGTAGGTTCGACAACATTTATGTTTTTAATTTATGTTTACAAAAATTTTATAAATTAATTTTTGTTCATTTTTAGAAAAATATAAATTACAAATGCGTTTGAACAAAATATTTTTAAAAAATTAAAAACATATACTAAAAAACATGTTTATCCAGGCCTAAAATATTTATATTTATTTTTTATTATTTATGATAATGAGATCATACACATTTTAATTGAAAAAAAAAAAACTTATTGAAAAAATTTTATTTGAAAAAAAATATTTAAAAAAATAATTAAAAAATTAATTAAAAAAAATATTTGAAAAAATAATTAATTAAAAAAATATTGTTAGTCAAATTTTTAGATTTCTGTTTAAAAACTAACGTAAACTCATTTTTTGAGAGAGATGAGTGAAAGAGAGAGAGAGAGAGAGAGAGAGAGAGAGAGAGAGAAATAAAAATAAAAAGAGAAACAAGATGAGTGAGAGAGAGAGAGAGAGAAAGAAAGACAGCACAAAGAGATGAACAAGAGATATAGAGAGAGAATGAGAGAGAAGAAAGATGAGCAAGAGAGATAAGAGAGCCAGAGAGAATAGTGATGAGTGAGAGAGAGAAAGAGACACACACACACAGAGAAAAAAAGAGAGAAAAACAAGATGAGCGAGAGATAGACAAAGAGAGAGAGGGAGAGAGAAAGAGAGAGAGAGAGAAACAGCAAAGAGAGATGAACAAGAGATATAGAGAAAGACATAGAAAGAGAGAGAGAGAGAGAGAGAAATATAATCATTACTTTTCAAAACTCATAACCAAACACATAATTCAAAACTCTTTTCAAAATTTAATTCAAATCAATTTTTTAAATATTTTAAATATTTAAATATTTTAAAAATATTTTAATTTTGTGAGAGACAGATAAAGAAGAGAGATAGAGAGAGAGAGAGAGAGAGAGAGACAAAGTGGTTTTTAAAAGTATATTTTCTTATAGTGGATCGATAAATCGAGAAGGAGCTTGATAAATAGAGAAGATAGGAGTGAGAGAGTGAGCAAGGCGAACATAATGAGGGAGAAATAGATAAGTAGACAGAGAGAGAGAATAGTAATGAGTGAGAGAAAGACAGGGAGAGAGAGAAATAGACAGAAAAAGAGATAGAGAGAGAAAGAGAGAGAAATAAGAGATGAGCGAGAGATAGACAAAAAGAGCGAGACATAGAACGAAAAGAGATGAGCGAGAGAGAGAGACACAGAAAAATGGAGACAGAAAGAGAAGAGAGATAGGCGAGAGAGATAAAAAGATAAGAGAGAGAGAGAGAGAGAGAGAAAAGAAATGAGAGAGATAGAGAGAAGAGAGATGAGCGAGAGAGAAAGAGAGAGAAAACAGATGAGAGAGATAGAGAGAAGAGAGATAGGCAAGAGACACAGAGAGAAAATGAGAGAGAGAAACAGACAGACAGAGAAACAAGAGTGATAAGTGAAAGAGATAAAGAGAAGAGAGAGTGATAGAGACAGAGAGACAGAAAGATGAAAAAATGAATGAAAAGAGAAATGTTATATCAAAAGAGTAAGACGACATTGTTTTTTTTTAATTTTTTTTACGACAGAAAAATACCGTTGAATTTATTCAAACCCTTTTGTGACTGTATATATATGAAGTTGTCTCAAAACCACAATCACTATACTAGGTTAGAGTTTTCCAAAAACTCTTTTGAGAAAATTATACTTTCTTGTTCTCCGTGTTATATTGTTTTTACTGAATTTTTTTAATATTTTAAGTATTTTTTAAATTTTTAGATACACCTAACATAAATACACCTAAAAATTGTAAAAAAAATCTTTTAAAAATTCACTAAATACCAAAAATACAATAATTCAATACATTTTTTTATATTTTTATGTATTTATTAATTTTTAAAAATATTTTTTCATAAATTTTTTATTTTTTAGATACATCTAAGTAAAGTGCATCTAAAAAAATATTTAAAATTTTAAAACTATCCACTAAAAATAAAAATAAAAAAACGAAAGTCACTTTTTGCGACGGCACCATTTACCGTCTCAAAAAAGCAGAGTATTTGCGACGGCACCATTTGCCGTCTCAAAAAGCAGAACATTTGCGACGGCACTATTTGCCGTCTCAAAAAATGAGAGTATTTGCGGCAGCAGAAAAACGTCGCAAATACTCTCATTTTTTGAGACGCAAATACTCTGCTTTTTTGAGACGGCAAATGGTGCTGTCGCAAAAAGTGACTTTCTGAGACGGCAAGTGTGCCGTCGCAAATAGTTCCGTCTTTTAAGCCCACTTTTCTTGTAGTAGATGAAATGATGAATAATTAAATATACATATTCCCTCTCGTTATACGACAATGACATTTACATACAAATAAAAAAAATGGACTGAGACTTACAATAAAAGAGAGGACACTACTCTTTATAAAAAAATTGCACTTAGCCGAACAACAAATGAAGTAGTACAATCTATCACTACATTACACTTATGAAATAGTAAAAACCATTGTTTGATCTTCAAATCCGAAAAGCATTCCTTGTACACACGTACAGGCAGGGGGTAAGCAACCACTAGCTCACCAAGCAATCTCATATTAAAACATTAGAAGATATGAGGATGCTAAAATACTCGTACATATACATGAAATCATATCATGTCAAAACCATATGATTTTATTACATAATCTCTTAAATTCAATTTATTTAATTAACCATAACAAATAAACTTAAATAAATAAACATGTTTCAATAGTAACAAAACATCATTTTCAATTTATTCAATTATCTCACTATCAATTGAGTTAAATAATTAAACAATTCATCAAATTCATTTTATACAGTCTTATGAGATGAATGCATATGCCATGTTATGCCCAAAATATTTTTCTCATCTTTTGAAAATCTTACGCACAATGCCATTTTGAAAACATATTAATCCAACAATTTCAATAAAATTCCAAGATGGTAAATACAACTCAGGTAATCCCTAGGCTGGTGTTTACAAGTAGACTATACGAGTACTACCAATTTGTCATTTTTACCAGTATTAACTGGAAGGCTCGACACCTATCATCTACACCACCTTTCAATCTCTAGGCTGGTGTCTGCAAGTAGACTATACAAGTACTACCAATTTGTCATTTTTACCAGTATTAACTGGAAGGCTCAACACCTATCATCTACACCACCTTTCAAGACTTACCACCGTATTTATCCCAAAATCATTTCATAAAAACTTGTTTCCCAACATTACTTTCTCAATGCAAAGTTTTTCCAATTCAATTTCAAAACTCATCATTATTAAATGAATTGATATGCTAATGCAATGATTAATAATACAATGCAATATTTCTTCCACTTTTAATACTTCCACACAATATTCACATTGTGATCAAAATTCTCATTTCTCATTTCAATATAATTTCTCAAGATGAATAAAAATACTTTTACTCCAATTCATCCATAGGACAACAAAATTTTCACACTTAGCGTAATCTCAACCATTTAGTCACTTCAAGACTATATCAACATTTTAAACAACAATTTTCAAAACTTCAACAATTCTCATATTCCATGAAAACCATCATTTATATGTAAACAAATAAACAATTTTTCAAACATCATTTATTTTGGCATACAAAGTAAATATAACAACATCTTCAAAGATTGTCAACATATTTCTTAAAAATTCTCAATTTTTAGATTTTTTTCACCAAAACCACTCATCTTCATTTATTGAAAGAAAGTCACCAAAAACATCTCTCTTCAATTCTCATAGTTCAAAACCCTCAATTTCTATTTTAAAGGGAACAAGAAAGTAAATCCACTTTAAAAAAAACAAAAAAAAAACTCTCATCTTCTTGAATCAACAATCAATTTTCAAAACAAATCAAAGGATGATTTCGAAAATCATCTAGATCTTACAAAAACATATATATAACTATACTTCAACATAACCATTTTTCATGCCAAGCTATTTAAAGAGGTAATATTTTTACTAAATTCTCTACCAATAACAATTTCACAACTTTTTCTAAAATTATTTAACCAACATGATATTTACATAAAAAATTATGAAATATGCCCAATAGTAACATTTTCAAGATTATGAGTTCGAAAGTCCACATTTCACATTTTTATTTTCATAAAAATGAACATAACTTAATCATCAACATATTATCTTTTATAAAATATCATGAATACAACATTTTTAGAGTTTTTAATCCCAAAATAACTCTATAATTCCTACTTAAGCATTTACTCCATATTCTTCAACATTAATTTATTTTTCTCAAAAATCAATTCCAAATCAAAGATAAAAAAAAAATCAACTTTATATTTTTCAAAATAAATCATCTAATCATAATATGATGTAAATACAATCATACAACTATTAAATTTTATTTTCGGATTTCTTCGCAAAATTATCAACACAAAATGATTTTTCCAAATCAATCTCAAAATGTCAACATTCTTAACATTTCAACATAATTTTTCTTCCAAAAATTACCAAACAAAAATCTGAATATATATATATATATATATATACATGCAATACCACTTATGATGATATATTTTCTCAAAATAACCCTAACATGGCTTTAATGTAAAAATATGAAGAAAGTCCCTACGTCAAATATAAAGAAAGGAAAATCTGAAAATGCAAAATCACCATTGCGAAGATCACGACGAGCTCTCCAACTTTCATAAATCTCACTCTAAAGACTTCCACTCTAAGCTTAAAGCTTGAATAACAATGGAGAACAAAGAAGAGAGAGAGAGAACCAGTGTATATATGTGCTTTTATGCCCAGCTCAAAGGAAGCTCTCCTCCCCTCCACCCACCAGAGAGAGAGAGTGAGATATCTTTTTTTTTTTTAGCCCCTGTGTCCATCCTATCAAAACAATAATAAAAATAAAATCCCTTGTGCCACCGTCCCCTTATCATTGTGAAGAGAGAGAGAGAGAGATAGAGAGAGAGAGAGAGAGAGAGGGGGCCATCCCATGTGTGTGTGTTTTTGTGTTTTTTTTATTTATTATTTTCTATTTATAAAATATATAAATTTATTACCATATGGTACACACCATAAAATCAACTATTAAATATTTATTATAACCCCTATATAATAAATAATAAAAATAATGTGGTTACTACCAATCACATATTTAAAAAGGACCAAACAGTTGAACATGAGTCATTAAACAAACTCAAATTAAATTAAATTTAAGTCATGGGTTCCACCCATAAGCCAAACATGGTCCAATTATATACCAAAATAGACCCAACTAATTTATCCAAATCATGATCCAGAGTAATTGTGAAACAGAGGCTAATTGGAGCATCTCAGTGGATTTCCGCGCAAGGCAGCCCAGACATGCATCATCCATCATCTGAAGAAGAGTCAAGGCAGTCCCTGGCTTGCATGCCAGTTTATCAGTTTTCTTAGTTAATTTGTAAATTAATTAGGAATTTGTTTATATTTGGACTATATTATTTGGACTGTATTATTTATTCGGACCCTCTGCGCGAGGGCGTAATTGTAATAAGTGTGCGTGTGTGTGATGTATGTCTTCCAACCCCACGTCTTTCTCCCTTTTATTTACCTGCTTATGATGGTTAGATTAGGGCATGTTTCGATTAGCATACAGTATGATAGCATGTTTGCATTCATTCATCTGTATTGCATGCACCGGGCTCGGCGCACCATACTAACTGCATTGTATTTTCAATTCCAAATTGAATACATGTTAGCTGTACCATTTCATATGCCATGTTTAGAATAGCCGAGCCTGCTATAGTTGCATTTTTGCATGTGTTGCATTAGGCATTTCTGTATAGTTAGGATCATACATGGATTTCTAACATTTTCTGTTTTGGCTTGGAGTACTCGGTGAGTTTTATGCTTTAGCATCCTTGCATGTGTGTGAGTGCTGCCATGAATAGCATGCTTACCATGAGGCTATTTGCTTATGTGATATAACTGCCTGAATGCCTGTGGGTGAAGGTTAGGTTATTTGGATTGGAACAAATCATTGACTGTGAGTTTTAAGCCCACTAGATAGTGGCAAAACCATTTTTTCTAAGCCCACCCGAGGGTGGCAAATCCACGTCTTAGCCTACTTGCGAGTAGCACCATCAAACCATTTTCAAACAAACAAACATGAAATGTTTTGTTCCAATTCAGGCGACCCAGTCTATACTTGTATGCTGTGCACATCACATAGTAAATCTAGGCTAATAACCGGAATAAGAACACACAATGTTTTCAAAACTTGATATCATGGTTAGTAGAGGCCGATCTTTGATCGGGCAAGCGGGGGTGCTCACGAAGTGACCTTCCCCAATCGTACCCAAGTTCCCGAGCCGAAGGAACTTTGGTGATGACGGACACGTGGCCTTAGGCAAACGAGTCAGAGTTTCCTAAATTTTCCAAAATAAAATATTTAGGTGGCGACTCTGTATCTGGCAAAGCAGTCCATGTTTGGCACTTCTTTCAAAATCTATTTTCTCAAAACGATTTGCCGGATTTGGACTCTTTGGTTCAGATTATGAACCGTGACAATTTGAGAGTCTTGAGCTGTAGTGAGCCCAATATCGAACGGAACGGGGAACTCCACCCTCCCGGGGCGTTCGGGGACGTCTACAGTTTCTGGCGACTCTGTTGGGGATTTAGAGAACTTGACTCGAACTCATGATATCTGTTTTTGACTACACTTATGTGTTTCTTTGCATTGCATTTGCATTAGTGCGCCTAGGACACTGTGTTTGCCATCTGCTATTCCTGAACGGTTTGCCGGAGGCATGTCTTGTCAAGGCATGACCATAAGGCTGACCGGTTGTGGGCTCTGCCAGTATGGGAACACAAACCCTGGTTTTACCGGGGCACCCTCTTTGACCATTCGACCTAGTGCATATTCGGATCCGTAGTGACCATTCCAAACTAGGACAGGTTGCTTACCCGTTTATAGGTTGTTTGAAACCGCTGCGTGCGTAGTGAAACCCTAGCTCCTGACAAAATAGGACAGGGAAAACCCTACCCCAACATAGGGGTGTTTTGGCTCTCACTTATCTGTTATGTGCTTTTAGAGTGCGTCGCTATAGGAATGCATGTATCAGTTTACGAGTTTGGGCATCAGGCCTGCGGGCATCAGTCAGTATTCGAGAATCAGTTATCTGCGGGTATCAGAGATTCAGTTTTGGGGGCAGTGATTCAGGGATAATAATCAGTGTTGGAGGACAGTGTGTATTCAGCTTGTCAACCGTGTGTTGTTATGCCCGACTGTGTGTCATGCATTTACTTTAAGCTGTTATGCTGTTATGCTGTCCGTTTATCTGTTTATTTCTTTCCTTATTTGCTTTATTTATCTTTTTACTAGGGCAGTTCTAGCACAATTGCTTGCAACCCAGTAGATATTCCCCAAGCACTTTGGACACAAGGTCGTCGACTCAATCGATCCGAGGATCTAATTGACGGACAGCCAGTGTTCCATTCGCTACCCCCCGTTGTCAAAAGAAGGCCGAGAAAGCGCAGTGTATCAGAACAGAGGTTGCCAAAACAGTGGGTTACTCCATCAGAGGATAATAGGGCTGAGGTCTCGATCATTGCTATAGAAATAGACATACCAGTTAGTCGGATGGATCAACAAAATACATCAGGGATGGAAGCCCTGATGCGCCAAATGCAGGAGAGCATGAGACAAATGCAGGAGGATGCCGCCCGTCAAGCGGAATTCTCCAAATAGCAGGCCGCGATCATGGCCCAGCAGGCCGAGCTAATCACTAGACTGCAACAGCAGAATGCGGCATCTGCTTCACATCAAGTTCCTCCTCCGCCAGGGGCTCCATTACCCGAGCAGGTACCTACTGTCCATAATGCTCTGCCAAGCACCCAGAATACCGTGCCAAATATCCAGAACATACAAGAGGACACGAACCTTCCAACGGGGCCAGCTCCGCCCCCGCTTCCGCCTCAACTGTCCAAGACCCATACACCCGGACTCTCCCTTCAAGTTCGAAATAGACCATACAGCTCTGAAACTGAGCAAGCTCAAGAAGCTTTTCAAGAAATCACAAGGGGTAAAGGCTATTCCGGATATCAAGGATGGATATACTGACGTGGCCGTGACATTGCCCGATAGGTTCAAGATGCCGCAAATTGACCGCTTCGACGGGTCCGGGGACCCCATGGTCCACCTCCGGCTATTCTCAGACATCCTGCGGCCAATGGGCCTAACCCGACCACAAAAGCTTTCGCTGTTCGGCCGAACCCTGTCGGGTGTGGCCGCTATCTGGTACGCGAAGTTAGAAGACGAGGTAAAGAGGAGTTGGGATGAAATGGCCGAGGCCTTTGTCGCACAGTACTCGTACAACACCCAGATCGAGATTACAACTCGTGATCTCGAAACGACAAGGCAGGAGCCTAAGGAAACTTTCTCAGATTTTGTAACTCGGTGGAGGGCAAAGGCGTCAATGATGACTTTGAGGCCCACTGATAAGGACCAAATCCGGATGATTGTGCGCAATCTCCAACCAAAATTGATGCAGAAAATGATTGTACTCCCCTTTCCCACCTTCTCAGATTTACACGAGATGGGCGTACAAATTGAGGTTGCGATGAAGCAAGGTCTGATTGACCAGGAGAGGGAGCAACCCCGGAGAACATTTAACCGTAACAACAATGCAGGCCCGAGTGGTGCTGCAACCGCAAGAGCTTCGGAGGTCAGCATGGTCACCACCATTCCCCCTCCCCTTCCAAGGCCCATGGCAGCCACACCCTTCTCTGGTGCATCCGGAAGCAATACTCAAACCTCTAAATACCAACCCAGAGGCCAAAGAACCTTCACCCCACTATACATGCCTTTGTCTAAGGCTCTGGGGGTCTTGATTAGAAAGGGGCATCTAAAACCCCTAGAGCCGAGGCCATTGCCGAATCCACTCCCTCCCTCTCACAACCCAGCCAAGTACTGTGCATATCACCAGCAGCACGGCCATGACACTGACCAATGTTTCAGGCTGCGTCACGAGATTCAAAACCTCGTCGACAAAAATGTGATTTTGCCGCCAGAAAAATCCAACGTCACAACCAACCCCCTCCCTACACACAACCAAACTCCACCTCCAAAAAGAGTCAATCTTATCCAGACTGGGGTCGTGTCTTACGATCCTAGCATCTATATTACTCCTACCCATCTACCTAAGCCGGAGGTGCTCCTTCCCGACTGCACTGACTTCTTGTGCATGTTGGACATCTCCACAACCCAACCAGAGCCGACGGTGGTGACCATCGAAGATGGGGCGGGGCAGACTTCGGGAAAGAATGAGATTGTTGAGTCTGGGATTGAACAGAGTTTTGCTGGGGGAGCCTACGATCCAAGTGAGTACATCTTGTCAACAGGCCAGATTGGGCTGGGTATAGAATTGCCAGAGAAGGAAGAACTGTGTGTGATCCGAGGAGATAGATTTGGGCAAGGGGCAGATGATCTGACAGCTGTAGAGGAGGACTTTGCCAACCTGCAATTTTTCGATGACCAAGAATCAGGGGACGCGGCAGTCAACTGGTTTGACTATAAGGAATCGGCAGAGGCCACTGGATGGCTCAATGATCAACCAGATGTAGTGGAAGAATCCCAACCAGAACAGGGCCCGACAAGGGCGAGAGTATCAGCTGTGGCCGGAAGGGCCGGAAGTCAGGTTACATTGCCGGAGAGCACTGGTACGAAGAATTTTGCTCAGGACGGAAGCATTGTGAATACAGGGAAAGTTGAACAACAAACTGCACTGACGCAGGTAGAACAACAGGGTTCTGAGAGAACCGGGAAAGCCAAAATCCATGAAGAGATCGAAAGTGCTGCGGGTACAAGAACAGAGGATGCTGTGAGCATGCAGGCTGAAAGTGCTGCGAGTACAAACATGCCCGAACCAGACAGGTGCCTTTTGAATGCCAGCGGAATGTGGTGGGAAGATGATGACTTATGTCTTGCCCACACAGACGAAGACTGGGGAAGCAATCAACCGGATGACACTTGGTACCTCGATGAGGTTGATCACATGACAAGAAGTGGGCGGTACTTCAAGCCCCCACACCTAGACCAACCCGAGGCATCCGGGAAAGATAAAGAAGTTGAGAAACAAAAGAAGAAGCAGATCGAAGAGGAAGCTGTGCTGAAACAGCTAAAGAAGATACAAGCAGACATCTCTATCTGGGGACTGCTTATGGCGTCGCGAGTACATAGACAAGCTGTCTTATCTGTTATGGACAAGTCCAAACTCTCCATAGATACTACACCAGAACAGCTGGTTGGGCTGGTTTTTCCAGGAGGAGGTTCCCCGGCATTAACCTTTTCAGACAAGGAACTACCGCCTGAGGGCACAAATCACAACAAACCCCTCTAATTTCCGTGGAATGTAGAGACAAGTGGATACCGGGTCCGCCATTAATGTCTGCCCAACCAGAACAGCGTATGCAATCGGGTTGAAGCCCGCGGACTTCGTGCCAACTACTCAAGTGATCAGAGCATACGATAATACTAGCGGGGAATTGATGGGGACTGTCAAAATTCAAACCCAGGTTGGTCCAGGACAACACAACATTGAATTCCATGTCTTGGATGTTCCCGCAACCTTTAACCTACTTTTGGGGCGACCGTGGTTGCACCAGGTCAAGGCAGTCTCTTCCACTTTACATCAGATGCTGAAGTACCCTCACAGGAAGGGGGTGGCTATTGTCTTTGGGAATTCATCAATCCATCCACCACCGGAAGTGTCCACACCAGTCTTACAAATCGAGCACGGCACTGAGGATGTGTTCTTATCAGGGTTCACTTTGGCTGAGGCTCGAGTGGTGCAGAATATTATGGCTGTGAATGAGGGGGTGTACGTCAGTGCTCAATCCGTCTATCTCATGAACAAGTTACAACACATCCCCGGAATGGGATTGGGAAGGAGCGGCCGGAAGGGCGTCTCAGCATTGGCTGAAGTGCCACACAACCCTCATACCTTTGGTCTGGGTTATCTGCCCACCAAAGAGGACTAGGTGAGGAAGGGTAAAGAGATGGCCGGAAGAGCTAGAGCAAAGAAGGCTGGGAAGCCTTTTGAATTAATGCATCGGCCCATTCAGGGTACCCTAAATGGACGCTTCGTCCGGGAGAGGGAAGACTTTCCATTTTGCGGCTTCCCAGAACCATGGCTGAACGCGAAGAGGAAGCGCGTGCCTGGTTTCGAGATCTTCTTCGACCTGTAACTACTCGGGAATGACGTTGCTGAAGAGCAAACAAACCCATCAGCTGAGGTTGGGCAGTGTAAGGCAGTGGATTCCGAGAGCACCGAACTTGAGATGGGGGTAGCGCTGGCGTGTCTACTTTCAGATCCTTCGATCGACCAAAAGTGCTTGGGGGATAACTCCTCGGTTTCCATGATTGAGGATGAAACGGCTGCGGGCCTTCCACCGACTATTTTGGATGCATCTATCGCACTCTCTCTCACTTGGCAGTACGAGGAGGGATTTTTGTCCAGCAGCACCGGGTCAGGTAGTGAGCCGGAATCCGATTCCACCGAGTCTTGTGAGTCGGAATCAGGTTCCAGCTCGACTGAGTCTGGTAATCTTGGGGATGATAACCCGGATGCCACAGTTATGTCCAGGTCGTCTTTTTCTTTCTCATTTGAGTCTGTTGTAACTGAGAACTCGGACGATTTGGATGTGCTTAATGAGAATCAAGTAACTGTGGTTTCTGAGTACTTTTCTGTGCCCTTAATTTATTGCATAAACTCATACTTTCAAAATTTTGATGAAAACGACGAGGACGAAATTCTTCCAGTTTTGCAACGTTTAATTGAGTAGGAGCAGGAGAGATTTGTCAAACCCTTAACAAATGAAATCATTACCGTGAACATTGGTACTGAAGAGGACCCGCAGCTGGTCCAGATCGGGTCCACGTTGTCTTCGGAGGAACGCGAGCGCTTAGTCGCTTTACTAAAAGATTTCAAAGATGTTTTCGCGTGGTCCTACGAAGACATGCCTGGGATCGATCCTGAGATTGTACAGCACCGGATCCCCCTTGACCCCGAGGTCCGACCTGTCAAGCAGAAACTCAAAAGGATCCGCCCGGACTGGGCTCTCAAGATTAAGGAAGAGGTCACCAAGCAGATCGATGCAGGCTTCCTGCTGGTATCCGAATACCCGACTTGGTTGGCCAACATCGTTCCAGTGCCGAAGAAAGACGGTAGGATCCGGGTATGCGTGGATTTCAGGGATTTAAACAGAGCTAGTCCGAAGGACGACTTTCCCTTACCGCATATTGATGAGTTAGTGGACTTCACAGCAGGGCATGCTTTGCTCTCATTCATGGATGGCTTCTCAGGGTACAATCAGATAGTAATGGCACCAGAAGACAGAGAAAAGACTGCATTCACCACCCTGTGGGGAACATACTGCTACAGAGTAATGCCGTTTGGGTTGAAGAATGCTGGAACTACTTATCAACGGGCCGCGACCACAATATTGCACGACATGATCCACAAAGAGGTTGAGGTGTACGTGGACGACATGATTGTCAAGTCCAAGGAAAGAGAGGGCCACTACACCGCCTTGCAAAAGTTCTTTCAAAGGATCAGGGAATTTCGGTTGCGGTTAAATCCTCAGAAGTGTACGTTTGGTGTTACAGCGGGAAAAATACTGGGGTTTCTGATTATACAAAGGGGCATCGAGGTCGACCCTTCAAAAATCAAGGCCATCTTAGAAATGCCACCACCAAGGACTGAAAAGGAGGTGCGAGGCTTTCTGGGTAAAGTGCAATTCATAAGACGGTTTATCTCAAAATTAACCTTGACTTGTGAACCACTTTTTGGTCTCCTGAAGAAAGGCAAGAAGTTCCAATGGGACGGCCGATGCCAAGCTGCTTTTGAACAGATCAAGAAATATTTACAGAACCCACCCGTGTTGTCGCCACCAGAGCCGGGGAAACCGTTGATATTGTACCTTTCGGTGACTGAGACTACAATGGGCTGCATGCTCGCACAAGAATCTGAGGATAAGGTGGAGAGGGCCATCTACTATCTAAGCAAGAAGATGTTGGACTACGAGACCCGCTACACTCTGCTCGAGAAGGCTTGCTTAGCTTTGGTATGGGCTACCAGGAAGCTGCGGCACTACTTGTTAGCTCACTCCGTAATGTTGGTTTCACGACTGGATCCCATCAAATACCTTTTTGAGAAACCGGCACTTACGGGTAGGCTAGCTCGTTGGCTGCTGTTGCTCTCCAAATTCGATCTGAAATATGTGACACGCAAGTCAGTCAAAGGAAGAGCGGTGGCAGAGTTCTTGGCCGATCATCCAGTCGAAGAAGGTGAAGCAGTGGAGTACTTATTCCCAGATGAAGCCATTTTGCACATCGACGACGAATATTGGACGATGTACTTTGACGGAGCATCAAATCAGTACAGATATGGGATAGGGGTGTTGCTGATAGCACCCGACAATTCCTGTATCCCTCTAGCCTTCAAACTCCGGTTCAAAGTCTCGAACAACGAAGCAGAATATGAGGCGTGCATTGCCGGCCTAGAAGCGGCCCTGGAACTAGGGGCAAGACGTTTGGACGTCATCAGGGATTCAAACCTTGTTGTATCTCAGGCAAACGGAGACTGGAAAGTCAAAGAAGAAAAGATGATGATGTACCATTGGACCTTGGACTTGCTAATCCCTCGGTTTGAAAAGCTAAACTTTGCTCATCTTCCAAGAGAGAACAACAGGTTCGCAGATTCTTTAGCAACTCTATCTTCCATGATAGACATCCCATTTGGAATCCGGATGCGTCCAGTCGTCATTGACCAGAAATTTGCGCCAGCCTATGAGTCGATCGCTGCTATAGATGAGGTTCAGGACGAAAACCCCTGGTATTACGACATTTGGAATTTCTTGGAAAAGGAAGCATACCCGCCAGGGGTAAATGCCAAGGATAAAAGGGCAATCAGAAGAATGGTCGTCCAGTTCATCATCTGTGGAGGTAAGCTGTATAAGAGAGGTCATCTAGGAATGCACAAGCTGTGTGTTGAAGCCGAGGAATCAAAGCGCCTGATGGAGGCCATCCATGGAGGAGAATGCGGTGCGCATATGAACGGAGTAATGCTAGCACGGAAGATCCTCAGACAAGGTTACTACTAGTCCACCATGGAGGAGGATTGTATTAGTTTTGTTCGGCGATGCCATAAGTGTCAGATTCATGCAAACCGCATGAACATCCCGCCGTCGAAGCTGTACAACATGACTTCGCCATGGCCGTTTTCAGTTTGGGGAATCGATGTGATCGGGGCTGTCACTCCAAAGGGATCAAATGGGCTTGAGTTCATCTTGGTTGCGATAGATTATTTCACGAAGTGGGTCGAGGCCCAATCATACGCGGTGTTGAAGGCGTCACACGTTGCAAAGTTTATCAGAAACAACATCATTTGTCGCTATGGGGTCCCGAACGAGATCGTTTCAGATAATGGTTCCCACTTCAAGAAGGAAGTGATAGACTTGTTGGAAAAATACAACGTGGCTTTTCATAAGTCATCCACATACCGGCCGCAAACCAACGGAGCGGTCGAGGCCGCCAACAAGAATATCAAACACATACTGCAGAAGATGGTGGAAACCTACCGGGATTGGCCAGATAAGCTGCCATTTGCTCTGTGGGGCTACAGGACTTCAATCAGAACTTCTACCGGAGCGACTCCGTATTCATTGGTTTATGGGATAGAGGCCGTTCTACCTATCGAAATTGAGGTTCCGTCATTACGAGTATTGGCTGAGTGTCAAATAGCCGAAGCAGATTGGCAGCAGAGCAGATTTGAGGAGCTCATACTTTTTGACGAGAGAAGACTGAAAGCACTGTACCATGTTCAAGGCTATCAGCGTAGAATTGCCCGGGCTTTCAACAAGAAAGTTAAGTCCAGGAATCTAAAGGAAGGAGATTTGGTGCTCAAGGACAACAGAGCTCCCATCCACGACCCAAGGGGCAAGTTCAAACCCAATTGGACTGGTCCCTACATCATCAAAGCTATCTGGTCAGGTGGAGCTGTGGTTCTGATGGATCTAGATGGCCTAGAGTTCTCCCAACCGATCAACATGGACAAGTTGAAGAAATATTACCCCTGAGAGGTTCGCTACGCCGAAAACCCGAAAGGGTGACCTAGGCAAAAGTTAGAGCACAAAAAATTAGAAAATATAAAAACTGAGCTCGCAAGGTTGAAAACCCGCAAAGGGCGACCTTGGCAAAAGTTAGAGCGTAAAAGGAGAGTGAAAATACCCGAGTGAACCTAAGCCTGAACTACGTAAGCCTTGATTCCCATCTTTGGGATACGTAGGCAACTTCACCCTGAAGTTTAGCCATAAACTTTTCCCCGATCAACTTTGTCCATTTTGACCATCTCGGTCATCTTTGTCCATTAGCTTTTATCGCGATCTCCGGTACAGTGCTATTCAGACTAGGGGCAACTTTTCGTTGCCACGACCGTGCAGCGCTATTCAGACTAGGGGCAACTTTCTGTTGCCATGCAGTGCCACGGTACTCTTCAAACTAGGGGCAACTTTCCAGTTGCAGGGATCTGGAGTTGTGCATCTCAGTAACAGATCTTAGGCGTGTCCAGTTCTGATCCATATCGAAAATGGTTTTGAAAAGTTTTAATAAAAGTTGACTTTGTTCAAATTAATCTCTTTACAACTAAGACCATTTTTTGGACCAAAGCGGAAAATTTTCAGTACCACAACCTTCAATTTCATTGATTTCAAAACAGAGTTCTCCTGCTCTTGCATACAATCGAAGTTGCTTTTTATTACATTCATAAAGAAAACTTGAAAGTACTAATAAAGCAATAAATCCGGGGCATAGTCAAGTCAAGTATCCCTGCGCCCCCTCCCAAAGCTGGTCTGACGCCAAGCTAGGCCCAACCTGTGCCTCCTCATTGAGCCAGTCCAAGCACTCGTCGGACAAAGTGCAACTGAAAGTGGGAGCAGGAGCCAGGAGCTCTCTAGTCCTCCATGCTGTGGCATATCGGGCAAGCTGTGCACCTCGGACCGGGAAAGCAGCCGGGTACTCAATCCCCTCTGGTGGGCAAATCTGATCATGACCGAACTGGCGCAGGAACCGGAATAGAAAGTAGAACACACAGTGGGTTAGACCAATCAACTGGATCCCGATCAGCCGGGACATGCTATAGCTCATTGCCAGGAGATTGAGCCAAGGACAACGCCAAGCAATGCGATCTGCGGACAAATTGTACATCCAGTCAAACCACCACTTTTCATCAGGGGCATCGACTAGGCGCTGTCGAAAGAAATAGCCTCGAGCTGAGTAGGCTGGGCAAGAGTCAACAACCTGCAATTTGTCCATCAACCATACCTGGGGGAGGGATGAAAAATGAGAGAATAAAGAATAGAGAGATGTACGATGAGAGAAAAGTGAGAAAAAGGTTTTTGTGAGAAAAACCGAGCCTGAGGGCCGAGTGATGTGAGCAAATACATATGTAAGATTGGGTAGGAAACATTACCTGCAGCAGCAGTGGACTCCCAGCAAATCTAGTCGTCTCCCGGCGAGAGATAGAATCCAAGCCCATCAGTGTCTCGGCCAGGGTTATGGCAATGCAGCCCTTTCCTTCTTTCAAGCCTTGAGCAACTTCAATCAGACGAATGCTAAACCCGCCAAAGCCCGGGGAAAGCAGAAAGTAAGACAGCAGGCACAAGCAAAGGGAGTGTTGCCGGAAACCTTGCCAATAATGGTTGCTGCGGTCACCGGCGCCAGAAAAGCGATGAATCAAACCAAGGATATCCAATTCCCCATTACAGATTAGAGACTGAGCATCATGCGTGGTGAGTCCACACATCTGCCCTAAAGCTTGGCCGTGGCCAAAAACTGGGGCAAGATCTCTTCATGACATTCAGACTCCATCAAAACTTAAAAATCTTCAAAAGTTGGAGATACCTTTTGACCGCCGAAGCTAAAGACATGCGTCACTGGGTTCCAATACCTCGCCGCGGCATGGAGGAAAGGAAGGTGCAGCGGAGTGCGACTCAGCATGAATAGTGCATTCAAGCCGAAACCCCGGAAGTTCAACTTTTCCGAGCCATCTAGAGAAGCGATCCATGCTGTGAGATTTTCAATGAGGAACGCCTCCATTTTTTGTGCAAAACTAAGATGAATTGGATCAAAACACGAAGCTAAGGCTTTTAAAGAGGAAAAGACACTATTCAGGGGGACAAATGTCAAAAAATGGGCGGTTGCTGAGTTAAGTGGCCGGCCGGCCATCTTTTCTGGCAAGCCGGCCATTTCTTGTTTCAAAACTGGCCGGTGGCCCCCTCTCTGCAGTAAATCTGGCCGGCCGGCTCCCAAAAGTGGTCGGCCATGCTCCAATGTATGTCTTTGGCCCTGTTTTACCCTCCGAGGGAAAGTTTCAAGTATTTCCATGCAACGGATGTGTCGAAGGCCTCTATTTCCCCCTGTTTCGGATGCGTTCCGTTGCCCAGATCGTCCGAAGTACACTTCGTTTTGTTAAGTTTTGTTTATCGAGTTGTTGTTTTGTTTATCGAGTTGTCGTTTTGCTTATCGAGTTGTTTGTCGAGCTGTCGTGTTTCGTGTTTTTGAGTTGTTACTCTTTGTTTAAACTTTTTGTTTGAGTATTGTTTATCGAGTTGTCAACATTATTGTACTTTGCTTATCGAGTTGTAAACTTGCTAAGGTTTTGTTATATCTTAGAAAGTTAAGTTGTTGCGTCGGTTCACTACCTGACTGGACAAAACGCACGATACACATTTCCATTCAATCTCATTATGATGCAGAATGATGCGATATGATGCTAAATGTTTAAAATACAATACTTTTTTCAAAAACTGTTTCATCCCATCATGCCTCGCTTGTTACAACATTTTACAAACTAAGGCACAAGTTTCACAGAAAATAAAACTGCCCGATAATGTACAATGTGCTACAACTACTAGCAAAAAGATAAATAAAACAGGAAACAGCCGCATCTGTGCTCTCAACAGCATTAATAAGAGGCCCTCTTCGTCCTCTTCTGCGGAACAGACTCTCCGCCACCGTCGCCATCGCCATCGCCATCATCTGAATCGGAGCCGTCATCCTCGAGATCCCCCTCAGCCTCGCCTCCACTCCCGGAACCAAGGCCAGAGCCGTCCTCTCCATCAGCAGATGTCTCTGACTGACGGTCTGCAACCTCCTCCTCCTCATCCTCACCAGGCTCCTCCTCCACAATATGTGCTCTGTGTCTGCGAGACAACCCCTCCCCTCGAAAAGGCCTGGATGGCCCAGCTCCTCAGAAAGGCCTGGATGGCCCAGCCCCGTGAAAAGGCCTGGATGGCCCAGCTCCCCGAGAAGGCCCAGGTGGCCCGGCCTGCGGCTGAGCATATACCGGAGGCATCTGAGAACAAAGAGTTCAAATTAAATACATCAGTCCAAATATGTACATCAGATGCGGATACAAGCAAAAAACTACATGAAGTGGGTGCATGTAAACACAGTGTACAAGTGGGGTGTGTGTCGGATGTGCTCTACACAAGTAGCCTATCAATGCAGTAGAAATCAGCATGTCATCAGAAGTATGATAAATGCCAGAAAACTAAAGGGTACCTGGAAGCCCATGATAGACAACTGTGCCTCCCTCCGCAGGACCATCCCCTCAAGTGAGGCTACCATCTCGAGCACCTGATCCATATACTCAACAGGGGGCTGCAGATGCAAAGGCAAGGGTGTCAGTAAAGGAATGAACGTCCAAATATCTGAATGATGAATCAAAGCTGTAAAACATACCGGTGGCGAGTCGGGGTCTCTGACATATCGATGACCGGGCATCGGAGGCTCTATCGCGATTGGAATCGGAGAGGTAGTCCCATACTGCCACCCCATCAGCTCAGTCGGCATGTCTGGCCACCCAGGATGAGGAAAAGTCGGAGGAATCGGGGGAACCGATCCATCCCCACCTCTAGATGTACCAGCCCTGCTGGTGGAAGGGGCGTCTACAGCCCGAGCTCGGGCCTGGCTCGAAGATGGCATACCAGCAGGCCTCATCATCAGAGTGCGAACTCCCGTCAATGGAGGCATCAGGTATGTGTGACGGTAAGTGGCGTAGTCCCCCTCCTCAAGATATAGCAAAGCATCAGTACCCAACATAGCATTAACGACATCCCGGGAAATGAGTACATCAGCAATCCGCATGTCGACTAGGGGTGCTGAGGGAGGGTCCTGAGAAGTGTACCCCCAGACCTGACGCAAGAAACGCTCTCCCAGAAAAAAGCCCTACCAACCGGCCCTTTGAACAGGAGCTTGTACCGGAAGGCACCCCACCCTCCGGCAAACTGGAATCGGAGACCCTCACCTAAGGGCGCCCATGGCTGCCATGTAATCTACAGATAACAGGTGCATAAACCAAGTAGAAATCGAAGATGTGCAGGACAAAACAAAAATCAAAAACAGAAAAAACTGAGAGTTCTGAAGTACCTCCGATGAGCGCACCGTGTCAAAATACTGTCGCAGGTAAAGGAGAGACTCCCGAGGTCTTGGCCAGTGCTGGCCTTCAAACACAAGTGAGTACAGGGTCACAAGAGCTCCCGCTACCATCAGCTCCAGAGCCAATGTCGGGAAATATACATAGACCCACAACTGTAGAAAACAAAGTAGAATATGAAATGCTGAGAGCAAAATGCACGATACAGAATATAAAGTGCGCCGTGTGTGCGATGTGCAGGTAATGAGGGGTAGAAATGTAAATCAAAAGGGCAGAAAGTACCTCCCAGGCTCTCCAATAGCCGCCAAGTAAGTCCCCCCGTCCGCGTGAGGTCGCGCTCATGTAGCAATAAAGGGTGGCCAAGCCAGCACCGCCCCAGTCATACCGCCTGATCTATGACAGGTCCACCAAGGCACTCAATAGATAAAGTCCAACAGTGTTCCCTCTGTCGGCAAACATAGTGGTCCCGAAGAGGAACATCAAAAAGCCGCGGGCATACTGTGCCGCCTCATCAGGAGTCCCAGGCTCCATTTCCACCCGCCGGAAATGGGAAGAGAACCAGGTATATCGGACTCTCCCCGAAGCTCTGTCAACAGGCGGGCGAGCCCCCAACAGATATATCCAAGCGGCCTCCCACTCGCCCATGTCCTCATCATATGGGATCGCCCAGCCTCCCACATCAAGGCCGGTCAATACAGCGAAGTCAAAAGGGGTCATAGTCATGTCCCCAGTGGCAGAGAAATGGAAAGAGTTGGTGGTGTCCCACCATCTCTCCACCAGGGCGGCCATCAGTATCCTCCTAGCAGGACAACGAGATAGCCCAGAGCAGAAGGGCCCGAACCCCGCTAAGTCAACCAAACCCCGAACGGCCTCCGGGAGCTCAGCATACCAGTCTCTTGCCGCGGTAGAGCCATACCCCCGCACAGTGCGAGAAGTCACCTACATTCAGAATGAATACATGTTTCAGTATGAAATGAATAAAGCTGCGTGCGAATAAAATGAATAGGCTGCGTGCAAGGTAAAGTAAGTGTGTGCCGTGTGTTCACCTTCAATTTGGGCTGTGTGCTTTAAAACTCAATCAATCTGGGCTGTGTGTTCAGAAAATCAATTTGGGCTGTGTGTTCAGAAAACTAGTGTTTGGGCTGCGCGTTCAACTCTCAATCAGTATGTGCTGCGTGTTCACCATCAGTCAGGGCTGTGTGTTCAGAAAATCAATTTGGGCTGCATGTTCAGAAAATTAGTGTTTTGGACTGTGTGTTCAGAAAATCAATGTTTTGGGCTACGTGTTCAACTCTCAATCAGTGTGTTCTGCGTGTTCACCATCAGTCTGGGCTGTGTGTTCAGAAAACCAATTTGGGCTATGTGTTCAGAAAACTAGTGTTTGGGCTGCGTGTTCAACTCACCATCAATCTGGGCTGTGTGTTCAGAAAATCAATTTGGGCTGTGTGTTCAGAAAATTAGTGATCTGGGCTGTGTGTTTAGAAAATCAACTTGGGCTGTGTGTTCAGAACATCAACTTGGGCTGTGTGTTCAGAACATCAACTTGGGCTGTGTGTTCAGAAAATTAGTGTTTGGGCTGCGTGTTCAAACCTCAATTAGAGTGGGCTACGTGTTCACCATCAATTTGGGCTGTGTGCTCAGAAAATCAGTGTTTGGGCTGCGTGTTCAACTCTCAATTAGTGTGTGCTGTGTATTCACCTTCAATTTGGGCTGTGTGCTCAGAATATTAATGTTTTGGGCTGCGTGTTCACCATCAATTTGGGCCGTGTGTTCAGAAAATCAGTGTGTTGGGCTGCGTGTTCAATCCTCAACCGATGTGTGCCGTGTGTCCACAATCAATTTATGGGCTGAGTGTTCAGGAATTCAAGTGACTGGACCGTGTGTTCAGAGCGCAAACAGAATGCAAGAAAAATTCGTAATACGTTACAGAAAATGTAGGAATGAAGTAAATACCTCTCGTGCCTCAGAGGAGAGATGATACTCTGGCTCCCGCAGGAGGAGATCCCCGGGTGCTCGCTCGTCGAACTCGGTGAAATGATGAAAAACAGCCCGCGGAAGAACGTGTACTGGTGGGTCATACCTCTCGGGTATAAAGGGGCGAACCCTCAGAGATAGAGACATGATGTCAGGCTCGCCTCCGGCGCCTGGAGAACCTCCACCGTGGGGAAATTGACCTGTCATTTCAAGAAATCTGCAAAAGGGGCAAAAATGAGCCAAAATTGGAAAAAGTTAACAAAAGTCAACTCTCGGGAAATGAAAAAGTCAACAAAAGTCAACTCCCGAGAAAATCTTCCAAATATTGAGACAAACTCACCTCAAGTGGCGAAAATGAGAAAAGAAGCCCCGAAACCAAAATTTAATAGGTTCAAAGTGCTTAAAACTGAAAGATTTCGTGAAAACAACTTGCGTGGGACGTTGGAAAACGTGTATAAAGCCCAGATCTGAGGGAGAAAATGGTTTGGGAAGCTAGAGAGGAGGATTTCGGAGCTGCACTTATGAGCTCAAAGTGTTTGGATAAGTGTATTTATAGAAAAGAGGCTAAAAGGACAAAATTGCCCCCGGATTTGGCAAAGTGGCCGGCCGGCCACTTTTTCTAGCAGGCCGGCCATTTACTTTTCAAGAAATGGTCGGTGGCCTCCTTCTCCCAATAAAACTATCCGGTGGTGTTCCCCACATGCCCTCCAAGGTCTCTGCAAATTTTGAGGAGGATTGGAGTCCCCGAGACCTGAAAAAGTACAAGAGAAGTGCACTTTCTGTCGCGAAATCGCTCCGCCGGAACTTCAGCTTCAACTTCCAATGCATGTCTCATCGTTTACTCATCGAAAGTGAGGTATATCCTTTTGAACATGTTGTAACCTCTTCGGGAGGTGGACTGGAGGCCGCGATCGAGTCACCCTCGCCGAAACGCGCGCTTCTTCCCGCATTGCGATGCACTTTTCTATCAACACCGTGATCGTCTGCATTCGATATCACAATGAACAGTATGTTGTTTGTGCTCGTTGAGTTTCTTCATTTTGCAGGCACGATATTGTACGTACGGTTCATTTGAGGCTGGTGCGACCAGACGAATCGCACAGGTATCGTATCTTCTCCGTGTGAGACGCGATGAGAATTGAATAATTCTCTGCATTCTTAACTACATGAAATATAGTTGTTACTTTGCATTCTCGCTTAAAACTGTTGCATCTATTTGCGAATACTTGCTTCATTACAGTTTGCTGCATTTACACGATCATTGAGTTACCTTCGGCTTCTTGCATTGTCAGTTGCATTTTGCCCCTGCCTGCGAGCATGCCTGCGGGCACATCTCTGTTTATCACGCATGTTTGTCTAAGTCTTCAGCCTTGTCAAAAGTGGGTTGTCTCTGGGCTTTGACATTCACTCCCGTCACTTATGACTTTCGAGTTCTGTCAAAGAGGGGCAACTGTAGACATCCCATTTTTGACCGACCTTAAGACTCAGACGTCACCGATTGAGCGCTTGGTGATGTTGCATATTGTGCTCGTTCGGAAGTCGCGGTGTCTTGGCTGCGAGCCTTGCCTTCGAACTTTCGGACTCTTTCACGCCTTACCTCGGTTTGTGAACCAGGCTCGGTTTTCTCTGTTTCTCTTCCCGAAGGGAGGGAGAGGTCTCGTAGACCATCTCTCAGTGGCCATAGGCTACATTTCATGGTCGTAGGCCATTTTGCTCGTTTGGAGTCCGGGTTCCCGATTTTTTTTTGGAATTGTTGGCCGTGTGCCTCGGTTCGGGACCGCTTAACCATCTCCGTTTGCTCCGGTCTTTGGCATACTTCTTATTTGCTCCCTTTTGAGGGACACTGTGGTCCGAGAGACCAACTTCGTGGTCGAACACCACTCTCGATGCCTAACAGCCGGTTTTCGGGGCCTCGGGCTGCGCGTTTCGGCCCCCGAACCTTCGTTTTGCATCGGTTTTGATTCATTTTTGGCAGGGACCTCTGTTTCATTGCTGAGAAGGTCGTGGAAGGGCGGGAGGCCAGTAATTGTCCTGTCAGCCAACTTTATCCCTTCATCGCCCTCCGTCGCCCGATTTTCCTCACTTCAAAGCCAATGTTGACCACCCTTAGGCCATTTTCTTGCACCCTAAATCCCATATTTGTGATGTACACATCTGGGAGGCCACCAATATTTGGTGGCCGGCCAGTAATTGTTGTTGAACCTTTTGAACCCCTTTGAAAAGTGGGTTGTTCTCTCTCCTGGTTCACTATTTCCAGTGTTTAACCACAGGGTTGTGTTGTGCACACATCAGAGGCTACCTTTTTGATATGGCCGGCCACTAATTCTTCTTGAACCTTTTGACCCTTGGCCGGCCGGCCATGGAAAGTAGCCAGCCGGCCACCTGCAACCTAGATAGCTGGCCGGTCATGATCCTTGCACCCTGTTCCTTACAGCTGTATATCTCTTTTCCCCCCAGATTGTGTATCCGGGGGGGTGCATTTTTAGAGGGAAACTTGGATTGTTTTCCCTCCATTTTTCCCCCATTTTCCCCCCCTTTTTGTCTATATAACAGGAGCCCCAGCTCTGTTATTAGGGTTACAAAAACTCCCCCCAAGCCTCTTGCATTATATCCCTCTCCCTCTCTATTCCAAGCTCAAAACCTTTCAAGTCCTACACCCCTTTCCACACCACCACCAAGCACCACACCACCATCATCCATTCCAGCAGCTTGAAGCTGATTTCCAGAGCTAAGGAGCCACCAAACTCAAGCCAAGAGTTGTCAAAGACTTGGTCTACAAGGGTAAGCTCTATTTCCCCCTTTTTAGTCCATGTTTTGCATGCTTTATTAGCCATACTTGCTTGCTGTTTTGGGCTCTGACCCTAACTGGAATTAGGCTTATTTTGAGCTATTTTTCATGTTTGTTTAAGGGTATTTACCTGTTTGAGGTCTCCTTGTTGCACTTGCTTCATTATCTCCATTGTATGCCATCTTCTTGTGTAGTATTTTTGGCCTATGTATAAACTGTTTTGAGCTCTGTCATGAACTGAAAAGTGGATTATTTTTAGCCCTTCTTCAACATTGTTGAAGGGATAATTGCTGTTTGAGGCTTTCATTTATCACTTGCCTTCATATCTCTCTTTTGGCTCCATTTTTGCATGATTTGTTAGCCTCTTATGCTTCTGTTTTTGGGTTCTGGTCCAAACTACAAATGACCTTATTTTGATCCCTTCTTCATGTTTCATTGAGGTTCTTTCATTGTTTGAGGCATCCTTTTTATACTTTGTGTTATATCTCTCTTTTTGGCCTTATTTTGCATATTAGTTACATTCATGCATGTCATGCATATTGCATCGTGCTTGGGATTGGAGTTAGCCCGAGCACGGGAAACGAGGGACGTTTCGTACTTCGAGTGACGGAACGTGTCTCAATTCCCAATCACCGACACTCCGGATTATCCATGATGGAGTTAGGTCTTGTTGTGTTTATATGTGCATTCATTCTATATTGAGTTGCACAATTCAACCCCTCGGCCATCATGCATCAAGATGCGTGATTGGTGGCACGAGGATCGAGGCATGCATACATTTGTGAAAATACATTGCTATGCCCCTTTTCTGCTCTCTGTTGCAGCAAATCAAGAATTAGCAACCTTCCGGAGCTTGGCGCGCTTTCCAAGAGTAATTGTGAAACAAAGGCTAATTGGGCATCTCAGTGGATTTCCGCGCAAGGCAGCCCAAACATGCATCATCCATCATCTGAAGAAGAGTCAAGGCAGTCCCTAGCTTGCATGCCAGTTTATCAATTTTCTTAGTTATTTTGTAAATTAATTAGGAATTTGTTTATATTTGGACTGTATTATTTATTCGGACCCTCTGCGCGAGGGCGTAATTGTAATAAGTGTGCGTGTGTGTGATGTATGTCTTCCAACCCCACGTCTTTCTCCCTTTTATTTGCCTGCTTATGATGGTTAGATTAGGGCATGTTTCGATTAGCATACAGTATGATAGCATGTTTGCATTCATTCATCTGTATTGCATGCACCGGGCTCGGCGCACCATACTAACTGCATTGTATTTTCAATTCCAAATTGAATACATGTTAACTGTAGCATTTCATATGCCATGTTTTGAATAGCCGAGCCTGCTATAGTTGCATTTTTGCATGTGTTGCATTAGGCATTTCTGTACAATTAGGATCATGCATGGATTTCTAACATAGTTTCTGTTTTGGCTTGGAGTACTCGGTGAGTTTTATGCTTTAGCATCCTTGCATGCGTGTGAGTGCTGCCATGAATAGCATGCTTACCATGAGGCTATTTGCTTATGTGATATAACTGCCTGAATGCCTGTGGGTGAAGGTTGGGTTATTTGGATTGGAACAAATCATTGACTGTGAGTTTTAAGCCCACTAGATAGTGGCAAAACCATCTTTTCTAAGCCCACCCGAGGGTGGCAAATCCACGTCTTAGCCTACTTGCGAGTAGCACCATCAAACCATTTTCAAACAAACAAACATGAAATGTTTTGTTCCAATTCAGGCGACCCAGTCTATACTTGTATGCTGTGCGCATCACATAATAAATCTAGGCTAATAACCAGAATAAGAACACACAATGTTTTCAAAACTTGATAGCATGGTTAGTAGAGGCCGATCTTTGATCGGGCGAGCGGGGGTGCTCATGAAGTGACCTTCCCCAATCGTACCCAAGTTCCCGAGCCGAAGCAACTTTGGTGATGACGGACACGTGGCCTTAGGCAAACGAGTCAAGGTTTCCTAAATTTCCCAAAATAAAATATTTAGGTGGCGACTCTGTATCTGGCAAAGTAGTCCATGTTTGGCACTTCTTTCAAAATCTGTTTTCTCAAAACGATTTGCCGGATTTGGACTCTTTGGTTCAGATTACGAACCGTGACAATTTGAGAGTCCTGAGCTGTAGTGAGCCCAATATCGAATGGAACAGAGGACTCCACCCTCCCGGGGCGTTCGGGGACATCTATAGAGTGCCCCCAAGTGGACGAACCATCGCCGGAGACTTCTCTTTCTGTTGCAGGTTAGCTAAAAGTCATCTATTTTGCCGGTGTTTTCCAGCTGATTACTAAGCGGGCAGTGTGATCAAAAAATCACTCACACAATTTGGCGCCGTCTGTGGGAACGAAAGAAGAATAGATGGCCAGTAACAGAAAGCAAGAAAACATTGGAGATGACACTCCTGCTGGGAGTGGGAGACCTATCGACCTCGATATCGAAGAAGACAACCGTGACACAGAAACTCGTGACCAGAATCACAGAGCAAAAGACGTCGGCCAGAAGGGCGACACTTCAAAGAAAACAGACCAAAGCAGGTACTATAACGAAGAAAACCTCCTGGTATGAAGGGGTAGATACCTACGGAGGGATGAAGAGGTAAAAGAGATGGCAAACAAATTGGCGGACCTGCAATCGATCGTCAACTTCATGATGCAAAACAATGTCATGTAGCCACCATTCCCGCTGCAGGACACGCCGATTCCAGCGACTTATGCCCAGAAGGGAGGGCAGAAAACAATCCCTATAGCCCCTCAGCACACCAGGTGCGAAAGACACTCTCACCGGCCCCCAAGGGAGGTCGGGTGAGGAGAGTCAAGAAGGGTGGAATCACGGAGGACACATCACACCAAGGAGGCCGACCCCAAAAAACATCGGCATGTTCAGGGGCAGGTACTATGCTTCAACACACCTAACGGAGAAGGGTCAAAAAGAGCTCGCAACGAAGCTGAGAGCAGTGCTCCGAAGAGACTGAAGTCAGGAGACAGCCGAGCTCCTGGCAGGACAAAAGAGGACTTGAGAGATTACCTCAAAATGAGGCAAGATCATGCCGAGGTAACATCCACTGTAAAGCCGAGAACTCCATTCACGGTAGGGTTAGACAAATTTGAGGCGTCGAAGAGATTCAGTATACCGAGGTTCCAGATCTATGATGGTAAGTCAGACCCCAACTTCCACGTTGGATTATACTTAAACTCAATGGCATTGTATAGTGGGAACGAGCCGTTACTCTGCAAAGTGTTCCCCTCATCCTTCGAGGAGATTGCATCAGATTGGTTTCACAAACTACCAAAGGGAAGCGTGAAGACTTGGGAAGGCCTGGCCGAGATGTTTGTGGCCAGGTTCGTGACAAACAAGCTGCAGCCATTAAGGGTGGACGCATTAATGGCTCTAAAGATCAGTAAGGATGAAGGCCTTAGGGCCCATGCAAAAAGGTACTAAGAGGTGTTCAACCGAATACCCGAATGCAACCAAGAGGTGGCAGTCGTGTCTTTCAAGAATGGCCTGAAAGACGACTGTCCACTAAGGAAGTCCTTGGCAAAGACATTGCCAAAAAGTATGGAAGAACTCATGGGCAGAATCAAGAAGTGCGCCAGAGCCGGGAAGATACGTCGGAGAACAAGGAGACGAAGCAAAAAAAGGGAAAAGGCTCGCCAAAGCGAGGTCGAGGTAACAATGGATCCAGCAAACAAGAAGCTGAACTGAGGGCTGCACAGGCAGTAACAACTGTCTTCCGAATTCCAATTCACAAAGTCCTGGATCAAATTCGGAACCATCCCTATTTCAGAGCACCAGCAAGGGCACCAGGGGAATTCATGGAGAGGAACGTTGGCAGGCGTTGTGCCTACCACAATGAAGAGGGGCACATGACTCAGGGTTGTAGAGCCCTGAAAGCACACTTGGAAGACTTTGTAAGGCAAGGCCATTTGAGAGATCAGGTCGACGAGGCTAGAACAAGAGAAGAACAAGCAAGATTGCCTCAAGCACCAGCAGCTCCGTCTCTCCCAGCACAGCAACCACAGGCAGGAGGACCTCGGGTGGTTAATGTAATTCACTTGAAGGTGAACGAAAATGACATACGGGGGGAGACCTAGAGGGTGAAACACCTACAGCACGTGAACCATGTCGGACAGAAAAGACCTCGGCCTGGAGAGTGCCAGGGATCGACAATAGCCTTTACTGAAGCCGACTTAGAGATGGTCTAGCATCCGCATAATGATGCCTTGGTAGTATCCCTCCAGGTTAGGGAGTGCCTAGTGAAACGCATCCTGATTGACCAAGGCAGCTCTTATGACATCATGTATGTTAGATGTTACAAGGAGCTGGGCCTTCACCCTGATGACATGGAGCAATCCAATGGCCCGATGGTCGGGTTCAATGGAACGCCGACATGGCCACTTGGCGCAACAAACTTAGAAGTACAAGCCAGCACTAGGAAGATCAAGACAGAGTTCACCGTAATCGACACACCCTCCCCTTACAACATCATCTTGGGAAGGCCATGGTTGCATGCAATGGGGGCAATTCCCTCAACATTGCATCAACTGTTGCAGTTCCCAATAGAACATGGGATTGAAAAAGTCAGAGAAGATCAACTGCATGCAAAAAATTGCTCCATGGCAACAATGAAATCCACCTGCAGCATTCAAGAGCCAGAGAAGGTAGAAATCGAAGACAATGACGTGGAGGTCCTAGATGATGTCGGCAAGGAGCCAGCCGAAAAGAGTGAAGAAGCACTAAAGAAAATCCTCGTTCAGGAGGGGGATGAAGAACGCTTTTTTCTTCTCGACTCGGGCTTAGCCGAAAAAGAAGGAAGAGAGTTGGAAGCTTTTTTAAGAGCAAACATTGAGGTGTTCGCTTGGACACCTTACGAAATGCCAGGCATTGACCCCGTGGTCACTTGTCACAAACTGAACGTCGACAAGTCAGCCAAACCTGTAATCCAACGTGCAAGAAGACCGATGTTGATGCACGTCGAAGCAGTGGAAGATGAAGTAGACAGACTTCTGGAGGCAAGGGCCATCAGAAAAGTCAATTACCCGACGTGGCGATCAAATACAGTGGTAGTAAAGAAGAAGAATGGTAAATGGAGGGTCTGTGTGGACTTTACCAGCCTGAACAAGGCTTATCCCAAAGACAGCTTTCCCTTGCCTAAGATTGACCAGTTGGTGGACGCAGCGTCAGGGCATAGAAGGATGAGCTTCCTGGATGCCTACAGGGGGTATCACCAGATAGCCATGTACCCCCCGGATGAAGAGAAGACTGCGTTTGTTACCCCAAAAGGACTATACTGCTACAAGGTGATGCCTTTTGATTTCAAAAACGCAGGAGCAACTTACAAAAGGTTGGTAACCAAGATGTTCAAACACCTGATTGGCCGAACAATAGAAGTCTACATCGATGACATGGTCATGAAGACCAAAGAACCTGAGGGTCATCTTGCCGACCTAAAAGAAGTCTTTGAGATCCTTAAAACATATCGGCTCCAACTCAATGCATCGAAATATGCATTTGGAGTTGGATTTGGAAAGTTTTTGGGGTACCTGGTGACCAGAAGGGGCATTGAGGCCAGCCCAGATCAGATCAAGGCCATCCTAGAGTTAAAGAGCCCGACGTCGACAAAACAGGTACAAATGCTTACTGGAAGGGCCACAGCCCTAAACAGATTTATAAGCCGAAGCTCAGACAAGTGCAAACCTTTCTTCAACTTAGTGAAGAAAGCCACGGACTTCCTGTGGACCGAAGAGTGTGAAGCCGCTTTAGCCGACCTAAAAAAGTATCTGACCACAGCCCCGGTCCTCTCAACGCCTGCACCTGGAGAAGAGTTGTTTTTGTACTTAACAGTTTCAGAACACGCAGTAAGCGCGGTGGTAATCCGAGAAGAAAAAAGGAAGCAAAAGGCTGTTTACTATGTAAGCAAGACCTTGGCCGATGCAGAAACAAGGTATCTACCCTTACAAAAATGATGCTGGCCTTAGTAATGGCTTCAAAGAAACTGAACCATTACTTCCAGGCCCACAAGATTGTGGTGCTAACAGAACACCCACTGAAGTCCTTGTTGCAACAAGGAGACTTAACGGGAAGAATAGCCAGATGGGCAGTAGCCTTGGGCCAGTATAACCTGGAGTTCAGGCCAAGAATAGCAATCAAAGTCCAAGTTTTGGCCAACTTCGTGGCCGAGTTCACGCCAGAATCCATCGTACACCGGGCTCCGTTGAGCCAATGAGAGCAATGCCCAAGCAAGGAAAAAGAAGCACAGCCGAATACAACACAACAAAGGAAAGAAGAGAAACTCGGACCCTACAGCATTTACATCGGCGACTCCTTTCGACTGTTCGTTGATGGGAGTTCAAACCGACAGGGAGCGGGGGCAGGAGTAGTACTGATATCTCCAGATTGGGAGATATTGGAACAGTCTATTCGATTGGGGTTCAAGGCCTCAAACAATGAGGCAGAATATGAAGCATTGATTGCAGGACTAAAGCTGGCAGTAGCAGCAGAAGCAGATGAGGTAATAGTCTTTTGTGACTCACAACTTATAGTCAACCAAACAACGAGCGAGTTTGCAGCAAGAGATGAAAGGATGCCGGCATACGCAAAAGAGGTCATCAGATTGGCGGCCTTATTTCAGAACTGCCGACTTCTTCAGGTTAGTCGAGATGATAGCAGTCACGTCGACGCATTGGCCAACCTAGCAAGTTCAATACAAACTGGAAAAACAAGGACAATAATGATTGACTATTTGTCGGGTCCGAGCATAGAACCACCGACCACAAAGCATGAAGCAATGTGTGTGGACATGGGACCAAGCTGGATGGATGCAATTATTGCATTCCTGAAAGAAGGAAAGCTTCCAGAAGACCACAAGGAGGCACACAAGGTCATATTGAAGTCGGCAAGATTCAGTCTGACAACGGAAGGACATCTCTATAGAAGGTCCTTCACTGGATCCCTTTTAAGGTGCGTACATCCTTTGCAGGTTGAAGATTTTTTATATGAAATTCATGAAGGAATTTGTGGAAGCAACGCTGGGGGCAGATCGCTAGCTCACAAGGCCATTACCTAGGGGTATTGGTAGCCCTACATGCAAAAAGATGCAGAAGCCTACGTGAAGAAGTGTGAATAATGCCAAAGGTTTGCACCTTTGATACACCAGCCAGCTGCTGACCTGAACCCTATATCTAGTCCTTGGCCATTTGCCCAATGGGGCATGGATCTCGTTGGGCAATTGCCCCAAGCAACTAGGCAAAGGAAGTACCTGCTGGTAGCAACAGATTACTTCACGAAGTGGATAGAAGCAGAACCTCTTGCCAAGATCCGAGATGTGGATGTCAAGAACTTCATATGGAGAAACATCATCACCAGATTTGAGATTCCAAGAGCAATAGTTGCCGACAATGGAACATAGTTTGACAGTAAGCTAATTAAGAGCTTCTGTACAAAGTTCAAGATCAAGAACTAATTTTCAACACCAAGTTTTTCCCAAAGCAATGGGCAAGCAGAAGCATCCAACAAAGTAATTTTGGATGGGATAAAGAAGAGGCTGCAGGCAGCAAAAGGAAAGTGGGTAGACGAATTGCCCAATGTACTCTGGGCATATCGGACTACGCCGAGAAGATCAACAGGGGAATCCCTCTTTGCCATGGCTTATGGCACAGAAGCAGTCATTCCACTGGAGGTCAGCATCCCAGGGATCAGAACCCAGGGAGTTGAAAACGGGACTAATGATGTACTCTTAGCCCGAGATCTGGATCTTCTAGAAGAAAGAAGAGAGAAAGCTGCAATACAGCTTGCAGCATACCAGCAACAGCTTGCTAGAGCTTATAACAAGAAGGTTAATCCAAGGGAGTTTCAAGTCGGCGACCTAGTCTTGAGGAAAGTCGTCGGCAACAAGAAGGATCCCAGGGAGGGCAAGCTTGGCCCAAACTGGGAAGGACCCTACAGAATCACTTCGATATTGGGCAATGGGGCATATCGGCTTGAAGATAATGAGGGCAAAGCATTGCCAAGACCCTGGAACACTTGTAATTTGAAATTTTTCGATCATTAGATAGTACTTGTTTTTTACCGACGTCATCAATAAAATCTTAGCAGAATTCTTCAACACTTATGACTGAAAAAGATGCATAATGTGGTTTCTGGAAGACATGAATAATGAGAACCCAAGTGGAACTCAGGTTCACATTAAGGGGCAGAGAGAAGACAAAGTTGTTTAACACTTGTTGAAATTTGTAGCAATTTACAAGTTGAAGTTAAACCGAGATTATTGTTTAACACTTGTTGAAATTTGTAGCAATTTACAAGTTGAAGTTAAACCGAGATCATTGTTTAACACTAGTTGAACTTTGTAGCAATTTACAAGTTGAAGTTAAACCGAGATCATTGTTTAACACTTGTTGAAATTTGTAGCAATTTATAAGTTAAAGCTAAATCGAGATCATTGTTTAACACTTGTTGAAATTTGTAGCAATTTACAAGTTGAAGTTAAACCGAGATCATTGTTAACCGAGGTATGTCACCCCGAGAAGGTTGCACAAAGAAGGAAGAGTATATTAAAGACATGCAGAATATTCTAAGTATAGAATCATGCAAAAGCAATAAAGAGAAGATAAAGATTCAAGCATTCATGGAAAGCAAATGCATTTGTACACAAAAGAGGGCACATCGGCCATGTGAAAAGCTTACATTGTTTCAAAAAACAAAGTACAAGAAGGGAAAGAAAAGACATGAAAATTAAGGTTCCTCAGCATCAGCAGCAACTTGGGTTAGGACCTCGGAAGACTGTTGAGAAGCCACATCGGCCGCCTTCTCCGCCGCAAGCTCAGCATCAATCTCTTGCAGAGTTTCATCAAGGCTCTTATCGGCAAACGTGACGTCGACTGATGCATTCTTAGGAACAAATTCCTTGGAAATCTCATCACCCTCCTCATCTTGAGTCAAGTCCAAGACTTGCTCATTCAGAGAAGGGGACTAGGCCCCATCAGCATCTTTTGGCTTTCTCACCAACACCTCCTCTTCAGATTCAGAATCATCATCGGATTGAGCTGGTGGAGGAGGTGGAGGGAATGGAAGAGGAATGGCATCGGCATTTCTGAAGGGCGAGTCCTCGGGGACATTAAGTTTTTTTAGAAGAGACATCCAACCAAGGGTGAAACCCTTGTTGGATGCCTGCTTCACTTGTATTTCATAGGCCTCTGTAACATCGGTCATGCCATGGGCATACGCCTTCTCGTCAACGTCCTTGATTTCGGCTTCCATGGTGGCCAGGGCCTCTTGGAGCTCCTTTTGGGCCAGGGCCATTTTATCCTCGGCCTCCCTTTTTTGAGAATCAGCAACCTTCTTGATAGCCTCGGCAGATTCAGCCTTTTCTTCGGCATTAGTTTGGGCTTTAATGGCAGCCTCGACCTGGTCCTCCAACTTTTTCATTTTGGATTGTAGACTTTTGTTGGTTTTTTGAAGACTGGAGACCTCCCTCCTCGCCTCGATCAACTTCTCCCTGTTCTCAAAAGATTGTATAGAGAAAGAGTGGGCATGCTGGATGGCCTGAAAAGTAAACAGAAGTTATTGAAAAATTTTACAAGTATGAAAAAAGCGGAAAAAAAGGCAAGTTACCAAGTGAAGACACTTACTTGAACAGATCAATGAAGCATCAGAGCGTAATTTTCATATTCACTCATCTCGGCGTTCCGGTCAAGATCGCCGGGAAGAAGTAGGACAGTACTTAGGGCGACGCCGACGTTAATATCGTCAGCACTATCGCTAGCCATAGCAGGCTTGTTTTCCAAAGTAATCTCGGGGCCTAGGGGGCATCAGGCTTTTTAGACCCTGAAGTATTTGCAGAGGATGTTGTCGGCTTCTTGGAACGGGTGGACTCGGATGGTTGAGCATCGGCACGACTTTTCTCGACAGCAGATTGAGACTTGTCACTCTCAGCTAACTTTGAGATCGGCAAAGTATCCTCAGTCTCAACCTGAGTCACCTTCGCCTTTGGTTGAGCCTTCTTGATTCTTTTCGGCTTCGATGGAGGCTGAGTTTGTGCTGGCTGAGCATCAACATCAGAAGGGAGGCTGGCCAGGAGATCTTTTGTAACTAGTTTTGGGCGACCCATCTCAGCAGAAGGAACTGTTCGGCGTCGTCGACGGCGTTGGGATATCGGAGTCAGGTATGGAGCCGAGGTTGATGGCTGATCAGCTGGATCAGATGTTGATCCTTGATCTGTCCAAGATGTGGACGCAGTCTGTGGAGTTATGGTAGAGAGTGGAGAAAGGCTTTTCTTCTTCCTCTTAGGAACGTCGGGCAGAGCCGACTTGTATGTTAGAATAAAATTGAGAAGCAGAGGCGCCCTCCATTTATGGACTGACAGGTCTAAGAGTTTCTTCAAATCCTTGCTGGGAAAGAAGGATTGGCGAAAGTTTTTTGGTGGCTTAGGAACAACTGCAAGAAAAACAAACGTTAAGAAACAGATAAAGTATGCAAGACTTTAAAAAACAAGTATGAATGCAGGGCTCTTACCATTACCCTCTACAAAAACTGATCGAGGGAGAGGGAAGAGATGGAGGTCTTCATCTGGGGCAAACTCCCAGTTCCCTGAAGTAATGAAATAGTCGTCCCCAGCTCCCTTGTTGGAGTCTGGGAGGTCGGCTACGATTTTGAACTCTGTGGACCTCGACTTAAGGTAATAAATGTAGCCTTTTTCTTTCAAGTTAAGGCCGCACATGGTATAGCAGTATTGAATATCGGCTAAGGTGATCCTAGCGTTTTCCTGTTTAGCTAAGGCTATGATACCATTGATCACTCGATAAGAATTGATGGCAAGTTGCATGGGGTTCAACTTATAATAATGGAGAATCTCGCGAAAAAAGATGTTGAGTAGAAGCCGAAGTCCACACTCAATAAAGGCAACTACAGGGAAAGGCATGGAGTTATTAGTAGGCATGATGGAATCATCATCTCCAGCCAACTTCAGATTGACATCGGCTGGAATTTCAAATTCTTGCCTAAAATGTTCTAGCTTGGACGGGGTGTCTACCCTATGTTTCCACATACCCATGATATCGACCTAAAGGTATTGGAACTCAGAAGGAAGATGTTTTAAAAATGGTTGTTGGGACCTCGGCAAAAGCCTAGGTATGTATTGGTGCAAGAATTTGTAAAGATTGTTTTAGTTCTTCCAAAGGATTAGTGGGTTCTACAGACAAATCCCAAACCTAAATCTATGAAAACAAAGATTAAAGGCATAAATTTGGAAAACAGAAAAACAAGAACGAAGTTTCAGAATCAAAAACAGAGGTGGGGCTATCAAAAGCATAAGAAATACAAGGAGTATAAGGTCAAGAACAGTGACAAAGGCACAAGAAAACGGTGAACAATACGTGTATTCAAGACATGGGCAAGGGCAAAATCGTGGAATAAACACATTCAGATATGAGATTCACAAATCGAATGTTTGAACAAAGCAGTAATGGCAAGAAGTAGTAAAAAGCATCAGAAAATTGAAAACAAAATGAACACTGGCTTACCAGGAAAAATGAAGCCGGTATGGAAATCGCCGAAGTCAGGCGAAGGTTGAAGAAGTAACAGAACGGAGAAAGCTTCACCGGAAGTGAGGAATGAAGGCAGTTGCAGAGCTTGAAGTCTGGAAACAATGGCAGATTCAGGAGAGATGAGCTAAAGAGAGAAAAAGCAAGGATATCGATTGAAAAGTGAGGAAATGAAAAAAGAGGGAAAAGTTTTGTTAAAACTTGAAACAGCGGTGAAAATGAATTAATGCGCCTAGAGTAACGAATGCGTCAGACGGCGCACGCAGACGCAAGACGGCTTACAAGCGCGTCACAAGCACGATCCCGTAAGGATGAAACACGTGGATGAAACAGTCAAATAAGTGATGCGTGACAGCTCATATGTTAGAAAGAACTCTTAGAGTCCTTAGTCTTCATGGAGGCATGTCGGTCTGAAATAAATGATCTCGGCAGAAGAAATTTTAAGCCGACGTACTAAAAGGAAGTACCGGTATAGGTTCCATCACCTCAAAATACCGAGGTAATAAAACCTAGGGGGCAGTTGTGGAGATATATTTTCTGAGCACCAACACATGGCCGAGGTGACGCCGACGTGTTGGCCGAGGTTCCACGTGTCCTAATCGCGATGCTGAGATAATCTCAGCATAGCCGAGGTTATCTTCGAAGATATCGGAATCCGTGATAAGCAAATAAGGGACAAGAGTCCAAGAATAAAGAAAGACTTCAAGATGGATAAGGGTAGTATTCTTAGGGGATCTATCCTTATCTTTTGGGGAGTCCAAAGTAAGCACTGAACAGGAGTCCATAGAAGTCAGGTTCCTATTAGGACTACGATTGAATTAACTATAAAAGAGAGGCACTCCTGTAGGTCTAAGGTATGCAATTTATATTCTGAATAGTGAGTTTTGCACTATTGATTATCTTTGAGAGATATACTGACTTGATCGTCGGAGTGCCTCGGGTAGACGAACCACCGCCGGAGACTTCTCTTTCTGTTGCAGGTTAGCTAAAAGCCATCTATTTTGCCGGTGCTTTCTAGCTGATTACTAAGCGGGCAGTGTGATCAAAAAATCACTCACACAAATTCTTTATCTAATTTTAACTAAACAATTTCATTCAATAATTATGTGATGTTAGAAGGAAAAAAAGAAGAAGGGATAAATCATATAGATCAGTCATGAAGTTTAGACAAAATATAATAAATATCACAAATTTAATATAAAGTGAAATTTATTCTTGTTATGAAACTAAAAAAAAAAAAAGTAACAGAATTTTGCAGTAAAGTAAAGAGGAATTTAAACAAAAGAGATGAGGAAAAATTCATCAAGTGCTATTGAGAGTAAAATTGATCTTAAGAACCAATAAAAATTATATTCATATATATATAGAAAAATGTTTGGTAATTTAAAATTTTGTGACTTAAATGGCTCAAATTTGTCAAAACGACGTTGTTTTAAGTGATTTGAACTATTTGAGCCACAAAATTTTGAATTACCTAACATTGTTGATATATATATATTGTATGATTTTTACTCTGACAATTGCATCCAAAGATGAAAACTCATATGATTTTCTTGATGAAAAATAAAAAAACACTAAATTATATAATTATTCTATTTATTCAAATAGTAACCACTGTATCTTATGAAATATAGCATATAATGGCTACATGTAGGTTGTTGTGGTGATCGATAAATAGTGGGAAAAAAAACACAGAAAATCTTATGAATATATTTATAAAAAAAAAAAATACAATTCAGTGATTTTTTAAAAGATATTTACAGATATATTAAAAAAATCAAAATTTTAATTATTAATATTTATAAAATTTATTTATGATGTGTAATCTTTTTTTTTAATTTATACTTTTAGAATATTGATATATGTGTTAATTAATATACTAACTAGTATACTAACAAATAATGTGACATAATTTTAAAAGTTTTGGATATTTGTAATTTGTATAGTAAGTGGGGTCAGTAATAATAATACAACACTAGTTAAGACATTAGTATATATATGAATTAGTACATGTAATATCACCGATACTTTTAGTATGCTAAAATAATAAAAAAAAATACATAAATAATTATAGGAATAAAGATGCTCTTATCTATACTATATATTAAGCAAAAGGGGGTTTTTAACCCCCAAGACTTGTGGAGCTTCAATATCCTAATCTGGATTTTTCTATATCTTTTATTTTTTATTTAAAAAAAAAAGATTCAACATTTATTGGTTTGGTCAAAATCTCATGATCAGCATTTATTAATTTTTTTCAATCCATATGTCTTTCCACATGCCTGCATTTATTGATTTGGTCAAAATTCTCTGATCAGCATTTAAAATCTCCTCGTACAAATAATTATAGATACAATCCATGTATAGTTATTGCAGTACCCTTTTCAACTTCTCTCATATATTATGATTAGTGATAAGATTGCTAAATTATTTTTATAAAAAATCTTAAAAAAACATAATTTATATATTAAAATAAATTAAAATAATTATAAATATTTATAATTATCTTGTACATAACACAACTGATAGGCTAATACTAATCTTATCACATTTTGGGAAACAAACGAGGCACTGCCCAGGCTCATTACTCAAACTAACTGCAAATCGCACAAACTTCTAGGAGTTTTTATTTTTGTAGCATTTTAAGTGCAAGTTGATTTTGATTACCCATAACTTGGAAATGGGCATTTTGCTGAGTTCTATTTCATTTATTTTTGTTTAAAAGATAATTGACTGGATGATTTAATAAAGTTAAAAGATTGATTTTATTACAACAATCAAATTTTAAGATTTTTTTTTTTATTTTGTAATTTCCTCATATAAATATCATGAATTTTATAAATTAAACTAATAATGATCAATTTGTAACACTACTTGAACTTTACTCTCTCATATTCTCGGTTAGAGGTTAAAAAAATAGTTGTTTCTCCTTTCGATGAGAAAAAATAATAATAATTATGATTTCTTATCATTATGTTTTGATGAATAAAAAAGAAGAGATATTATTTCTCATCTATCTTGTTTTGATAGAGTAAATAACAGAAAATAAATAAAATTATTGTATTTTACTTTACCAAAATAACCTTTCATATTAATAAGATATATTTCTTCATAAGGGTAATTTTGATATTTTAAAAAAAAATTATTAAACCCAATTATTTTTTCACTGAGTCTCACCACTTTTGGTGAGAAACAAAACATAGATTTGATGAGAATCTTTTTCTCATCATCTCTCATCATTTCTTACCTGCTTAACCATCTAAATAAGTGAATAAATTTGCTATTCTCATCATTCTTTTTTTTTCTCACCAAACTCTTCCATCGAAATGGAGTATAAGTATTTCCAAAACAAGTTGAGGTAATATATTGGTCTAAACTATATGATTCATTGCTTCTGTATTAATTTTTTTTTAAATAATATAAAATATTAAATAAAATAATGGGTAAATTACACTAACCTTCCTTGAAATTTACCTTAATTACAAGGACCTCTCCTGCAGTTTCAAAAATAACACAGATCTCCCTTACTTTTGAAACTAATATACAAAAACCCCTTTTCTGTTACTCATCCGTCCAAATTTAAATAGATTATGCTGATGTCATCCATAATTATTCTTCAAATTTCAATCCTACCATTCAGGGGAGGTAAGTGGAATTTACCCATATATATATATATATATAAACACATACATTCTATCTCTCTTCCCTCTCACTCTCTTTTTGTGCTCTATATCTCTCTCTCTCACCATCTCTCTTCCATCCCTCTATGCTCTCTCTCTCTCTCTCTCTCTCTCTCTCTCTCACATCGGAAGTTTCTACCGCCATATTGGAACCAAAAGGAAACCCTAGCTCTGATCGACGTTTATCGTAAGCGGTGGTACGCTCTCTGACGAAGCTACCTCCAGACTGACGACTGTGACGCAGTGGTCGTCGTCGTCATCCTCCGCTGCCCCGATGCCTCCCCTTCCAAAACCTCCGCCCAGTGCCACCATAAGGCAATGGTAATACGGCGTGATCGGCGATCCAGAGCTCGACGGCTTGGAATGCGACTTCGAATTGGTCGCATGTTTTTATTTTTTTCCTTTTGGTTTTACTGTTGTATAAGTTGCTTGATAACTGTTCGTTGACATACAATTGCGGTCGTGGAACTGATCAAACTTTTTGCTTGAATTGGTTCACTATTGAAGATGAAATAGAAAAGTAATATTGAAAAAGCTCAGTTTGGGTAAGGATGAGTTGGTTCACTGTGCATATATATATATATATATATATAAGTAAAATTGAAGAAGCTGAGTTTTAGGTAAGGGTGAGTTGGTTCACTGTGTGCATATATATATATATATATAGAAAAGTAAAATCGGAGAAACTGAGTTTGGGTGAGAGTGAATTGGTTCACTGTTTGCATATATATATATATATATATATGAGGATATATTTTCTAAGTACCAACACATGGCCAAGGTGACATCAACGTGTCAGCCGAGGTGCCACGTGTCTTGATCATGACGCCGAGGTGATCTCGACAAGGCCGAGGTTATCTCTGAAGATATCGGAATCCGAGATAAGCGAATAAGGCACAAGAGTCCTAGAATGATGAAGGAACTTAGTTAGGATAAGGATAAAGCTCTTAGGGAGTTTATCTTTATCTCTGGGAAAATCCAGGATAAACACTGAGTTAAAGTCCATTGAAGCAAGGCTTCTGTTGGGACAAGGATTGAGTTAACTATAAAAGAGAGGCACCCCCGATGGGTCTAAGATACGCAATTTATATTCTGAACAGTGAGTTTAGTACTATTGATTATCTTTGAGAGATATACTGACTTGATCGTCGGAGTGCCCCCGGGTGGACGAACCACCGCCGGAATCTTCTCTTTTTGTTACAGGTCAGACAGGTGCCATCTATTCTGCCAGTGCTCTCCAGTTGAATACTGAGTTAGCAGTGTGGTCGAAAATTGACACACAATTTGGCGCCATCTATGGGAAAGAAAGAAGAATAGATGGCCAATGACGGACAGAAGGATAAGGTTGGGGACGAAATCCCTGCTGGGAACGGTAAGCATGTTGACCCTAACGTGGAGGAAGATGGTTGCAATGAGAAAACTCAGAACCAGAATCACAGCAAAAAAGACGTCGGCCAGGGTGGCGACGCACCAAAGAAATCAGATCGAAGCGAGTACTACAATGAAGATGACCTCCAGGTATAGAAAGATAAATGCCTATGGAGGGACGAAGAGGTGAAAGAGATGGTGAACAAATTGGCCGACCTACAATCGGTCGTCAAATTTATGATGCAAAACAATGTCATGCAGCCACCGTTCCCGCTGTAGGGCACGCTAATTCCAGCAACCAATGCACAGAAGGGAGGGCAGAAAACAATCCCTATAGCCCCCCCAGCACACCAGGAGCGAAAGACACTCTCACCGACCTTCAAGGGAGATCGGGCGAGGAGAGTCAAGGAGGGAAGAATCGCGGAAGACGCACCACACCAAGGAGGCAGACCCCAAAGAATATCGGCATGTTCAAGGGCAGGCGCTATGCTTCGACACAACTCATGGAGAAAGGTCGAAAAGGGCTCACCACGAAGCCGAGAGTAGTGTGCCGAAAAGACTGAAGTCAAAAGATAGCCGAGCTCCTGGGCAGAGCAAAAAAGACTTGAGAGATTACCTCAAGAGGAAGCAACAGAATGCCGATGCCGAGGTAAATTCCCCTGTTAAGCCGAGAACACCATTCTCGGTGGAATTGGACAAATTTGAGGCACTGAAGAGATTCAGTATGCCAAAGTTCCAAATATACGACGGTAAGTCGGACCCCAACTTTCACGTCGAATTGTACCTAAATTCGATGGCATTATATAGTGGGAACGAGCCGTTGCTCTACAAAGTGTTCCCTTCATCTTTTGGGGAGATTGCATCAGATTGGTTCCACAAACTACTAAAGGAAAGTGTGAAGACCTGAGAAGGCCTGGCCGAGATGTTTGTAGCCAGGTTCGTGACAAACAAGTTACAGCCATTAAGGGTGGATGCATTGATGGCTCTGAGAATCAGTAAGGATGAAGACCTTTGGGCCTACGCAAAAAGATACTACGAGGTGTTCAATCGAATACCCAAGTGTAATCAAGAGGTGATGGTCGTATCTTTCAAGAATGGCCTAAAAGATAATTGTCCACTACGAAAGTCTTTAGCAAAGACATTGCCAAAAAGCATGGAAGAGCTCATGGCTAGAATTGAGAAGTATGCCAGCGCCGAGGAAGACACATTGGGAGCCAAGGAGACAAAGCAAGAGAAAGGAAACGGCTCGCCAAAGTGAGACCGAGGTAACAATGGATCTACCAAGCAAGAGATAGGACTTAGGGCTACACAGGCAGTTACAACTGTGTTCCGAATCCCAATTCACAAAGTCCTGGACAAAATTCGAAACCAACCCTATTTCAGAGCACCAGCGAGGGCACCTGGAGAGTTTATGGAGGAGAAACCTTAGCAGGCATTGTGCTTACCACAATGAAGATGGGCATATGACTCAGGGTTGTAGGGCCCTGAAAACACACTTAGAAGATCTGGTAAGGCAAGGCCATCTGAGAGACCTTGTCGATGAAGCCAAAACAAGGGAAGAACAGGCAAGACTGCCGTAGGCACCAGCAGCTCCGTCTCCCCCAGCACAGTAACCTCAGGCAGGAGGACCTCGGGTAATTAATGTAATCCACTCGAAGGTCAACGAAAATGAAATTCGGGGGGAGACCCAGAAGGTAAAGCATCTACAGCATGTCTACCAAGTCGGGGAAAAAAGACATCAGGCATGAGAGTGCCAGGGACCAGCAATATCCTTTATAGAAGCTGACCTTGAGATGGTGCAGCATCCACATAACAATGCCTTGGTAGTATCCCTCCAGGTTAGGGAATGCCAGGTGAAGCGCATCTTGATTGACCAAGGCAGCTCTTATGACATCATGTATGTCAGGTGTTACAAAGAGCTCGACCTTCACCCAGACGATATGGAGCAATCCAATGACCCAATGGTCGGGTTCAATGGAACGCCGACATGGCCACTGGGAACAGTAAGCTTAGATGTGCAGGCTGGCACGAAGAAGATAAAAATGGACTTCACCATAATCGACACACCCTCCCCTTACAACATCATCTTGGGAAGGCCATGGTTGCATGCAATGGGGGCTGTTCCCTCAACATTGCATCAACTATTGCGGTTCCTAACAGAGCATGGGATTGAGGAGGTCATAGGAGATCAGCTGCAGGCAAAGAATTGCTCCATGGCAGCAATCAAATCCACCTGCAGCATACGAGAATTAGAGAAGACAGAGATCGAAGACGAAGACGTAGAGGTCTTAGAGGATGTCGACAAGGAGCCAGCCAAGAAGAGTGAAGAAGTATTGAAGAAAATCCTCGTCCAGGAGGGGGATGAAGAACGCTTCTTTCTTCTCGGCTTGGGCTTAGCCGAAGAAGAAAAAAATGAGTTGGAAGCATTCTTGAGAACAAACATTGAGGTGTTTGCTTGGACGCCTTATGAGATGCCTGGCATTGACCCTGAGGTCACTTGCCATAGACTGAACGTTGACAGGTCAGCTAAACCTATAATTCAATGAGCAAGAAGACCAACATTGATGCACGTCGAAGCAATGGAAGAGGAAGTAGACAGGCTTCTGGAGGCCAGGGCCATTCGAGAGGTAAACTACCCGACATGGCTATCAAATACGGTGGTGGTGAAGAAAAAGAATGGTAAATTGAGGGTCTGCGTGGACTTTACTAGCTTAAACAAAGCCTGTCCCAAAGACTGCTTCCCTCTTTCCAAGATTGACCAGCTGGTAGATGCCACTTCAGGGCATGGATGGATGAGCTTCCTGGACGTCTACAGGGGGTATCACCAAATAGCTATGTACGCCCCAGACGAAGAGAAGACTGCGTTTATCACTCCAAAAGGGCTGTATTGCTACAAGGTGATGCATTTTGGATTGAAAAACGTAGGAGCAACTTACCAAAGATTGGTAACCAAGATGTTCAGACACCTGATTGGCCGAATGATAGAAGTTTACATCGACGACATGGTCGTAAAGACCAAGGAACCTGAGGGGCATCTAGCCGACCTAAAAGCAGTATTCGAGATCCTTAAAACATATCGGCTCTGACTCAATGCATCGAAGTGTGCATTTGGAGTTGGATCTGGTAAGTTCTTGGGATACCTGGTGACCAGAAGGGGCATTGAGACCAGCCCAGATCAGATCAAGGTCATCCTAGAGTTGAAGAGCCCAACATCGAAAAAACAGGTACAAATGCTGACTGGAAGGGCCGCAGCCCTAAACAGGTTCATAAGCAGAAGCTCAAACAAGTGCAAACCTTTCTTCAAGCTCAGACAAGTGCAAACCTTTCTTCAACTTAGTGAAGAAAGCCACAGACTTCTTCTAGACCAAAGAATGCAAAGTCGCCCTGGTCGACTTGAAGAAGTATCTGACCACAGCTCCAGTTCTTTCAAATCCAGAACCTGGGAAGGAGCTGTTCCTATACTTGGCAATTTCAGAACATGCGGTAAGTACAGTGGTAATCCGAGAAGAAAAATGGGAACAAAGGGCTGTTTACCATGTAAGCAAAACCCTGGCTGATGCAGAAACCAGGTATTTACCCCTAGAGAAGTTGGCACTGGCACTAGTAATGGCTTCAAAGAAGCTGAACTATTACTTTCAAGCCCATAAGATTGTAGTATTAACTGAACATCCATTGAAGTCTCTATTGCAGCAGGGAGATCTAACAGGAAGAATAGCCAGATGGGCAGTGGCCTTGGGACAGTATGACTTAGAGTACAGACCCAGAACAGCAATCAAAGGCCAAGTTTTAGCCGACTTCGTGGCCGAGTTCACATCAGAATCCATCGTACATCGGGCTCCGTTGAGCCGAGGTGAGCGATGTCCAAACAAGCAAGGAGAAGCCCAGTTGAATGCAATAGAACAGAGGAAGAAGGAAACTCAAACCCTGCAGCATTTACATCGGCGACTCCTTTTGACTGTTTGTCGATGGGAGCTCAAACCGAGAAGGAGTGGGGACAGGAGTAGTATTGGTATCTCCGGATGGACAAATAGTGGAACAGTCCATTCGTTTAGGGTTCAAGGCCTCAAACAATGAAGCAGAATACGAAGCATTGATTGCAGGACTGAAGCTGGCAGTAGTAGCTGAAGCAGATAAAGTAATAGTCTTCTGCGACTCACAGCTCATAGTCAACCAGACAACGGGCAAGTTCGCAGCCTGAGATGAAAGGATGTCGGCCTATGCAAAAGAGGTCAACAGATTGGTGACCTTGTTTTAGAATTGCCGACTACATCAGGTAAGCCGAGATAATAACAGTCACGCTGATTCACTGGCCAACCTGGCTAGTGCAATACAACCCGGAAAAGCAAGGACGATAATGGTGAACTACTTGTCGGGCGCGAGCATCGAACCACCGACCACAAAGCATGAAGCAATGTGCGTGGATATGGAACCAAGCTGGATGGATACAATTGTTGTATTCCTAAAAGAAGGAAAGCTGCCAGATGACCACAAGGAGGCACACAAGATCAAATTGAAGTCAGCAAGATTCAGCCTGACAGCAGAAGGACATCTCTACAGAAGATCCTTCACTGGACCCCTGTTAAGGTGTGTACATTCTTCACAAGTTGAAGATTCTTTATATGAAATACATGAAGGAATCTGTGGGAGCCACGCTGGGGCAGATCACTAGCTCATAGGGCCATTACCCAAGGGTATTGGTGGCCCTACATGCAGAAAGATGCAGAGGCCTATGTCAAGAAGTGTGAAAAGTGTCAAAGGTTTGCACCCCTAATACACCAACCAGCAGCAAACCTAAACCCAGTATCCAGTCCTTGGCTGTTTGCCCAATGGGGCATGGATCTCGTTGGGCAACTGCCCCAAGCAACTGGACAAAAAAAGTACCTACTGGTGGCAACAGATTACTTCACCAAGTGGATAGAAGCTGAACCCCTTGCCAAGATCCGAGATGTCGATGTGAAGAGCTTCATATGGAAGAACATCATCACTCGATTTGGGATTTCAATAGCAATAGTTGCAGACAATGGAACACAATTTGACAGTAAGCTAATCAAGAGCTTCTGTGCAAAGTTTAAAATCAAGAATTACTTTTTCACCCGAGCTTTCCTCAGAGCAATGGACAAGCAGAAGAATCCAACAAAGTTATCTTAGATGGGATAAAAAAGAGGCTGCAAGCAGCAAAGGGAAAGTGGGTGGATGAACTACCAAGTGTACTCTGGGCATATCGGACTACGCCGAGAAGATCAACTGGGGAATCCCCATTTGCCATGGCTTATGGCACAGAAGCAGTCATTCTTCTAGAAGTCGGCATCCCAGGGATCAGAACCCAAGGAGTGGGGAATGGGACTAATGATGTACTCTTAGCCCGAAATTTGGATCTTCTAGAAGAAAGAAGGGAGAAAGCTACAATTCAGCTCGTAGCATACCAGCAGCAGCTTGCCAGAGCTTATAATAAGAAGGTCAACCCAAGGGAGTTTCAAATAGGTGACCTCGTCTTGAGAAAATTCATCGGCAACAAGAAGGATCCCAGAGAAGGGAAGCTTGGCCCAAATTGGGAAGGACCCTACAGAATTATCTCGGTACTAGGCAATGAGGCATATCGGCTTGAAGATAATGAAGGCAAATAATTGCCAAGACCATGGAATACTTCTAATTTGAAATTTTTCTATCATTAGAATTTTTTGTTCTTTTGTCATTTGTCGAAGTAAATCAATAAAGTTTTAGCTTGGTTTATTTGTTTATACACTTGTGACTGATAAAGATACTTGACGTTGTTAATGAGAACCCAAGTGGAACTTAGGATCACATTAGAGGGCAGAGAGTAAGGAAACGGTTTAACACTTGTTGAAACTTGAGAAAAGTTTACAAGTTAAAGTTAAACCGAGATGATGTTTAACACTTGTTGAAACCTGAGAAAAGTTTACAAGTTGAAGTTAAACCGAGATGATGTTTAAAACTTGAGAAAAGTTTACAAGTTGAAGTTAAACCGAGATGATGTTTAACACTTGTTGAAGCTTGAGAAAAGTTTACAAGTTGAAGTTAAACCAAGATGATGCTTAACACTTGTTGAAACTTGAGAAAAGTTACAAGTTGAAGTTGAACCGAGATGATGTTTAACACTTGTTAAAGCTTGAGAAAAGTTTACAAGTTGAAGTTAAACCGAGATGATATTTAACACTTGTTGAAACTTGAGAAAAGTTTACAAGTTGAAGTTAAACCGAGATGATGGTTTAACACTTGTTGAAGCTTGAGAAAAGTTTACAAGTTGAAGTTAAACCGAGATGATGTTTAACACTTGTTGAAACTTGAGAAAAGTTTACAAGTTGAAGTTGAACCGAGATGATGTTTAACACTTGTTGAAACTTGAGAAAAGTTTACAAGTTGAAGTTAAACCGAGATGATGTTTAACACTTGTTGAAACTTGAGAAAAGTTTACAAGTTGAAGTTAAACCGAGATGATGTTTAACACTTGGTGAAGCTTGAGAAAAGTTTACAAGTTGAAGTTAAACTGAGATGATGTTTAACACTTGTTGAAACTTGAGAAAAGTTTACAAGTTGAAGTTAAACCGAGATCATGTTTAACACTTGTTGAAACTTAAAAAAAGTCTACAAGTTGAAGTTAAACTGAGATCACGTTTAACACTTGTTGAAACTTGAGAAAAGTTTACAAGTTGAAGTTAAACTGAGGCTACGCCTAACACTTGTTGAAATTTGTGAAAAATTTACAAAAGTGCTTATGTACTTGCCAATGTAAACCATTGGTAGGTATAGCCAAGATATTTACACAGATAAGGTGTGCATTGAAGATGTACAAAATATTCTAAGTACGGAGTCAAACAAGAGCAGTAAAGAGAAGATAAAGATACAAGCATTCAGAAAGGAAAATTGTATTTATAAGAAGGCACTTCGGCTATACGAAAAGCTTACATTGTTTCAAAAGGAAACAAAATTACAGAGCACAAAAGGAAGAGAAAAACATAAAATTAAAATTCTTCAGCATCATTAGCAGGCTGGGTTTGGACTTCGAAGGACTGCTGAGAAGGCATCTCAGCAGCCTTCTCAGCCACGAGCTTGGCGTCAATTTCTTGAAGAGTTAAATCGAGGCTCTTGTCAGCAAGAGGCACATCCGATGACGCCTTCTCAGGAGTGGCATCCTTGGGGACGTCCTCCCTCTCCTTATCTTGAGTCAAGTCCATGACTTGCTCATTTAGAGAAGGAGACTTGGTCGCAGCAGCCTCTTTTGATTTCCTCACCAAAGTCTTCTCCTCAGACTCAAATTCGTCGTCGGATTGACTTGGAGTTGGAGGGAATGGAAGAAGAATGACGTCGGTGTTCCTGAGGGGCGAGTCCTCAGGGACTTCAAGCTTTTTTAGAAGAGACATCCAACCAAGGGTGAAACCCTTGTTGCATGCCTGCTTCACTTGCTTTTCATAGTCCGCCGTGACATCGGTCACCCCTTCGTTGTATCCCTTCTAGTCAGCTTCCTTAAGTTCGGCATCTTTGGTGGCCAAGGCATCTTGAAGTTCTTTTTGGGCTTGGGCCATCTTTTCTTCGGTCTCCTTCTTTTCAGCCTCAAGAACCTTCTTGATGGCCTCAGTGGATTCCGCCTTTTCTTCAGCATTATCCTTGGCTTTGACAGCAGCCTCGGCTTGGTTTGCCAGGGTCTTCATCTTGATTGTAAGTTTTTGTTGGCCTTCTGCAGACTGGAGACCTCCCTCCTTTTGTCGGCCAGCTCGTTCCGGTTGTCAAAGGCTTGCATTGAGAAGGAATGAGCATGCTAAATGGCCTGAAAAAGAACAGAGCAAAAGTTATTGAAGAATTTATTAAGTACAAACAAGAAAGAAAGACAACTAGTGTGAAGACTCACTTGAACAGAACGTTGGAGCATCATGGCGAAGTTCTCATGCTCATTCATCTCGGCGTTCCAGTCAAGATCGCCAGGAAGAAGCAAAGTAGTACTAAGAGCGACACCGACATGAATGTCGTCGGCACTATCTTCAGCAAAAACTGGCCTGTCCTCCAGAGTAATAGGTGGGGCCCAAAGGGTACCAGCCTTTATGGAGCCCGACGTTGAGGCAGGCTTTGACCTCGGCCTCTTAGACCAAGTTGATTGCGATGGTTTGGCCTCGGCAAACCTCTTCTCGGGGACGAAGGTGGTTTTCTCGCTCGAAGCCAATTTCGAGATTGGCAAGGTATCCTCAGTGTCAATCTGAGTCACCTTTGCCTTTGGCTGAGCCTTCTTTATTCTTTTCGGGTTCGGTGGAGGCTGGGATTGCGCTGGTTGAGCGTCAATGGTGGATGGAATGCCGGCCAAGAGATCTTTGGCAACTGCTTTCTGGCGGCCCATCTCGGTGAAAAAAACAGTTCGTCGCCGACGTTGGCGTTGAGATGGAGGGATCAAATATGGAGCCGAGGTTGATGGCTGCTCGGCTGGATCAGAAGTCGACCCTTGCTCTTGCCGAGATGTAGAGGCAGCTTCAGGAGTTGTGGTAGAAGGGGGTGAGAGGCTTTTCTTCTTCTTCTTCTTAGGGATATCGGGAAGAGCTGACTTGTAGGTAGGAATGAAATTGAGTAACAGAGCAAATCCAGTAGCCTCTTCAAGTCTTTACCAGGGACAAAAGACTGACAGAAGCCCTTTGGTGGCTAACGAAGAACTACAAGAAAACCAGACATTAGAAACAAGCAAAGTATTAAGGACTCCAAAAAGCAAATAAATACAAACATCAGGCTCTTACCATTACCCTCTACAAAGACTGTTTGAGGAAGAGGGTAGATGTGGATGTCCTCGTCTGGAGCAAACTCCCAGTTTCCCGAGGTAATAAAGTAGTCATCCCCAGATCCTTTATTGGAGTCTAGGAGGTCGGCGACAATTTTGTACTCTGTGGACCTCAGTTTAAGGTAGTAAACATAACCTGTATCTTTTTTTAGGCCACACATGGTGTAGCAGTATTGGATGTCGGCTAAGGTAATCCTAGCATTTTCTTGTTTGGCAAAGGTGATTATACCGTTTATGACTCGGTAGAAGTTGATGGCAAGTTGCATGGGGTTCAACTTATAGTAATGAAGTATCTCACGGAAAAGGACTTTGAGTGGAAGTCGAAGTCCACACTCAATGAAGGCTACCACAGGAAACAGCATAGAATCGGTTGTAGGCATAATGGAGTCATTCTCCCCAGCCAACCTCAAATGGACATCGGTCGGGATGTCAAACTCTCACCTAAAGTGCTCTAACTTGGATGGGGTGTCTGCCCTATGCTTCCACAGACCCATGATGTCGGCTTAAACTGAAGGGGTTGAATTTCAGAAGGGAGTGTTTTAAAGGGTTTTATGGACCTCGGCTAAAGCTTAGAATCTGTGGGGAATCGTTTCAATTTTCCCTAAAAATTGTTTTGAGTTCTACGAACAAATCCCAAACCTAGATCTATGGAAACGAAGATTGAAGGCACGAATCTGGAAAATAGAAAAGCAAGAATGCGCTTCAGAATCAAGAACAAAGATGGACTATCAAGGACATTACAAAGGGTATAAGGTCAAGAACAGCGCCAAAAGTGCAAAAAATGTTGTGAACAATGCGTGTATTCAAGACATGGGCAAAGAGCAAGGTTGTGAAATAGACACACTCAAGTACATGATTCATAAATCAAATGCTTGAGTAAAACAGCAATGGCGACTAACAATGAAGCAAAACTTCTTGGAGAGCAACAAGAAATAACACAAGGATGAACAGCGGCTTACCAGGAAAAGGAAAGGCGGAATAGGGATTGCCGAAGTCTGACGACGGTTGCAAAGGCAGAAGATCGATGAAAATCACGCCGGAAATGGTAAACGGAGCAAGTTACAGCGTTAAGAAAGCTTGAACAATGGTGGATTTGAGAGAGCTAGAGAGAGAGAGAGTTTCAGAAACAATGTAAAGTGAAGAGACGAGGAGAGAGGATGTTGGTTTTGTCCAAAACGCGAAAAGGCGGCGAAAAGGAATTGATGAGCCTAGAAAAACGGATTTGTCAGACGGCGCATACAGGCGCGAGACGACTTACGAGCGCGTCCGGAGTACGATCTAGTAAGAAGAAGACGCGTGGCTAAAACGGTTGGGTTATTTTGCATGACAGCTCATACGCGTGAAGGAGATCTTGGAATTTTTTATCTTTAAAGAAACATGTTGGCTTTATATGATGATCTCGGCTGAAAAACTTTAAACCGATGTACTGGCAGGGAATACTAATGTAGGTTCCATCACCTCAGAATGCTGAGGTAATAGAACCTAGGGGGCAGTTGTGGGGATATATTTTCTGAGTACCAACACGTGGCCAAGGTGACGCCAATGTGTCAGCCGAGGTGCCACGTGTCCTGGTCATGACGCCGAGGTGATCTTGGCAAGGCCGAGGTTATCTCCGAAGATATCGGAATCCGAGATAAGCGGATAAGGCACAAAAGTCCTAGAATGATAAAGGAACTTAGCTAGGATAAGGATAAAGCTCTTAGGGAGTTTATCTTTATCTCTGGGAAAATCCAAGATAAACACTGAGCTAAAGTCCATTGAAGCAAGGCTTCTGTTGGGACAAGAATTGAGTTACTTATAAAAGAGAGGTACCCCCGATGGGTCTAAGGTACGCAATTTATATTTTGAACAGTGAGTTTAGCACTATTGATTATCTTTGAGAGATATACTGACTTGATCGTCGGAGTGCCCTCGAGTAGACGAACCACCGCCGGAATCTTCTCTTTCTGTTACAGGTCAGACAAGTGCCATCTATTCTGTCAGTGCTCTCCAACTGACTACTGAGTTGGCAATGTGGTCTGAAATTGACACACACAATATATATATATATATATATATAGAGAGAGAGAGAGAGAACAAGGGTGATGGTGAGTTGCTTCTTCCTTTATGGTCGAACTAGTTTTTGGGTAGTTGCTTCTTAAAAATTTTAATCTTTGTTGTGATATATGATATTGGGTATTTGGAATTAATTTTCAATCTCTTAATTTCTATTCTTTTTAGATATTTCTTGGAGGCTCTCTCTGTCTCTCTCTCCAATTCATTTCTTTTTTATTTAGTTTGTTCATGTTGTGATTAACCTAAAAATGAATTTTTGATTAGGATTATCAGATCAAATTTTTCTGTGCGTTTGATTTTGTTTGTATGTGTTTGATTTGGTATTTGTTGTGGTTTAAGGATCTGCCAAGCTGAGAGAAAGAGAATGGGAGTTGAAAGATAGTTGTGTCTTTTTACAATATGGTTCAAGGGTATTATGGTCAATTCAACTGTCAAGTTAATATCGTTCATGTTCTTTTAACGGGAATGGAGAATCTGTATATTATTTTCAAAAGTAGGAGAGGTCAGTATTATTTTTGAAACTACAAGGGAAGTCCCTATAATTAAGGTAAACCTCAGAAGAGGTTAGTGTAATTTACCCTAAAATAAAACATTACTTTTTTACTTTAACAACAACATTAAGGTTCTGTTCAGTTTATTAATTTAGGGGAGGATTTTTTTTAAATAACAATTTAGGAAAAATTTAAAAAGAAATAAAAAATGTGAAACGTCGATAATCCTTTTCAAATCTTTATTTAAATTTATGAACCATAAACCCCATAAATAATTAGAGTACTTACATGTAAGTCTTAATAAGTGGACTTATTGTCTAATAGATTTTATGAGAAAAATTTGTCATGAAAAAATGTCACTAATGGTAAGTTTTAAAGACAAATTATAAAAATCATGACCAAAAAAAGTTACTAATTGTCAATTTTTAACGACATATATAAAAAAAAATTATCACAAAAAAATTATTTTTAACAATAATTTTATCAAGACTTATTTTTAATAGGACTTGATAGGAATTAAATCCAACTATTAGAACTTATTGGTAGTTTATCGTAAATAATTTATCATAAATTGGAATGTATTCCAACTATTTGTATAAATGCCCAAACCGATTGCTTTCTCTTTTGGAGATGCTTCGCTGCCATAAGGCCTTTCGCTTTTTCCTACTTTACGTTTATTCAATTAATCTACATTGAAGACGATGAAAAACACGGAAAACCATAAAATTCATATGATATTAAACTTATTTTTACAAAAATTATTTTACATCACATATATTCGAAACTTCGCAAATTTTTCCCTCAGAAATATTTATATTGTCACCTGCTTTTGAGACCAATTGTTGGTAGTGACCAATTTTGTGTAAGTGATTTTTTGATCACTGTAGACACCCCATTTTTGACCGACCTTAAGACTCAGGCGTCACCAGTTGAGCGCTCGGTGATATTGCATATTGTGCTCATTCAAAAGTTTCAGAGTCTCAGTTGCGAGCCTTGCCTCCGGACTTCCGGACTCTTTCGTGCCTTGCCTCGGTTTGCGAACCAGGCTCTGTTTTCTCTGTTTTTTCTTCCCGGAGGGAAGGAGAGGTCTCGTAAATCATCTATCAGTGGCCGTAGGCTATGTTTCGTGGTCGTAGGCCATTTTTCCCATTTGGAGCCCGGTTTCTGATTTTTCGGAGCCGACGGCCGTGTGCCTCGGTTCGGGACCGCCTAACCATCTCCGTTTGCTCCGGTTTTTGGTATACATCTTATTTACTCCCTTTTGAGGGACACTGGGGTCCGAGAGACCAACTTCGTGGTCAAACGCCACCTCCGGTGCTTAACAGCCCATTTTCAGGCCCTCCGGGCCGCGCGTTTCGATCCCCGAACCTCCGTTTTGCACCCGTTTTGGTTCATTTTTGGTGGAAACCTTATTTTCATAGTTAGGAAGTTTGTAGGAGGGTGGGAGGCCAGCCATTGTTCTGAAAAGCCAGCTTTATTTCTTCATCGCTCTCTGACGCCCGTTTTCCTCACTCGAAAGCCAATGTTGTCCACCCCGGGGCCACTTTCTTGAACCCTAAACCCTATATTTGTGTTGTACACACCTGGGAGGCCACCAATATTTGGTGGCCGACCAGTAATTGTGCCTGGTCCTTTTGACCCCCTCTAAAAAATGGTCTTTTCTCTCTCCTGGTTCACTTTTTCTAGGTTTCAATCACATAGCTGTGTTGTGCACACTTGGGAGGCCACATTTTTGAGGTGGCCGACCAGTAATTGTGCTTGTCCCTTTTGACCCTTGGTCGGCCGGCCAGGGGAGGTGGCCGGCCACCTGAACCCTCAAAACCTGGCCAGCCATGACCCCCTCACCTGGTTCCTTACAAATGTGACCTCTTTTTCCCCCCAGATCCTGTATCCGAGCCTTGCATACATACATCCTCCATCTCTCTCATTCAACCATCAAACACTCTTGGTTCTTGGACCATTTCTACACCACCTCATAGCACCACACCTCCATACTCCATTCCAGCAACTTGGAGGTTATTTCCAGAGATTAAGAGCACCATTTCTTCAACCAAAAGCTGCTGGTCCATTGGTCTACAAGGGTGAGTCCCATTTTTCCTCTTTTGTGCCTTATCTTGCTTTGTATCTAAGCCATACTTGCTAGCATTTTTGGGCTCCGACCCAAACTGTAAATAGTCATATTTTGAGCCTCTTTTCATGTTTGATTAAGGACCTCCTGCTGTTTAAGGTCCCCTATTACCACTTGCTTCTTTATCTCTCTTTTAGGCCTTTTTTACATAGTATTTTAGGCCTATTTGTGAGTTGTTTTGGACTTTTCCATAAACTGTAAAATAGCTTATTTTGAGCCCCTATTCAACATTATTGAAGGGCTCTCCTCTATTTGAGGCCTCCTGCTATCACTTGCTTCTTTCTCTCTCTTTTAGGCCGATTTTTGCATAGTATTTTAGGCCTATTCGTGAGTTGTTTTGGACTTTCTATAAACTATAAAATATCTTTTTTTGATCCTCTCTTCAACATTGTTGAAGGGCTCTCCTCTGTTTGAGGCCTCCTGCTATCACTTGCTTCTTTCTCTCTCTTTTAGGCCAATTTTTGCATAGTATTTTAGGCCTATTGGTGAGTTGTTTTGGACTTTTATATAAACTGTAAAATATCTTTTTTTGAGCCCCTCTTCAACTTTGTTGAAGGGATCTCCTCTGTTTGAGAACAGCAGCTGCCACTTGTCTCTTTACTCCTCTTTTAGGCTTTTTCGTGCATGATAGTTTGGCCTTATTTGTGATTATTTTCGTGGCTTGATGTAAACTGTAAAGTACCTTTTTTTGAGACCCTATTCAACTTTGTTGAAGGGCTCTTTGCCATTTGGGGCCAGCTGCTGTCCCTTTGTGTTTAATCTCTCTTGTAGGGCCATTTTTGCATGATAGATTAGCCCTATTTGTGTTCATTTTTGAGACTTTTTATAAACTGGAAGTATGCATGTTTTGGGACTATCTTGCATTTGTCTTCATGCTTCATGATCAAATAATGCATGCTTTGTATAGCTGTAAGTCATTCCATGTGCCTAGTTTCGAATTTCGGGGTTCATTCCATGCATCGGGTGCCATGTTTCCACGTATCGGGGCTGTTTTGTATCATATTTCAGCGCTGAACTTCGCATGTTTGCATATCATGTTCCATGCCTTGCCATGCTTTGGGTAGAGTGGCATTTGATGCCGTAGGCTTGGTCCTCGGCTTGCGTGCATGCGTGCACGCATTTCGAGAGTCTCATTTTCATCTCATGGCTACTGATGTGAGTGTGGCTGAGGTCCACTCATGTTGGTGTAAGTCCATTATGCATTGTGTATGCCATTTCATTTCATAGCATTGTGTATGCTAGGTTGTATGTTAGCGCATTGTGTATGCCATGTTACCTCGTGCATCGTGTATGCCATCTCATAGCATTGTGCATGCTTAGTTGTGCATTAGTTGCATTCATGCATGTCATGCATATTGCATTATGCTTGGGATAGGAGTTAGCCCGAGCACGGGAAACGAGGGACGTTTCGTACTTCGGGTGACCGAACGTGTCTCAATTCCCAGTCATCGACACTCCGGATTATCCATGATGGAGTTTAGGTCTTGTTGTGTTTATATGTGTATTCATTTCATATTGAGTCGTGCAATTCGACTCCTCGGCCATCATGCATCGATATGCGTGATTGGTGGCACGAGAATCGAGGACTACACTCCCCGAAGAGTAGTCATGCATACATATGTGAAAATACTTTGCCATGCCCCTTTGTTGCTCTTTGTTGCAGCAAATCAGAAATCGGCAACCTTCCGGAGCTTGGCACGCATTCCAAGAACAATTGCAAACAGAGGCAACCGGAGCATGCATCATTCATCATCCGGAGCAGATTTGAGGCAGTCCCTGGCTTGCATGCCAGTTTATTGCTTTACTAATTTAATTTGTTAATTAATTAGGGTTTTGTACATATTTGGACTGTAATTATTCATTCGGGACTGTATATTATTTATTCGGACCCTCTGCGTGAGGGCAATGTTGTAATAAGTGTGCGTGTGTGTGATGTATGTCTTCCAACCCCACGTCTTTCTCCCTTTTATTTACCCGCTTATGATGGTTAGATTAGGGCATGTTTCAATTAGCATACAGTATGATAGCATGTTTGCATTCATTCATCTGTTTTGCATGCACCGGACTCGGCGCATCATACTAACTGCATTGTATTTTCAATTCCAAGTTGAATACATGTTAGCTGTAGCATTTCATATGCCATGTCTAAAATAGCCGAGCCTGCTATAGTTGCACTTTTGCATGTGTTGCATTAGGCATTTCTGTATAATTAGGATCATGCATGGATTTCTAATTAGCTTCTGTTTTGGCTTGGAGTACTCGGTAAGTTTTATGCTTTAGCATCCTTGCATGAGTGTGAGTGTGAGTGACTGCCATGATAGCATGCTTACCATGAGGCTAATTGCTTATGTGATATATCTGTCTGAATGCCTGTGGGTGAAGGTTGGGTTATTTGGATTGGAACAATTCATCAAATGTGTGTTTTAAGCCCACTAGATAGTGGCAAAATCATGTTTTCTAAGCCTACCTGAGGGTGGCAAATCCACGTCTTAGCCTACTTGCGGGTAGCACCATCAAACCATTTTCAAAACAAACAAACATGAAATGTTTTGTTCCAATTCAAGCGATCCAGTCTATACTTGTATGTTGTGCGCATCACATAGTAAATCTAGGCTAATAACCGGAATAAGAACACATAATGTTTTCAAAAATAGATATCATAGTTAGTAGAGGCCGATCTTTGATCGGGCGAGCGGGGGTGCTCACAAAGTGACCTTCCCCAATCGTACCCAAGTTCCCGAGCCGAGGCAACTTTGGTGATGACGGACACGTGGCCTTTGGCAAACGAGTCAGGGTTTCCTAAATTTCCCCAAAATAAAACATTTAGGTGGCGACTCTGTATCTGGCAAAGCAGTCCATGTTTGGCACTTCTTTCAAAATCTGTGTTCTCAAAACGATTTGCCGGATTTGGACCCTTTGGTTCAGATTTAGAACCGTGACAATTTGAGAGTCCGAACTCGTAGTGAACCCCAAATGAACAGAACGGGACTCATCCTCCCAGGGTGTTCGGGGACGTCTACAATCACACTGCCCGCTTAGTAATCAGCTGGAAAGCACCAGCAGAATAGATGGCTTTTAGCTAACCTGCAACAGAAAGAGAAGTCTCCAGCGGTGGTTCGTCCACCCGGGGGCACTCCGACGATCAAGTCAGTATATCTCTCAAAGATAATCAATAGTGCACAACTCACTATTCAGAATATAAATTGCGTACCTTAGACCCGCGGGGGTGCCTCTTTTTTATAGTTAATTCAATCCTAGTCCCAATAGAAGCCTGACTTCTATGGACTCCTATTCAGTGCTTACTTTGGACTCCCCAAGAGATAAGGATAGATTCCCTAAGAATACTATCCTTATCCATCTTGAAGTCTTTCTTCATTCTTGGACTCTTGTCCCTTATCTGTTTATCTCGGACTCCGATATCTTTGGAGATAACCTCGGCCATGCCGAGATTATCTCGGCATCGCGATTAGGACACGTGGAACCTCGGCCAACATGTCGACGTCACCTCGGCCACGTGTTGGTGCTCAGAAAATATATCCCCACAACTACCCCCTAAGTTCTATTACCTCGGTATTCTGAGGTGATGGAACCTATACCGGTACTTCCTTCTAGTACGTCGACTTAAAATTTCTTCTGCCGAGATCATTTATTTCAAGCCGACATGCCTCCATGAAGACTAAGGACTCCAAGAGTTCTTTCTAACATATGAGCTGTCACGCATCACTTATTCGACTGTTTCATCCACGTGTTTCATCCTTATGGGATCGTGCCTGTGATGCGCCTGTAAGCCGTCTTGCGTCTGCATGCGCCGTCTGACGCATTCGTTGCTCTAGGCGCATTAATTCATTTTCGTCGCCGTTTTAAGTTTTAACAAAACTTTTCCTTCTTTTTTCATTTCTTCACTTTTCATTCGATATCCTTGCTTTTTCTCTCTTTAGCTCATCCCTCCTGAATTCGCCATTGTTTCCAGACTTCAAGCTCTGCAGTTGCCTTCATTCCTCACTTCCGGTGAAGCTTTCGCCGTTCTGTTACTTCTGCAACCTTCGCCTGACTTCGGCGATTTCCATACCGGCTTCATTTTTCCTGGTAAGCCAATGTTCATTTTGTTTTTAATTCTCTGATGCTTTTTATAGCCCTACATCTGTTCTTGATTCTAAAACTTCATTCTTGTTTTTCTATTTTCTAGATTTGTGCCTTCAATCTTCGTTTTCATAGATTTAGGTTTGGGATTTGTCTGTAGAACCCACCAATCCTTAGGAAGAACTAAAACAATCTTTACAAATTCTTACACCAATACATACCTAGGTTTTTGCCGACATCCCAACAACCCTTTTTAAAACATCTTCCTTCTGAGATCCAATACCTTTAGGCCGATATTATGGGAATGTGGAAACATAGGGTAGACACCCCGTCCAAGCTAGAACATTTTAGGCAAGAATTTGAAATTCCAGCCGATGTTAATCTGAAGTTGGTTGGGGATGATGATTCCATCATGCCTACTGATAACTCCATGCCCTTCCCTGTAGTTGCCTTTATTGAGTGTGGACTTCGGCTTCCACTCAATATCCTTTTTCGCGAGATTCTCCCTTATTATAAGTTGAACCCCATGCAACTTGCCATCAATTCTTATCGAGTGATCAATGGTATCATAGCCTTAGCTAAACAGGAAAATGCTAGGATCACCTTAGCCGATATTCAATACTGTTATACCATGTGCGGCCTTAACTTGAAAGAAAAAGACTACATTTATTACCTTAAGCCGAGGTCCACAGAGTTCAAAATCGTAGCCGACCTCCCAGACTCCAACAAGGGAGCTGGGGACGACTATTTCATTACTTCGGGGAACTGGGAGTTTGCCCCAGATGAAGACCTCCATCTCTTCCCTCTCCCTCGATCAGTTTTTGTAGAGGGTAATGGTAAGTGTAGACGTCCCCGAACGCCCCGGGAGGAACGAGCTCCCGTTCTATTCATATTGGGGGTCACTACAGCTCAGGACTCTCAAATTTGTCACGGTTCTAAGTCCGAACCAAAGAGTCAAAATCCGGCAAATCGTTTTGAGAAAACAGATTTTTGAAAGAAGTGCCAAACATGGACTGCTTTGCCAGATACAGAGTCGCCACCTAAATATTTTATTTTAGAAAATTTAGGAAACCCTGACTCGTTGCCTAAGGCCACGTGTCCGTCATCACCAAAGTTGTCTCGGCTCGAGAACTTGGGTACGATTGGGGAAGGTCACTTCGTGAGCACCCCCGCTCGCCCGGTCAGAGACCGGCCTCTACTAACCATGATATCTATTTTTGAAAACATTGTATGTTCTTATTCCGGTTATTAGCCTAGGTTACTATGTGACGCGCACAGCATACAAGTATAGGCTGAGTCGCCTGAATTGGAACAAAACATTTCATATTCGTTTGTTTGAAGATGGTTTGATGGTGCTACCCGCAGGTAGGCTTAAAATGCAGATTTTGCCACCCGCAGGTGGGCTTAGAAAAGATGGTTTTGCCACTATCTAGTGGGCTTAAAACACACAGTGAATGAATTGTTCCAATCCAAATAACCCAACCTTCACCCACAGGCATTCAGGCAGTTATATCACATAAGCATATAGCCTCAAGGTAAGCATGCTATTCATGGCATTCACTCACACGCATGCAAGGATGCTAAAGCATAAAACTCACCAAGTACTCCAAGCCAAAACATAAACTGTATTAGAAATCATGCATGATCCTTAAGTATACAGAGATGCCTAATGCAACACATGCAAAAATGCAAACTATAGCAGGCTCGGCTATTCTAAACATGGCATATGAAATGCTACAACTAACATGTATTCAATTTGGAATTGAAATACAAATGCAGTTAGTATGATGCGCCGAGCCCGGTGCATGCAAAACAGGTGAATGATGCAAACATGCTGTCATACTGTATGCTAATTGAGATATGCCCTAATCTAACCATCATAAGCAGGTAAATAAAAGGGTGAAAGACGTGGGGTTGGAAGACATACAACACACACACGCACACTTATTACAATTATGCCCTCGAACAGAGGGTCCGAATAAATAATACAGTCCCAAATAAAAGAATATTACAGTCCAAATAATATACAAATTCCTAATTAATTAACAAATCAACTAAGAAAATAAATAAAACTGGCATGCAAACCAGGGACTGCCTTGCTTCTGATGAATGATGCATGTCTGGGCTGCCTTGCGCAAAAATCCACTGGGATGCCCCAATCAGCCTCTGTTTAGCAGTTATTCTTGGAAAGCGTGCCAAACTCTGAAAGTTTGCTGATTCTTCATTTGCTGCAACAGAGAGCAGGAAAGGGGCATAGCAATGTATTTTCACAAATATTTGCATGTCTCGATCCTCGTGCCACCAATTACGCATACCGAGGCATGATGGCCGAGGAGTCGAAATGCACAATTCAATATAGGATGAATGCACATGAAGACACAGCTAAAACCTAACTCCATCATGGGTAATCCGGAGTGTCGGTGACTGGGGAATTGAGACACATTCCGTCACTCGGAGTACGAAATGTACCTCGTTTCCCGTGCCCGGGCTAACTCTTATTCCGAACACGATGCAATATGCATGACATGCATGAAATGCGACTAAGATACAATCCTAACATACACAATGCTATGAAAATGACATGCCTCGAAATGCATGCACACGGGCACGCAAACCAAGAAAATGACAGAATGCGATCTAAGATACAACCTAGTATGCACTATGTTGTAAAAAAAGAGGTGCCTCGAAATGCGTGCACACGGGCACGCAAACCGAGACAATGACATACGCAATGTAAAAGACATGGAAATATGATATGGGCTTACACTAACATGAGAGAGCCTCAGCCACACTCACATAAGAGGCCGATGGATGAAAATGAAGTGTCTCGAAATGCGTGCACACGGGCACGCAAACCGAGGCAATGGCATATGCAATGCAATATGGCAAAAATGGCATATAGAATGCAACATGGACTTATACTAACATTAGAGAGACTCAGCCACACTCACATAAGAGGCCGGTAGATGAAAATGAAGTGCCTCGAAATACATGCACACGGGCACGCAAACCGAGACAATGACATACGCAATGCAAATGCATGGAAATGGCATATAGAATGCAACATGGACTTATACTAACATGAGAGAGCCTCAACCACACTCACATAAGAGGCCGAAGGATGAAAACGAAGTGCCTCGAAATGCGTGCACACGGGCACGCAAACCGAGGCAATGGTATATGCAATGCAATAATGGGCTTATACCAACATGAGAGAGCCTCAGCCACACTCACATAGGAAGCCAGTGGATGAAAATGAAGTGCCTCGAAATGCGTGCACACGAGCACGCAAACCGAGGACCGACCCTCAGGCGCCGAAATGCCACTCTAATGAGATATGGCAAAGACATGGAAAATGATATGCAAACATGCAATTTTTAGTAGCAAAATGAGGGGCAAAACAGCCCCGAAATGAGGCGAAAACACACCCGATGCATGGAATTTCTCCCGAAATGCAAGACTAAGTACGTGAAATGGCTTACAGCTATACAAAGCATGCATAATTGGTATATGAGATGAAAAGACAGAAGAAAGGCAGCCTCAAAATAAGCATTTTACTAGTACAAATCATGGCCAAACAGCCAGCCAAGATAGGGCAACAATGGCATGCAAAAATGGCCCTAAACATGAGATTATGAAGCAACTCACAGCTGCTGACCCCAAACAGGTTAGGGCCCTTCAACAACATTTAAGAGGGGCCCAAAATAAGCACATTTACAGAACTGTAAAAACCCTAAAAACAAACATAGATATGGCTAAGCTCTTATGCAAGAAAAGCGGCCAAAAGGTGGCCAAAGAGGCAAGTGGTATATGCATAGCCCAAACTGAAAAATGCCCTTCTATAACCTTGAAGAGGGACCAAAAATATGCATATTTACAGAACTGTAAAAACTCCAAAACAGTATACAAACATGCTAGAAATGCAATGCAAAATGAGCCTCAAAAGTGGCTATAACACAAAGTATACAAAATATTCATCAAACGGCCAAAGACCCTTAATGAAACATGAAGAATGGGCCAAAATAAGACTATTTTTAGTACTGTAAAAATGCCAAAAACCGAAGCATAATAGGCTACCAAAACATGCAAGAAATGGGGACCAAAGAGGGATATAAAGGCAAGTATAGCATGGAAGTCCCAAACAGTGTTGAGCCCTTCTTCAATGTTGAAGAGGGGCTCAAAATAAGCCTATTTTTAGTTCTGTAAAATGCCCAAAAATGGAAGCGTAATGGGCTGCCAAAGCATGCAAGAAAATGGCATTCAAGGGAGATATTGAAGCAAGTGCAAGATGGGGAGCTCAAACAGGGTTGAGCCCTTAATGAAACAAGAAAATGAGCTCAAAAGAAGGCCACTTTCAGTTAGGGCCAGAGCTCAAAACAATAAGCATGTATGGCTAAGAAAAGATACCAAAATAAGCTTAAAAAGAGAAAAATACTACTTACCCTTGAAGGCTTGACTTTGGTTGCCTCTTGGCTTGAGTTTGTGGCTCCTTAGGCCTTGGAGAACACCTTCAAACTTCTGGAATGGAGGATGGAAGGGTGGAGGTTGATGGTGTAGAAGAAATGGTGGTGTTGGACTTGGAGGTTTTCCAAGGAAATGAGAGAGATAGAGAGGGATTTTTGTATGCAAGCTTGAAGACCAATTTTTCCAACCTCTATCACCAATGCCACCTGCTGGTTATATGGACAAAAAAGAGGGAGCAAAGGGAGGTAAAAGGTGGAGGAAAAGTAGGCAAGTTTTCCCCCACAAAATATCCCTCGGATTGGGATATTTTCTGGGGGAAACAGCTATACAGTTGTAAAGTGTGCTATGTGAGGAACATGACCGGCCAAGTTTTGGGACTGCAGGTGGCTGGCCAGCCACCTACCCTAGCCGGCCGGCTAGGGGTCAAAAAGGCCAAGTTGGAATAGTGGCCGGCCACCACAAAAAGGTGGCCTCCCAGGTCTCCTCTTCACAACCCTGTGGTTCGAATTTGGAAACTCTAAAACAGGAGAGAGAACAAGCCATTTTGAGGAGGGGTTCAAAAGGTTCAAATGGAATTAATGGCCGGCCATAAACTTTTAGGGTCCTCCCATGTGTGTACATCACAAATATGTGGTTTGGGGTTGAAGAAAATGGCTCCAAGGTGTTCAACATTGGCTCGGAAGTGAGAAAAAATGGGTGTCGGAGGGCGAAAATGGAATATAACTGGTTGCCAAGATAATTGCTGGCCTCCCACCCTCCAGTGACCTTCCTGGTGATGAAACAGAGGCACTTGCCAAAAATGAACGAAAACCGATGCAAAACGAATGCTCGGGGGCCGAAACACGCAGTTCGGGGTCCCGAAAATTGCCTGTTAAGCACTGAAAGTGGCGTTCGGCCACGAAGTGGGTTTCTCTGACCCCAGTGTCCCTCAAAAGGGAGAAAATAAGATGTGTGCCAAAAATCAGAGCAAACGGAGATGGTTAGGCGGTCCCGAACCGAGGCACACGGCCAACGGTCCCGAAAAACCGGAAACCGGACTCCGAAATGGGCAAAATGGCCTGCGGCCACAAAATGTAGCCCACGGCCACTGAGAGATGGTCTACTGGACCTCTCCCTCCCCTCAAGAAAAGAAACAGAGAAAACCGAGTCTGGTTCGCAAACCGAGGCAAGGCACAGAAGAGGGTTCGGAAGTCCGGAGGCAGGGCTCGCAGCCAAGACTCTGAAACTTCTGAACAAGCACATTATGCAATATCACCAAGTGCTCAACTGGTGATGTCTGAGTCTCAAGGTCGGTCAAAAATGGGGTGTCTACAGTAAGAGCCCTGCATTCATACCTACTTGTTTTTTAAAGTCTTGCATACTTTATCTGTTTCTTAACGTCTGTTTTTCTTGCAGCTGTTCCTAAGCCACTAAAAAACTTTCGCCAATCCTTCTTTCCCAGCAAGGATTTGAAGAAACTCTTAGACTTGCCAGTCCATAAACGGAGGGCGCCTCTGCTTCTCAATTTTATTCCATCATACAAGTCAGCTCTGCCCGACATTCCTAAGAGAAAGAAAAAAAGCCTTTCTCCACCCTCTGCCACAACTCTACAGACTGCGTCCACATCTTAGATAGATCAAGAATCAACATCTGATCCAGCTGATCAGCCATCAACCTTGGCTCCATACCTGATTCTGATATCCCAACGTCGTCGACGACACCGAACAGTTCCTTCTGCGAGATGGGTCGCCCAAAACCAGTTGCACAAGATCTCCTGGCTAGCCTCCCTTCTGATGTTGATGCTCAGCCAGCACAAACTCAGCCTCCATCGAAGCCGAAAAGAATCAAGAAGGCTCAACCAAAGGCGAAGGTGACTCAGGTTAAGATTGAGGATACTTTGCCGATCTCAAAGTTGGATGAGAGTGACAAGTCTCAATCTGCTGCCAAGAAAAGGCGTGCCGATGCTCAACCATCCGAGTCCACCTGTTCCAAGAAGCCGAGGACAACCTCTACGAATACTTCCGGGTCTAAACAGCCTGATGCCCTCTGGGCCCCCGAGATTACTTTGGAAAACAAGCCTATTATGGCTAGGAATAGTGCTGACGATATTAACGTCGGCGTCGCCCTAAGTACTGCCCTACTTCTTCCCAGTAATCTTGACCGAAACGCCGAGATGAGCGAATATGAAAATTACGCTCTGATGCTTCAGCGATCTGTTCAAGTAAGTGTCTTCACTTGGTAACTTACCTTTTTTTCGCTTTTTTCATACTTGTAAAATTTTTCAATAACTTCTGTTTACTTTTCAGGCCATCTAGCATGCCCACTCTTTCTCTATACAATCTTTTGAGAACAGGAAGAAGTTGACCGAGGCGAGGAGGGAGGTCTCCAGTCTTCAAAAAACCAGCAAAAGTCTACAATCCAAAATGAAGAAGTTGGAGGACCAGGCCGAGGCTGCCATTAAAGCCCAAACTAATACCGAAGAAAATGTTGAATCTGCCGAGGCCATCAGGAAGGTTGCTGTGTAACGCCCTCAAAATAATAACATTACACCCGTCAAATAAGACATTCATTGACATAAGAAATAACCACAATCTTCTATTCATCAGAGTTTCATTACAAAAGTACTACATGTTAACAACAAAAGCAAATGCCCTATGGGCTTACAGCTTTCCAAGTTAACACTTGGTTACAACAAAAGAGTGCTAACTCATTTACACATTAAGCCCTTGGCTTGAATTTACATGTAATACATCAAAAATAAAACGACAAAAGTATGTCCGCCTCTAGCCTCCCAAGCTATGTCCTTGGAGGTGGCATGCTACTTGTGTCTGAAAATGATATTCCCATATAGGGTGAGCCACAGCCCAGTAGAAATACACTAAACCAACCATGAACAATGACTAAAAGATTAGCAATTGATAGATGGCCAACACTGATACATTCACATAAATCACATGTTTATGTCATACGACTTATGAGTCCAAGTTACCTTTCATTTTCTCTTTTTCAACAGATAAGCATGTTAGCTCTATCATCATCTCAACTGATATGTATAAAAACTATATCTCACATTCATAGATAAGCATATAAGCTATATCCACATTCTCAACAGATATGTATAACAACAATATCCCACATTCACAGATAAGCATATAAGCTGTATCCACACTTCACAAAGATAAGCATATGTGCTCTATCTTCACTTCTCTAGACAAGCATATGAGCTGTATCTACGGAGTTCATCCCCTATCTTCTCCCAACACTATCCGGTTTAGAGGTAGATCCCCCATCTTCCCCTAAACCGCGGAGTACATCCCCCATCTCCTCCTCTACACATAACGTATACAAACACATTGGTTCTATATACAATCACTCAATACATACAGTTAATGTATTCTATCAACCGTCAAATTCCATGACACATTCCATTGATTAGTTTCCGTTTGCCTAATCATCATGCATTGTCTACAACAATCACGACTATCCTCCACCGATAGCCCAAAGCAATTATTTCTAAACAGAAAATAAATGCACAAATGGATATTCAATCAACAATTCAATTCGGTGAGTGATAAATAATTCAACTACACCCTTTTTCCCCATACATTCCCAATCTCAACAATTCCATTTCATTTCCTCATTTCTCACAATTAATTATCTCAATTAATCAAACAATGTAATTAGGTCATTTTCCATAATTACCATTACAACCCTTGGGTCCCATTTTCATCAATGATTCAACATTTATTTCCATTTCTCTATACCAAACATGCATCTAGGTTTATTATAAATAAAACCCCAACCTTTGTAAAATAACACAAAAGCCCCAAATCTTCACAAGATTACCAAACCAACCCCAACATCTCAAAATACCAAAATTTAAAGACAAAATCCGTAGAGAGGAGTAGGATATCCCTACCTCAAATTCGGAGCCCCAAAGGAGAAGATGACAAAACCCAACGTGCTCCAAATCTCGAAATTTTCAGATTAAAATGTAGCCCTCGACGATCAACAACTTTTTTGTAAAGGCCAAAGATGAGCAAATCACTCCTACTAGATCAAAACCTAGAGAGAATGTAGAGTTCTAGAGTGAGAGGCTCAACAATAGTGTTTTTGGAAAAGTAAGAGAGAGAAGAGAAAGTGAAAAAGTGATTTGAAAGGTCAAAACACGGAACTTAAACCCAGTCGCCCCGCTCGAGCGTCAAACACCCCGCTCGAGCGTCACTCACAGACTCCCGCTCGAGCGTCAACAATCCCGCTCGAGCGGCGGATACACACTCCCAGAACTTTTACAGAACCAGGTCTTCGCTCGAGCTTCCAACTCCCCGCTCGAGCGGCACTCACACAACCCCGCTCGAGCGGCCAATACCACGCTCGAGCGTCCAACACTGCACAGGAAATACTGGATAGGTGCAATTCCCGCTCGAGCGGACAGGTCAAAATCTGGGCAACTAGTTTTGGTTTCTAAACTCAACCAACCTGTAACAAACCTGCCCAACACATCCTATAACTCAAATACGAAGTAAAAGGATGTAAACAAGATAATAATCAACTATCAACATCCACAGACACATGTCCGGATCACTGTACAACAAGGGTAAACCCGGGATCGCTATATGCTGATTCTCAAAAAAGAGAGGCCGAGGATAAAATGGCCCAGGCCCAAAAGGAACTCCAAGAGGCCCTGGCCACCAAGGAAGCCGAAATCAAGGACGCCGACGAGAAGGCGTATGCCCAGGGCATGGCCGATGTTACAGAGGCCTATGAAATACAAGTGAAGCAGGCATGCAACAAGGGTTTCACCCTTGGTTGGATGTCTCTTCTAAAAAAACTTAATGTCCCCGAGGACTCGCCCTTCAGAAATGCCGATGCCATTCCTCTTCCATTCCCTCTACCTCCTCCACCTGCTCAATCTGACGATGATTCTGAATCTAAAGAGGAGGTGTTGGTGAGAAAGCCAAAAGATGCTGATGGGGCCAAGTCCCCTTCTCTGAATGAGCAAGCCCTGGATTTGACTCAAGATGAGGAGGGTGATGAAATTTCCAAGGAAACTGTTCCTGAGAATGCATTAGCCGACGTCACGTTTGCCAATAAGAGCCTTGATGAAACTCTACAAGAGATTGATGCTGAGCTTGCAGTGGAGAAGGCGGCCGTGCTGGCTTTTCAGCAGTCCTCCGAGGTCCTAACCCAAGTTGCTGCTGATGCTAAGGAACCTTAATTTTCATGTCTTTTCTTTCCCTTCTTGTACTTTGTTTTTTGAAACAATGTAAGCTTTTCACATGGCCGCTGTGCCCTTTTTTGTGTACAAATGCATCTGTTTTCCCTGAATGCTTGAATCTTTATCTTCTCTTTATTGCTTTTGCATGATTCTATACTTAGAATATTCTGTATGTCTTTAATATACTCTTCTTTCTTTGTGCAACCTTCTCGGGGTGACATACCTCGGTTAACAATGATCCCGATTTAACTTCAACTTGTAAATTGCTACAAATTTCAACAAGTGTTAAATAATGATCTCGGTTTAGCTTCAATTTGTAAATTGCTACAAATTTCAACAAGTGTTAAACAATGATCTCGGTTTAACTTCAACTTGTAAATTGCTACAAATTTCAACAAGTGTTAAACAATGATCTCGGTTTAACATCAACTTGTAAATTGCTATAAATTTCAACAAGTGTTAAACAATAATCTCGGTTTAACTTCAACTTGTAAATTACTACAAATTTCAACAAGTGTTAAACAATAATCTCGGTTTAACTTCAACTTATAAATTGATACAAATTTCAACAAGTGTTAAACAATAATCTCGGTTTAATTTCAACTTGTAAATTGCTACAAATTTCAACAAGTGTTAAACAATAATCTCGGTTTAACTTTAACTTATAAATTGATACAAATTTTAACAAGTGTTAAACAATGATCTCAGTTTAACTTCAACTTGTAAATTGCTACAAATTTCAACAAGTGTTAAACAATGATCTCGATTTAACTTCAACTTGTAAATTGCTACAAATTTCAACAAGTGTTAAACAATGATCTCGGTTTAACTTAAACTTGTAAATTGCTACCAATTTCAACAAGTGCTAAACAATAATCTCAGCTTAACTTCAACTTGTAAATTGCTACAAATTTCAACAAGTGTTAAACAACTTTGTCTTCTCTCTGCCCCCTAATGTGAACCTGAGTTCCACTTGGGTTCTCATTATTCATGTCTTCCAGAAATCACATTATGCATCTTTATCAGTCATAAGTGTTGAAGAATTCTGTTAAGATTTTATTGATGACGTCGGTAAAAAACAAGTAACATCTAATGATAGAAAAATTTCAAATTACAAGTGTTATAGGGTCTCGGCAATGCTTTGCCCTCATTATCTTCAAGTCGATATGCCGCATTGCCCAATACCGAAGTGATTTTGTAAGGTCCTTCCCAGTTTGGGCCAAGCTTGCCCTCCTTGGGATCCTTCTTGTTGCCGACGACTTTTCTCAAGACTAGGTCACCGACTTGAAACTCCCTTGGATTAACCTTCTTGTTATAAGCTCTGGCAAGCTGTTGCTGGTATGCTGCAAGCTGTATTGCAGCTTTCTCTCTTCTTTCTTCTAGAAGATCCAGATCTCGGGCTAAGAGTATATCATTAGTCCTGTTCTCAACTCCCTGGGTTCTGATCCCTGGGATGCCGACCTCCAGTGGAATGACTGCTTCTGTGCCATAAGCCATGGCAAAGGGGGATTCCCCTATTGATCTTTTCGGCATAGTCCGATATGCTCAGAGTACATTGGGCAATTCGTCTACCCACTTTCCTTTTGCTGCCTACAGCCTCTTCTTTATTCCATCCAAAATTACTTTGTTGGATGCTTCTGCTTGCCCATTGCTTTGGGAAAAACTTGGTGTTGAAAAGTAGTTCTTGATCTTGAACTTTGTACAGAAGCTCTTAATTAGCTTACTGTCAAACTGTGTTCCATTGTCGGCAACTATTGCTCTTAGAATCCCAAATCTGGTGATGATGTTTCTCCATATGAAGTTCTTGACATCCACATCTTGGATCTTGGCAAGAGGTTCTACTTCTGTCCACTTCGTGAAGTAATCTGTTACTACCAGCAGGTACTTCCTTTGCCCAGTTGCTTGGGGCAATAGCCCAACGAGATCCATGCCCCATTGGGCAAATAGCCAAGGACTGGATACAGGGTTCAGGTCAGCAGCTGGCTGGTGTATCAAATGTGCAAACCTTTGGTATTGTTCACACTTCTTCACGTAGGCTTTTGCATCTTTTTGCATGTAGGGCCACCAATACCCCTGGGTAATGGCCCTGTAAGCTAGCGATCTGCCCCCAGTGTGGCTTCCACAAATTCCTACATGAATTTCATATAAAAAATCTTCAACCTGCAAAAGGTGTATGCACCTTAAAAGGGATCTAGTGAAGGACCTTCTGTAGAGATGTCATTCCGCTGTCAGACTGAATCTTGCCGACTTCAATCTGACCTTGTGTGTCTCCTTGTGGTCTTCTGGCAGCTTTCCTTCTTTTAGGAATGCAACAATTGCATCCATCCAGCTTGGTCCCATGTCCACACACATTGCTTCATGCTCTGTGGTCGGTGGTTCTATGCTCACGCCCGACAAATAATCAATCATTATTGTTCTTGTTTTTCCAGATTGTATTGAACTTGCCAAGTTGGCCAACGCGTCGGTGTGGCTGTTATCATCTCAGCTAACCTGAAGAAGTCGGCAGTTCTGAAATAAGGCCGCCAATCTAATGACCTCTTTTGCATAGGCCGACATCCTTTCATCTCTTGCTGCAAACTCGCCCGTTGTTTGGTTGACTATAAGTTGTGAGTCACGAAAGACTATTACATCATCTGCTTCTGCTGCTGCTGCCAGCTGTAGTCCTGCAATCAATGCTTCATATTCTGCCTCATTGTTTGAGGCCTTGAACCCCAATCGAATGGACTGTTCCAATATCTCCCCATCTGGAGATATCAGTACTACTCCTGTCCCCGCTCCCTGTCGGTTTGAACTCCCATCAACGAACAATCGAAAGGAGTCGCTGATGTAAATACTACAAGGTCTGAGTTTCTCTTCTTTCCTTTGTTGTGTTGTATTCGGCTGTGCTTCTTTTTCCTTGCTTGGGCATTGCTCTCCTCGGCTCAACGGAGCCCGGTGTACGATGGATTCTGGCGTGAACTCGGCCACGAAGTCGCCCAAAAATTGGCCTTTGATTGCTATTCTTGGCCTGAACTCCAGGTCATACTGGCCCAAGGCTACTGCCCATCTGGCTATTCTTCCTGTTAAGTCCCTTTGTTGCAACAAGGACTTCAGTGGGTGTTCTGTTAGCACCACAATCTTGTGGGGCTGGAAGTAATGGTTCAGTTTCTTTGAAGCCATTACTAAGGCCAGTATTAATTTTTCTACGGGTAGATACCTTGTTTCTGCATCGGCCAAGGTCTTACTTATATAGTAAACAGCCTTTTGTTCCCCCTTTTCTTCTTGGATTACCACTGCGCTTACTGCGTGTTCTAAAACTGCTAAGTACAAAAACAACTCTTCTCCGGGTGCAGGTGTTGAGAGGACCGGGGCTGTGGTCAGATACTTTTTTAGGTCGGCCAAAGCAAATTCACACTCTTCGGTACACAGGAAGTCCGTGGCTTTCTTCACTAAGTTGAAGAAAGGTTTGCACTTGTCTGAGCTTCGGCTTATAAACCTGTTTAGGGCTGCGGCCCTTCCAGTAAGCATTTGTATCTGTTTTGCCGACGTCGGGCTCTTTAACTCTAGGATGGCCTTGATCTGATCTGGGCTGGCCTCAATGCCTCTTCTGGTCACCAGGTACCCCAAAAACTTTCCAGATCCAACTCCAAATGCACATTTCAATGCATTGAGTCGAAGCCGATATGTTTTGAGGATCTCAAAGACTTCTTTTAGGTCGGCAAGATGACCCTCAGGTTCCTTGGTCTTCACGACCATGTCATCGATGTAGACTTCTACTGTTCGGCCAATCAAGTGTTTGAACATCTTGGTTACCAACCTTTGGTAAGTTGCTCCTGCGTTTTTCAAACCAAAAGGCATCACCTTCTAGAATTATAGTCCTTTTGGGGAATAAACGCAGTCTTCTCTTTATCCGGGGGTACATGGCTATTTGGTGATACTCCTTGTAGGCATCTAGGAAACTCATTCTTCCATGCCCTGACGTTGCGTCCACCAACTGGTCAATCTTAGGCAAGGGAAAGCTGTCTTTGGGACAAGCCTTGTTCAGGCTGGTAAAGTCCACACAGACCCTCCATTTACCATTCTTCTTATTTACTACCACTGTATTTGATAGCCACGTCAGGTAATTGACTTCTCTGATGGCCCTGGCCTCCAGAAGTCTGTCTACTTCCTCTTCCACTGCTTCGACATGCATCAACGTCGGTCTTCTTGCATGTTGGATTACAGGTTTGGTCGACCTGTCGATGTTCAGTTTGTGGCAAGTGACCTCGGGGTCAATGCTTGGCATTTCGTAAGGTGTCCAAGCGAACACCTCAATGTTTGCTCTTAAAAAAGCTTCCAACTCTCTTTCTTCTTCTTCGGCTAAGCCCGAGCCGAGAAGAAAGAAGCGTTCTTCATCCCCCTCCTGGACGAGGATTTTCTTCAGTTCTTCTTCACTCTTCTCAGTTGGCTCCTTGCCGATATCATTTAGGACCTCCATGTCCATGTCTTTGATTTCTGCCTTCTCTAGCTCTCAAATGCTGCAGGTGGATTTCATTGCTACCATGGAGCAATTTTTTGCCTGCAGGTGATCTCCTCTGACTTCTTCAATCCCATGTTCTGTTGGGAACCGCAACAGTTGATGCAATGTTGAGGGAACTGCCCCCATTGCATGCAACCATGGCCTTCCCAAGATGATGTTGTAAGGAGAGGGTATGTCAATTATGGTGAACTCTATCTTGATCTTCCTAGTGCCGGCTTGTACTTCTAAGTTTGTTGCGCCAAGTGGCCATGTCGGCGTTTCATTGAACCCGACCATCGGGCCATTGGATTGCTCCATGTCATTAGGGTGAAGGCCCAGCTCCTTGTAACATCTAACATACATGATGTCGCAAGAGCTACCTTGGTCAATCAGGATGCGTTTCACTTGGCACTCTCCAACCTGGAGGGATGCTACCAAGGCATTATTATGCGGATGCTGGACCATCTCTAAGTCGACTTCAGTAAAGGCTATTATCGGTCCCTGGCACTCTCCAGGCTGAGGTCTTTTCTGTCTAACATGGTTCACGTGCTGTAGGTGTTTCACCCTCTGGGTCTCCCCCTGTATGTCGTTTTCGTTCACCTTCAAGTGAATTACATTAAACACCCGAGGTCCTCCTGCTTGTGGTTGCTGTGCTGGGGGAGGCAGAGCTGTTGGTGCTTGAGGCAATCTTGCATGTTCTTCTCTTGTTCTGGCCTCGCCGACCAGATCTCTCAGATAGCCTAGCCTTACCAAGTCTTCCAAGTGTGCTTTTAGGGCTCTACAACCCTGAGTCATGTGCCCCTCTTCATTGTGGTAGGCACAACGCCTGCCAACATTCCTCCCCATGAATTCCCTTGGTGCCCTTGCTGGTGCTCTGAAATAGGGCTGGTTCCGAATTTGATCCAGGACTTTGTGAAATGGAATTCGGTACACAGTTGTCACTATCTGTGCAGCCCTCAGTTCGGCTTCTTGTTTGCTGGATCCATTGTTACCTCAGCCTCGCTTTGGTGAGCCATTTCCCTTTTCTTGCTTCGTCTCCTTGTTCCCTGACGTATCTTCCTCGGCTCTGGCGTACTTCTTGATTCTGGCCATGAGCACTTCTATACTTTTTGGCAATGTCTTTGCCAAGGACTTCCTTAGTGGATAGTCGTCTTTCAGGCCGTTCTTGAAAGACACGACCGCTACCTCTTGGTTGCATTCGGGTATTCGTTTGAACGCCTCATAGTACCTTTTTGCATAGGCCCTAAGGCCTTCATCATTACTGATCTTCAGAGCCATCAATGCGTCCACCCTTAATGGCTGCAGCTTGTTTGTCACGAACCTGGCCACAAACATCTCGGCCAGGCCTTCCCAAGTCTTCACACTTCCCTTTGGTAGTTTGTGGAACCAATCTGATGCAATCTCCCCGAAGGATGAGGGGAACACTTTGCAGAGCAACGGCTCGTTCCCACTATACAATGCCATTGAGTTTAAGTATAATCCAACGTGGAAGTTGGGGTCTGACTTACCATCATAGATCTAGAACCTCGACATACTGAATCTCTTCGGCGCCTCAGATTTGTCTAACTCTACCGAGAATGGAGTTCTCGGCTTTACAGTGGATGTTACTTCGGCATGATCTTGCCTTCTCTTAAGGTAATCTCTCAAGTCCTCTTTTTTCCGGCCAGGAGCTCGGCTGTCTCCTGACTTCAGTCTCTTCGGAGCACTGCCCTCATCTTCGTTGCGAGCCCTTTTCGACCCTTCTCCGTTAGGTGTGTTGAAGCATAGTACCTGCCCCTGAACATGCCGATGTTTTTTGGGGTCGGCCTCCTTGGTGTGATGCGTCCTCCGTGATTCCTCCCTCCTTGACTCTCCTCGCCCGACCTCCCTTGAGAGTCGGTGAGAGTGTCTTTCACTCCTGGTGTGTTGAGGGGCTATAGGGATTGTTTTCTGCCCTCTCCTCTGGGCATAAGCCGCTGGAATCGGCGTGTCCTACAGCGGGAATGGTGGTTGCATGACATTGTTTTGCATCATAAAGTTGACGACCGATTGTAGGTCCGCCAATTTGTTTGCCATCTCTTTTACCTCTTCGTCCCTCCGTAGGCATCTATCCCTCCATACCTGGAGGTTTTCTTCGTTATAGTACCTGCTTTGGTCTGTTTTCTTTGAAGTGTCGCCCTCCTAGCCGACGTCTTTTGCTCCGTGATTCTGGTCACGAGTTTCTGTGTCGCGGTTGTCTCATTCGATATCGAGGTCGATAGGTCTCCCACTCCCAGCAGGAGTGTCGTCCCCAATGTTTTCTTGCTGTTCGTTACTGGCCATCTATTCTTCTTTCGTTCCCACAGACGGCACCAAATTGTGTGAGTGATTTTTTGATCACACTGCCCGCTTAGTAATCAGCTGGAAAGCACCGGCAGAATAGATGGCTTTTAGCTAACCTGCAACAGAAAGAGAAGTCTCCGGCGGTGGTTCGTCCACCCGGGGGCACTCTGACGATCAAGTCAATATATCTCTCAAAGATAATCAATAGTGCAAAACTCACTATTCAGACTATAAATTGCGTACCTTAGACCCACGGGGGTGCCTCTCTTTTATAGTTAATTCAATCCTAGTCCCAATAGAAGCCTGACTTCTATAGACTCCTATTCAGTGCTTACTTTGGACTCCCCAAGAGATAATCATAGATCCCCTAAGAATACTATCCTTATCCATCTTGAAGTCTTTCTTCATTCTTGGACTCTTGTCCCGTATCTGCTTGTCTCGGATTCTGATATTTTCAAAGATAACCTCGGCCATGCCGAGATGATCTCGGCATCGCGATTAGGACACGTGGAACCTCCGCCAACATGTCGGCGTCACCTCGGCCACGTGTTGATGCTCAGAATATATATCCCCACAAATTTCAATATAATTTTTATTTTTTAACACTCCATTTGGATTGTCATTTTTTAAAAAAAAAATCTCAGATCAAAGTAGAAAAAGCAAATAAAAAAAAATTATATTTTCTCACTTTTCTCACCAAAACTACCAATCCAAACAGACTGTTAAGTCATGAAACAATCTTAGATACTGGCCGTTCGTATATAATATGCATATTATTATATTCAAGAGGGCAAGCAAAGTGATGGGTGTGTATATAATCAAAGGTCGCTGTCCCAGTTTGATGGCATTTTCGCTTTGATGCTTTACCATATCCCCATCTTCCCAAATCATCCAATTCTGTGCCTTCCATCCCTCTCACCTCTCTTTCCATTTGCTCCAATTCAACAATGGAAGGCTCTGCCAATGAAAGACTTGATTTTGGGAAGATGGGTTATGGGTATTTATTTATTTATTTCTTGTATTATCTTCTACTTTTTGGTTGGTGGGTTGAGCTCTATTTGATGATTACTTTGATTTTTGATGCTCTGGTTTATTTAATTTTTCTACAGATGCAAGCATTATAGGAGAAGATGCAAGATTAGAGCTCCCTGCTGCAACGAAGTCTTCGATTGTCGTCATTGTCACAATGAATCCACGGTATTATGATCAAATTACTCATTTTTTTGATCTGGGTATTTGTTTGCTCAATTTTAGCGTGCTTAGCTATCCCTTAAATTGGCACCAGCTCAATTTGCATTGTTTTTTTTAGATTGAGTGCAAAATATATAACTATAGATCTGTTTTTGATGTGGGTTTTTGTTATTTTACTTCTTTTTTTTTTTGGATTCATTAGAGCACGTTGAGCAGCCCCTTTGATCGGCACGAACTTGTTCGGACTGATGTTAAGCAAGTATGTTTAATCATGGATCTATTTGTTCAATTATTTAAGTTTTATTGTGATTGAATTATGATAAAAGGGGTGTGAATTTTGTATTGATGTTTCAGGTTATTTGCTCAGTTTGCGATACAGAGCAGCCAGTAGGTGTCTCTTGATTTTAGATTTTTGCTTTGTTGATCTTGTTTTTGATCAGTATTCTAATTGGTTTCATTGATATTTATCTCACATGTAACCAGGTGGTACGTGTCTGTACCAATTGTGGAGTCAATATGGGAGAATATTTCTGCGAAGTGTGCAAATTCTACGATGATGATGTATGTTAACTATTGCATCTTATATCCACTGTCGGTAGTGAGCAATTGATAATTTATTTATGTGTGATTGTTGAGTGTTGCTGACGTTTTAGTCAGTACACTGTCAAGCTCAAGAAGAGCAAGGATTATATATAAATTTGTGATTTGACTATGACTATGATATCATTGTTGATATTGTCTTTTTTAAATGCTAATTGCTACGTAAGCTTATTGTAGATTGACAAAGGGCAGTTTCATTGTGACGATTGTGGGATCTGCAGGTTAGTGAGCAAAGTTGTGTTATTTTTATTTTTTTGTTTTTCTCTTTGTTGATTAATCAAAATCAATCTGTGATATTTGAATTTGTTCTCATCTAATTTACGTTATATTATTTTCAGAGTTGGTGGTCGTGAGAATTTTTTTCACTGCAAGAAGTGTGGTATGCACTCAATCCCGTACTGTCTTTATATTCACTGCAACTAGAAACTCTTTTTCCTTCTTCCAAAGTTGAACAAATATTAAGGAAAAAGATGGCACAGTGGTCATTCTTTTCTATTTCTTCGTAAATTTCAAGTAACAAAATCCGCAATTTTTCTTATTTAAATCTAGTGACTGGGTTTCTCTATTAGATTTGTTGGTTTTGAACATCTTTTCATGTTCACAAGTTTCCATTCTACCGGGGATGGAAGTGTAGACTGAATTCAGAGTTTGTCATGCTGCATCAATAAATATGACTATTTTTGTAGATGCATCCATATTTTGTAGTATTTAAATTGATGGTAAATGGGTTGCTGATGCTTCTAGTAAATCATAGAAAAAACAGGAAAATGCTGATGGTGAAGAGATGTGTGTTGTCGTAGACTTGGTATGTTTATGAAGTCTTTGTATTTGGCTACAACTTGCCATGAATACCCCTTTGATTATCCAATATTTGGGGTGGCTTAACACTCTGGCCACGCAGCAATATTAAGTGGAGTCTTCACATTTCCTTTCTTCACTAACCAATCAGTTCGGTAACTTTGGTTACAGCTGTTTTAGTTTTGTCAATTTCCACAATGAGTCCTTATTAAATTCTTTGAACCACGTCTTGTTTTGGACTGCTGTAATCTTACCAATCTTAGTATTCTCTCTTCTTCATCTTGATTTTACCATTCTTTTATCAATTATAGTTTAATCCATTGTGTGAGACGCATTTAACCTTTTTATTTATTTATTTATTTATTTATTTTTTCCCCAACTCTAATATATTTTTTCCTATTAGGATCATGCTATGCATTGGGTCTGCTTGATAATCACTTATGTGTGGAAAACTCCATGCAGCACCACTGTCCTATATGTTATGAGGTTTGCTTTCTAACTTGCTAGTTCTTAAGATCATTTCTTAAAAGCTTTTAAGTTTTTAACCTTGGCGGAGTTGTTTTTAACAGTATCTCTTTGACTCACTGAAAGACACCACTGTTATGAAATGTGGGCACACAATGCACCGTGAATGTTACCTTGAGATGATGAAGCATGACAAGTAAGCATTTATATCACAGAAATCACCTTGTTTTCCCTTTGTTTGTTTACTAGTGAAAATAGTTGTTCTATGGTTTCCAACTTTCCTTGATTATGTCACTCAGATATTGCTGTCCCATATGCTCCAAATCAGTTATTGACAAGTTTAGAAGTTGGAAGATTATAGAAGAGGAGGTGCGTTTATTGGATAGATAGATGTTCATTGCTCAATGATCAATACTGTTGTAGCCTTGACTTGTGAATAAAATTTGTGTATTTTTAAGAGAATGAACTTTATCTTATAAAGCTGATCACTTCATACAACCTAACTTAAAGGGTGATAACAAAGGTCATGGATAAGTATTGTTACTTTCTACTTCATGCAAAGTTACAATTTGGATTTATTAGAAAGCTCTCTCTCTCTCTCTCTCTCTCTCTCATTTTTCTTGTATTGATCCATGTTGTCTGCCAAGCTAGTTATTGATATAAAAGTAGTGTTCCACATATTATCGCTTTCCACAAGTGATCTTATTTTTCTATGTGGGGCAAAAAATTGTACTTGCTGCTTAGTTTGTCTCTGGTAATCTTTCTTGGTGTATCCTTTTCTTCTCGAACAGCTGTAGTAACAAAATTCATATTTTAGCACCAACACTTGCTGTATATGTTTATTTGTACTAAAAATACTAAGATGCATGGGTTATATTTAGTACAAAAGGTTCGATTGCTAATTGTACCAAGTCATAACTATTATCATCTTTGAATTGCTTCAACTGTGATATGCTCAACTTAGAAGTTTTCTTATTTTGTCAGATTGAAGCAACCGTCATGCTCGAGGATTTTCGGTATAAGAAGGTACTACCATTTCATCTTGTTATATCTGTTAAAAACTATTGCCAATTGTTAATATATATATTAAAAGCCAGTGCAACTTGAGGAGAGGTTTGCAGTTCCCAAATATGCCTTCTGAAGTAGAAATCATAGGAAAACATTGGATTTAGAGTTCCCTATACATATTTCCTAGTTGTTTTGTTTCGTTTATGATCAATCAGAACATTTCCATTTAAATTTTGCGAATCATCTTCAATGGTTCTTGGCTACATTAAATTCATTTAATTTGAACAATCTGAAATCAATGTTAAATATGCCTTCTGAAGTAGGAATTATAAGAAAAAATTGTATTTAGAGTTCCGTCATTTTGTTTATGATCAATCAGAACATCTTCCATTTTGATTTTCTGAAATCATCTTTGTTGGCTCTTGGCTGCATTAAAATTCATTTTACTTGAAGAATCTGAAAAACAGAAGGTTTGCAGGTTTGGATTCTATGTAATGACTGTAATGACACAACCGAAGTTTTCTTCCACATAGTTGGGCAGAAATGCAGCCACTGCAAATCATGCAATACACGGACAATTGCACCTCCGGTCCTTCCTCAATGATTGGTTCATGCTTCTGAGGCAACATTTTGCTAGTGGCTGAGGAAGAAATAGGGTGTGTTTCTAGGTGCAATGAAAGCTATTGCCAGAGCGAGAAAGAGGGGGCATTTCTAGCTGCATCTTCAAACCTCCCCCCCCCCCCCCCCTTCATTTTATACGATTAAAAGCCATTGCATTATGATTGAAACTGTATTGTTTGTTTGCATCCTTCACAAAAGTTTCTCACGTATTCTTCCTTGAAACCCATTGGAATGACTGAGGGTTACTACTGTACACTTAAATGTAGACTCTAATAGGAAAGTGCGCGACTATAGGAAGTGGTTCTGTTATTCTGTTAATCCTTCTTGTCATGGTCTGTACTATGTGGTTATAAAAATATTGATGCATTGTGGTTTGTTGATGAAAATGTGAAGCAATATGATATGATATTGCACTCCAATAAATGTGTATTTCTCTAAACCAGTGTGTATTTCACTCCAATAAATGTCGACAATCTTCATAACACTGGTTATGAAACACGCACTCCATATTTTGCTCTGGTAGGGTGAAATTTATCTTAAGCCCGGGTCTTGTGCTCTGTGTAGGTCACAAGTGCTTATCCAAACATGGGCAGTTTCCGTGATTGAAACTCGTGTCATGGTAGGGTCTGAAATCTTTTATCTTTTACCTGCATATAAACTTTTTCCATGGTTGGAACCCAAGATGTATAGATTGCAAGTGCTTGTCTTCACTATTGCAATTTGCATCTATGTTTTGAAGAAAAAACACCCCTATGCTGCCCATACTTACTATAAAATTTCTGCAATCAATTGGAATACTAATTTAGAAATTTATTGAAAAATATATGAATTTGATGTCACGGAGAAATTGTAGAAACTATGAAAACGCATTTTTAGGGAGTTTGCACAACATTTCTTCTAATGCATGTAGTGAAATAAAATATAGGAAAAATTATGGTAGAGTTTTCTAAATATGATTTGAGAATAGAGTTGTATTTTGAGTTTGTGAGTTTTAGAATTATGATTTGAGTGTGAAAAATTTGTTTAGTTATGAGTTTTGAATTAAGTTTTGGAAGGAGTTTTGAGTTTTTGAAATTAGAAAACTTATTTTATTCAAAAATTTATAACTTATAACCAAACGCATAACCTAAATACTCCGTTTGTTTTCAGAGGTAGAATGGAAGAGATTGATAGTAAAGAGATTAATAATGGGGAGATTGTTAATGAGAGGATTGATAGTGAGGGAATTAAGTAAAATTGTATTTATTTTGATGATAGTTGTTAGTGTAGGGATTTGTATATAAATAATAAAACAAATAAAAAAAATACAAAAACATTAAACATTAATGTTTTAAAAAAAATGTCCAACATGTAAAAAATTTTAAAAAAATAAAAATAAAATAAAAAATTTCTAGAAAAAAATAAAACAAATAAAATAATGATTTTTACTTAACAAAAATATAAAAAAATTAAACATTAATTTTTAAAAAAAATGTCCAACATGTAAAAAATAAATTAATAAATAAATAAATAAAAATTTCTAGTCCGCTGGACTATTTTTCTAATACCAAGTTCTGGAAGTCCATTTGAATCCCCTTGGGGAGGACCATCCTAATCTGGAGCTCACTATCAATCCCCTCTCCATTTCTCAAAGCAAACACAATATCAATGGATCACACCTCACTACCAATCCCAATCCCTCCTCTAACTCTCCAAACAAACGAGGCCAAAATCTATTCAAAACTCATAAAAATTATAAAAAATTCGAAAATATTTTTTATTTACAATATAAAAATAACAAGTGCCCAAGAGAGAGAGAAAAAAAACCCGAATACTGTTCCGGTCAATCGGCCAAACGTTTGGGTTAGCCAAATTTCTCCACCTGGAAAGGAGTTTTTGAAAGTAAGTATGGAATTTTAATTTGAAAGTTCAAAATAGATACCACACACAAATGAGTAGGTGGAAATGTGTTTGGAACACATAACCAAACACAACCTATAATTTTTTTTTTTTATATAGAATTTGACTATTGTAACAAAACAAACTCTAAATCTTTTGTTTTCTCAATTTAAATTATAATATTTGATTTGTTCCAATTAAATTATTAGTCTATTTTAATTAAGCAAAAATGGCATTAAACTTTATGTAAGTGTACACAAAATGTCTAAAATATTAATTTTTTATTAATTTTAATGATTAAATGTGTGGGTGATTTTTCGACCACACTACCCGCTTAGTAACCAGCTGGAAAGCACTGTCAGAATAGATGGCACCTGACTGACCTGCAATAGAAATATAAGAATCCCGCGGTGGTTTCGACCACCCGGAGGCACTCCGATGATCAAGTCAGTATATCTTTCAAAGATAAATCAAGTACTAAACTCACAAACTTGAGTATTAAAAGCATACCTTAGACCCATGTGGGTGCCTCTCTTTCATAGCCAATACAATCCTAGTCCCAAAAGGAGCCTGACCCTAATGGACTTAGGATTACTGCTAATCTGGGACTCCCAGTGGGATTAGGATAAACTCTCTAAGAGTCTTATCTTTACCCAAACTGAAGTCTTCTCTTATTCTAGGACTCTTGTCCCTTATCCAAGTTGAGTTCCCTTTTCATTCTAGGACTCTTGTCCCTTATCCACTTATCTCGGATTCCGATATCTTCGGAGATAACCTCGGCCTTGTCGAAATCATCTCGGCGTCACAACCAGGACACGTGGCACCTCGGCTGACACGTCGGCGTCACCTTGCCACGTGTTGGTACTCAGAAAATATATCCCCACAACTGCCCCCTAGGTTCTATTACCTTGGCATTCTGAGGTGATGGAACCTATACTGTTCGTTCATCTGTGCCCCTCTGTCCGAAATCAAACTTGCCGACCTCAAAGTTCCCTGGACTTTACTGTCCACTTCTGTCAAATATCAAGATTCATGCCTTCCAAGCTGCTTGAAATCGCAGCTCCTAGCCGAGGTTCTGATTCCATTAATTCGTAAACTCCAAGAACTTTTGCAACTGTTCCACTCACACTCTCTGGTGAGTTCCCGATTTCCAGTCATCTATTTAACTCCGGTGATTTTCATATCGGCGTTCATTTCACTTTGTAGGTTCATAAACTCTTTACTTACTATTAAGCTCAATCTTTCATAACTCTTTTGAATCTGTTTACTTGCCATCTGTTACCTTCTATTTTCATCTGTCTTCAAGTCTTGAATTGTTTGAATGCTTAGTGCCTGTGCACTTGGCTTTATTCTTCAACTTTGTCATCTTCTTGACTCTGATTTTTCTTTTCTTGTTTTTCTTGTTGTATTCCCAGATTCTTACTTTCGTTTCTGTTTTCTGTATAGTCTTAGAACCACATCCCTTCTTAAAATTGTTGCCGAGATAATGGTAGAGAAGCTCTTCCAGCTGACTGCTAATGCTTTTTTGCTTCTGAAAAATGTCTGCTGTTGGCCGATGTTAACATTCTTTGCTCCTTGATTATCATTTCTTCTTCCACTGTATTTGATAGCCATGTCGGGTAATTGACTTCTCGGATGGCCCTGAGCTCCAAAAGTCTGTCTACTTCTTCCTCTACTGCTTCGACATGTATCAACGTTGGCCCTCTTGCTCATTGGATTACAGGTTTGGCCGACCTGTCGACGTTCAATTTCTGGCACGTGACCTCAGGGTCAATGCCAGGCATTTCATAAGGTGTCCAAGCAAATACCTCAATGTTTCTCTCAAAAAAGCTTCCAATTCCCTTTCTTCTTCTTCGGCTAAGCCTAAGCCGAGAAGAAAGAAGCGTTCTTTATCCCCCTCCTGGACGAGGATTTTCAGTGCCTCTTCACACCTCTCGACTGGCTCCTTGCCGACATCATCTAGTACCTCTATGTCCTCATTTTCAATCTCTGCCTTCTCTAGTTCTCGAATGCTGCAGGTGGATCTCATTGCTGCCATGGAGCAATTCTCCGCCTGCAATTGATCCCCCCTGACTTCTTCAATCCTATGTTCTGTTGGGAACCGCAGTAGTTGATGCAACGTTGAGGGAACTGCCCCCATTGTATGCAACCATGGCCTTCCCAAGATGATATTGTATGGTGAGGGCGTGTCAATCACCATGAATTCTGTCTTGATCTTCTTCTAACTGCTCTTGCATGATTCTATACTTAGAATATTTTGCATGCCTTTCATACTTTGCCTCCTTTGTGCAATCTTCTCAGGGTTACATACCTCGGGTATAATAGCTACAAAACTTTTGCTTCGGCAAGATACTGACCTGTAAACTTTTCATAAATTTTAACAAGTGTGAAACATATACTACTCAATATTAACTTTGCAAACTTTTTCTCAAGTTTCAACAAGTGTTTAAACAGTGATCTCGGTCTAGCCTACTTGTAAATTGCTACAAATTTCAACAAGGATTAACATATACTGTAACAGGGATCAACAAGGATTAACATAACAAGTGTTAAACAATAATCTATTTGTAAATTGCTACGAATTTCAACAAGTGTTTAAATATACTTAGCTCTTTCCTCAACTTGTAAATTGCTGCAAATTTCAACAGATGATCATATGTCGGCTTAACGTTATCTTGTAAATTGCTACAAATTTCAACAAGTGTTAAGCATCTTCTTTGGTTTAACCAACCTGTAGATTGCTATAAGTGTTTAGCAATAACCTCGGCTTTGCTTCAACTCGTAAATTGCTACGAATTTAAACAAGTGAAGAGAAACAGTAATCTCAGCTTAATTTCAACTTGTAAATTGCTACAAATTTCAACAAGTGAAGATAAGGAACCATCTCAGCTTAATTTCAACTTGTAAATTGCTACAAATTTCAACAAGTGAAGATAAGGAACCATCTCAGCTTAACTTCAACTTGTAAATTGCTACAAATTTCAACAAGTGAAGATAAGGAACCATCTCGGCTTAACTTCAACTTGTAAATTGCTACAAATTTTAACAAGTGAAGATAAGGAACCATCTAGGCTTAACTTCAACTTGTAAATTGCTACAAATTTCAATAAGTGGTAAACGCATTCTTCTTCTCTAGGCCTCCAGTGTGAACTTAAAATCCACTTGGGTTCTCATCATACATGTAGCTTCGACCTTGTCGCCGAGGTTGAATTCAAGCCGAGGTTGTCGGCCTTGGTTTCTCTATTGATCTTACTTGGCTCCAACCTGAGTTTGATTTTCGGCCTCGCATCGGCGAGCCGTTTCTCTTTTCTTGTTCCGACGCCTTTGTTCCCGACATGTCTTCCTCGGCCCTAGTATACTTCTCAATTCTGGCCAACTTTAGTTTGATCTTGTGTGTTTCCTTTTTATCTTCTAGGATCTGAAATCTGCTCATTGTGCTCTTCTCTTCTCGGACTCAGGTGTCGAGATCTTATCTTCTGGAATCTTGGATTTGCTCACTTAGGTTGAGCTCTTCTCTTCTCGGACCTACTCATCTAGGCCGAGATCATGTCTTCTAGGATCCGAGATCTGGAATTCGGGATCTGCTCACTTAGGTTAAGCTCTCGTCTTCTCGGGCCTATTTGTCTAGGCTGAGATCATATCTTCTCGGATCCGGGATCCAGGATCTGGAATCCGGGATCAGCTCACTCAAGATGAGTTCTTCTATACTTGAATGTTATCTCCTTGGGAGCGCTCATGCCCCCTGTCTTTGCATCCCTTCTGGAAGGGTCTTCGTTCCTCCACAGGTATCTGTCCTTCCATACCTGGAGGTCGTCTTCGTTGCTTCGATCTATTGTCTTTGGTGCGTCACCTTCCTGGCCGGCTTCTTTCACTCCGTGACTCTGGTCATGAGTTTCTGTGTTGCTATTGTCCCCTTCAACGTCGAGATCGATAGGTCTCCGACTCCCAGCAGGAGCGTTGTCTCTAATCTGATCCTTATGTTCGTCATTGGCCATCTATTCTTCTTTCTTTCCCACAGACGGCGCCAAATTGTGTAGGTGATTTTTCGACCACACTGCCCGCTTAGTAACCAGCTGGAGAGCACTGGCAGAATAGATGGCACCTGACTGACCTGCAATAGAAATATAAAAATCCCGCAGTGGTTTCGACCACCCGGGAGCACTCCGACGATCAAGTCAGTATATCTCTCAAAGATAAATCAAATACTAAACTCACAAGCTTAAGTATCAAAAGCATACCTTAGACCCATAGGGGTGCCTCTCTTTTATAGCCAATACAATCCTAGTCCCAAAAGGAGCCTGGCCCTAATGGACTTAGGATTACTGCTAATCTGGGACTCCTAGTGGGATTAGGATAAACTCTCTAAGAGTCTTATCTTTACTCAAACTGAAGTCTTCTCTTATTCTAGGACTCTTGTCCCTTATCCAGGTTGAGTTCCCTTTTCATTCTAGGACTCTTGTCCCTTATCCACTTATCTCGGATTCCAATATCTTCGGAGATAACCTCGGCCTTGCCGAAATCATCTCGGTGTCACGACCAGGACACGTGGCATCTCGGCTGACACGTCGGCGTCACCTTGCCACGTGTTGGTACTCAGAAAATATATCCCCAAATAAAAAGGAAACACACAAGATCAGACTAAAGTTGGCCAGAATTGAGAAGTATACTAGGGCCGAGGAAGACATGCCGGGAACAAAGGCGTCGGAACAAGAAAAGAGAAACGGCTCGCCGATGCGAGGCTGAAAATCAAACTCAGGTTGGAGCCAAGTAAGATCAATAGAGAAACCAAGGCCGACAACCTCGGCTTGAATTCAACCTCGGCGACAAGGTCAAAGCTACATGTATGTTGAGAACCCAAGTGGATTTTAAGTTCACACTGGGGGTGTAGAGAAGAAAAATGCGTTTACCACTTGTTAAAATTTGTAGCAATTTACAAGTTGGTTAAACCGAAAAGTATTGCTTAAACACTTGTTGAAATTTATAGCAATTTACAAGTTGAAGTTAAGCCGAGATGGTTCCTTATCTTCACTTGTAGAAATTTGTAACAATTTACAAGTTGAAGTTAAGCCGAGATGGTTCCTTATCTTCACTTGTTGAAATTTGTAGCAATTTACAAGCTGAAGTTAAGCTGAGATGGTTCCTTATCTTCACTTGTTGAAATTTGTAGCAATTTACAAATTGAAATTAAGCTGAGATGGTTCCACATGGAAAGGAGTTTTTGAAAGTAAGTATGGAATTTTAATTTGAAAGTTCAAAATAAATACCACACACAAATGAGTAGGTGGAAATGTGTTTGGAACACATAACCAAACACAACCTATAATTTATTTTTTTTTTATATAGAATTTGACTATTGTAACAAAACAAACTCTAAATTTTTTATTTTCTCAATTTAAATTATAATATTTGATTTGTTCAAATTAAATTATTAGTCTATTTTAATTAAGTAAAACTGGCATTAAACTTTATGTAAGTGTACACAAAATGTCTAAAATATTAATTTTTTATTAATTTTAATGATTAAAATATTATTTTTTATTAATTTTATCTAATAAAAAGAGACAAATAGTGTACATTAAAAACAAATCAAAATACAATTTAAATTAACAAAATAAAAAACTCAAACTTTTATTTTATTATATTCAAAACTTTGAAACTTTGTTTGTTGTAAATTTTCTAATAAAATATTGAAAATCGACGATATATATATTATGAAAATCATGAAAATTAAACCTGATTGTTAACGCAGGTGCAGCTAACAATCCCTGGACCTTCGCTCTACCCAAATACACCTCTCTCATTCTTCTTCCCGTGATCGTTCTATACCTAAAGCATCGTCGTATCGTTCTTTCACATTCCCAACTCAACTCGCCGAGTTCACCAAAATCTCTCTCTCTCTCTCTCTCTCTCTCTCTCTCTCGTGGTCATCGGAACAACTAATCATGCAAGTTGCATCCACAGCTCGCCGACTCGCTAGACTTCTGCGACGTCCGCCGATTCTTCTCTGCTCGGATCACCGATTCCAATCGCCTCTCGTCGAAGCCCCTCACTCTTCTCTCCAATGCCGCAATCACACCACTCTCTGGTTCTCAGGTATCGCCGCCATTTGTCTCACTTCAATTCACCGTTTGGTTCCTGAGAAAATGTTAGGAAAGTACCACTAAACGCGAATTTCAATGTTGTTTTAGTATCCTCATCATGAAAAAATGGAAAAAATTAAAAATTAAAAATTTCAGCTTGTGAAGGCTAGTAGGTATATCAGGCCCAGCCAAGTCAAGTTTTCTTTCTGTTTTAACTTGCAGTTTCTTAGCAACCAGACAGTACCTGTGATATGTTTGAAGAAATGAATGAGTGAGATTGGCTCACTTCAATCTACCGTTTGGTTGCTGAGAAAATGTTAGGAAAGTGCAACTAAATAAGAAAGACAAAAGAATAGTTCCAGCCTTTATGTTTCAATGTTGTTTTGGTATACATTATATCAAAGAATGGAAAAATTAAAAATCTTCAGCTTAACGAAGGGAGGGGGTAGGTATATCAGGCCCAGCCAAGTCAAGTTTTCTTTCTGTTTTAACTTGCAGTTTCTTAGCAACCAGACAGTACCTGTGATATGTTTGAAGAAATGAATGAGTGAGATTGGCTCACTTCAATCTACCGTTTGGTTGCTGAGAAAATGTTAGGAATGTGCAACTAAATGAGAAAGACAAAAGAATAGTTCCAGCCTTTATGTTTCAATGTTGTTTTGGTATACATTATATCAAAGAATGGAAAAATTAAAAATCTTCAGCGTAACGAAGGGAGGTGGTAGGTATATCAGGCTCAGCCAAGTGAAGTTTTTTTTATCTGTTTTGCATTGATTTAGTGACACGGAGATGCGGAAAATGGTAGGAAAGCACAAACAAAAGAGAATTCAAGGAGACAACAAGAAAAGTTATAGTCTTTATGTTTCAATGTTGTTTTGCAAAAAAATAGATTAATGAAGTCAATTAGTTCTATCAGGATCAGCTAAGTAATGATTAAGTAACATGGAGATGTGGAAATACACAGGGATTGGCCATGACTCTTGCATGACATCAGCATTGAATGATGCACAGTGCATATTGCAAAATCGCTTGTGCTCAATGATGAAGATGATGGCGCCGAAGGTATTGTACTCTACCGAGGCAAGTACGGTCAAAGGCTCTCCGACAGGTACTTGTTGCATTTGTTTTGGATCTTTTGATTTGTTTGAGAGTTCATTTATGATGGTTATTTAGGGACATTGACATTTGTGTTGTTTGACTGCAGTGACTGTGAAGGAATTGTATGACAAAATGCTTAAGTCTGTAGCAGAGCAGAGGTCCATGCCTCCAAATGCTTGGTTGTGGTCACTCATTGAAAATTGTGCCAACCACGATGATATTAAGCTTCTATTTGACATTTTGAAACGCCTTCGTGTTTTCGTGAGTTACTCATAAACTACAGCTTTATGGTTTGATTCTTGTTGGAGATGAAAATTGCCTAATAAAAGTTGCCTAATTATTTGGTTGCAGAGACTTTCGAATCTTCGCATTCATGAAAATTTTAATTGCAATCTTTGCAGAGAAATTACTAAGACATGTGCTCGAGTAGGGGCTATTGACTTTGGTATGTTTTTATAGCGTGTTACTTATGTTTGAGCTTCATGTTGCTTGTGTCATAAACTCCTATTTTGACAACTAGTTGATTGGCTCTACAACCTACTTGAGTAGGGGCTATTGATTGCTATTTGTCCATCATACCTCTTTCTTTGACCTATTAACATTTGGAATGTCCATTTATCCTATGAAAAATCTTGCTGTATCTCTTACCTTTAATTGGCATATTGCTTCTTTTGGAATGGGAATGGCAGTGTGATACATTTAAGATCTTAATTTTTGTTCATTTGTTGAGTTCATACATATTTATATATGTACTTAAATGTTTGAAGGTATGTTGAAACACCTCAACTTAGTCAGAAACTTGATTAGTCGAGCTAAGTTATTGGGATAGTGCCTTTGCATGACAACTTGATGCTGTAATGTAACTTTTGGCCAAGAAAATAGTGGTATATTGAACATTTATTCGGATGATTGATGATTCCTTATAATATCTAGCCGTAGTCCATACATAAATGTGATAATATGAGTTTTCCGTTTCAATTTTATGGCTTTTGCATTTTACGACATGCAATACAGGTAAGGATATACTAAAAGCTTCAAAATTTGTGGACCTCAGGGAGGATCTATTCTTTTGATTTATTTTTTTCTCCCCCTTTCTGAATTTTTTTATGTGCACTACAGAGGCCTTATAGAGTTTCTTTTGGGAGATATCTGTTGTATACTCCAAGTGTAGTTGTGTTGTGCCGGCTTCGGGTTGCTTTGTGAAGTTTCTACTTTTTACTTATCAAAGAGAAAATAATTCATGGTTCATTCAAAACTTTTTAGAATCAAGTACTTACATGCAAAGTGTCATGTACTTTGTAGCCTCTCTTCCTGTTTTGGTGTCTGTGATATTCTTAACCCGTATATTATTAAGAGTTTCTTTGATCTTTTGCTCTGGATTAGATGAAAATGATAGTGATTTGACGAATATACAGGTAAGAAGGCACTGTGGAAGCATAATGAGTACGGATTGTCTCCTAGTATTGGTTCTGCCCACCATTTACTGGTATTTATGACATTTATGTCTTGTGCATAGTTTTATGACATCTATACTTAATGGTTGCATGAATGAATAATTGGGTATTATGTGAATGCAGTTGTATGCTAAGCAGCATAATGATGCTAAACTCATGGTAGAGATAATGAAACTTCTGAAGACGAATGATTTACCATTGCAACCTGGTACAGCTGACATTGTTTTTAGGTACATTAGTTGTAATGTGTATTTTGTTGTACTTTGCTGTGCTATTTAATAATTAGAATCATCTAATTGTGCTATGAACATGTCTAATGATCTTTGATGCATCGGACTATACTCACCTTTTTTTTGTCAGTTCAGTTGCTATTTATTCATCTGAAATTAAGTTTTAACATGGAGCATTTGAACCCAGCAGCTAGTTGATATAGGACAAAGTGGTCAGAGTTCTATTCAGAGCCGATTTTAGTTAATTTTGGGTGAAAAGTTGATAAAAAGGTGGGTTGTTCAGGGTTTGTATGGAGGTGATGGAATGGTAGGGCTTTGTTCCTGTAATTACAACAGGGGAATACAAGATTTTTTTTGTATTAAAAGAAAAACATAAAAGTAACATAACATGGGCCCATGTCCAGCAAACCAGCTAAAGTACCCCTAATTTCTAAAACAAACAAGTGACATAAAATGGGCCAGAAACATCCTAATCTCAAACCAGCACAAATTAGAGCTCTGTTAAAGAGAAGTCTTGATTATGGAAGTTCAATGGGGGTTTGCCTTGTATTCAACCATTTTAGATTTTTTCTGATTGTTGATATTTTCTTTATCTTGAGCTTCTTATGGCTCGAATCGCTAGTGTTTACCTATTGTTTCCATTTGGTGCCAAGGGGAATATTCCACATTGTACTAGACATAATTTGTGCTTCCTCAATGTCAAGCACATGTTTTTTGCGTGCATATGTTTGGTACTAGATCACATGTTAGCTGTCATTGTTGCACATTTTTTTTTCAAGAAAAGAAAAGGAGAAAAGAAGGAATTTATGCCTCTTAGAGGTTGGAGCTTCCAAGGAAACTGTAAATATGGCTTCTGCAATCTTTTGTCAAGTTTTAAGCTATTGTCCATCTTTCAACTAGTAAGCTGCTTGATCATTTCTATTGGAGGTTTATTTGATCAACGGATATTGGTATGGTTACAGAAGTCACTCATCTTTGTCTAATTTTTTATTGTGAGAGCAGGCCGTATAGTTACTTTTTTATTTTTCAAAAGTATATTTCAGTATGTACATGTCTATGGTGTAATGTAAAAAGCTCACCTACATGCATGTGTTGCTATTAAGAAGTTGGGTTCAAATTGTAGCATCACTACATTAAATTTCCAATTTCTTTATTGTTTTCCTAATAAGTGTTAATTTTGCCTTTGCTGATCCTGTAATGAAACTGATTAGTGGCATCTCTTTCGATAACTCTGCATGTTTAGTTATGAAGCAACAAGCATCAAGATATCACTTATTGTCTATGGTTTTCTTTATTAATACAAAATTTCATTTTATTACTCCAATGTTGACACATGTTTTTTGTACTTGGATTTGACTATCGCAGCATTTGTTACAACACAGATAATTGGGAATTGCTGTCTAAGTATGCAAAAAGGTTTGTCATGGCCGGAGCGAAACTGCGGCAAACTTCTTTTGATGTATGGATGGAATTTGCTGCAAAAATAGGTCTTTACAAATTCCTCATTCTCTTGAATTATTTTGTGGGAGGAGATGTACATTTGTCTTTTATTTGCCAACTGCTGATTATGGATGTGGCGATGGAAAGAGACATTTTATTGAGTTTTCATGAATGTTACGCTTTCTTTCATTTAAAATGATGCTTACTCTCTTGCTTAAGAAATGCCATATTGTTCTATAATTCTTTTAAATTTTCTCTCTTGCAGGAGATGTTGATTCTTTATGGAAAATTGAAAAGTTGAGGTCCGAATCTATAAAGCAGCACACTCTTTTGAGTGGGTTTTCATGTGCCAAGGTATTCCATTTCCATCTTGTGTCAATTCATTCATATTACATGCTGTGTTTTGGAATCAGAAGTTGATTTTGAACTAGTATGATATGTAAAGAAAAAAATTTAGGATCTCAAGTTTTTCACTCATCTGATCTAACATGTTCATGTATTTGTGAGAGAAACTTTTGATTTGAAATAGCTGGCGTAGACTTGGTTCCTTGGCTCCTTAAGCTATGATCTCCTGAAGTGCAAGAGAAAGGGCTGTTTAACATCCTAATACTATGACAGAGGAATGCTTATCTTTCAAATAAAGAAGTCTGCACTATTAATCTTATCATTACTCTCTATCAAAGCTAGACGCTTTTCTGCTTTTGAGCTTTCTCCCAAGAAACCAACTAAGTGTAGTTATATATTAAGCATGGGGGTAGGGAAATGATATTTATGCTGTATCGTTGGTAAATACAAAAGATGGAATGATGGTTAAAATAAAATAAACCTCTTTAGTATCTACAAGGGGTTGAAGGCTTTTTGCACTTGTGTTGTGTGGTTGTGCAACAGTAGTTGTATGAATGAGATGTTTAGACAGCTAGCTAGTACTGCATGAATATAAAATGTTTATGACCTGCAGGGAGCATGAGGCAAATTTAACAATTTTCAGCAAACAAATTTTACTTGAAAGTGATGATATATGGGCACGGAGAGGGAATTTCGGTTTTACTTTTATTAAATATTTACTTCTGATCGTCTTTGCAGGGTTTTCTACTTGAACATAAGCCCGAGAATGCTGCTGCAATCATTCAAGTTCTCAATCAGGTACTTGTGTGTGGGGTCTAAATTACGAGAGGAACTGTGGGAGCAAATACACTTGCTTTCTTTCCTTTTTTCTCACACCAACAAAGGCAAGTGAGCAAATAGTTTACCTCCTCTTTAAATTAAAATGGAAATTAATCTGGAAAATTTACTTCTACCTTGTGTCAAGTTAGAAAATCTCACAAGAGAGCAATAACTGAGTCTTCTTGTAGAAGGGGTCAAGCGATAATGTCTGAATTTCCTGCCAAAGTTATAGGAAATGACCATAAAGTTTTGATTTGTTGTATTGCCTGCCATCTATTGTTGTAGTCAGATGTCTGATAGTTTTATTTAGTTTGCTGAGCCTATTATACGACATTTCTGGCTGTTTCAAGTAAAATTGCTGGACAAATGGAGGGGACTAATCATTTGCTTGAGAATCCTATGAGGGTACTGTTAAGTGGTCGAGTGTTGTGCTTTCTACAGGTTCCTTGATGTTCATTTCCTTGCATAATATGATCATAGTTGCCGAATTTGAAAAAAGAAAAAGAAAAAGAGTGATGCTATACAAACCAAAATTTTTTACATACTTTTCTTTCTTACATATGTGGTAGTTGAGTTGTACCAATCATATTATTCTTGTGGGTCCTGTTTGAAATACTGTAGTTTCATTAGCATGCCACTTCTGAGCATAAGAAGCTTGTAAAGCATTTTCCAAGAAAAAATTAAAATGGTGAAGAGTTTAAATTTGTCCATTTTCCCTGGCATTATACGTTCTCTGTTGAGTGGAGTGTCTTATAATATATGTGATGCAGACTCTATCTGATGCAAAGAAGCCTGGTATCATGGTTGAACTTCAAAAGCTGGTCAGTGAGTGGCCTTCGGAGGTTATAAAGCGTCAAAAAGAGGAAGACAGGAAGGTACCGATTTATATTATCGTGCAGTTCCTGCTGAAAATGAGATTATGGGTAGCTTCAAGATTTAAGATTGGCTTTGTCGCTAAAATACATCAAGTTAATTTGTTTGAAATTTGGTGATGTCTGCAAGGTTTAGCCTCAAGTATATGAGCAAACACTTTTCGGATTCGGACATAATTCACAAATCTAACTTCCTTCTGTTACAACTATTATTAAAAGGAAATGTCACTTATGCAAATACCGCTTATTTTCTGTTGTCTTGTCCAGGCACTGGCTGCTGCTTTACAAAATGATATTCCTGCCATGGTTAGTGCCCTACTAAACTTGGGCTTAGCGGTGAATGTAAACATGGAAGACCTAACCAAGAAAGAAGGCGTTCTCTGTTAAATTTTATTCAGCCAGGCAAGTTTAAGTTTTGACAACCAGAAGTTGGACTCAATCTTTGCATCACAATACAGCAAAACATGAGTTTTCTGTTAATGCTTCCACAGAGAGCTCTCCGTCAAGCTGTCCTGTTTCTATATGAGGAACCACTTTCTTGAAGGTTTGATAACAAACCCTCAACACATGCTCTCAAGTAGTTCTCTTATTTTGGATGCATTTTGTCTATTCATTTAGTTTAATATACATTAACTAATGAAAGCTGAAGCTATTAGGATGTAGTATTCATAAAGAGAGTTGCAATTAGTGTATTGAGAGAGTGTCCATGTTTCTCGACATGGAGTGTGTTCTGTGTTTCCTTCATCTTTTTGGTACATGTAGCTTCGTGAGCGACCTGTGCCTTCCTAGGGAGTCCCAGTAGCAGTACAATTTTCACATCTTTGAATGGTCGGAGACATTGTTATCACTGCTTTTTCTTGTACTCTTGTATTGTCAAGTATGCAGTTTATTTGTTCTTCCATTTGTTTGTTTGTTTTTTTAATTAAGTTATAATATTTTTTATTGTAATATTTCTTACATTTCCCCCCTTTTTATGGCAGAAAATTATTCCAGCTGTTTATTATTATAGCATCTGTTGACCTAGGATATAATTTTTATTTTATTTTTATTTTTTCACTTTTTATGGTTAGAATTCTAAATAAATTTTTTGGGTATGTTTTAGAATTTTACTGTTTTTTGAGAATCAATTTTTCTTTAATGCAAGATACTTCTGATACACTTAAAGGCTTCCTAATGTTATGAATTGCATTTAGTAGAATTCTTTTAACGTTTAAAATGTTCATTCTTTGTCATCCCTCAAAAACTAAAAATTAAAGAAATAAAACAAAAGTCACTTTAATATTATTCCTAATTTAAAAAATTCAATCGATTGATCATTTTTAAAGTTTTTTTTTTTGTTGTATAATTTGTTTGTAAGAGTAGCCCTCTTTCACAATAAGACTGTTTATTTTTCTCTACTCAAAATGTATCTTAATTTTTTTAATTTTTTTTTTCATATAATATTTTAACTAAAAAAATTAAAAAATTATTAAGAAATTTTTTTTTCAAAAACAGCCAAACCATTTTATAATGTTACACTGGGGTGATGATACTTTATAATTTTTCTTACAATTTTTTTTAGTTATTTTAGGTCATTTCCAACGGTTCACCAAACCTGACATCAAATTTGAAATTTAATGAAAAATGCACTCTTTGAAACTCCAACGGTTTCACTAAATTGGTATCAAATTGAGAATTGAACAAAAAAATCATCAAATTGAGAACAGGATACAGATTTGAGCAAATTACTATTTGTGACCGTTGGAGGAGAGAAATCGGTCAACCAGCCGGTTGCCCGGGTAGTTGACCAACCGGTCGACTACTAAAAAGTTCAAACAGTTCAAATAGTTAGGTTAAAAAAAAAAATTAAAATTTACCTTACCGGTCGACCAACTGGTTGTCCCTGGAGCAAATTTGATGAAAATCAATCGTTAAAGCATTCTGTATCAGATTGAGAAAATGATCATTTTTTTATTCAAATTTGATGAAAAATTAGGTGAACCGTTAGAGATGCTTTTAAGAATCGTTTAATCATTTAATTCTTGCTTTTGGGCCAACATAAATTTTTCAACAGAGCATAATAGACATTGATTAGCAATGCCTGTGCAATTTTTGTTTTTTTTCATGATACGTATAAAAAATGTACAATTATTTTTAAAAATTTAATAAACGATCTAAGAATACTTACCAGTTAACAAAATGGATTTACAATTTCCAAACAGTGAGTATATAAATGAATAACAACTGTATTTTTTTACTCCGTTCAATGAATTCTTTTATCAAATGAATTCTTTGTATGCTCTATGTAAACATTCAAATATCCAAACAGCACCTTATGCCAAAACTATACCATAACAAAAATCAAATTCAATTTTAATCAGAATTTAATTATAAATTCAGTATGTCTCTCTTGATCTTCCCAACGTCGTCTCCATCACCGCTCACCACTGCCGTGACGGTGACCCCCAACCGCCGCTGATGGTGGTGCCCGCCGTCAACCAAAAAAGTCGCCGCCAAGACCTCCGCCTCGTGCTTCTCAAACACCTCAAAAATCTCCGTCGCCAAATGCCGCCGGCAAACCAACCGAATCCCGAAAAACACCACCCCGCCACCCGAGACCGTCACGTCGACGGAGGAGTTCCAGTTTGCGCAATGAGTCGCCGCCATTGATTCCGGCAACAATGTCTTCTTTATCAGGTTCTCCAACCTCTCTCTCTCTTTCTCAAGTCCCTGAATGTATTCAATTGTATCCCCAACAATTTTCTCTCTCGTAGCCTGCAATTATATATATATATATATATAGAGAGAGAGAGGGGTAAAATTATATATATATATATATATGAATTTGAATTTGAATTTGAATTTGAATTTGAATTTTGAGATTAGTGATAATTGAAATGGAACCTTGGGGAGGAGATTGGGGACGATGGACTGAAGAACAGAGAACTTCTCAGTCATTTTCTCTCTCCTCTTACGCTCTTTCTGGATGTTTTCGATCTCTGTTGCTTTTGCTCTGCCTCTCTTTCTCGAGCTCGAACCTTTCTCATCAATGGCGGTTCCACATACCGGCGAGAGCTCCGTTAATGGAGGAATTACAGAGTCACTGTAACCCTCCATCGTACTCAGAAGCAATCTACTTATTCTCTTCTCTTCCTCTTCTTCTTCTCTTTTTATCTCCTTCATGTCAAACTGTTAGCACATATATATATATATATATATATATATATGTAGAGAGAGAGAGAGAGAGAGAGAGAGAGTGGTGGTTCGCGGCGGCGGGTGGTGGCTGAGCAAAGTGATCTTCGGTTCCTGTTAAGGAAACTGTTGTACAGTTGCACTATATGCATACACACACATGTATATATACTGAGAGAGAGGGAGAGAGGTAATGAAGTGTGCATGTATATTGTCTAAATGTTTTCTGTTGGATATTCACCGTCTGATTGTTAGCGTGATTAGACATACCGACTGTCCAACGGTTGTGATCTTATTGTGAAATGATGTCAAATTTGCATCCATTGGTGTGTGATTAAGTTTTTAAATCAGAGCCATTGGATTATGTGAAAAAGGTTGAGGTACACAGTTCCATGTGTGGGGAGGACCACACCTAATTAGGACCCATGAAACGGCCACATGTTGGCGGGCGAGTACTTGGGCTCTAGCAAGCATGACAGTTGACACGTGTCACGAGCATAGTGGTCTGGACCACTAGTACACATGTAGGCAATTATTCTGTATGGATATGATAGGAATTGTATTCAAGGGTCAAACTACATGTACACCGTGCGATTCAGAGTGCTCTTATTATGATTGATGATCAAAAAAACGAGAGGGCTTGTGTATTAATGTATGGGCTGGGCTTGTGTCCAGTTGATTGTGGACCGAATCAATCTAGTTCGGCCTGTAAGTTTATTATAAACTCCCCGTTGATAAAATAATTTTTTCAATTTTTAGAAGTTTAGATTATTAATTTTAAAAAAAAAATTAGATTGATTCAACAATAATAATCATATGCTTTAACTATATTTGGCAAAATATTTTCTTTTTGAATTTGATAAATTTAGTAACACTTAGCGTTGTGTGTTGTATAGATTCACGGATGATGGGTTTGGAAGACTTCATGAGGCTTAAAATTTTTAAAAAATTATTAAGATCATGTTACTCGTTTAACTTTTTAAAAACAAATGTGCGCTAATTATAGAATTATAAATGTCTATTAATTTGATTTTTTATATAAATAATTTATTTGACGAATATTATAATATGAACAATTTTGACTGTCAAAAAAAGGTTTGGGACAACGGATCCTCACAGCGTCAGAGCTAGAATCCCTCATCCATAGATTCACACAGTACCAAAAAACAATTGGTGTCATAGATTCACATGCTATTAAAAAAAATCGATGAGACAACATGTGACAACCCTTACCTCTGATTAGTGCTAATCTCTGATTAAGCATGATAAGTAATTGACCAGACTGAAATTCTGAACTGAATGCATGAGTATGTTGTTTAATTGCATTTCTATCTATTAGTCATTAAATGATATGTTCATGTTTTAACCTTGAATTGCAAATTGAAGGTCTTATTGGTGACCGAACCAGAAATTGATTAGTGTTATATGCTTACTAGAATTTATGTGATTTTATGGTAGGTTTAATTAAAATTTGATTTGGGATGATTAAATTAGATTAAATAATGTTGATTTACAATAGTTTGATTATTTACGTAATTACCACTTAGTGGCTTGACTCTAGACCATCCATTTCCTACTTTATTCAAGTTTGTTATATCATCCATTTCATCTTTTGAGACCAAACCGAGAAAGAGAGGGAGAGTGAGAGTATATTGGTTTCCTTGAGAATTTGGCTTGGAGAATTAGAGGGATTGAAGAGAGATTGCATAATTGAGCTCGTATACCTTGAATTCAAGACCTAAGGTAGAGATTTCATCCTCTCATTTGTGAATTTAAGTTGTATCTTGCATGGATCATGGAAATTTGGAGTTTAAAGTCAAGAATTAGTTTAAAGTGTTGAGTTGAGAGTAAATTCATGCATGCATGTCCTTATTTTGGAATTTAAGGTTGCTTTTCATGGAACTCTCACATGCATGTTCATATCTTTGTTTTGATCCATGAATTCATCATGATTTTGAGCTCAACATTGCATTTGATCTTGTTTTGGAACACTAGAGTTCATGAGAACTCATGCATGTATGATCTTGCATTGTTCTTCATGCTTACACTTAATTTTTGTGTTCAATTGGCTTACCCTTGGGCTTGATTTTACAAATGATCTTCAAAAACATGTTGTACTACGAGTTTCCAAGAGTTTTCCAGAAAATTAGCCCAAGGGGATCGAATTTGAAGCTTTAATAGTTGAGTTTTGAGCTTGAGGATCAATCTGGAAATTCCAGATTTTGGATCCACGCTCGAGCGGGGGACTTCACGCTCGAGCGTATATTCTGAGTACATGCACTTCTGCTCGAGCGTGGAAAGTCACGATCGAGCGTGAAATGCATATGCCCAGAAGTTCATGTGTTTTGCAGTCCACTCGAGCGAGAGAATTCATGCTCGAGTGAGGACCTGAGTCTCACGCTAGAGCATAGGTCGAGCGCCCATCGAGCGTGAAAATCGCACATCCAGTACTTTTCTTGAATTTGCAGTCCGCTCGAGCGGGGAAAGTCACGCTCGAGCGAAGCTCTTTTGTCTGCACGTCCGCTCAAGCGTAGAAAAACACGCTCGAGGGTGGACCCCTGTTTCAGCAAATTTGAAAAGTGTTTTAAAGTACATCTTTGTATCCTCTTTCCATCCTAGGCATTCTTAGGCCATGTTAAGGCATCTTATTGAGGATATTGATGTAGAACCACACCAAGTCGAGTTAAGGGGCTAAGTTATTGATTTCCTAGTGTGTAACTTAGCGTGCGCTCGTTCTATTACTGTGTAGGGTTGGCATCCGAGGACACTCATTAGCTTGTCTGTAGTCCAGAACTCTGTGAGTAACAATGTTGTAAAGATATGCTCAATCATGAATATTTTCTGAATGATCAACTGTACTGCTTTCTGAAAATATATTTCTTACTGAATGAATATTTGTCCTATTTGTGAACTGTATTCGTGGTATCCACAGCAAATTACTGTTACTATACTGCTACTGCTACTGCTACTGTTACAGAGATCTCTGTCGGTTCCAATATTGGAACCACTACTGTTTACTGTTATGATGGCCATCAACTGACTGTTCGGTCTATTAAGACCTACTGTACTGTTTTGCTATTGGATGTACCGCATGTGACTGCTATGGTTTCTAAATGACTGATATGACTGTTTAATTACTGAAAGGACATTAGCTCACTGTTTATATATATATATATATGTAGGTGTCCAGGCACCAAACCGGAACTAGGAGCGTCAGGTTAGCTCTCGTTTTGTCAAGCCTACCGTTGTGCCTCACTATGAGGTTCCAAGTCGTTTCAAGCTAAGGTTGTCTTTGGGGTGTTTTAGACTCGCCCTTTTTGTCTCTGTTTTGTGTTGGAGAAAAATGATTGAATGAGAAATTACCTCATAAATGTGTATATAACTCACACATTTAAGGCTCATCAGTTTTACAAAATTGATTGGGCAGTTTTGCTAGCATTAGTTGCCAGCTTTGATGGCTAGAGGCTCCTCCCCTCTCCTCCATGGTATATAAAAGGAGGCCCTATTCCTTGAAAAGATATATATAATTTTTCCTTGGCATCCATACCCTGTCAGTCTACTTCTCTTATAATTTTCTTCCTGAGAGAGAGTGCTGCCGTTGTCAATTCGCTAATCTAATCAGAAGGTGCTTCTGTTGTAGCTGGTAAAAACCGTCGTATCCTGGGAAGTAGACGCCGGTGTACCTCCAGCACCCAACGGTGAGGCGGCGAATCTATTTTAAGGAGACTGTGGTATCACACAGGCTTCGGTTTGCTTCCTTTAACCATTTTATATTTTATCTGTATTTTATTCAGCATGTTATTTTTCTTGGGATTGAAGGTTTGTTTTGTTCATCTCATAATTTTGCGATATGCAATGTGAAATTATGTAATGTGAATAGTTTTTCCCAACAAGCTTAAAATAGATTCGACGTTTATCATAGAATTAGATTAATAGATTCATAGGTGTGTGTAATAATTTTGTATGTAATTAGCGAGTTAATTGGTTTATTAGATGCATGTACACAGGGTTAAGCTTTTGATTTTGCCATTTTGTGTATGCTACTATTTGGTCTTCCCATGGCATGGAATAGGCCACTGTTATCAATAGGGAAGAAGAGTTCCATTGGTGCAACGTTAGTTCACTGTATTTTCTAATTAATTTATTAATTTATGGTGTACCGGTTCATGCCTTGTATTTCGAGATTCACATGCTTCTAGTTCACATGCTTCTAGTTTACAATATAAATTACATGTTCATTCGGGTTTAATTTTTAGTGTAATTTACATTTCTAGCATGTTTATTAGGTAGTAAATTTTCATGTAACTTGTACCTATTAATCTTTAATTTAGGTGTGGAGTTGTAAAGTTTATAACTTGCCTATATTTAAATTCATGTTAATTTCTCTAGAATTATTTGCATGTTAATCATGTCATTTGCAATTCTTGCCTAGTAATGTGATTTAAGTATTTAGGAGTTATAAAATGTTTGTAACTTGCCTCAATTAATAACATGTTTAGTGTACCATAAGTTTATATGTAACCTTTACCAATTTAAAATATGGTTTAATTATATTTAATTTAGGTCTATAACTTATATAGTTAATTACATGTTTATTATGTAATTAATTTTTTTACAGTTTTTTAGTTTAAATTCTAGATGTGTAACTTAAGGGCTGGTTTTAATCTTTACTTACAGTTATTTATTAGTTTGTTTGCTAGTACCCTCCCCTTCAATCACTACTTTGCCAAAAGCAAAGAAAAGCTGAGGGAGGTTTTGTTGTATTTTGCTGCTAACTCTTTATTGCAGGAATACCTATGGAAATGGGAAAATGGATTAATTTGGACTAAATACTTGAAGCAATTGTTTGCTTGAGTGTTCATTTGTGGTTATTCACCAATATGTAAAGCACGTTTTATTTGCTTGTAATTATTATAGCAATTTTGTTGTAATTGCTTGTATAGTTTGGAACTTGATGTGTTTAACCTAGTTCGTCCCTTGGAAAATTTAATTCTTAAAGTTGTTTCCCATGGACTAGGAGTCAACATGCTCTTGAAAGTTTTGTCTAAGGTTAACTGGATTTTAAGTGGGACCGGTGTGACCCCTCCAGTCTTCTTGGAAACTTTCCTGACCATGTTCGATTCTAGGTTGCGTGGTGAGACTAGTTTTGAATTAAATTTCCAATTGTGGGATTTTCTAGTGTTAAGTTTGATTTCTGGAAATACAGAATAGTGTAAATTCGTCTGTAATTTTTCAGAAATAGCAATTGTCTCTGATGCTGCTACTGCTGCTGCTAATGTTGGTGGGGATCCGAACCTCGGGGCGACTGGCTTGCCAACCCCTGCTGTGACCTCTGTGGTCAATCCTCCTGTTGTTACTCCGTCTGTTCCGGGAGGACTGCTCAATCATCACGAGCGCCCGGAGAAGTTCACGGGAGTGAATTTCAAGAGATGGTAGCAGAAGATACTGTTTTATTTGACTACTCTAAGCCTTGCGAGGCTTCTGAGTGAAGATGTACCAACCGTAGAGGAGAATGAGCAAAATAAACAAAAACTCATGGCTCTGGACGCTTGGAAACAAGCAGACTTCTTATGCCGGAATTACATTCTGAACGGCTTGGCGGACCCGCTTTTCAACGTGTTCTATGCCAAGAAATCAGCTAAGGAGTTGTGGGATGCCTTGGACAAAAAGTACAAGACCGAGGATATTGGGGTAAAGAAATTTATCGTCGGCCGATTCCTGGACTTCAAGATGGTGGACTCTAAAACTGTCCTGAGTCAAGTCCAAGAGTTCCAAGTGATTCTGCACGAGATATATGCAGAAGGGGTGGTCTTAAGTGAGTCATTCCAGGCAGCTGCTTTGATTGAGAAGCTGCCTAACGGCTGGAAAAACTTCAAAAACTACTTGAAGCACAAACGAAAGGAGATGACAGTCGAAGAGCTCGTTGTTAGGCTCCGGATTGAAGAGGATAACAGGAAGAAATGAGGGAGTACCTCCACTGTCAAAGCCAACATGGTTGAGCATTGCGAGTCCTCACAACATGGTTGAGCATGGCGAGTCCTCGGGGGCGAGGAAAAAACCACCAACAGGCAAAAGCTCAAAGTTGGGGTCCCGATGAGGAATCTCCAAAAGGCCAACCTACAAACCAAAGGAGCCTACTTTTAGGTTTAATGGCAAATGCTTCAACTGTGGAAGTGACGGGCATCGGGCAGTTGATTGTCTGAAGAAGAAGCCCTACGGGAAAAACCCTCCGCAACACAAAAACCGGGCGCATATGGCTGAAATAGAGGAATTGTCACACGATGTGGATGGCATGCATCTGTCAGCCGTCGTGTCAGAAGTGAACATGGTGGGGTCAAACCCGAGGGAGTGGTGGGTGGACACTGGGGCCACTCGCCATATTTGTGTAGAGAAGAGAATGTTCACAACTATCGAACCGGTTTCAAACGGGGAGAAGTTGTTTATGGGAAACTCTGCAACCTCAGCTGTTGAGGGTAAAGGCAAGGTGATCCTGAAGATGACTTCAGGAAAAGAACTGACTTTGAACGATGTCCTTTATGCGCCGGACATTCGTAAGAACCTTGTCTCGGGGTCTCTCCTAAGCAAGCATGGCTTTCGCATGGTGTTTGAATCAGACAAGGTCGTGTTGACCAAGGGCAGGGTCTATGTGGGGAAGGGATATATGTCAGGTGGTATGTTTAAATTGAATGTAATGACACTTATCCCTAAGATTAATGAGAAAGTTTTTTCTTCTGCTTATATGCTTGAGTCCCCTAATTTATGGCATGGTAGATTGGGTCATGTAAATTTTGACTCTTTACGTAGATTAATCAAGTTAGATCACATACCATCTTTCAAGATTAATCCACAACACAAGTGTGAAACTTGTGTAGAAGCAAAATTGACAAGGTCTTCTTTTCATTCTATTGAAAGAAGTACCTAGCCTTTGGGTTTAGTGCATAGTGATGTGTGTGACTTGAAAGTTGTACAATCACGTGGTGGCAACAAGTACTTTATCACTTTTGTTGATGATTGCACTAAATACTGTTATGTGTATTTGCTTAAAAGCAAAGACAAGGCTATTGATAAATTTATTCTTTTTAAGAATGAAGTTAAAAACCAATTAAGTCGGAAAATCATGGCATTGAGAAGTGATCGTGGTGGTGAGTATGAATCCCCGTTTGCCGAGACTTGTGCTCAATTTGGGATTATTCACCAAACCACAGCGCCTTATTCGCCTCAGTCAAATGGTGTTGCTGAGCAGAAGAACAGAACGCTGAAAGAGATGATGAATGCAATGTTGATAAGTTCTGGGTTGCCACAGAACTTATGGGGAGAAGCAATTCTCTCCGCGAAATATATTCTTAATAGAATACCACGAAAGAAAGTGGACAAGACTCCATATGAGTTGTGGAAAGGTCATAAGCCTTCATATAAATACCTACGAATGTGGGGGTGTCTTGCAAAAGTGGCGGTACCTACACCCAAGCGGGTTAGGATAGGTCTGAAAACCGTGGACTGCATTTTCATTGGTTATGCACAAAATAGTAGTGCATATAGATTTCTTGTGCACAAGTCTGATATTTCAGATATACACAAGAATACTATCATGGAATCTAGAAGTGCATTTTTCTTTAAAGATGTATTTCCGTGTCGTCCCCAAGACAGGGTTCTGAGTTCCATGAAAGAAATAGATGATCACGAAGACGATCACATAGATGATCACATGGATGATCAAACAGCTGAACAAATAACTGATCAAGTAGATGATCAAGCTGATGAAGTAGATGAGCCAAGAAGGAGTAAAAGGGCTAGAAACACAAAGTCTTTTGGTCCAGACTTCTTGACTTATATGTTAGAGGGAGAACCTCGAACGTTCCATGAAGCTGTGACTTCACCTGAAAGTCCTTTATGGAAAGAAGCAATTAAGAGTGAGATTGACTCCATCTTACAGAACCATACTTGGGAGTTGGTTGATCTACCCCCAAGCAGTAAGGCCTTGGGGAGTAAGTGGATCTTTCGAAGAAAGATGAAAGCGGATGGGTCAATTGACAAATATAAAGCTCGGCTAGTTATCAAAGGATACAGACAGCGAGAAGGCTTGGATTACTTTGATACGTATTCACCTGTGACAAGGATTACATCCATTCGCATGGTGATTGCAACAGCAACTTTACGTGGTTTAGAAATACATCAGATGGATGTAAAGACAGCTTTCTTAAATGGAGATTTAGATGAAGAAATCTACATGGAGCAACCCGAGGGGTTTTCAGCTCCAGGAAAAAGTAAGAAAGTCTGTAAGCTTGTCAAGTCATTGTATGGTTTGAAGCAAGCTCCCAAACAATGGCATGAGAAGTTTGAAAATGCTATGTTGTCAAATGGGTTTCGAATCAATGAGTGTGATAAGTGCGTATATGTTAAAGACACTGACAAAGGTTATGTCATTTTGTGTCTATACGTTGATGACATACTCATTGTTGGTAGCAATGATGAAATGATTAAAGCTACTAAAAGATTGTTAAACTCTAAGTTTGACATGAAGGATATGGGCCTTGCAGATGTCATTCTGGGTGTTAAGATCACCAGAACATCTGGTGATATTGTACTTTCTCAAGCTCATTATGTTAATAAGATACTTGAGAAATTTGGAAAGTCAGATACAAGTATGTTTAGGACACCGGTAGACTTAAGTCTATATTTCACCAAGAATAATGGTGAGAGTGTCTCTCAACTAGAATATTCTCGGGTCATTGGGAGTTTGATGTATCTGATGAGTTGTACAAGGTCGGATATCGCCTACGCTGTTAGTAGGCTGAGTAGATACACGAGTAATCCTAATGCTACTCATTGAAAGGGCATTATGCGGGTGTTGGGGTATATCCGTTACACCCTGGATTATGGGCTGCATTATACCAGATACCCAGCGGTACTAGAAGGGTATAGTGACGCAAATTGGATATCTGATATAAAAGATTCCAAATCCACTAGTGGTTATGTGTTTACCCTCGGAGGGGCAGCCATGTCTTGGAAATCTGCCGAGCAAACGTGTATCTCGAGATCAACGATGGAATCTGAGTTTATTGCTTTAGATAAAGCAACTGAAGAAGCTGAATGGCTTCGCCAGTTTGTTAAGAATATTTCACGTTGGCCAAAACCTGTGCCAGCTATCAGTATTCATTGCGATAGCCAATCAGCGATTGGTTGGGCATAGAGTAATATGTATAATGGAAAGTCTAGACATATCCGTCTGTAACACGTCCGCGAGGGGCCCCGCTACAGTTTGGACTCGATTTGTGTCACGGTTCTTAATCTTGAACCAAAGAGTCCAAATCTGGCAAATCGTTTTGAGAAAACAGATTTTAGGAAAGAAGTGCCAAACATGGATTGCTTTGCCAGATACAGAGTCGCCACCTAAATATTTTTTATGGGGGAATTTAGGAAACCCTGACTCGGTGCCGAAGGCCACATGTCCGTCATCACCGGAGCTGTCTCGGCTCGGGAGCTTGGGTACGATCGGGGAAGGTCAGCTATGAGCACCCCCTTTCGCCCGGTCCGAAAACCGGCCTCTACTAACCATGATATCCGATTTTGAAAACGTTATGTGTTCTTAAACCAATTATTAGCCTAGCGTTACTATGTTATGCGCGCAGCAAACAAGTATAGACTAGATTGCCTAATTTAGAAATAAGCATTGCATATCCGTTTGTCTTAAAAAAAGTACTTTGAAATTTGCTACTCGCAAGTAAGCTAAAAGACGGATTTCAACGAGTTTTTCCAACTTAAACAATCCAACCTTCACCCACAGGCATTCAAACAATTTATACACATAAGCATCTAGCCACATGGTAAGCATGCTGTCATGATAGCATTTACACGCATGCGATATGTTAAAGCATAAATACTTACATTGTACTCCGTGCTAAAAATAGGAACATGTTAGCAATCAATGTATGATCCAAGTCCATGTTAAGTGCCTAATGCATCGCATACAAAATGTTACTAGAATAGGCTCGGCTGACCTAAGCATGGCATGTGAAATGCAATCAATTTGATGCACGTATTCAATTTGAAATTGAAGTACAAATGCAGTTAGCGTGATGCGCCGAGCCCGGTGCATGCAAAGCAAATGTATGAATGCATGCATGCATTGCATGAGGTATGCTGATTTAAACGTGCCCTAATACTAATCATCAAAGCAGGTAAATAAAAGGGAAGAAAGAAGTGGGGATTGGAAGACATACACACCACTCACACACGCTTATTACAGATTTGCCCTCGCCCGGAGGGACCAAATAAATAATACAAATTAACTAACTACGCAAGCTAATTAAATATTACAAATTACCTAATCAGCTAACAAACTAACTAAGCTAGGAAAAGCAGTAAACCACCTCGGGAGGAGAGCCAGATACAGCGCGTGCTCGGGTCCTGCTCGGAAATGCACGGCCATGCATAGTCTGCCTCTGTTTTCCCTGCTCTGCCTCTCTGAAGACTGCCAAAGTCTCAAGGATGCCTCTCTGGATACTGGGAATCACCACCGGCTGAGTAGAATTACCACCGGCAGTGGTATGTGGTCACCGGCACAAAATGAATCCATCGGCTGGTGATTTACTGCCGGTCGGCAATTTATACTGCCGGTCGGCAAAGAATGCCTGCAGAACCTGCAACTCACAGCAGCAGAGGACAGAACTTGCATGGCAATACAATTCAAGCAATGTATGCACCAATCATGTCCCCTATCATGTTTGTGACTCAAAAAGACATGTGTCTCGATTCTCGGACCGCCAATCACGCATTTCCATGTATGACGGCCTAAAGAATCAAGTGTGCAACTTTCATGTCAAATGAAATGCAAACCAAACAAACAAACCAAGGCCCAATTCCTATCACCAAGTCAAGGAATAAGGCATGCATGCAAGATGCAATGCAACCTAGGCATGCGAGCTAAGGATGCAACATGGCATGGCAAGACACTTATGCAAGCATAGAAGCAAACATGAGGCAATGCAAATTGATGGAAAGGTGGACTTATACATGATTTAGGCAACTCTAAATAGGCCTAAAACAGTGGCCAAAGTGCTACAAAATGAGGGCTAGACACATACACACATGCACATGTTAAAGGAGCCAACACTTAGGCACAAATGGGACAACACTCAAACACATTTGAAAGAAGGTAATCATGGACATATGGCATGCAAGGTAAGCATTGAAAATCATGTTAAAACATGGTGTCAAACCAAGTAACAAGTCAAGCTAAACATGCAACAAATGGCCCAAGTGCTTGAAGCAAATCAAAGGGGCTTGAACCATGACCAAGCCAACCAAGCCTAACAAGGCTAAGAGGACTTAAAATAGGTTCAAGGTAGACCTAGACCATGCAAAGGAGACCCTGTAGATGGCATCTAAGTGGCTCAAATTCAAAGGCATGTACAATGGCCAAAACATGGAACATGCTACACAAGCTTTCAAAGCATTAAGGAGACATCCAAGGCAAACATATAGGCATGCAAAGGGGACTGAAATGACATGGTGGATAGTTCCAAACCACTAAATCAATGCAAGAATGTCATGCTATACATTCATACACTTAAGGCCAACAAGCCGGAATGCAAAGGAGCTATACTAAGCATGCCAAATCCGACCCAAACAACCTAGGACAGACCTTAACATGACAAAATGAGCATAAAACCTTCACAAGGCTAAGCCTAAAACATGCTAGAACAAAGGCTAACAACCTAAGGCATATTAAGGCAATAACATGGCATTACATGGTAGGTATGCTAAGCATGCATGGTGTACCAAAACCAACACACAACAAGGTTATATCATGTCATAATAAGCATGGAAAACAGCCAAGACATGATCAATACACACTCTAACATGATGCTCTCTCAAGAAGCCAAAAAGAGTCCCTTTCAAGGACAACAAGGAGAGGGGTGGCCCTCCCCTTTTGGAGACTTCAAGGCACCATCTCCACCACTGAAATCCCTCAAGATTTCAGTGGTGAAGAGACCCAAACACCAAAGTCTCGAAACTTGCACAAAATAGCACAAAATGGGGCCTTTCAAGGCCTAAGAGAGGTCAAACACCTCCAAACCACAAAACACTCTAAACAAACAATTTAGAGGGCCTAAAAAAAGAACTTTTTTGTATTATACACTAAGCTCAAAAACGATTTTAAGACAGGTAGAAAAGCAATGCAAAAATGGGAAATAAAAGGGAAGTTTCTCACCCTTGTAGACCACCTTCACAAATGATGCTCCAACAACCCCTTTTAGGTTGAAAACAGCTCCAAAACTTCAAAACCAACCTCTTAGAACCTCAGTAGCTAAGTGAAGGTGAAACACTATGTGTTTGTGTGCAATAGTAAGACACAAACACACTTAAGCACACACAAGAGGGAGATATAGAGATAGAAAGTGTATGGATTCTAACCCTAGAACTCAAAACCCTAAAAATGGCTGTCTAAAAATATCTAAGGTGTCTCAAGTGTCTAACCCTCAAGCCAAGAGAGAAAGCTCTCTCTTATAGAGCCTTTTGTCTTGTAAAGCTTACAAGACAAGCTTCTAAAGAGAGAGATCCCTCCATATACGTGTATGGAGGGGAGCCAAAAGCAAGACAGCTGTGATAAAATATCTGCAAAAGCAGATGCACAGTAGTCGGCCGGCCAAAGATGCCATTTTGGCAAAAGGGAGTGCCGACCGGCAACAAAATGTGCCGACCAGCAAAATAGATTGCCGATGGAAACAAAAATCAGCCGGTGGCCTCTAGCCATGGCCGGTGGTGTGTGGGGATGCCTCACAAGGCATTCCCTGCCCCTCAAAGGCAAAACACACGTGTTTGGTGCAAAACCAGACACTAAACAGTCGAGTTCGGAGATCTTGAGGCAAGGCGCGCGTAGCCGAGACCTCCGGGAACTCCAAACGAACACAAACATGGATGATCACCGAGTGTTCAAACGGTGACGTCCAAGTCTTGAGGACGGTCAAAAATGGGGTGTCTACAGTTGTCCCTCTTTGACAGAACTCGAAAGTCATAACAATGACGGGAGTGAATGTCAAAGCCCAGAGACGACCCATTTTTGACAAGGCCGAAGACTCAGACAAACATGCAAGACAAACAAAAAATGCGCCCGAAGGCAGGGGGCAAAATGCAAGACAATGCACAGAGCCGAGCATAACTTATGATTATGCAATATATACAAAACAATGTATAAATAATGCAAATGAAGATGCAATGCAATTGAAACAATGCAAACTATATGCAAAGCAATTGAATTACGATCCAATCACGAGTGGTTCGAAACCACACCTATGTCAAATAGATTGATGGAAGTAACAAGTCTGTCTACCATAGAACGGTCTACTAAACTATGAGCATCGTAGACAGACACAAGAACAAGTATTGGGGGGGAATTGACACAAGTGGGGAAACGACCCGCTGGAGAAAGGGCAATGATCCTAATGCTGGATGCAAAAATTACACTACAATGCAATATATATATGGATATGCTGGGGAGATGGCAATGGATATGGCACGCAGGCCAAACCAAATCTTGCCTAGGCAAGGCATGTACGCGTACAAGCCATGTCTAACATAGAACGGTCCACTGAACTATGCTTCGACACGAGAAGTATTGGCACATACCAGACCAAGCTCAACATGGAAAGGTGCAAGCCATAGATGGAAGTGATGCGATGAATGCATGCAATCTACAATGCAATATTTACAAATATGCAATGGGATGGAAATGGATACAATGGATATGGCACGCAAGCCAAACCAAATCTTGCCTAGGAAAGGCATGTACGCATACGAGCCATGTCTAACACAGAAAAGGTGCCGCAACCCTCAAACCAACATACCAGCGTGGAATAGGCGCGTACACATGCAGAACTGTGCTTTAACGTGAAAAGTAAGGGCACATACCAGACCAAGCTCAATATGGAAAGGCGTAAGGCATAGATGGAAGGTGATGCAATGAATGCATGCAATCTACAATGCAAATGCATGACAATGCACTATGATGCAACGACTATGATTGCAGCTTTCCCTATCTTACCAACAGGGCGATATACTAGGTTGGTTCAGTATCCAGAACTGAGGCGCCGACATGCTGCCTCAATCTATGGAGCTTCCATACAGATTTCAAGCCGAGGATACACCCCTGGGTATTTAAACCAAACTTTAGTCTCGGAACTCTCGAACCTTTGTGTTCTAGGCATTAGCCGTTCGAACTCTAGTTTCCACCATCCCAGTTGATCTTCTAGGAACTCACCGCGAACATAGGCAGGTGGCTTTACCAGACCACCGAAAGTCGTTCGGGCACGACAAACACCAAAGGAATTGCACCTTCAGAAGATTTAGGGTCTCCTAGACCAGGATGCAAAATGTATGCATGACAATGCATGTGTTTTTTTGTTTTTGAAATGCAAATGATGTATAAAATGCATGTTGCATGGAATGCGCGACAACACGCGACTTAAGATATGCATGTATAATGCAACTTATAAAAAGTCGTTCGGGCACGACAAACGCTGAAGGACTTGCACTTTCAGAGGATTTAGGGTCTCTTGGACCGTGGAGATTGCACAAGAAATGCATAACAATGCAAGTGAACTACACACATCAATGTGCCGAAGGTTTCGCACCTTCCAAGGATTTAAGGTCTCCTAGACCGTGGGAATAACTGTGCGGTTCGTCTGGTCGCTCCAGTCTCAAATGAACCGTACATACAATATCATGCCTGAAAAGAAAACAAACTTAACAGGTACAATGTTATTAGCAACATGCATGACAATGCAAATGAAAGCCAGACAACGCAGGTCACAAGGAATGTAAGACAATGCAAATGAGGCACGCATGCTAATGCAAATGACGACACACGTGCCAATAGGAATGAGGCACACGTGCCGATGAGAATGAGGCACACGTGCCGATGCAAATGAGGCACGCGTGCCGATGCAAAATAATACAAATGAGACACGCATGCCTCATAAGATGCAAAATAAAACAAATGAGACACGCATGCCACACAGAAAGTAAAATGATACAAATGAGACACGCATGCCTCATAAGATGCAAAATGAAACAAATGAGACATGCATGCCTCATAAGATGCAAAATGATACAAATGAGACACGCATGCCTCATAGGAAATGCAAAATGATGCAAGTGTGACACGCATACCACACGGAAAGTAAAATGATGCCAAGTGTGACACGCATGCCACACGGAATGTAAAATGATACAAATGAGACACGCATGCCTCATAAGATGCAAAATGAAACAAATGAGACACGCATGCCTCATAAGATGCAAAATGATACAAATGAGACACGCATGCCTCATAGGAAATGCAAAATGAAACAAATGAGACACGCATGCCTCATAGGATGCAAAATGAAACAAATGAGACACGCATGCCTCATAAGATGAAAAATGATACAGATGAGACACGCATGCCTCATGAGATGCAAAATGATACAAATGAGACACGCATGCCTCATAGGATGCAAAATGAAACAAATGAGACACGCATGTCTCATAAGATGTAAAATGATGCAAATGAGACACGCATGCCTCATAAGATGCAAAATGAAACAAATGAGACACGCATGCCTCATAAGATGCAAAATGAAACAAATGAGACACGCATGTCTCATAGGATGCAAAATGAAACAAATGAGACACGCATGCCTCATAAGATGCAAAATGATACAAATGAGACACGCATGCCTCATGAGATGCAAAATGATACAAATGAGACACGCATGCCTTATAAGATACAAAATGATGCAAATGAGACACGCATGTCTCATAGGAATGGAAAATGATACGAGTGTGACACGCATGCCACACGGAATATAAAATGTAAATGAGATACGCATGCCTCAGGGAAATGCAAAATGATGCAAGTGTGACACGCATGCCACACGGAAAGTAAAATGATGCCAAGTGTGACACGCATGCCACACGGAATGTAAAATGATGCCAACGGACTTAAATGCGTAACAACGCACGTGTTTCGGAATGCATGACAATGCAAGGGGTGCGTGTTACAATGCATGTAGTATGTGCATAATAATGCAACTGTGAGGCGCGTGATAGCGCGATGTAATGCACCGAAATAGTGCAATGAACGCGTGCAACGCACACGAGGTAACTTTTGGATCTTGTAAAAGGCAAAAAGAATACCAAAGGATACAACATTGTATGAGTTGGAGTGCTACGCACAGAAGACGCAGTCCGAGGTCAAAACGGAGGCCGGTTGAGCATCGGAGATACACTTTCTTGCACTTTCTTGAGCTATGAAGACCAAATACTACTCATATGGCCTAAACAAGGCTGTGGGAACACCACCGGCCGGGAGGGGAAGCCACCGGCTGTCCACCGGCTGCAAAATAATCTCATCGGCACAATATTCTGCCGGCCGGCACAAAATGTTGCCGACCGGCAAAAAGTTCCTGAGTCGAGGCAGATTCGACATTTCACCATGGGTGTTTTAAAATAGGGTTTCTAAACCTTATTTCTCACTTCCTCCTTCGCCGAAATTTCAAACCCTCTCTCTCTAGAGTGTTTTCCTCTCCTCTTTTCTCCGTTTCTTCACGTTCTACGCCCGTTTCGTCGTCAGATTCGCGATTTTCTTCGTGTTTCGGACATTTTCCACCAAACAAATCTTTGTTTCGGTGCCTCTTTTGCCATTCCCACCTTTTTGGGGTTTGTTCCCCTCGCTTTCCTCTTGATTTCCGTACCTTTTTCATATCCCGGCCTTTTCGGCCATTTTCGACCTTCTCGGGAGTTGACTTTTCGGTTGACTTTCCATATTCTAGCCCAGTTTTCCTTCCTCCGGCTATTTTCTCATCATTCTTGACATGGCGGATGACATTCCACGCGGTGGGACTCCCCCGGATCACGAGATGGATCCCGGGGTCGAGCTCTTACCTTTGAGCGAGCGCCCGTTCGACCCAGCGACCTACCGGTCGGCGATTCATGTTCTGCCCCCTGACGGACTTCGCCAGTTTCAGAGTTTCGAGAGGCACGTGCCACCCGAGCTATTACTGCGCGAGCCTACCTCCCACTTGTCCTTCGACGCTTCCGAGGTAACTCTCTTTTCTCTGCTTTACTTTCTGCAATGTAGGATACAAAACTGTCGTAGCTAGTTGTGCTCTTTAACTACTTTAGTTCAGGTACCCTGTATACTGTAGTTGATTGTAGACATACGTGCAACTGATATCTACTTGAGACTGACACATGCACACACACGGCACTAGCCCAGAATCACCCAAACACACGGCGCACACTGTATTTCACTGCACACACACTGGTACCCAGTATTTGCTTGAGCCTGGAAACACGCACACATGCTATACTGTACTGAACCACCCGAACACGCTGACGCATCACACGTTGTAGTTCACTGTAAGCACACCGGCACCCGGTATTTGTTTAAATCTATCAAACTTGCACACATGCTACATCTTGCTCAGAACCACCCAAACACGCTGACACATCACACGCCGTAGTTCACTGTAAGCACACCGGCACCCAGTATTTGTTTAAATCTGTCAAACTTGCACGCATGCTACATCTATATGCTTCTTAGGACTGCATTTTGAATATTGCCTTGCAATTGTTGTTTTTTATTACAGGGGGATTCCCATACCATCCGTGGGTATGGGAACACCGGCGCTCGGGACTGGTATGCCGAGCTTCCCGATACGGTCCGTCGCATAGTGGACCAGGCGGGTTTCGGCGCATTCTGCAGAGGACTCTCCAGGCTCACTACATGCAGACCTCTCCTCGCTGCTCTGGTGGAGAGGTGGTGGGACACCACCGATTCATTCCATTTCTCTGCGACAGGGGACATGACGATGACCCCTTACGATTTCTCGATGCTCACAAGCATCAGGGTAGGGGGTGATCCGATCCCCTTTGATACTGACATGGACGAGTGGACTGCCGCACAGATCTATCTGCTTGGTGAGGTGCCACCTCTCGCGCGTCCAGGCTATGTCCGATATTCCTGGTTCGAGGTGCAGTTCCAGGTCCAGCCCACCCTTGTTGATGCAGCCCCGATGACTCCGGAGGCCGTGGAGAGGTACGCACGCGGCTTCCTCATGTTCTTGTTTGGGACGACCATTTTCGCCGACCGGGTGAACACAGTGCCCCTCTGCCTGCTCAGCGCACTGGTGGACGTCAGGCGGATCTTGCATTATGATTGGGGTGGCGCCGCTCTGGCCACTCTCTATGGGTATATGAGCTCAGCTTCCCGCGGCAGCGGACAGTTGCTCGGGGGCTATTGGCGTGTTTGGGAGGTACGTTTCTTCTCCGCTTTTCATTTCCATCCTATATTTTCTGTACTCTGTACACTGCACACACTGTAGCCTACTTTATACTTGCTGTATACTGCACACACGGCACACACATACACTCTGCTTTACACTGACTGTGCACTGCTCACACTGTACACAATATACAATACACTGCACAACACACGGCCCTGCCATTTCTGCTTTATTCTGTATTTTGCTTTATCTGATAATCATATTGATGTTTTCTCTGCAGTTGTGGGTTTACGCCTACTTTCCTAGGCTCGCACCCGTGCCAGTCACGGAGACTCCTCTGGTCGTCCCCTTTTCGCGTCGCTTTGACGGGAGATGCACCCGGAGGCCGCGAGAGACTTTCAGCTTCTTCCGCCGCTTCTTCGACACCATCACCCCCGCAAAGGTATGTTTTAGTTGAAGTTCATTTAAGCTTCACCTTTCCACTGCATATTTCAATAACAGTAGATAACAAACTATACTGTATTTTCAGATCACCTGGCAGCGTTGGGCTCCTTTGTCAGCCATGACGCGGGATCGGTTTGCCGGTGCCGATAAGACCTCGCGTTTTCGGATCTTGCTGGAGGGCCCGATCTGTCGGGCTTGGTACCTGGGTGAGCGTTTCTTACTCCAGACCCTAGGGTTACCGGAGCAGATAGTCCCGGTTCACCCTCCTGAGGACATGAGGGAGACCGAGAGGCTCACCACCGAGCAGATGGCCGATTATACCATTGGCTGGGAGGCAACCCGCTTCAGAGGCATCGGCGACTACCGAGAGTACATGCAGACGTACATTATGCAGTCTCTGAGCGGCGGCCGTCGATCTGAGGAAACCAGGCCCGGGGCGCCAGCGGCTAGGACAGGAGCAGGAGCTTCGAGGAGGGCCCGAGTCCGTGGCAGGGGCAGAGTTCAGGGGGGACGGGGGACCGGTTGGCCTGTTCTGCCCACTTCATTGACTTTCCGAAGGCAAGGTGGGGCGACCTATCAGGTCCCCTTCGCCCCTCCGCCAGCTGATCACGAGTTTGTCGGTGTCCCCGACTTGCCTCCGATATGTATTACTGCATTTTTGTACAGCCATTTCATTTCAGTTTATTTGATATTCCACGGAATATTGATGCATCTGATATTTTTGCAGGCTTCTTCTGAGTACACCCGGCAGTCATTGGAGATAAATGCCTCCATGATGGGGATGCTACAGCGGACCTTTGATCTCCTGGCCCTCTACAGCATTCCGGTATGTTCTTCTGATCACGGCCTCAAATCACTCACAAGCTGATTCACGTAATCTGATGCACGGCACAACACCTGATACACTGATCTCACAGCGTCTGATACACTGAATACACTGCATTCTGCACCATACTCTACACTGATAAACTGCCCACGGCATTCATACATTGTACTCATACACTGATAAACTGCTCACGGCATTCACACATTGTACTCATACACTGCATTCTGCACTGATAAACTGCTCACGGCATTCTCACACCGTACCCATACACTGCATTCTGCACTGATAAACTATCCACAGTATACTGATGCATTTGCCTTTTGTGTACTTTTTCAGCCTCCCTTCCAGATCCCCGTGGTAGGAGGTGCTCTAGCGGGACCTTCCGTCCTCGCTCGAGGGAGAGATGAGGAGGGCAGAGTATTCCCCCGCTCCAAGGCGGGGCGCACTCATGCCGGGAGTAGTTCGCGGGCTCCCGTCCCTGATGATGACGATGATGATGATGACGAGTCGGAGGCGGAGGCAGAGGCAGAGTCGGAGTCATCAGAGGAGGAGACCGGAGGCGGCACTAGCTCGGGCTCTGATGACGATGCTGATGACGCTCCTGGACCTTCGTCCAGGAAGAGGACTAGGACAGACTGATAGCCCTCGGAGTCGCTTGACATAGATTTTTGTTGTGTTTTTTTTTCTCTTTCTTGTACTTTTCCTTTTTGTTGGTAGTTAGATTACCTTGTACTGCCGTAGGCAGATTTTTGTTTTCCTCAAAACTTTGTACTTAAAAAAGATTATGAAATGAACAAACTTTTTGCTTAAAAAGTGTTACATTTACATATCTCATGTATTGCATCGCACCATGTTACACCTCAATGTAAATGGAATTGATCTGTTGTCTGAAAATTGAACACTTGTACTGTGGTAATCAGATAATTAAACAGCCAACAGCAAAATAAACCCAAGCAACCCACTGCCTAATTCTGGACACACAGCCCTTACTCTACTGGAGATTAATCTGCATACGGCCCACAACACAGCATTTGGTTCACTCTGCACACAGCAAATCCTGAGTGAACGGCCCAATCTGACAAGACGGAGCTCAAAGATGGAACTGGTTGGAGTTGAAGCACGCTCAAATATAGAGAATGGCACAACATTCTGAGTATAGATGATTTTTTAAATTAAATAAGGGTTTTTCAAACCGGGGTATCGAGCCTACAACTGAACACAGCGGGGAGGACTCAAACAAAAGGGTACACGACCTAAACATAACGAGACACGCTCGGAAAAGACCTAAAACAAAGGTTGAGGTAAAAAAACGAAAGACACGACACGCAGACGCGTTAACGAAGACGGGGGACCTCTGATCACGAGGAGCCAGTTTCCCTGGATATTGTTTCCCACCCTCTCTGATTTGTGATTCTCACATCACTCGGCTCTCGAGCTCGGATTTTCTCTCAAAACCCTTTTCCTCACTTTTCTCTCAACTCACACCTCTCTATTCTTCATTCTCTCATTTTTCGTCCCTCCCCAAGGTGATCAATGAATGAATAGGAAGTTGCGGGTTCATGCCCAATGCCGTTAGCTCACGGCTATTTCTTCTGGTGGGTAGAGTGCCCTTCTGGCAAGTATGTTGACGACGGGGGAGGGACAGAGCGCCTAGCTCAACTGTGCCCTTAGTTCATCATTTTAACCATTCTTTGTTTTCGCTTTCTACTAAAACAGTTTTGATCAAAATGAGAGTCGGATTAACGTACTTGTTCGATTTTCGATTTGAAAATCATGCAAGTTAGGCTGTAAGCACTGAAAATTTTCCCTTTTGGGTCCAAGACAATGGTCCAGTTTTGGAAAATGGAATAGTTTTCGAGAAAATAGTCAACCTTAGTAAAAATTTTCAAAAACTATTTTGCAAACAGTCAATGCTCAACGAGCATGGAACTTACTCTTTGAGATGCGCAACCTCGGATCGGAGGCAATGGAAAATTGCCCCTGGCTTGAAGGGGGTGGATGGCAACGGAAAGTTGCCCCTGGTTTGAATGGCGTCTCGCGACGACTCGTGGCAACGGAAAGTTGCCCCTTGTTTGGATGATGCCGCAGCAGTCCGTAAAAAGTCTTCATTGGCGGTGGTCGAGCTCTTGGACACAGAGATGACGAAGATGGTCATAACAAATATATGGACACAGTCGCCTTGGAGGGTGTTGGCGACTGGACTTTGGGATGAAATTGAAACCATTGCATGGACTGAGACGCTATGAAAGCGTTGGGGGCTGGACTTCATGATAAAGTTGCCCACGTATCCCAAACATGGGAATCAAGCCTCACGTAGTTCCGGTTAAGGTACACTCGGGTATTTTAACCTTCACTTTTCAGGCTCTAACTTTTGTCAAGGCGCCCAATGCGGGTTTTCGACCTTGCGAGCTTCTTTTTATTTTCCTTTTTTTTTTGTTCATTTCTTTTCCTTTTCTTTTCTGCATTTTTTTTCTTTTCTTTTTTGTATATATTTTTTGCTTCTTTTTTGCTTCTTTTTTTTATTTTTCTCTTGCTCTAACTTTTGCCTGGGTCGCCCTTCCGGGTTTTCGGCCCAGCGAGCCTCTCAAAGGGTAAAAGTGTAACAAGTCCATGCCAAATGGTTTTTGAAGTTGAAGCCTCTCTGTGTCTAGGAGAACAGCTGTTGCAATGATTTGCAGAAGAATCCATTATGGTTGCTCCACGAGCTTCTTCTGGTGAGATCTACTCTTTTGATTCGGCTTTGTTACCTCTTGTTCGAGGGCTGTTTCTGATCTGACCATACAGACCTTACATGACGTTTGACCGTTGATCTTTCTGAACGGGTTCGAGGTTTGAAAGTGAGGGGTTGAATCTTCAGGCTGAGAGCGATCCTAAGCTGCACAATCTCAAGAGCGGTTCCGCACAGGTCTTCACAGGGCCGTGTAAAACATTTGTTTTTGAAAGTTTTTAAGAAAGCGACAAAACGCTCGCGCCGAAGATAGTGTGGAACCAATCTGGATCAAGCCAGGATCCTTCTCAGTACTCACGCCAACAAGCATGATTTCGTTCATTAAGGGCTTAGCACGCCTCTCTTTTTCTCAAAATGATCAAAATTTTACAAAACCCGAGGAATTCCTTCCTCTTCGTTTTTATCACCGCAGTGCTCGAAAGAGGTTTTTAAAAAACTTAGGTTAGTGCAATGAACTTGGCGCACAGGAGAGCAGGCAAGATGAACTGTCAGCCCGATCAAATTCTCTGGCATTTATACTGAAAGTAAGCACGAAAGTGAGACAGCAACAGCTATTTCATTCAGATTTGTCGGTGTAACTGGCCCCTCGGCAAAAACAGACTAAAAAACAAAAACAGGTAATTACAGGACAAAACGGTGTTCGGGACAACAACCCCAGAATCACCTGGTATTCTATACAAAGGGGACTGACTCGCTACAACAAGACAGACCCTTAAGCAAAAAGACTGACTCAAGACAAAGAGACAGACTCAAAACAAAAGACTAACTCGATACCCAAGCCAGAATTTACAAAGCTAGCATTCACAAATGCTCAAAAATGCGTGCCAGACGCCACATTCAAAATATATCAGATGCCGCCCGCAGGTGGTTCACCTTCTGATTACATACTTGCAGTATCTGTGTCCTCAAAATCCAATAACTGGGTGGTAACGGACTTGGCTGAGGTGGGCGGGAGGATAACCTCGTTGTCAATCAAATCTTGCACCTCATGACGGAGGCGGAAGCAATTGTCGGTTGCATGGCCTGTCTGCTGGTGGTACGCGCAGTACTGAGCAGCATCATGTGTAGCGGGGAGATTCTTCGGGAGAGGGCGAGGCTCCAAAGGTTTAAGGTGTCCTCTCTCGGCAAGGATCTGAAGTACCTTGGACAGAGGCATGTAGAGAGCATGAAAGGTCCTGTGCCCCCGGGGCAGGCACTTTGGAGTCTGAGCGTTCTTACTAGCCGCACAAGCAAAAGGGTCGGCAGGCGCCACCTTAGCTTTCTGATCTTTCCCGGGTGCAGGGGCGGGAATAGGAGGAACTGTTCTGGCATGACGGGGCCTATCCCGATTTTCTGACTGGCTTGAACTACCCTCAGGTAGAGTGGGGAAAGCATCCTCCACAGTTTTTGCCACAATTGTGGATATCTGTTGTTTGTTCATCCCCCCGGCTTTCAAAGCCTCGACTGCCCACAGCAGTTGTTCAATGGGATCAGCATCTGCCTTCATTTTGTCTTTTCCTCTGGCCTCAGCCTGATCGAGGGTTTGAGTTGATGTTGATATGTCATTACCATAGCTGGAGGCCATCTCCGGTTGGCTTAGTTCGATCACAATTCGCCCCAACAGCGGGGGCTCCTGGGGCACAAAACTCCCGGCATATGGTGCGGCTGGCGGTGAAGCTGAGATTCCGTAGGTGAGATCCGCCACAGACCTCTGGAGATCACCTATCATCCCCATTAGTTCAAATGTAGTAGGCTCGCGAGCCTGGTATAGCTGGGGGGCCCAGACCGGGTACGCAACAGGCAACCTGGGTGGATGTGGAATATCAATATTGGTCTCACCTTGCAGAGTGATCCCTTGCTCTAATGCAGCCGTCATAACCACGATCTCTTCTGAATTCTGCGTCATCACAAGTCCGGCCTCGGCAAGGGGAGCACTAGCTATTCTGTACCAGCTATCCGAACTGAAAGAGACAACAAACAGCATTTCAGCCCAAACAGATCAAACACGGGTGTAGCTGAACAACTGTACTCTACTGCTGATCACTGTTCCCCAGAAATCACTGTCCCCAAAAACCGAACCTGATGCCCGCAGATAACTGATTCTTATCAACACTGATACTCTCAGGTCCGATACTCGAACTTGCAAACTGATATGTACTTTCCTGTAGAGATACATTCTAAAAGCACATAGCAAGTAAAGAGAGCCAAAACACCCCTATGTTGGGGTAGGGTTTCCCTGTCCTATTTTGTCAGGAGCTAGGGTTCCACTATGCACGCAGCAGTTTCAAACAACCTATAATCGGGTAAGCAACCTGTCCTAGCTTGGAATGGTCACTATGGATTCCGAATATGCACTAGGTCGAATGGTCGAAAAGGGTGCCCCGGTAAAACCGGGGTTTGTGTTCCCACACTGTCGAGCCCATAACCGGTCAGCCTTATGGTCATGCCTTGACAAGACAAGCCTCTGGCAAACCGTTCAGGAATGGCAGATGGCAAACACTGTGTTCCTAGGCGCACCAATGCACATGCAATGCAAAGAGACACATAAATGAGATCAAAACAAGATATCACGAGTTCGAGTTAAGCTCTCTAAATCCCCAACAGAGTCGCCAGAAACTGTAACACGTCCGCGAGGGGCCCCGCTACAGTTCGGACTCGATTTGTGTCACGGTTCTTAATCTTGAACCAAAGAGTCCAAATCTAGCAAATCGTTTTGAGAAAACAGATTTTAGGAAATAAATGCCAAACATGGACTGCTTTGCCAGATACAGAGTCGCCACCTAAATATTTTTTATGGGGGAATTTAGGAAACCCTAACTCGGTGCCGAAGGCCATATGTCCGTTATCACCGGAGCTGTCTCGGCTCGGGAGCTTGGGTACGATCGGGGAAGGTCAGCTATGAGCACCCCCTTTCGCCCGGTCCGAAAATCGGCCTCTACTAACCATGATATCCGATTTTGAAAACGTTATGTGTTCTTAAACCAATTATTAGCCTAGCATTACTATGTTATGCGCGCAGCAAACAAGTATAGACTAGATTGCCTAATTTGGAAATAAGCATTGCATATCCGTTTGTCTTAAAAAAAAGTACTTTGGAATTTGCTACTGGCAAGTAGGCTAAAAGACGGATTTCAACGAGTTTTTCCAACTTAAACAATCCAACCTTCACCCACAGGCATTCAAACAATTTATACACATAAGCATCTAGCCACATGGTAAGCATGCTGTCATGATAGCATTCACACGCATACGATATGCTAAAGCATAAATACTTACATCGTACTCCGTGCTAAAAACAGGAACATGTTAGCAATCAATGTATGATCCAAGTCCATGTTAAGTGCCTAATGCATCGCATACAAAATGTTACTAGAACAGGCTCGGCTGACCTAAGCATGGCATGTGAAATGCAATCAATTTGATGCACGTATTCAATTTGAAATTGAAGTACAAATGCAGTTAGCATGATGCGCCGAGCCCGGTGCATGCAAAGCAAATGTATGAATGCACGCATGCATTGCATGAGGTATGCTGATTTAAACGTGCCCTAATACTAACCATCAAAGCAGGTAAATAAAAGGGAAGAAAGAAGTGGGGATTAAAAGACATACACTCCACTCACACACGCTTATTACAGATTTGCCCTCGCCCGGAGGGACCAAATAAATAATACAAATTAACTAACTACGCAAGATAATTAAATATTACAAATTACCTAATCAGCTAACAAACTAACTAAGCTAGGAAAAGCAGTAAACCGCCTCGGGAGGAGAGCCAGATACAGCGCGTGCTCGGGTCCTGCTCGGAAATGCACGGCCATGCATAGTCTGCCTCTGTTTTCCCTGCTCTGCCTTTCTGAAGACTACCAAAGTCTCAAGGATGCCTCTCTGGATACTAGGAATCACCACCGGCTGAGTAGAATTACCACCGGCAGTGGTATGTGGTCGCCGGCACAAAATGAATCCATCGGCTGGTGATTTACTGCCGGCCGGCAATTTATACTGCCGATCGGCAAAAAATGCCTGCAGAACCTGCAACTCACAGCAGCAGAGGACAGAACTTGCATGGCAATACAATTCAAGCAATGTATGCACCAATCATGTCCCCTATCATGTTTGTGACTCAAAAGGACATGTGTCTCGATTCTCGGACCGCCAATCACGCATTTCCATGCATGACGGCTCAAAGAATCAAATGTGCAACTTTCATGTCAAATGAAATGCAAACCAAACAAACAAACCAAGGCCCAATTCCTATCACCAAGTGTCACGACCCAAACCCGGCCCTATGGGTTTAGCACCGTAACCGGCCAGTAATCCGAGATTACCGAAGGCCTGCTTAACAGTAATACAGTAAAACAGAGCACAGGGCCTGGCGGAAGCCAAAACAGTAATTAAACAATGTCCATTGAGCTGTGACAGTCTGTATGCCAAAAAGATTTTTCATGCATTCATACATATACAAACAGTACAGTCTATACAAAATTTACAGTCACACAGTACAGGGACCTAATCCCTTGATAACAGTACAGTTAGCAACTGACAGTCTATACAGTAATCCAAACAGTATGGAGACAGACAGGGGAAACGAACAAAACACCCCAAAGCCATAGCATGGCAACTCGGAACCTCGCAGTGAGGCACAAAGGCTGGCTTGACAAAACTGGAGTCTAACCCACGCTCCTAGCTCCGATCTGGTGGTTGAGCACCTACATATATATATAAACAGTGAGCTAAAGCCCAGTGAATAACATAATGCGTAAAGATGTTTAGAATGAATGTCCTTACGGTAATGAAAACAGTTCAATTCAATCAGTATTTCAGTTGTTCAGTACAGTAAACAGTCATATGTGGTACATCCATTAGCATAACAGTAACAGTAGGTCTTAAAAGACCGAACAGTAATGATGGCCATCAGTCAGTAAACAGTAGTGGCTCCACGAGGGAACCGACAGAGATCTCTGTAACAGTAACAGTAACAGTAAACAGTAGGTACTAAGGATGCCACAGTACAGTTCAGAAATAAAGGACATACATTCATTCAGTAATACCAGTTCAGTAAACAGTTCAGTTCAGTATTCAAAAGATATCAGTTGAACATATCTTTACACAATTGTTACTCACAGAGTTTGGGCTACGGTATGCTAGAGCGTGTCTCCCCAGTCGCCAACCCTACACAGTTCACAGGTTGAACACACTAAGCTACACAGTTGGGAAATATCACAACTTAATCCCTAATGCCTCGGTGTGTTCTACATCTATATCCTCAACAAGATGCCTTAAACTAGGCCTAAGAATGCCTAGAACGGGATGAGGATGCAAAGATGCACATTTAAAAGCATTTTCAGAAAAACAGAGTCCCGCTCGAGCGCATGTTTCCCCGCTTGAGCGGACATGCAACAAAGGTACACGCTCGAGCGTAAACTTTTCCGCTCGAGCGTACTGTAAAAGTACTGGATGGGTGAAATCTCCGCTCAACGCCCGCTCGAGCTTGAGACATGACTCCGCTCGAGCGCCCAATCCTCCGCTCGAGCGGACTGCAAAACAATGCAGAGAGATGCTGGTTGCTCGGATTCCACGCTCGAGCGTAACTTTCCCCGCTCGAGCGGAAGTGCGAAATCTGGAAAACCCATATTGCACCTCCAAGCTCAAACTCAAGTTTAAATGCATCAAAGCCGATCCTCTTGGGCTCATTTTCTGGAAAACATTTATAAACACATAAAATAACGTGGCTCAAAGCTCAATTTGAGAAATCAAAGCCCAAGGGTGTTTAATTCAAACCCAATTTCAAACCAATTTCAAATCATTTTCAAGAACAATATGAACATGCAACATGCATGATCTTAAATCATTTTCAAAGCTTTAATGCTATTTCAAAAGAGCTTAAACCTTCAAATACAAGATTAACTCATGGGGTACCACAAAATTATGAACATGCATGCACCATTATACCATGAATTCAACTCAAAACTCATTAATTCAAACATGCATGCATGAAATGAGCTTCAATTCACCATTAATGACCCAAATCATGACTTAGCTCTACAATCTAACCTGGACCATGCAACAATCAACTCAAAACATGAACAAGAAGACAATAGAGCTACCTTTAGTCTTGTAGTTCAAGAAGGGAGCTCAAATATGCAATCTCCTCAACAATTTCTTCAATTTCCAAACAATTCACAAGCAAAATTGAGATGAAATCAACTCCTCAAGTCTCTCTCTCTCTAAGGTCGGCTAGAACAAGAAGGAATGGCTAATGAAATGTTCTTCAAGTGTGTACATAAGGCTCAAGTGTGTGTATTGAGTGGGCCACTAAGGGTGGCAATTTGGTAAATAAGCCTAACTCTTTAATTAGCTTATTTAATCTAATTTAATCATACCTAATCACTTTTTCAATGAATGTACCATAAAAGTACATTAATTATGAGGATCATAAGACACTAACCAATTTCCGGTTAGGCCGCCGATATGGCCTTCAATTAATACTTTAAACATAAAACACGAACAGATCAAACAAACAGTCAACAGATAAAATGCAATTAGCTAACATATACTCAATCAGTTCGGTTCCCAATTTCAGTCAGTCAGTTCTGTACTTTAATCAGTTCAATTATCAGTCATAATCAATTCAGTTTAACGATAATCGATGGTTATCGGTAATCAATCAGTCATAAGTCGGTAAACAGTATGAGGGTTGTTACACCAAGTCAAGGAATAAGGCATGCATGCAAGATGCAATGCAACCTAGGCATGCGAGCTAAGGATGCAACATGGCATGGCAAGACACTTATGCAAGCATACAAGCAAACATGAGGCAATGCAAATTGATGGAAAGGTGGACTTATACATGATTTAGGCAACTCTAAATAGGCCTAAAACAGTGGCCAAAGTGCTACAAAATGAGGGCTAGACACATACACACATGCATATGTTAAAGGAGCCAACACTTAGGCACAAATGGAACAACACTCAAACACATTTGAAAGAAGGTAATCATGGACATATGGCATGCAAGGTAAGCATTGAAAATCATGTTAAAACATGGTGCCAAACCAAGTAACAAGTCAAGCTAAACATGCAACAAATGGCCCAAGTGCTTGAAGCAAATCAAAGGGGCTTGAACCATGACCAAGCCAACTAAGCCTAACAAGGCTAAGAGGACTTAAAATAGGTTCAAGGCAGACCTAGACCATGCAAAGGGGACCCTCTAGATGGCATCTAAGTGGCTCAAATTCAAAGGCATGTACAATGACCAAAACATGGAACATGCTACACAAGCTTTCAAAGCATTAAGGAGACATCCAAGGCAAACATATAGGCATGCAAAGGGGACTGAAATGACATGGTGGATAGTTCCAAACCACTAAATCAATGCAAGAATGTCATGCTATACATTCATACACTTAAAGCCAACAAGCCGGAATGCAAAGGAGCTATACTAAGCATGCCAAATCCGACCCAAACAACCTAGGACAGACCTTAAACATGACAAAATGAGCACAAAACCTTCACAAGGCTAAGCCTAAAACATGCTAGAACAAAGGCTAACAACCTAAGGCATATTAAGGCAATAACATGGCATTACATGGTAGGTATGCTAAGCATGCATGGTGTACCAAAACCAACACACAACAAGGTTATATCATGGCATAATAAGCATGGAAAATAGCCAAGACATGATCAATACACACTCTAACATGATGCTCTCTCAAGAAGCCAAAAAGGGTCCCTTTCAAGGACAACAAGGAGAGGGGGTGGCCCTCCCCTTTTGGAGACTTCAAGGCACCATCTCCACCACTGAAATCCCTCAAGATTTCAGTGGTGAAGAGGCCCAAACACCAAAGTCTCGAAACTTGCACAAAATAGCACAAAATGGGGCCTTTCAAGGCCTAAGAGGGATCAAACACCTCCAAACCACAAAACACTCTAAAAAAACAATTTAGAGGGCCTAAAAATAGAACTTTTTTGTATTATACACTAAGCTCAAAAACGATTTTAAGACAGGTAGAAAAGCAATGCAAAAATGGGGAATAAAAGGGAAGTTTCTCACCCTTGTAGACCACCTTCACAAATGATGCTCCAACAGCCCCTTTTAGGTTGAAAACAACTCCAAAACTTCAAAACCAACCTCTTAGAACCTCAGTAGCTAAGTGAAGGTGAAACACTATGTGTTTGTGTGCAATAGTAAGACGCAAACACACTTACGCACACACAAGAGGGAGATATAGAGATAGAAAGTGTATGGATTCTAACCCTAGAACTCAAAACCCTAAAAATGGCTGTCTAAAAATATCTAAGGTGTCTCAAGTGTCTAACCCTCAAGCCAAGAGAGAAGGCTCTCTCTTATAAAGCCTTTTGTCTTGTAAAGCTTACAAGACAAGCTTCTAAAGAGAGAGATCCCTCCATACACGTGTATGGAGGGGAGCCAAAAGCAAGACAGCTGTGATAAAATATCTGCAAAAGCAGATGCACAGTAGTCGGCCGGCCAAAGATGCCATTTTGGCAAAAGGGAGTGCCGACCGGCAAAATAGATTGCCAATGGAAACAAAAACCAGCCGGTGGCCTCTGGCCATGGCCGGTGGTGTGTGGGGATGCCTCACAAGGCATTCCCTGCCCCTCCAAGGCAAAACACACGTGTTTGGTGCTAAACCAGACACTAAACAGTCGAGTTCGGAGATCTTGAGGCAAGGCGCGCGTAGCCGAGACCTCCGGGAACTCCAAACGAACACAAACATGGATGATCACCGAGTGTTCAAACGGTGACGTCCAAGTCTTGAGGACGGTCAAAAATGGGGTGTCTACACCGTCGTAGACATAATTCCATACGACAACTACTCTTAAATGGAGTTGTCTCTCTAGACTATGTCAAGTCTAAAGACAACATTGTGGATCCGCTAACCAAAGGGTTAACTCGAGAGTTTGTAAAAAAGTCGTCAAAAGGAATGGGGTTAAGGCCTTTAGTAAAGGTTACCGGAACGGAAAACCCAACCTAGTTGACTGGAGATCCCAAGATCTAGGTTCAAAAGGACAAACTAACTTCGTGTAACGGGTGAGTCACTGAAGAGGTAAATTGTAACAACCCTCATACTGTTTACCAATTAATGACTGATTAATTACCGATAACCATCGATTACCGTTAAACTGAATTGATTATGACTGATAAGTGGACTGATTAAAAGTACTGAACTAACTAACCGAAATTGAAACTGAATTAAACGAATACATCTGTTTGAATTGCATGTTATCTGTTGACTGTTTGTTTGATCTGTTCATGTTTTATGTTTAAACTGCTAATTGAAGGCCTTATCGGCGACCGAATCCAGAATTGATTAAAGTTTTATGATCGTTATAATTAATGTGATTTTATAGTAAAGTTATCTGAAAAATGATTAGGTATGATTAAATTAGATTAAAATGAGTTAATTGCAATAGTTGCCTTATTTACCTTATTGCCATTGTTAGTGGGCCTTTATTATACCATGTTAGAGCCTTTGTATGCTTGAAACAAACATTTTGCTCAGCTCATTTCTTGCTTTTGCCGACTAGAGAGAGAGAGATAAGGGAGAGAGTTAGATTTCACCTCATTTGGCTTGGTTTTGCTTGGAAATTGAAGAAATTGAAGTATAGATTTCATAATTGAGCTTCCTTGCCTATAATTCTAGACTTGGGTAAGAGAATTTAACCTTCTAGTAATGTATTTGAACTTGTTCATGCTTAGTTCTTGAGCCTCTAGTGATTTGAGCCTTGAATTGGTCCATGTATGTTGAATTGGAGCCTAGTTCATGCATGCATGCCTTTATTTTGAAGTTTTGAAGTTGTCTTTCATAAATTGTACATGCATGCTCATATTTTTACAAGAGACCATGAACTCATCATGTTTTTGAAAGATTTGGCTCCTTAGAGCATCAAATTAAAGCTTTGAATTGATTTGAATTCATGCATGTTTGCATATTCTTCATGTTCATGAAAATGGTTTGAAATTGGGTTTGAATTAAACACCCTTGGGCCTTGATTTCTCAAAATTGAGCTTTGAACCATGTTATTCTATGTGTTTCTAAATGTTTTCCAGAAAATGGGCCCAAGAGGACTAGTTTTAATGCTTTTGAACTTGAGTTTGAGCTTGGAGGTGCAATCTGGGATTTCCAGATTTTGCACTCCCGCTCGAGCTGGGGAATTGGCGCTCGAGCGTGAAATCCGAGCATCCAGCATCTCTCTACACTGTTTTACAGTCCGCTCGAGCGGAGTACTGGGCGCTCGAGCGGAGTCATGTCTCAAGCTCGAGCGGGCGTCGAGCGGAGATTTCACCCATCCAGTACTTTTACAGTACGCTCGAGCGGGAAAGTTTACGCTCGAGCGTGTACCTTTGTTGCATGTCCGCTCGAGCGGGGAAACCTGCGTTTGAGCGGGACTCTGTTTTGCTGAAACTGCTTTTCGAGTACATCTTTGCATCCTCATCCCATTCTAGGCATTCTTAGACCTAGTTTAAGGCATCTTGTTGAGGATATAGATGTAGAACACACCAAGGCAAATTAGGGATTAAATTATGTTATCTCCTAACTGTGTAGCTTAGTGTGTTCAACCTGTTAACTGTGTAGGGTTGGCGACTGGGGAGACACGCTCTAGCATACTGTAGCCCGAACTCTGTGAGTAACGATTGTGTAAAGATATGTTCACAAATGATTATCTTCTGAACAACTGAACTGTACTGTTTTCTGAACTGATTTACTGTTAACTGAATGAATGTATGTCCTATATTCTGAACTGTATTGTGGCATCCTTAGCACCTACTGTTACTGTTACAGAGATCTCTGTCGGTTCCCTTGTTGGAACCACCACTGTTTACTGACTGATGGCCATCATTACTGTTCGGTCTTCTAGACCTACTATTTACTGTTATGTTAACGGATGTACCACATATGACTGTTTACTGTACTGATCAACTGAATGACTGATTGAAATGAACTGTTTTCATACTGTAAGGACATTCATTCTTAACCTCTTTACGCTTTATGTTATTCACTGGGCTTTAGCTCACCGCTCATATATATATGTAGGTGTTCAGGCACCGGACCGCGGCTAGGAGCGTCAGGGTTACTCCAGTTTTGTCAAGCCAGCCTATGTGCCTCACTGCGAGGTTCCGAGCCTAACTGTTAAGGCTTAGGGGTGTTTTAGATTTTCCCCTTCTGTACTGTCTTACTGTTCTGTATAGACTGAATGTTTATCGTACTGTTATGCAGGGATTAAGTCCCTAGTCTGAATGATTGTAAATATTGTGCATACTGTTCTATACCGTTTATGTATGAATGTATGAAAAATCTTTTTGGCATACAGACTGTCACAGCTCATTGGGCATTGTTTCTTTACTGCATTGGCTTCCGCCAGGCCCTGTACTCTGTTTTACTGTACTACTGTTCTGCAGGCCTTCGGTAATCTCGGATTACTGGCCGGTTACGGTGCTAAACCCATAGGGCCGGGTTTGGGTCGTGACATAAATCCTCTTGCTTATTCCTTTATACAGTGATGCCCTGTTGGGGTGGAAGGTTAAGCTAATACTTTTAATGACCTTAGTGATGTGGTATAATGAAATACCGTATCTAGGTCACCTATGTGAGTGCGAAGTGGGGCCGCTTCTTTAAGAATTGCCAAGGCCGAATTCTTTAAAAACACTCACAGAACCAGGCTAGTGTTCCAGGGCCATACCGGACACACCAGTGAGAACAAGAATAGTGGTTGGACTAACTCCTGTGTGAGGTCTATTGTCTCGGTTTACATAAACAGCAGAACAGTTCAAGACATCACGTTCACTGGTCATCCAGTAAATCCGATAGGCTTTCACTACGAAAGGTTCAAGGCCAATAGCTACCTCTTCTGATGCAGGGTTAGTCTGTGTGCTCTCTCTCTTTCCGAGTCTTTGTTGATAAACGTTGAGCGTTTGCTGTATTCGGTCAATTTTTATTCATGTGGGGGATTGTTGGAGAAAAATGGTTGAATGAGAAATTACCTCATAAATGTGTATATAACTCACACATTTAAGGCTCATCAGTTTTACAAAATTGATTAGGCAGTTTTGCTAGCATTAGTTGCCAGCTTTGATGGCTAGAGGCTCCTCCCCTCTCCTCCATGGTGTATAAAAGAACGCCATATTCTTTAAAATGATATATAGAATTTTTCTTTGGCATCCATACCCTGTCAGTCTACTTCTCTTATAATTTTCTTCTTGAGAGAGAGTGCTGCCATTGTCAGTTCGCTAAGCTAATCAGAAGGTGCTTCTGTTGTAGCTGGTAAAAACCGTTGTATCCTGGGAAGTAGACGCCGGCGTACCTCCAGCACCCAACGGTGAGGCGGCGAATCTATTTTAAGAAGACTGTGGTATCACATAGGCTTCGGTTTGCTTCCTTTAACCATTTTATATTTTATCTATATTTTATTCAGCATGTTATTTTTCCTGGGATTGAAGGTTTGTTTTGTTCATCTCATAATTTTACGATATGCAATGTGAAATTATGTAATGTGAGTAGTTTTTCCCAACATTTTGTACTGACTGAATAAGACTAAACTGTACAGTTATGGTGAAGGGATTTGGTCCCTAACCTGGATGTTTGTGTATATGTTGTAAATATGTTTTGGTAATGAATGTACATATGTTCAGGAAAGTCTTTTTGCATACAAAATGTCACAGTTCATTGGACATCTTTATTTACTGTTTTGGCTTCCGCCAGCCCCTGTACTCTGTATTATTGTCTCTACTGTTAAGCAGACTTTTGGTAATCACGAATTACTGGCCGGTTGCGATGCTTTAACCCATAAGGGCTGGTTTCGATCGTGACACGGCCTCGTACCAAAAACCAGAGAAATTTACCACATTATGGAGTTCCATATTATTTGACACTAAAGGTGAAAAAAAAAAAAAAAAAAATTATATGAAATTAATTAACCATGCGACAATGACATTTTAGTGCACACCAGCCTTATGTCACACCTTCACTCAACCTAGACACAAAGCAAAACAGCAAATATAGATAAAAAGGGCCTCCAACACTACACAACACAATACAACAATGACATTTTAGGACACTAGCTTTATGACATACCTTCACTCAACCTGGACACAAAGCAAAACAACAAATATAGAGAAAAGGGTCTCCAACACTATACAACGCAACCAACACTATTACTTATATTTCTTGTGGAGGTTCAAAGCAGCTAGTCCAACCAACAACATGTATGCCACTGAGCCTAGTATAGACACCACAAGTGCGGCGGAAAGCTGGTGGCAGAACTTTTCGACCACGTTGCATACCTTGTTCCACTGCACGTGCGAGTTGCCCTGGTAGCCGATGACCCCGACGGCACCGGCTGCTCCGATGCCGGAGAAGAGTAGAGCCACCATGAGTAGGTCAAGGACCATGATCATCATTGTCAAGCCTTTCTTTCCACTCTTGGTTGCTACCAATGTGAGGACCAATGAGAGTGCAGCATATGCACATGCTATGGCATTTGTCACCATAAAATACCTAACAAATCAACAACAAAAAAAAGATGTGAAATTTTACTGGACTTACTTAGCTACTTGCCAAACAGAGACTAAGATATCATATTAGTCAACGAAAAAAAAAAAAAAAATTGTTTTTTTGATCATGGTAGCAAATGTAGGCAGTAGAAGTGAGATAAGAACAAGGATTGTCCTCGTATATCATTTATTTTTGAATAATACTATATGTATCAATTAATATATTAATTAATATATTAATAGATGATGTGACATAATTTTAAAAATTTTAAATATTTATAATTTATATAATAGGTGAGTTAATAATAATAACATAACACTAATTGATATATTAATATATACATTAATTGATTCATACTGTTTATTTTTTTTCTACTCTTATCAGATCTGTATTTTAAAATTATTGACAGAAAATTAATAAATGAAGGGGGTTGCTCAAAGTCATTAATGTTGACGTGAAAGTATGGGCAAATTAAATAGCCCACACCATTTATATATGAGAAGATACACAAAGATCTTTTTCTTTCTTAAAAAAAAAAATTAATTAATTAATTAATTTTCAAACTTGAACGTGTATTATTTTTTATTTCAAACATTAAATTCGTATCCGTCTAGGGTGTGAAAGAAGTAAAATTAAAAAAAAAAAAAATTGGAATAGAAAAAAAATTATTTATGAAAATTTTTTTTGTCAAAAAAAAAAAATAAATAAATAAAATGTCAGTCTTGCAACCAAGGGTAGTGTCATATAGACAAAGTATTAATTTAACACCAAAAGAATCTTTTTTCTCTCCCTTTTTAACACATATATATATAGAGGTAATATCATATATATAATTTTATTTGTTGCCAATTTTACAGTAAAGACATGAGGACCCATGTTAATAAATGTGAGTTAAACCACTCATTTGTGTGTATAAATAAAATAAAAAAATACAATTATTTGTAGTATTCTCCATTAATGTGTAAAAAGAAAAGAAAAAAATCATAAATAAAAAAAAAAATTAAAAATTAATACAAACCTACCGATGTGTACAAATAACAACCCCGTTAGGCACATTAATGTTTTGTTTGAAGTTTGAATTTTTGAAAGTTAAATAAAAAAGCAAAAAAATTGTACTTTATTTCTCTCTTTCCATGTATATGTTAAAAAGAAGTGCATTCATCAAACCTCAAATCTTAGCACTAATATCGGGAAATTTAAGAACATATTGATCAAATAAATATAAAAAAAAAAATTGATACAACCCTTGATCAAATAAATAAGCTCACTCTGAATTCATGTAGTTTATGTGATAGGATATTGATTATCAAATGATGGGTCTTAAAAAAAAAAAAAACAGAAGAAGAAGAAAGAAACTCATAGTGCATGACATGAAAATTTTCACGGGTATTGAGGACTGCAATAAGTTTCCACCACCACATAATAAATTGGATTTTGTTAATGTGTGATTTTAGACTACATTTATTGAATTTTGTTAAGAAATTTAAAATAATTAAATATTATGTATGAAATTGCACTTTTTAAGAAGATCTTAAAAAATTAAGTACTTGTAATCGTAGCTTTGTTTTAACAAAATAAAATTAACTCTATTAGTCAGAATTCCTGCATTCTAGAGTTTGATATCTTTCCTCCCTGGGCTATGGAGCAAGGATCCTCTCCTTCAATCATCTTCTTGGCTCCCGTAGGCCATGTGACCCATTTTTTAGTCCAATTTCGATAATTTAAACTGTTCACATTTTAAAATTTGTCATGTGTATCATATCTGTAAAAAAGCAAGTCTATCGGATATCCAAAAATCACGTGAACTAAAAGTTTTATTGAATAATAAAACTGTTTATCAATTTTTTTTTAATTAATAATTTTTAGTTATTCTTATATCCGATCAATTTAATTTTATATAAATATAATATATATGACAAATTCTAAAATATAAACGGTTTGAATTATCAAAATTGAATCTAAAAATGGGTTCAATAACCCACCAAGTAGGGACACATTTTAAAATTTGTCATGTGTATCATATCTGTAAAAAAGCAAGTCTATCGGATATCAAAAATCACGTGAACTAAAAGTTTTATTGAATAATAAAACTGTTTATCAATTTTTTTTTAATTAATAATTTTTAGTTATTCTTATATCCGATCAATTTAATTTTATATAAATATAATATATATGACAAATTCTAAAATATAAACGGTTTGAATTATCAAAATTGAATCTAAAAATAGGTTCAATAACCCACCAAGTAGGGAGCAAGGAGAGGATCCAAGGCTTGCTCTGGGCTATGGCCTCAGATATGTGCCAAAACAAAGATTATATCGTCATTTTGACACAGAAAAAACTTTTAAATACACATCTAAGAAAGAAAGGAATAGTGTTTGCAAAGCAAGTAATTTAAAAAGCCAAAGAGGAACTTTGCGTGTGTGTGCGTGCGTGTGTGTGTGTGTGTGTGAGAGAGAGAGAGAGAGAAAGAAAGAAAGAGAGAGGACTCACACAAAGGCAGACATGTCATGCCACAGAGCAGTAACAGGAACATTCAAGGGTGGGAGAGTAGAGACCACAGTGATAGGAACAACCTTAGTCTGCTTATCTAACCCGACCATTATTGCAGCCACCAGAGTGAGTGCTAATGCCAAAACCCTCAATCCCAAGTCTGAACCCCTCACTGTTGTTTTGTTCACCACCTTCATTGTCCCTCCATTGCTGCTCTCCATCACCACCACCACCACCACCCACAAAAAAGAAAAGCTACAAAGAAAATGAACTTCTAGACTGAGAAAGACGAGGATGAGGGAGGAACTTATGTATCTGTATGCATATATATACAAATAATGACAGAACCAGGAAATTAAGATAGTGACGCACTTATTAATTGTAATTTTTTATTCAAAATAAAAATTATGATTTACATTAAGATAATAATAATTTTATGAGATAAATTTAAGTATAAGAAATTAAAAATTATTACTAATAGGAATAAATCAAAATTTTATAATAGTGTGTAATTGTTCGGTGCGAGATGATGATGTAAGTTTGTAATTTTAGCATAAAAATTTATTGATCAAAATTCTTAATGTTTTAAAATAAAAACACATCATTTGTAACACAAATTATTATAAAATCTATTTTATTTTTATTTTACAGAAAATATAAATAATGTGTTTTGAATAGAAATTATTAAATATTCTTAGAGTACTATATGGCGTTGCCTATATGATATTCAAAGTATGAGAAATCACAAATCACATTAAGTAGTCTATCAAGTACCTGAAAATAATGAATTAATTATATTCAATCCATATATTTCCCACAACATTATTGGTTTAAACTACTACATAAACAATACTATATAATGTTCTCAAAATATCAAATAACTACTTATTGTGAATAATATAATAAATCTTTAGTCAAAAAACACATTAAGAAAAAAAATACATTTTATATATAATCACAAAATATATAAAAAAAAAAAAAAAAGTTTAAAATTGAGAGGGCACGTGATCCTAAACCTTCTTTGGCTCCGCCCCGTATACAAAGAAAGAGAGAGAAAGATAAGATTTGGCAAAAAAATAATTGAAAAATGAGTGAGAGCATTAATTAGTGCTATTACTAATGATATGGTAGTGGGTCTCATCAGGAATGATTTGATATTTTGGTCTTAGTGTTGTATTTTTTTTTTTTATTGAATGTCATGTCATTAGTGGTCTTTTAGAGTTCCAAAATTAGTGATCTCTATCATTATTGAAAATAATTTATGCATCCACAACACGACATAGTCTAACTGATGTGATGTGATGTGACTTTTCAGTTGTGCCAAAAGTGAGATATGAAAACTTTTTGTGCTTATTTTTTAGAATTATTTATTTATTTTTAAATACTTAATATATATCTAGTCTACTCCTAAAAAATAGAAAAGAGGGGTTATTAAACAACAATTGTTACGGGTGATAGTTATTTTATACAAATAGAAGCTAAAGAAACCCTTTACCAATCCACCCAACCTCTCATACATGATAGGCAAATCATATCATTAAGTTAAAAGCCTGTTAATTATGAAATGCCAAATATTTAATCACATCAAATTTTAATTTTACTTTTACTTTTTACCACACGATTCATCAACTCTGCAACATGAAATATCTATGTATGAAATAGTTTCTCATAGTTTGAACCAATGTGAGGGTGAGCTGTGAAAGGGTGGGTGTAACTTGGCTCTGTCAGGAAACTTTGTCTAGGAATGGGGTTGCAATATATATATATATATATATGAGTAGTTGATTGACATTAAATGCGTATAGATAGATGTTTGAGGAAATGGACTTGCGATGCTTTGGGTTCACATCTGCTCTGGACAATTGGGTTGACTGTTAGGAGTCGATTTGTTCCCCCTTGCTAGGGAAACTTTTTGAAAGAAAAATCCCCATTTGATTTGATATTTTAGCATTTTTATTGTAATTCTAAATTAGAAAATTACTTAATGTGGCACCTTAATTGTATTTTTTCACATCAAATCATGTTTTAGAATGAAGGCGTTGAGGTGGCGTTTGACTATTTTTTCAGTAGTTTTTATTTTTTCTTTTCACTAATTATTTTTAAAATTTTAAAAAATTACAATAAATTTTACAAGTTAACGATAATTATACTAATATCTCTTTTAGTAAGATCAACGTGATTATAACTAATATAAATCATTTGTAGGCACAAGATTAAATAAAAATAAAATAAAATTTAAGAAGCCTTTTTAATTAATTATGCTAAGTAAGACTTGATGTATGTTAGTATAATTCACCCATAGTTTTAAGTTTTACTTTCTACTTTTTTTCATAGTGAAAAATTTAAGAAATTGTTGCAATTTAGCAGATGTTAAAAAATAAATAAATTACTATTCAAATTTTAAGTATCACAATTTTATCAACAATAATATAATAGGTTATATGTTAATTTTTAATTTATTACAAATTTAACCCATGAAAAACTAGCTCTCATGCTATGCTATCACGAGTGAATTGTAAATATTAATTTATAAATATCTAACTTCTTATTTTTTTTGTAGGTAGAAAATTTGAGTGAAAACCTTATTTATTTATCAATAAATATGTCTATTGACTGGCATGACCCATGAAGCTGAATCAGTTTGATTTGCTATTCTTTAGGATTGACTGAATCAGTTTTAGTTGTTGCTATTCTTTAGGATTATGAAGATTTCCTCAAGCTAATTTTTAGGCATTTAGCTGTTATGATCAACATGTAGCAGATTTTTCTGTAAATTCAGTTTTCATTATGCTGTATAAATAAACAGCTTGTTGCTCAATAAAATTCAACATTCTGTAGTCTCAAAAATTAGCTTCTTTCATTATCCTTAGTTTTTTGATTTCCTATAAAACCAAAAGATTGGTATCAGAGCTGTAATCTTGAGGGACCTGTGAGAGAGTTCAAACACAAATGAATTCAGAAAATTCATTCACTGCAATTGCACCTCCAGTGTTTGACGGAACAAATTATCAGGTGTGGGCTGTTAGAATGAAAGCCTATCTTGATGCTAATGATCTATGGGAAGCTGCTGAACAAGTATATGAAGTTCCACCTCTGCCAGACAACCAACTCTTGCACAAATCAAAAATCAGAAGGAGAGGAAGCAAAGAAAATCAAAAGCAAGAGCAACCTTGTTTGCAGCAGTCTCATCCAACATTTTTACCAGAATAATGACGCTAAAAACAGCCAAGGAAATTTGGGATTTTTTGAAGCAAGAATACGAAGGAAATGCAAGGAACAAAGGGATGCAAGTGCTGAATTTGATTCGAGAATTTGAGATGCAAAAGATGAAAGAATCATAAACAATCAAGGAATATTCTGAAAAACTTTATGGCATTGTCAACAAAGTAAGACTCCTTGGTACTGATTTTTCTGATTCTAGAATTGTTCAAAAGATCCTAGTCACAATTCCTGAAAAGTTTGAGGCTACAATTTCATCTCTGGAAAACTCAAAAGATATGTCAAGCATTATCTTGGCAGAATTGTTGAATGCACTGCAGGCACAAGAACAAAGGAGGCTTATGAGGCAACAAGGATCTGTGGAGGGTGCTTTTCAAGCCAAATCACAGAACAATAATGGCGGCAAAAACAAAAAAAGGTAGAACAAAAACAAGCAGCCTGGAGGTTATGCAAGCAACAACAAACATAGCCAAAGTAGCAACACTCAAGTCTTTCCACCTTGCCCCTACTTCAAAAAAACAAATCATCCACAGCATAAGTGTTGGTGGAAGCCAGATGCAAGATGTCACAAATGTGGTCAGTTAGGGCACATGGAAAGAATATGCAAGACTCAACAGCAACAAGTAGAAGCCAAGGCTGCAGAGGATCAACCTCAAGAAGAGTAGTTGTTTGTGGTATCATGCTTTGCCACCAACAGCTCCACAGAAAGCTGGCTTATAGATAATGGTTGTACAAACCACATGACTTATGATCGAGAGCTTTTCAGAGAGCTTGACAAGACTGCTATTTCTAAAGTCAGAATTGGAAATGGAGCACATATTGCAGTAAAAGGCAAAGGAACAGTAGCAATTGAAGGTTGCACAGGTTTGAAATTGATTTCTGATGTTTTATATGTTCTTGAAATTAATCAAAATCTTTTGAGTGTTACTCAGTTGTTGGAAAAAGGCTATAAGGTGCTGTTTAAAGACAAAAACTGTGTGATTAAAGATACAAAAGGCATAGAGGTATTCAAAGTTCAAATGAAAGGCAAAAGCTTTGCATTGGACTTGATGAAAGAGGAGCAGGCTGCTGTACATAAAGATGATAGCAATACAGTACTTTGGCACAAGAGATTGGGGCATTTCCATCATGCTGCTCTACTTTTCATGAAGAAGAACAATCTAGTGAAAGGCTTGCCTGAATTGGAGGAGGAGCCTCCTAAATGTGCTGCCTGTCAATATGGGAAGCAAACCAGGCTTCCTTTTCCACAAAACAAGGCCTGGAGGGCTACACAGCGGCTGCAATTAATACACACAGATGTGGGAGGGCCAAAGAAAACACCATCATTGAATGGCAATAAGTATTATATTGCTTTCATTGATGATCACTCAAGAATGTGCTAGATTTATTTTATGAAGCTTAAATCTGAGGTTGCTGACATCTTCTGAAAGTTTAAAGCTTGGGTTGAAACTCAAAACGGATGCAAAATGCAGGTGATCAGGTCTGATAATGGAACTGAATATACCTTTGGAAAATTTAACAAGTTTTGTGAAGATACAGGCATCGAACATCAGTTGACAGCACCTTACACTCCTCAACAGAATGGCGTTGTGGAGAGGAAAAACCGGTCAATTATAGAGATGACAAGGTGCTTGCTTCATGACAAAGGGCTGCCAAAGAAATTTTGGGCCGAGGCTGTAAATACAGTAATTTTTCTGCTAAACAGATTGCCAACAAAAGCTTTGCAGAAAAAGACTCCATTTGAAGCATGGTCTGGCTACAAACCTGAGTTGCTTAATTTGAAGACATTTGGTTGCCTATGTTTCTCTTATATCCCTCAAGTTAAGAGAGACAAGTTGGACAAGAAAGTAGAATCTGGGATTTTTGTAGGCTATAGCTCAATTTCAAAGGCCTACAGGATCTACTTACCACAAAGCAACAAAGTAATTGTCAGCAGGGATGTTCAGCTTTTTGAGTTAGATAACTGGAGTTGGGAGAATGACAAGAAACTTGAGATTCATGAGGAGAATGATGATGTGGATGATGAACCTGTTAGAGGAACCAAATCACTCTCTGACATTTATCAGAGGTGTAATGTTGCGGTAATGGAGCCTGCAGGGTATGAAGAAGCTGCAACTGATCAGAAGTGGATAGCTGCAATGAAGGAGAAGCTAAAGATGTTGAAAAGAACCAGACATTGGAGTTGGTAAACAGACCTAAACACAAGAAAGCTATAGGAGTCAAGTGGGTTTACAGAACCAAGCTCGATCCTGATGGTTCTGTAAACAAGCACAAGGCAAGACTTGTTGTCAAGGGATATGCCCAGATGTTTGGGGTAGATTTTTCTGAAACTTTTGCTCCAGTTGCAAGGTTGGATACCATAAGGATGTTGCTGGCTCTTGCTGCACAAAAAGGCTGGGTCATACACCAAATGGATGTCAAGTCAGCTTTTTTGAATGGATAATTGGAGGAAGAAATTTTTGTGGAGCAACTTGAAGGGTTTGCTTTTCACGGACAAGAGGAGAAGGTATGTCGACTGAAAAAAGCCCTGTATGGTTTAAAACAGGCACCAAGGTCCTGGTATAGCAGAATTGATGCACACTAAGTGAACTTAGGCTTTGAAAAAAGTCTGAGTGAATCTACTTTATATATCAAGAAGGCTGATGATGAAATACTTGTAGTATCTCTGTATTTTGATAATCTACTTGTTACAGGAAGTAGTAAGGAGTTGATTGACAAGTTTAAAGAAGAAATGCAAGATGTCTTTGAAATGACAGACCTTGGGAGGATGACATTCTTCCTTGGTATGCAGGTACATCAAAAGCAAAATGAAATTTTTCTATGCCAGCATAAATATGCAAAGGAAATCCTCAAGAAATTCAACATGCAAGAGTGCAAGCCAACTGCAACTCCAATGAATCAAAATGAGAAGTTTTGCAAAGAAGATGGAGCTGAAAAGGTGGATGAAAGGCTGTACAGGAGCCTAATAGGCTGCCTAATGTATTTAACTGCAACCAGGCCAGATATCATGCACGTAGTGAGTTTGCTATCAAGGTATATGCACTGTGCTAGTGAAATTCATTTTCAAGCAGCAAAAAGAATTCTTAGATATGTTAAGGGCACAATTGATTCTGGAATAAGGTTCAGTCAAGTTAAAAACTTCAATCTCCATGGTTATTCTGATAGTGACTGGGCTGGATGTGTTGATGATATGAGAAACACCTCAGGTTACTGTTTTAGCTTTGGTTCTGGAATTTTTTCATGGTGTTCTAAGAAGCAAGAAGTCATAGCTCAATCTACAGCAGAAGCAGAATATGTAGCTGCTACTGCTGCTGTGAATCAAGCCCTTTGGATCAGGAAACTCATGACAGATTTGCATATGGAACAACAAGAAAGCACACAAATATTTGTGGATAACCAAGCTGCAATTTCAATTGCTAGTAATCCAGTGTTCCATGGCAAAACAAAACACTTCAAAATAAAGTTTTATCTACTAAGAGAGGTGCAAAGGGAAGGAGAAGTGCAGCTGATCTACTGCAAAATAGAGAATCAAAGTGCTGACATCCTAACAAAGGCACTTCCAAAGATTAGATATGAATTCTTGAGGCAGAAGCTTGGTGTATGCAGCTCCAGAGTCAAGGAGGAGTATTGACTGGCATGACCCATGAAGGTGAATCAGTTTGATTTGCTATTCTTTAGGATTGACTGAATCAGTTTTAGTTGTTTATATTCTTTAGGATTATGAAGATTTCCTCATGCTAATTTTTAGGCATTTAGCTGTTATGATCAACATGTAGCAGATTTTTCTGCAAATTCAGTTTTCATTATACTGTATAAATAAACAGCTTGTTGCTCAATAAAATTCAACATTCTGCAGTCTCAAAAATTAGTTTCTTTCATTATCCTTAGTTTTTTGATTTCCTATAAAACCAACAATGTCTTTGCTAAATGTGTAATTCTTTTGGAAGGGATTAAAATAATGAAAAAAAGAGTTATTTGAGCTAAACCAAACACGTCCCAAATCCTCAAAGTGAACATGTTTGTTAAGTGGCCACCCTCTTGGGAAATTCTATTTCCACATATCTACATATCTCAGTATATATCATTTCTCAGTACATACATTTATTAATTTGATTATTAATTAATTTTCTTAATCCACACAATAAATATTCAATTTTACCTTTTACTCCTACTATTGTATACACACTAATCCCTCCTTCCACACACTTGTTAAGTAGACCACTACAGAGTTGTTGAGCAATTCGAGAGCTCTCTGGCACCACACGAGCACAACCTTCAAGGCCTCTTTCTTCACGCGAAGCCGATCCTTATCCGACTTGACAATGACCTCCATAACCCTAACAATACATACAAATATATGTATGTAAGAATATATAGTCACAAAATATATGTATATATATAGTATATAATGAAGTACAGGGAACCTCTTTCTCTCTCATTTTTTGTTTTTGTTTTTTTGCTCAAACCCTAGAGAGAGAAGATTATTGGGCAGTTTTGTTTTCATCATTTGTGAGCTTGTTTTGTTTCAGAGGTGTGAAGGATGTGCTTCTCAAAAAAAAATTAAAAATAAGTAAAAAAATTAAAAATTAACTTTTTATGTGCTTCTCAAAATAACTCATAGCGTTATTTATTTTATTATCCTTTATGGAAAATGCGGGGCGACCCCAGTAATAGACGACCCCAGCAACTCCCTAGTCCACGTGGCTGTAAGTGATTGACAGAAAAAAAAAAAAAAAAAAAAATTAATGAATGACACTGCACCACGTCACTGGAATCGACCCCCAGTGGACGTGTGTAGCATTGTTGTATCCTTTATGTTTCACTATGGACTGACAGCAAAGTAGTGTCAAATCATGATTTCATCGAATTTGTGATTTGTTATCTATGACAGCAGTGGTACCTTCTTTAATTTTTTTTAGTTCTAATTGAATTTTACTTGTATAGAAATTTAAAAAAAAAAATTAAGTCATAATATCACATCAATAAATGCAACTCGTTCTTAAAACTCTTAGAACTCATATTTTAAAATTCCTAAACAATTTTCTTCATAAAAATTGATATAACGGAATGGTTAGTCTGTTCCTAAGTTTGTATTTTAATTTGAGAAAATTTAAGTGGCTCTTGAAATTCATTACGAATTTTATTTTAATGATACAAATTGTTTATATTATAAAAAATTTCATATATATTATTTAATGAAAAAAGTAGATTAATTTAATAATCATAATTTTTTTATTTTATCTTGTTTGTATAAAAAATAGATGATCTATTTTCAAAATATACTTATAACTTTTTTAAAAAAAATTAAATATACTAAAATAAAAAAAAATTACAATTATCAAAATGACTAGCATTGCTAAATTCTACCAAGAAAAAGATCTTACATGAAAAAAAAAAAAAAAAAAAATTGACATATATGAGGCAAATGTCTCGTTTGAAAAGTTGGTTATTTTAATAGGTAATTTTAATTTTTAATTATTTTAGTATATTAAAATTTTTACATTTGGAAAGATGATTGAATTTTTTTGTAACTAGATGTGATATTTATGAAAGAAAAAGTGAAATGATTATGAATTTGATGTGAGGTGTTATTTTATTAATTATTTTAACTTATTTTATCTTTGTATAAATTTTAACCAAAAAAAAAAAAGACAAAAACTCACTTGCCAAATAGGACCAAAAACAACCAACAATAAACAATAAGGGTAAATTACATTTACACCCCCTAAAGTTTAGGTTTAATATATATCATCTCTGATGTTTGGGAAATTACATTAACCTCTTTATCATTGTAATTATTTAGAGGGAATGAAAATATTAATTTCTCTTTTTTTACTTTACTTTACTTCTTATGTTGTTTTTTTCCTTTCTTTTACTTTATTTTTTTTTTATTGTAATTTCATCTATTTTTCTACTAAAAATTGTTATCTTTTATATAAGTAATGAGGTTTTTGAAATGAAATAATTAATCACAGCAGCGAAAATATAATTTTTAAAACATCAAAAAAATAAAATATAATTAAACCAAATCCAAGAGTGCCAGTCTAATTTACCCAAACAATAAAGACTGGTCCTTTAGGAAGATGCCCAGCTCTCATGATGCTCTCCAGTCACTTTCATGGCCCATGAGAGGTGTTTGGGAGGTTAGGTTTAGACCAGAATAATTAATTAAAAATAAAATAAGATGAAATAATTAATAAAATAAAATATCATAAATATTAAATTAATTATAAAAAAAATAATTACCATCTCAAATATAATTTTTTTAATTATACTAAAATAATTAAAAAAATTAACTAAAATAATTTATTATCAAACAGGTATATGTTAATTTTGCGTTGGCCATATATACATTTAATAACAAAACAACCTTGTTACAGACATCTTCATTAAAATCATTTTTCCTACAAAATTAAGACGGTTAATGGTTATAAATTTTGTGTTCTCAAATTTCTCTGTCCACCGTAAATAAAGAGATTTTAGAATAAAAAATTACGTGTCAAAATTCATAAATAAATAGCATATTTCAACAATCCCGCTACAGACCCCTAGTGACATGGTGACCCCAGTGACATGGTGATGAGGTGGCAGTTGATGTGTAAACACAGCTGAAAAAAAAAAAAAACAAAAAAAAAAATGAAAAAAGCAGGAATTTCTGTCTTCCCTCATCTGTCCTCAACTCTCGCCGCCATCCTCATCTATCCTCGTCTGTCTTCCCTCGCTTATACTCACCTCTCACCGCCATCCTCCTCCTCCACCATAGCTCGCCGGGAATTTCTGCAAGAGTGTATTCTGGACAACGGCCATTGTTTTGAGCAATATCAGATTACTCGCTCTCATCTATCCTCAGAATTTCTGTAATTTTGCTCTGTTTGGTTTTGCTCTGCTCTGTCTCTGTCCATCAATCTGGTTTATGAGGTAAAAAATCAAATGAAAAGGCTGCAATTCGTAAATGAAAATGCCACAATTCCCAAATGAAAAGAAAATTTATAAAAAGGAATTTCAAATCAAGGTTTTCATCGAACAGGAAATAGATAGATAGATAGATAGATATATATATATATATACGCAGATATACATACAGACAGTTGGGGCTTCACAAATAGATATATTTACAGAGAGGGAAAGAGAGAGTGAAATTTACGCAGATATACCTGTTATATATACGTAGATAAATTATAACATTCAGTTTTGTTTAAATTTACCTCTTAATCTCGTCCTTCTTCTCGTCGGATGAGAGGGAAAGAGAGACAGACAGATTAAGAAACGAGCTGTCAGTGTCGGAGTGAAGGGAAGGAGTGGTCGTCGACGTCGGAGTGGGAGTCAAGCATCGGAGTGGGAGGTCAGTAGCTGTTACCGTTGGAGCGAAGACATATACGTGTTTGAGGGAGGAGGGGGGAAAATTTCAAAATGAAATGTGAACCTCTATGTTTGGGTCTATTAACAGATACATAGATTTTTCAGTCACGTGACAATCACGTGAGTGCCACCTCACTGGGGGTCACTGGGGGTCAGGAAAACTGGGGGTGAGAAGCATTTTTGTATATTTCAATAAGAAACTACAATGCCTTAAAAGACATTGATGTGGTTAGGGGTGGGCGAGGGTCGGTTGCGGTCACGAAATCTCCAATCCGCCATCCGTCCGCCAGATTGGCGGATTGGAGAAAATCAATCTACATCCGTCTGCCAATCCGACGGATGTGGATTGAGCGGATTGGCGGTTTGGCGGATAGATACGAATTGGTTTGGCGGTTTAAAATTTTATAAATTCTTAACATAATTCAACTTGTGTATTTCCTATTAAAAAAAAAAAAAAAAAGAAGAAGAAAATATTACAGTTAATGACTTAAAAAAATATTACAATCACTGCATACCTTATCCACATAAAGTATTATAGTCTATGGTTCTTAAAATATAAAAACAATTCAAACCACCAAAACCATGAATAAAGTAGTAGTAGAGATTGTATGTCTTTGTATTGTTACATCTATATCTGTTTTTGAAAATAAAAACCAACCAGCATATATCATATTTTCTATTTATTATTTTTAGAGATAGATTTAAAAATAAAAAAATATAGATAAATAATACGTTTATTTTTTTCAATTCAAAAAAGATATTCAAGTTTTTTTTAATAAAATATTTAAACTCTTTTTTAATTGAAAACACAAACAGAATATTTAAACAAACTGAAAACGCAAAGTCTTATAAATTATTAGAGGTGTTCGCGGTTTGGCGGTTCGGTTGCGGCCAAAGAAATCCCAAATCCGCCATTTGTCCGCTAAATTGGCGGATTGGAGAAAATCAATCCGCAACCATCTGCTCGTTATCACACATCCGTCCAAAATGCGACGGATCATCTCGATTTGGTCAATTTTAACGGATCAATATATCCGCTGCTCACCTCTAGATGTGGCTACTCTACAAATGCATTTTAACTACTCATTTGTGTGGCTAAGATGCATTTGTTACAATGCCATCCACGATAATTTTGCTCAAACGTATTGGCACCTAATAAGATCATTAACCAATAGGAGTAGTTTGTCTCGAATCCCCTTAGTAGATTTAATCGGTGCCATTTATATTGTGGATGATTTAATCAATAATGATAGAGATAATTAATTTTGGAATTCTAAAAAGACCACTAATGACATGGCATTCAATAAAAAAAGAAAAAAAATACAACACCAAGGTCAAAACATCAAATCATTCCTGGTAAGACCCACTGCCACATCATTAGTGATAGTACTAATTAGTGCTCTCACTCATTTTTCTTGTTTAATTTATAGTTCACGTAGATTATTTATTGAAAAAAAATCATATTAATTTAAAAATTGTACTTGCATAATTTCATCAAATTTATCTTAAAAAATAGGCAGTAAGTATAACTTTAAAAATAAGCAGTGGCTTTGGTCCAGTTCAAGATCGGACTGGACCGTGCTGTTGGGTCCGTGGGAGCCCACCACGGGTCTCGTTTGATAATCTGAACCGTTCAATGTGTACAATTCGTCGAATACTATAGGTTTATAAAAAATCACGTTGATCGGATATCGATAGCTATGTGAACAAAACAGTTTTTTATCAACCGTTAATTGTTTCACCGTCTATTTTTTTTATACAAAACTGATTTGATTACATAGTTATTGATATCCGATCAACGTAATTTTTTACAGTCATGTAGTACTCAACGATTTCTACACATTGACGATTCGGATTATCAAAATAGGCCCCAAAAATGAGCCCCATAGATCGAATTGGACGAGTCCAGTCTTAATCTCAACTTGAGACAAGCTGGACCCTAAAAATATAACATCATGTTTTTTAGAAATTTTGTTGTGATTTGTTTCGCAACAAAATTTCAAAAATTTCTTTGTGACGAATTGAATTTTTTTTGATAATATTACTAAGAGATGTTAACTAATAAAAAAATATTAAGGCCTAGTTTGGCATCTTTAAAAAAATTTAAAAAGTCAAAAAGTTACTAAAAAAGTTAAAAAGTTTTCACTGTTCACAAATTAAAAATATAAAAAAATTAATTTATTACATATTTTAATACAAAGAAGTGACTGGTACTAAGAATTGATAGAAAGGCGGTCAAAGGAAAAAAAAATTAGGTATATATATTTATTAAATTAGAGGGTAATGTTGGGCCAGTGGGGGCTCACCACGGATCCCGTTTTGATAATTCAAACTGTTCAATGTATAGAACTCGTCGAATACTATATGCTTGTAAAAAATCACGATAATCGAATATGGATAGCTATATAATTAAATCAGTTTTGTATAAACAATATATGGTGTTATAGTTAACGGTTGACAAAAAAACTAACACAATCAGATAACTATTGATATCCGATCAACGTGATTTTTTAAAAGCATAGAGTACTCGACGAGTTCTACATATTGAACAATTCTGATTAGCAAAACGGGACCCATGGTGGGCCCACACGGGACGAACAACACTGTTCAATTCAAGCTCGAAAAGGAAGTAACCATTTTCTATCTCCCAACAGCCAACTACATTGCCTAACTACTGTACGGGCTAGTCAATCACTTCTCCTATACACTTATTTATATAATTTTTTAATACACATTTGTACGAGAAAAAAATAATTCTCCTCGTATAATCCTGTTGACTAAGTCCACGCTCCTCCGTACGACGTCGCTTTATCACTTGAAAACACAAACGTGAGCTAGCCGGCGGGTGTGTGCCGGAAACCTCTCCGATGCCTAAGTCAGAAAACTTGACAAATAGACAAAGCTCTATGTTCTCAGAAAGCAAAATTGTGTTGTGTTCTGTTACCTCCTCCAAGGTGATGTTTGTGAGCTTTTTATAAGTTTCGTGTGGCGCAATCCTAGTAGGACTTTTATTCCTCCATGCAGAGTCCTCCTAGGATTCATACTCCTAAGGATAATGCTTATCCTTTTACACCCCCCACTGCTTAAACCAAGTGGGATGGTTTTCATCACGGCCGAACTGTCATTTGACCGAGATAAGCCTAATCATGTAGATCCGCTGAGTAGGCCGAACTACTCTTAGTTCGGTTCTGTTTTTACTCATCTCGATTCTCCTCTGCTCAACCCATAGCACGGCTGAACCAATCTTAACAAATCGCGACCGGTATAACTCCTAGGTCGGTCTAACTCAAAGATACTGCTAGACCGACCTATTCAAGATATATCTCAACCGGACTAACTCCGAGACCAGCCTAGCTCAAACCTGCCCGGACTAAAGTAGCTTTACTATTCTTGAACCGAAGTAACTTCATAATTCATGGGCCGGAGTAACTATTTCTATTGGGCCGGAGTAATCATTACGGCCTTTTTACTCAGTCCTTCGCACTTTGGACCACAAAGCCCAACTCACAGCTCGACCCATTTTTTCCCAAAAATTACCCTCTCAACATTTTTTTGTAAAAAGTCAAAAAGTTAATCCAAACATCTATCTTTTTTTCCTTAACTTTTTAATCTAAAAAGACAAAAAGTATATTTATTTAAAACATCCCAAATAACCCATCTCTCCTACTACCTAAAATTAGAGAGAAATATTTTCCTAATTTTTAAATAAATATACACCAAGAATGGTACACATGCTAAACCTCTTGTCCCTCATGGTCTCAACATTTTGGACTATGTTCTCTTTTTGTTTTGGAAAAATCAAGGATCCTATTAATAAACCAAATTATATCCGCATATTCACATTAAGATTCAAGTTTATTAATAATTTTTTCATCCAAACATTTTTACAACACAAAATGTATCATATTATTCAATTATAAATTATTGTGACCCCTAAAGTATTAAAAACTTAATGAATATTATATTTAGAAGATCAAAAGATAGAGATTGGGTAGTTGGCAAACCCCACTAAGTGAAGATTTCATTAAATTTCCCAGTCTTTTCTTTCTTGCGATCCAATCATTCATTTTCTCACATATATATTCTCCCACTTTCTTCTAACACCCCCCCCCCCCCCCCCCCAATAGTTATCAAATGACAAATAAGTGCATGACACCCAAGAAAAATACGTGTGATTTAAGGGACAGTAATGTAAACGCACACTGACTATATACAATTTTTTTGGGTTCAGCCGTCAAGGCTGTCGGAGCACAATTTAATTTTTTTTTCCAATTTAATTAAGACTAGGTCATTCAGGTTGGATTAAAAAATTCATGATACGTTACTTTTTATGGTCTGATTTCAAAAATTAAATCAGACTTTACAAGATACTACTGAATGATCTAGTTTAGCTCATTAAATTTTTACAAACTTTAATGATCAATTCCATTCATCTTTTAAGTCCTTATATATACATCACTTACATAAAATATTAAATTAATTCAATAATCGTAACCACAACAATATAAAAATAATTTTCAAGCTCCACCATAGCCTGCCTCTCTATCTTGAAATAAACTTTTTTTTTTAACTTAAAATTAAAAAATAATGAACATATTTGATTGGGTAAACAAATTGCTTAGGTCATATTGTGACGGCCCACAATTCCAGTGGGTTTTCATTTGATACCTTTCTTCCACCTAAAACACTAAAAAAATGGGACCATAATAATTGTGACAACAACTCTGAAGTGATCAATCAATATTTTTTCACTACACCAAACTTCCAATCTCTATCTCAATATTAATTAAACAACACATAAACCCCAAATTCAACAATTAATTAAGCACCAAAACGATAAATAACTGTTCAATTTGATGTATTTTATGAGGTGTTTATACTTTTTAAATTTATTTTAAAATTTGTGTCAAAATATGGCTTGATGAAATGAAAAAATTAATTATTAAAAAATTAAGGAAAGAAATGTTTTTAACTTCAGAATTTAGGCTATCATTTTTTTTTACCTTGCCATGACCTGCACTAATAAATTTTAAAAATTAATTATTAAAAAATTGGAAAATAAATATTTTTAACTTTTGTATTTAGATTATCACTTTTTAACTTGCTACAATTTTTTTTTTACAACGTAGGGCCAGAATTATCTCCAATTTGTCAAAATTAAATTGTCCGCTTCACTCCTTGTAGGCCCATAGTGGGTCTTATTTCATTAATATGATAGGCTCATCATTTAGATTGCTGTGTATAAATTATTTGTAAAAAAAATCATATCAATAATATACTTATAATTACATGATTTTATCACTTAAAATTTTAATATATTTTTATTTATTTATTTAAAAATAAATATACTCTCAGATCTGAATTCGACTAATAACATTACAGATCTGGTTTGTGACATTTCGAATTTGGTGTGATTTCACTATTACGAACTCGATTTTGAGTTTTGATTTGGAGTCGACCTTGTAGCTCAAAATTTTGTCTAAGATCTGAATTGATGGCTTGACCCTCTCACCTTTGGTTCAATGTCGCTATTTGATCTTCGACATAGATCTGAAGTTGTGCTTCGATTTTGGAAATTGACATCTGCTTTTGATATTCCGATTTGCAACCAGGATTTGTTTCTGCAATTTGTTGGAAAAAATGATTTTTGGGGACTTTAATTTAATATTAAAATGTGGTGACTTTAATTAAATATTAAAGTGGGTCCTAACCATTTTTTGTGTTGGGTCCAAGTAAGCCAAAAACCATTGGGTTTTGAATAAGAAATTGCCAAGAAATTGCTTCATGATGTTAGATTCATGAATAGGATTTTAAAGAGTATTTAAATCTTTTTTCTTGGCTAAAGGGTGTGAATCTTTTCGGCATCCATACTTTTTATTTTGTGGAAAGGGGCTATGGATGCTTGGTGTTTTAATGACTAGCCTTAAAGGCTGGAGGCTTTTCCTCTCTCCCCTATACATGTATAAATTGAGACCCTCCTGTCAAGTTTCAATATAGAAATTTTTGCTTCCATTTTACAAGTCAGTTTGCTTGATAGTTCCTATTGTAAGAGAGTGTTGCCATTGTTTTGTTCGCTAAGCTAGACAGATAGTGCTTTTGCTGTAGCTGGTTTTGACCATCGTATCCTGGGAGACAGACGCCGAGTTTCTTCAAGCACTCGACCCGTGAGGCAGCGAAATCTGTTTTAAGGAAACTGCTTCCGTGCAGGCTTCGGTTTCGTCTCTTTACCCTTTTATTGTTTTGTGTATTTCTGTTGAAATTTAATTGTAATTATCAGCATATGTTCTTGGTATATAATTTGATTTCTTCATAAATCTATTTATTTAATTTCATAATTTGAACAACACAATTTGATCACAGTTTGAAAATTGGAAGTTGATTTTTGTGATTTATTGTCTTTTCATGGAATGTTGCGACTCTTTGAGATTTGTTTTACTTTCCTGGAAATTGTCTTCCTTATTGAACGGGTCTAATTTCGCAAATCACATGCACAATTGTTTGTCGATTGTGGATTGTTGCGTCCTGATTGAGTCGTGATCTTTATTTGCACGGAAGAACTGGAGGACGTGGTAGGGCATTTGTTGCAAATTGTATTGTGGATCTAAATGTCATCTTTGATTCTTTGTTTTCAATCGGATTTTTTTTTTTTAATTTGTTAATAGATCTTACAATAAAATTTGACTCTGATTCATTCATGTAGTATGTATTTTATTTTTTATAACAGTAAAATTTTACTCTGGTTTAAAAACATGTTAATTTACTTAACAATATAAAATTTTACTTTGAATCATAGTAAATTTTATTCTGATTCAGAGTAAAATTATACTTTCAAAGTAAAATTTTACTCTGAAATTATACTCTGGTTAAAAACATATTGATTTACTTAACGATATAAAATTTTACTTTGAATCATAGTAAATTTTACTCTGATTCAGAATAAAATTTTACTCTGGTTAAAAATATGTTAATTTGGTTAAAAATATAAAATTTTACTTTGAATCACAGTAAATTTTACTCTGATTCAGAGTAAAAATAAAATTTACTATGATTTAAAATAAAATTTTACTCTGAAATATACTATGAAGATGACTTAATAGGAGAGCTAATAGATATATGGACAATATAATAAAATAAATAAATTTTAAAATATTAAAAAATTTTAAAAATACTTATATAATTCTTATCTTTTTAAAAAATAAATTAGACAGTGGAGAGTTCATAGCCAAATTCCCCTCTAATAATTAACGAATCGAATCTTTAAAATCAACCCATCGTAAAACCTAATGATCCAATTTTATATTAAACTGGAGAGATTCTATTCGTCGAAACAAAAAGTAGCCTTCAAACTATAAGATAAATGCCTAAATTTTTTTTATAATAATAATAATAATAAAATATAAAATTATCAATAATCATTGCGCTTTGGCGTGTGGGGAACTCCAACTTTTCTCACTCCAAAATCTCTCTATAGGTAAATTAAAATAGATTTTTTTTAAGACTTTTGATATTAAAGGTTTTATAAGGTAAAAAAAAAATTATTTTTTGATAATAATTAAGATTTCTTAATATTTCTATAGAAAAAATTCGATTTAGAGAAATTTTGTCTGACTCAAATAAATTTCAAATTTCACATCAAAATTTCTCTGATTTCACAGATAATTTCGAAATTTCTTTGAGTCGGGATTGAAATTTTTTTGAATTGAATTTTCTCTGTAAAAATATTGAGTGATCTTAGCTAATAAAAAAAATATATTTTAAACCTTTTTTACTACACAAAGTTAGAGATGAATGTTTCACTAATTTTTTTAAAATTAAATTAAATTTGAAAAAATTATATTATTAAGTTTACAAATTTGATGTAATTATATTGAGTTTTTTTTTTCAATTTTAGTTATATGATAATCAATTTCTTTTCATTAATAATTTATTCATCATATAGATAAAAAATAGTAATTTCTTTTATATTAGAATGTAAATTTTACTTTTATTTATCCATACATCTACAAGTCACGTTTATTAGTTTTAATTATTTTAATCTTATTAAAAATAGTGAGTGTAATTATATGAACCTCATGAAGTTTATTGTAACTTTTTAAAATAATTTACTCATTTATAAACGAGTAATGTTATACCAACCGGAGTTTTATATAACAATTGACATTGTTATCATTATTTAAAATTATAAAAATATTATTATCCTATCATGTTGTATAATTTTCATGTGTATATATTAGTTTTCATATCCACCTTACTACACCAACTTACCATTCAGACAAAATTTTAGCCACCTACACACAACAGTCCATGGAATCCACAGATAAGCCTGCACCAGAGCCCCAAAAGGCTGCGCCGCCACCGGAAGCCCCAGCACCCGTGCCCGAGAAGGCTGAGCCACCACCGGAGTCTAAAGCCCCGGACTGCTTTGTGGTGGCGGACGTGGTTCTAAGGGTGGTATTGTTTGCAGCGGCCGTGACGGCCGTGGTGGTGATGGTCACTGGTGATCAGAAGAAGCATGGCCCATTCACTCGGGTGGCCGTTCCAGTTCCAGAGAAATTCAATTATTCACCGGCCTTCATGTAAGTTGCATGCATGCATGTACTTATTTTTTCATTTTTTGTGTTTTTAAAAACAAAATAATAAAAAGTTTGAAAATATTCATAATTTTCTTTGCGGAAAAAGTCTCTTTCTTAGGCCACAGGCCAAGTGGCTTAATGTTATAGCTGGTTCATATAAAAAAAAATTAAAGGTTTGTTTTGTTGTGTTTGTGTTTGTGTTTTTTCTGCTTCGGAAACAAAGGATGGAAAAATTCAAGAACACCCATAGTTTTCAAAAAATAAATTTTGGTGTTTCTTAAGAAGTGGGTTGTTTTTAGAATTTTTTTAGAAATCTTTTTTCAGGAAAAAAAAAAAAAAGGGATTAGTATTTTTCAAAAAAAATGAAAAAAGACAACGAAAATATGATTTTTTTTTTTTTTTTTTTCAATTTTTGGGTTTTAATTTTATCTTTCTTAATGTTTTTTTGTCACTATCAAAATGAATATGTTTGCCATGGAAGCTCTGCTTTAGTTTTTAGCACCTAACTTTTCACTGGTCACTGGAGAGCCAGCAGCACCTTGTGCCAACTTGCAGGTGACTACATATGTAATAAATACTTTGGTAGTTATTAGGTGTTGTTCTAAGCAACCATTTTTCTATTCATAGAACTTTGTGAGTTTTAGAGTTGGATTGGATCATAAAGCGAACAGATTCAAAAAAATTTGAATTTCTATTCATAAAAATCTTTTTTTTTTCTTTTCAAAATCTGAAAATTGTTGATGGAATTCTCTAAAATTAGGTCCGAGTTTGGGAAGAAAAAAGCCAGGCTTTTTTGGCTAAAATAGTCACAAAAAACAAAATAGGCTTTTTAGCCTCATAAGACAAAATATCACATCCAACCCATAATCATTACATTATTTCTTTTACAAAAAATCTAAAAAAGCCAAAAAAATCAAAGTCTTTCCCAAACGAGACTTTTTAGCCCTAGGCTAAAATAACCAAAAAAGTCAAAAAGCCAACCCACCTCCCAAACGAACCCTTAGCAATTGAAATTATTCAAAATTTGTACTTGAGAAATTAGCAGTGGATACATGTAGTTTTGCTTTCCAAATTCACTTTAAATTCGCGATTTAACATTTTGGGTGTGAACTGTGAAACCATGCCAGGTTTTGGGGGCATACTAAATTTATAAAATACACAAAAATTATTCACAAATAATTTTTTTACACTGAAAACTCATCCCAAATGGCAGTGACATATTTTTAAAATCATGAGTCACAATGATAAATGTTTTGGTTTGAAATGAAAAAAGTGTTATGAAAATTTTATAAAGAAATTCTAATATTACAGTAATCACTAATTTTATTTTATTTTTATTTTTTTTGCTCGGTAAAAGTAAATAAAGTGGCAAAGCCGACACATGACAACTCTCTCTAAACACAATTATATAAACCCGAACTAGATAAGAGAGACTTAAATGACCCAACGATACAAAATATTGCAACAAAAAAATCCACATATACTGTCAAAACGAGTTCGAGTCATAACTTGATCTAGCCCTCCTTCTAGAGTACCGCACAGCCAGTTACTCTGAACAGATTCTCTCTCTCTGAATCTCCAACCAGATAGATTCCACAGGGCCACCACCACAAGATTTGCTAGTGGAAAATGAAGCACCTAAAATAGAGCTAGAACTAGCTTTTCTTAGCATGTATATGTCACAAAGCTGTTGAGCCATCATAATAGTAGTATACTTCACTAGGATTGTTTTTTTATGAAGTGGGTTTTTGATGCCCAAAGCAGGGACAGACTGCAAGTTGTTGATAATTGAGAGAAAGATGGCCCCACACCCAAAAATAAATTAATGAGAGATAGAAAGAGAGAGAAGCAGATATGATCGATTAAGTTTTCAATTTAATTTTGATGCTTCATTAATGGATTGCTGATTTGGATTGTCCCATTTTCCCACCTTGTGGGGTATGAAGAAAAGATAGATGCATTCCTTCTTCTTTTCTTTTCTTTTCTTTTCTCTTTTTTTTTTTTTTTTTTTTGATAACTTAGGGTGTCTGGATCAGTTTGTGTGCACTTCGACTAATTCCTGGGGGACCAATCCCACCGTCCATTAGCGGGGGCCCATTTAAAGTTAAAGCAAAGCTCTGTATGGACTGGCCCAACACAAGACTTGATAATACCTAAGAGATTTTGAACCTAAGAACTAGAGAGGAGTAAACTCCTAAGTCCCAAGCCTCTACCTCTAAGCCAACCCATGGGGGTTTAGATGCATTCCATTATGCATGAAAAGAACATATCTCTGTATATACATATACTAAAGTCTGGTTCATGTAGTTTAAAGTTTCATTTACCTATAGTTAGTTTTAACTTGAATATATATTTCTCATCTCATTTATTTCTTTGTCATTTTCACATATGACTGAATTATATATATTTGAAAGTGTTAGACTTGTCTCATATCGTCTCTTTTAACTATTCGAATTCGAGTCAACTAATTTTGGGTTAAACACATCTAATAAATTAATCCAACAACATATATAGGCACGCATCATATCCTTATACTCGATGGGCTATATATACTAGTATATGAAACACACAATCAAGAATATGAAACTTGATCATAATCATTTTTCTTTTCAAAATTATCTCATGTAACTACTGCCTAAATCTTATTACCAAAAACACTTTTTCATATATAACTGCTTCAAAGTAATATATATATATAAGACAGCCAATCAGGCACAATCTTGGATTTTCTTTTTCTTTTTTCATCTTGCTCATGCTCAATGAGCACACCAAACAAGCTCTGCCCCTTCTTATTGTCACTTTGTTTAGTATTTAAAAATGTTGATTTAACTATAAAAATAAAAAAATAATAATAAAAAAATATATATTGTTACTTTGTTTGGTTTGGTTAGGTTAGGTTAACTATCAAAATAAAATAAATCATAGTCTAAAAAATCAACTATGAATTCATGCATGCAGATACTTTGTAGCTGCACTCTCAGTGGCTGGCCTACACAGTATTGTTACTACAGTGATATCCATCTTAGCACTTTTTAAGCCAGGTTGCTCCACAAAGTTGTTGCCCCATTTTGTGATCTTCGATGTTGTAAGCTATTTCTTCCCTGAACACATATGTTGCCGACACTGTATTTTGTGCACTTTTTATTAAAAAAATTTATGTATTCATAGTATTACTGTAGTGATTATTAGTAGACTAGTAGTAATATTAGGAGTGAGCAAACCTCTCTTTCAAGTAAACAATCGTAATCCTAGGGTGAATTTAATGTTGCCAACACTGCATTTTGTGAAACAACTGTCTCAATTTGCCTATAATAATGCCTATGGTGCAGCTCATTTTGGGAATTGTAGCTGCAGCGACTGGAGCTGCAGGGGCAGTGGCTTACATCGGATTAAAAGGGAACTCTCATTTCGGCTGGGCCAAGATATGCAACAACTATCACAAATTCTGTCAACACCTCGCAGCCTCTGTTGCAGTCTCTCTCGTTGCCGCCATTGTGCTGGTATTGCTCATCATACTCTCCGCTTTCTCCCTTTCCAAGAAGATCCCCCCGCGTAGGGATTCCGACATCAAAAAATGAATTTGAAAACAGCAGTGTTACAAACACAGAATTTGTGCAGCGAAAAGTGCAAGGAAAATGAAGAGATTCAAATCCGATGTGATGTGGACCACAACTAAAATCAATATGAGCCCCATATTTTATTTTCTGTGCACTTTTCTCTGCACATTTTCTGTGTTTGTATGTTTTCCCAAGTTTGAATCCTAGCTAAAGGCAGGCAGCCTTTGCTAAGCAAGTGTCAAGTGGAACTAGTGCTGTTTCATTTGTGCCATGTAGATATGTTGTTTGATTGTGCAGTGGCGGACCCAAATTTGTCTGTGTATTTATGTGAATATTCAATTATCTGTAATGCAGTTGAACTACTGTTTTGCTTTGTTTTTGTATTTCTTTAAAATTTGGTTTGACCCTTGTAACAAATGAATCTTTAATTTTAATTTTTTCATATAATCTTCTAAATAGATGTCAATCACAACAATCCATTCATCTCTGTTAGCTTATCTAATGGAACAATTAGTTTTATAGTACACGTGTCACTCTAGTACTCACTCTATCAACTTAATATTAATCCTTACTTTGAACTTACCACACCAGATCACTACCACCATTCATCAAATATCCACCAAATCATAACCACTTATCATAAACACATCAATGAACTTGTTCACATTGAGAACCCACCATTTACTCCCTCCTCCCTCTCCCGTTTATCCCAGCCCTTCCCTCGACTTTTGTTTTTTGCTTTTTTGGGGGATATTGAAAGAAGGAAAGTTGAACTTGTAATCTCCTAACGAAGAATGATTTATTTGATGACATTTGTTGGGTCCAAATACAATTATGCTGTGTTTGGTTGGGAGATTTGGAGAGGGATTTAGAAAAGGAATGAGAAAAAATGTGTGAAATTAGGTGAAATATAAGTATATTTTATTCACATTTTACCTACTTTTTTCATTTTCCTTTCTAAATCCCTACTCAAATCCCCAAACCAAACACAGTATTAGTGTGTGGCTTTGTTGAGTACAAAACATTATGGATGACAATGACATCCACATGTGCAATTGTTGGCTAAATGTGACATCACTTGTTAAAACTAAAGTGGTCTTGAGTGAAATATGTCACTTTCAGTAGTGGGATAGGCAGAGAAATGAAAACAGAAGGTTGAAATTGAAGTTGGAGGGATAAGGCTTGTCTGAGTGCATAGCATGACATCACAAACTGGTAGTTTTCATATCTATCAATCTAGCAAACTATCAATCAGGACCACTCTACATACCAATAATGAAGCAAGTGATTAGAATAAGACTAGCACCTTTAGGCTACGTTTTATTTTATTTTGGAATAGAATTATCTCAATTTTGATTCAAATTTTGTGACCCGAGGATTATCCTAATGGCCGTTTTACAGGATTATTTTGTCACAGTGTAAGTGAGACAACTTAACTTATCCTTAAATAAGACTTTCATTGTAAAATGATTAAAATATTTTTTTTTTAAATATTTTATTGCAATAGATTATTCTGCCTAATTCAATCCTAGAGATCAAAGATGATGAAAAATCCAAGAAATGAGAAAGACCTTAACGGTGAGATGGCAATTAACAGCACCTAACTTGGCTACTCCAACTGAGTGTAATGAACTAAACATTTATTGGGCAACCAAAGGCTAGTTGAACATTATGCTGATGAGATGTTATATCCTAGCTAGGCCTTGCTATGTATTAGATCTTTCAAGGGCTCCACCCTGCCTAGTTGCCTAATAAATGGAGCTGCATTTAGGTCGGAACTATTTACTTTTTGTAGCATCTGATAATTTATAATATTGATTTGATGTAAAATATAAATAAAGTGGTTGTCTCTGTAATAACCGATGATGATTGATTGATCAAGTTTTCCTGAACCCAGGTAGGGAGACAAGGACTTGACATTTGGTTTTGAAAAAATGAAACCAACTAACTTGACCCGGTTCCATATTATCAAAAAAAGGAGATCCGGTTATATAGAAGGGAATATGTAGCACTTATGATCCAAAAGGATTATAGGGTTTAATCTCACTCCCTCCATCAAACCTTTGCTTAGGTACAAAACATTTGGCTTAAAAGCTAATGCCACATTTAGGGTTTGAACCACAGAAAGGGCTACCTAAGAGATAACTACCTAGAGTAGAGAGAGAGCCATCTCAAGTAGAGAAAAGAGCTAGGTGTTTTGAGAAGATGGTTAAAAGCAGCTTTTTGACTTTTAGGTGAGGCAGAAATGTCTCAGGGGGTGTAAAGGAACTACAGTGAGAATTGTTGTAAAAAGGTTACCTAAGAATGGGTTACTTGGAGTGAGAAAAGTTGTCCAAAGAGGAAAAGGACCAACTGCTGCCAATGGAAAGCGATTAGAGTGAAAATCGTAGTTACCAATAAGGATATGCAAGAGAGGGCCAACAGAGTGAGAGTCGTACAAAAGAGGAAAATGGCTAGTTGAAGCCAGAGTGAAAGCTGCCCAAGGGTCAAAGCCTCCAGCACAATCACTCACTACCCGTGAAGTCATTACATTTGGAGGCAAAATGAAGTAAAAATGACTCTTATCAATCACGTGGATAAGATTAAAGGGACTCGGAGGGTTTAACAAAAATTAAATGGACAAAATGAGGTATCATCACCAGATTCAACGGGAGTATGTAAGATTGTTATCTCTCATCAAGTCATAGCTATTCAATGGGGAGTCGAGTTCAAAATTGCCTTTTTAAAAAGAGAGGTAATCTCACTGACAAAAAGTGGAAGGATGCAGGAAAGGATAGTTGAAGAAGTGATCAATCAATAATATTCTACTAGTCAATAAACCAAATACCAAAAAGCCAAACAAAAAAGTCAAAGATTCCTTCCCATTATCTCTACGTTTTTTTGCACATTTTTTCCTAAAAATTCAAAAAGTCATTCCCAACCACTTCAGTTTTTTTCACTTCAGATTTTAGCCACAAAAAAAAAAACACTAAAAAAGCCACTTTCCAAACGAACCTTCAGTATACTAGTGAAAATAATTTAATTTAGGGCTGGACTCACTCAGAGATCAGAGTCTGTCAAGACATCATAAACTAGACAATGATAATGATGTAAACATAATTCAATCTACTGCACAATTTCACCAAAAAGGGAACAAACATATGAGCATGTATCAACAAATAATAAGGCATTCATTACAAAATTTTAATTTTGAATGTTGCAAGCATTTCTAAAAAATCACATCATTTGCACCTGGTAAAAAGACCCATTAGGCCGTTACAAGAGATAAGAACTGCATACCTTAAATTACTCGGTTGAGGCAAAATTGGTACATTCAATCAATGAAGTATTCAAATTTACAAGCTTTTCCCACAATGGGAACATTAGAAGATTGTTTGCTCCCCTAATTCCTGACCAGCCATTCCTTCCCTGAGTACCCTCTCAAAGAACTCTTCCAATGTGTCCTTCCCATAACTTGGCGTTTTCTCAGCGCTGTACTCTCCAGTCTCAGGATCCAAAATCAGCATACTCTCCGCAGCATAATACCTTCCGATTTTACCAAACTCAGCAGCATCTTCCATAGCAGGGAAAATCTTAACAAGAAAATCAAGAACCCCAATAGCAAAATCCATTATTTCAATTGGCACTTTGAAGAATTTTGGTTCTCTCCCTAAAATTCTAAACAGAATCTCCCCTTGCTCCAATGGTGTCAATGCCTTCCCCGGTCCACCAATGGGCAAAACCCGATTAAACTTATCCTGACTCAACACACAGTCTGCGATAAATGAAGCCAAATCCGACTCGCTAATAGGTTTGCAAGCACACAACTTCCCATCCCCAAACATCACATAAGGCTTCCCATCTTTCACCAATTCAACCTGTCCACCCAAACTCTTGAAAAATGCCGTTGGCCTCACAATACTATAAGTAAATCCATCATCCTCTTCGGCTTGTTTGATCAATTCAGCCTCGAATTTCAACTTTGCACGCTGAAATTCAAGAAGGGGCTTTTGCACACAAATTGCAGACAACAAAACAAAATGTGAAGCCCCACGATTCCTACCGGCAACAAGACTATTCTTTGTTGCCTCATAATCAATCTTCCATGAGTCCTTGACACCACCACTTCGGCTAGCAAGGCATGACACAACAACATCAATTGAAACCCCTGAATTCCCCAAACTTTTCTCCAAAGAATCCAAATGGGTCACATCCGAAAAGCAAACATTTGCCCCATTCAACTGTTCTAGGGTTTCTTCTTTGCTATTTCTGCCCTTAATGCCACTACTCTCCCTAGCAATTGCAATAACATTAAACCCTCTCTTAATTAACTCTTTAGCAACAAATTTCCCAATATACCCAGTTGAACCCACTACCAAAACATTGATTTCTTTTGGGGTTTTGTCTCTGAATGAAGTTTTGGGGGTTTCAACAGTTGGCGTAATTGAAGCTCTGATGGGTTTGAGTGCTTTTTCTCTGCTAAACCTAAAGGGTTCTGATAAATTCAGAGGAGATAAAGGTAGAGAACATGGGAATGGGATTACCTGAGCATGATTGATGAAATGAGAAGAAAAGAGTCTCTTGAAGCTTTGGCCCTTTGGTGAGTAGAGTGTGAATCCATGGAAGGGTGCACAAATGGACATCTTGAGATGAAGAAGATTGAAGTTTGGGCAAATGAGGTTGTGGGTCTGACTAGGAAGATGAAGATTTCATGGAAAAGAAAGTAAAGAATTAACCAAAGTGCTTGAGGTGGTTGTTGGTGGAAGAGGGTGGTGGTGGTGTTTCATGGCCGTTGAGAAACATGCACTATCAAAGTGGAATCCAAACGATTGGTGGACATTATAGTGAAGAGGATGTCTACAAAATCTAAACATCGTACGTGTTTATACATGTATGGTTGTGCCCTCGTGCAAGGGTGGCTCAAAAGTAATGTTTTAGAGCATCTCCAATCGTGCTAAATTTTTTACCAAATTTCAGTTAAAAAGACTTATTTTTTTATTTTGATACAGACTGTTTCAATGTTGGGTATCAAAATAAGGGTGGATTGGTTGATTGGCCGGTCGACTGGTAAGACATTTTTTTTTTTTTTTTTTTTACTTTTTAAAACCTTTTGACCTATTTGAACCAAAATTTTTGTAAGGAAACCGTTGGACCAGTTGGTCAACCGGCTGGTCGACCAGTTGGTCTCCCCAACGGTCACGCACAGTGAAATGGTAAAAGCTGCTGCATGTTCTCACTTTGATGAATTTTTTGGTGAATTCTCAATTTGATACCGATTTGGTGCAATCATTGGAGCACTAAATAGTGACTTTTTCACCAAAATTCAAATTTAATGTCAAGTTTGGTGAACCGTTGGAAATGATCTAATAAGAGGATCTACTATGTTAAGAAAGTAGTAAATAATTTTAATAATTTTTATTTATATGGAGAAAGTGAAGTAAAAGTGAAAATACATTTAATATTTTTAAGAAATTAATTTTTTTCTTTACATGGACAAAAATAATTTCATTTATGTGTAATATTATGATGTTAGAATAAATAAAAAAATACTATAAGGTAGTGTTTTTCTTTAAACTGTACTAACATAGTGAGCCACTCAAAATATTTATATTGTAAAACAAAACTTTCAAGCTGCAAAATATTTTTATTTGGTTGATTTTTAAAAAATTAAAATTTAGTTTGATAAAAAATAAATACAAAAAGGATATTTTTAAAAATTCCAAATTACTTGTTTATCAAAAAGAGAAAATTATATAAAAATAATGATTGTTTATTTATTTTTTTATCAAACTGACTTTTTATATTTTTTAAAAAAATAAATTCAAAAAATTCAACTAAATTAATAATGAATTTTAACAAACCCAAATCAAATTTCACCCAAAAAAAAAAAAAAAAAAAACCTAACACCATCATGAATAAAAAATAGTTCTCTACTTTCACGTGGATGAGTGAGTGTAAAGGAAACAAAAAATACAAAAAAATAAGAATTGTGATGTCAAGAGGTAAAATGAAAAGAAAATAAAAATGACATTTTGGTCTTATTAAAAAAACATTTATTGAGTTGAGACAGCTTTGTATTCTTTCTATATAGGTAGGTGTAATTATTTACATTTAATGCTTTCTTAGCACAGGAAATATGTTAACAAAAGTCTTAACGAAAAATATTAGGGATTTTAAAACTTTTATCAATTTTTTTAGTAGATGTCTCAAATATGTATTTGATAAAAAAAAATTTGGATCCTGAGGCATTTGGTAAAAAGAATTAATAAAATTTTTGAGATTTCTAATATTATTGATGTTTAATACTTAAGACGTTCAATAAAAATAAAAATAAAAATTCCTAAATTTGGTTTATAATAATGTGATATTATAAGTGTTAATTTGTTTTTGTAATGAGTTTTCGTTTGACAATTGACTTTTTTAGTTAGTTTTTTTAACTTGGGATTAAAAGTTTATTTGGTTTGATTTGTTTTGACTTTTTTTATTTTTGTGAGAGAAAAAAATTGTATTTGGTAAGGCTTTCAAAACTCAATTTCACCCATTAGTTTGAGTGTGGTGTTTGGTTAAAGTTTTCAAAAATTGATTCTACATCAACTGTTGAAAACACGTCTATTCGGTCATCCTTCCAGGCGTTCGGCCAGTTGATCGAAACAGTGTTCGTGCTTTTTTTTTTGGCACCTGTTATTTTTATATTTTAAATAAAAAATATTTTTAATTTTTTTAAAATCTTTTTTAAAAGCTTTGAATAAAATTTTGAATTATGTATTTGGTTATGAGTTATAAGTTTTTTAATCAAATATGATATGGTACATCAAAAATTTCAAACTCAATTCAAAATTCTTTTCAAAACTCATAACCAAACAAATTTTTCACATTTAAATCGTAATTCAAAAACTCATAAAATCAAAATACAACTCTATTCTCAAATCATAATTCTAAAACTCAACCAAACGCTATCTAAAATTTTGATAACTAAATTCATAAAATCCTAAAATTTAAGGACATGTAATATATCTAGAAAAAAAAATGCAAATTATAAATATATTTTTTAAAATTTGCTTAAAATATGAATTGTGCTTTGTAATTTTAAAAATTATAAATAACCCTTTATCAGAATTTTTTATTTAAAAAATTAATAGAAAAAAAATTCTAACTAATTTTATATATAACAATAAAATTATCTGAATTGTTAATTAAAATTATTTCTAACATTTTTAAAAAATATTAATTAACTTTAGAATTTATTGATAAAAATGTCCATTAGTTAAAAATTTCAAAAGATAATATATAATTTTTAAAATTATAAAAGCAAATTTAAAATGTGTATTTATAATGTATCAAAAAATTATTTCAAACGAGGCCTAAGTTGTATAAAATGGCCGTGGCCGCTTTTCCAAGTCTACAAATCCATGGCTGTGATTTACTTATCATCTTTCTTAAATGACGGTCAGTTGATTCTTTATCCTTCACTCATTTTAGCTTTGACACGTGCTTGCACACTGTTGCGTAACACAACAAAAAAGGAGGTAAATCACAATCCAGCACGGAATGACGTGAACATACTTTATTTTCCCTCACTTTCCCTGCAATTTTCTTTAGCGAGAAAATACAGAGCCCAAGACACGCCACTCCCCCCGAACTGTTCCCAAAGTATGAAGCAGTCCGAGGGTATGCAAAACTCTCTCCCAGACGATATTGCCCTCAAAATCGCCTCTTCCCTTCAGGTTTCTTCCCTGCAAATTGTTTTTTTTTGTATTTTTTTTTTATTGTTATTTGAATGTGATGATTTTGTTTTTTTTTTTTTGTTTCTTTTTTCTTTTTGAATTTGAAGCTATCGGATGTGTGTTCGTTGGGTAGTTGCTCGTGGTTTTGGTCGGATTGTGTGTGGGAGTCTCTGTACAGAGACAGATGGCCAGCCCTTGATTTGGGCAGAGACTCTTCTTCTGCTCCACAGATCAAAACCCATCAGCTTGACCCGCAAATCAGTCCTCCTCCATGGTTCTCTCTCTCTCATGTTCAGTTCATTATCTTGTTTGCTCTTTTTTTTCTTTTTTTCTTTTTTTTGGGTTCAGTTTCTTGTTTCAATTATTTGATTTTGGGAATTTTGTGTTATGTGCTTGAATGAAGTGGTTATCAATAGTGCAACATAATTTAATTTATTTTGGTTTATTACTCTGTTTATTGTTTTTTAGCCGGGTTTGAACTTTGAAGTCTTTATGAGGATTATACCTTTGCAATCAAATGAAATAATTAGATACTTGTTATTCAAAATATGAAGTGGGAAATTTTAGAATCAGCTCGATCACAAATTTAATAAATGGATGCATAATGCATTTGGTTGCTAAGCGAAACAACTAAAAGATGTACAAAATTTAAAATTTTCCATGAAAATTAATCTTCTAAAATATAGGATTGTGTACTCTGAAATTGAGAGATTCATTTATTATTATTATTATTATTATTATTATTATTATTATTATTATTATTTGAATGCCTATAAGAAGCTTGATTTGACTTATTTTTAAGCCAATTTTGACTTTTAAAAAAACAAAATAATTTTTTTGAAGTAATTCGAACAAGTAAACATGCCCTTAACTTTAAAAACCTGTCAAATTCCAGTTATGGTAATTGGACTTTAAATGTTATATTCCCTTTTATGTCCCAACTTGCTGATCTCATGTTTTTTTTACTTTCTTGTTACAATGGTTTGAGTTTTGTGTGTAAAAACTATAGGGATGGAGGGGCTTTTACATTAACAAGCACAATGAGATGGCTAGCAGAGCAACTGTTGTGGTGGATTTTTTAAAACAATATTCGTCCACTGAATCCATTGAGGTTGGGCACTACCTGGCAGCAATTGATGAGCTGTGCTCAATGCAGTGTGGATTTAAAGATGTGCAGATGTTCTTTTTCAAACCAAAGCTCAATGTGCTGCTTAATTTGGTTGGACTGCACTACTGCATTAGTTGTCTTGGCATTCCGGTAGTTACTTCTGTTGCCAAGCGAATTTCCTTGTTCAATACTCTTTGTTCTGTTCACTATCAGGATACAATATGCACATTTTCCTGAATGTGCATTTCCCTACCCTTGATTTTACTTAGTTCTCTTAGTCTTTAGTTCCATAGACTGTGACCGACAATGTTTTGTTAAACTAAAGCAAAGATTAATAGGTACTTGAGTTTCTTTTAGTTGAAGAACGAGTGTGTTGCAGTAGGCCATAGATATAATTATTGGGATTGAAGCTTCATATCTGTGGTATGTGGTATGTGCGTTTTACCGATATTTAAAACCCTTGCAGCCGTCAGCTCTTCTTTACTGGGTTTGCTTGTATCCCCCTACTTTCGATAGACAAAACAAGGGGAAAAAGTAGTTTTTATGTGCCAGACTTGGGATGTTATATTGTTGTTGCAACTTGCAAATATATAAACTCTTTTTTGGTGGGGTTTTACAACATCTTCTCTCTTTCATGAGGAGGCTTGAAAAATGCAGCTTTAACTGGGTGGTATTTTGCATCTAAATTTGGGGTATGGAGTTCAATGATTTAAATTAGTGGACTTTTGATATTGACAATCATGCTCTGAAACAAACTAATTTGCTCAATTAACATGATCAATGCGTGGCCAGATATGAGAAGCTAGATTGTATTAACCAAGGGGCTCTAGCCTAGTTGGTTAACCCTTTGGCCACCAAGTTTCTCCTAAGGGGGATGTCTTGTGTTCCACTCTTAAGAGTAAAATGGGAGGCCAAGATTTTCTTGCAAGGTATATGGGTGTAAGTTTCAACTCCCCAATGTGCAAATCTAACAACTAACTACAAACTTTCGCCGTTCAAAAAAAAAAAGAAGCTAGATTGTATTGGTTTTGGATGAGCTACATGTTCCGTTAATAACCAAATCACATCTAATATCTTAAGCTGTTAGAGAAAAATGTAAGTAAATTTACATCCCCAACATGACTCCGCACGTGTGGCTAGGCTTGTCATTGTGATCCTCAACACACTCTCGCTCTAATACCATGTTAAAATCCTGACTTCTTGTGGGCTGTTTGAGAATTTCATATGTTTATTTATTTATTTATTTATTTTAAATGTTTTAATGTCATTGCTTGCAGGCTGAGTATATTGTGGAAGTACTTAATAAATGCAAAATTTCAGAAAGGGAAGTGTGCGTTCGGTGGTGGAAGCTTGGCAGGTGGTTCTACGGTTTCCCCCTGCAGGACGAGTCCCATTCTCGCACGTTCTCCTTGGGCAGTCTTGCCATGGCCAAAGAGGATGAAGTTCTTGGAGTGCTTCACCGAGGTGCCATTCATGAGGTGCTTCGTGTGCAGATTTCTGTTGCTAAACCTATATGTACTTCTTGGTCTTTCCAATCCTCACCGACTCAAAATTAGGGAAAGTTTCCACTGTGCAATGCTGCACATATTTCACCCAAGTTATAGTTTAACAATGTTTGTGTATATATATATTTGAAGAGGGAATTGGTTTTCAAAGTGAGAATTGAACCTTAACCCCTCTAGGCTTGTGTGTATTGATGCCTATATGTATGTGTACATAGTCCATTTGTAGATTCTCACTCACTTTGATTGATGTTCTATTTATTGGTGGAAGCCTTGGTTCTTTTGGTATTATGTGTTGAAGGCTTAATGGTGGCTAGCAAAATTCCAGTTCCTCCTAGATGAGTGCTTTACATTAATTAGTTTGTCAATGAAACCCTATTCCTCTACGTGTATACATGGGTCCAATTGCTATGGGGTTCAGTCATATCACTTCCATGTGACTTGCGTCCACATGTAAGCATTGTGAAGTGACACCTAGACCAATGAGGTTTGCCACTTGCTACTGGATCATAGAATCATGCTATGCCATACATATGTGGTGTTTTGGCCTCAAATCAAAGCATTCGGATTGTAGTCTCTAAGGAATGTCTTTGGGCGTGTTCAACCTCTCTTCTTTAGTCGAGCAAACAATCCACTCAATCATGCATGTTCACTTCCACCTGTGATAAAGTATGCTTGGGGGTTCCTAGGTTTGGCTGACCCTCTCTTATGCCTTGTTTGCCCTTTGCACCTTGATGCTCCTAAGCCAGCCTAGGTCGAGAGAAGGATCGAGCGTCCACCTTAGGTTGGTGTCATGGTTACAAGGCATCTGAGCTCTACCTTGTGACCCTGATGCCAGATCCTTGAGGTCATATAGCTTAGTAGCTGGAGTTTTATCAAAGTACCCATCTCATCGTCCCTTGGACTTGTACCTTGGTCAGTCTTGAAGAGCAAGATCTACAAATGCTCAACCACCTCTACAACCCCTATGGCTTTTAAGGATTTTGATGCCATAGTTGTTTTAGCTACAAATTGTTAGGCCAAACAGAAGGAACCACCAATTCCATGTACCTGCTTGGGTGTCTGTAGCTTGACGTTCCTAGGTTTTCCCGACCTTGTATCTAAACAATCATCTCTTTGGATCCAAATGCTTCCTATTGATAGTCGTCAAGCTGGGATTTAGACCCTCAATATTTTAGAAAAATGAGATATCAACAATAGTGAAATCGATAGCTTTCACACGTAGGACAGGGAAGCTAAACTTATAATGCCAGTATGGAAAGTTGGGATCAGAATGTTGAACTGAAAGTAGAAGAAAACAAGAAAAGGAAGAGAGAGCATGCTGAGGATTAGCATTTCAAAATTAGTTTTTTTTTTTTTTTTTTAATTTTATTTTTATCCAGTTTATAGTTTCAGGTTATTTATCCTCTTAATGGACCAAAATGTTTCATCTTCTTCCTAATCATCATTACCATTGGAATGCCATGCCATTAGGATTAAAGATAGTTTTCTCGTAAGGATATACTTGTCCACATTTTTGGGTAATTAGGCTAGCTCTTAGTAGCAGAAACTCTTATAGATGCCTCGCTCTTCACCCCAGTCTCGCTCCAGCTTCGTGCATTTATGGGCTAGCTCTTACCTAGGTAGTTGCTTCAACAATTGTAGATCAGTCAAGGCACGGACGTGAAATTGAAAGCACTTATCTAGCACTCCAATTACAGAGTTTCCAATAAGAGAAGAAAATGACTTTCGTTACTGGGTTTTTTTTTTCTTTTTTTTGACTTCTAAAATGACTTTCATTACTGTGATTCATTCATTCTTTGCTTCTTTGGCTGTTTGCAACGCAATACGGGAAACCAAATATAGAAAACTGTTTCATACAGAAAATGTTTTTCGCCAAAACCAACAAAGCGTTATTCTATGACATGTTATTGCATAACAAGCTATGTGAACATACCATAGTAAACTAAAGAGAGAGAAAATGAAAAACATGAGTTGCAGAGATAAATCTCTCAACAGCAACGGTATACGAACACAGCTCGTTGCCTTGGAGGTGGCATGCACATAATCACCAGGATGAGTATGAGTACAATCAACATGAGAGTTGACTTGATATCTGAAGCTTCGTCTTCACCGTCTGCCATGATCAACACTTCTTGCTCAAGCTTTCTTCTTCTTCTGTTTGTTTCTCTGTAAACTGTGAGTAACAGAATGACATATAAAGGAAGTTTAGGAGGTAGTTGGGGATAGTGTGGATCTGATAATTAAGAGAATTGAGTATAATTTTTTTTATTATTTTTTTTATTCATTGAATTTGGATTTGAAGTATATTTTTATTCTATTTTTGTATTCTTTCTAGATTTGATGCTTTTGCTTGTTCTTGTACTCTACCCAAAATAAAATGTGAAGTTGTGGTTGACTACCAAGTTGACTTGTTAATTATTTAGTGCCTGAGTTGGGAGCGTACATTGGATTTGCATTTAGTTTCTTTGAATATTTGATTTATGTCACTTATGATGATGGCATGATGGAAACAGTGGGTGATGCTATTGATAGTAACAATGCAGAAGGTAAACTAAATAAATGAATAAAAAGTCAAACCCTAACATCATAAGGTTTCCCTTCACTGGTTATGAACTAGTAAATTTAAGTAAAGCTTCGTATTGCACAAAATTATATAGGCTTTCTCTGTGTAAGATGTGGGTAGGTGACTTCCTCATCTAGGTGCATGCGCAAAACTTTGAAATGGTCTAACAAGTTGATTTCAATTCTAATATTGATAAATTTTAGGGGTTGTAGAGCACATAGGATTCTTATTCCCTTGTCTTAAGCCAACCTCTATTCTACCCAATGACCCTCTCTAGCTCTTACCATATGATAAAGAGGTAATTTGAGCCAACGACCCAAGAACCTCTATACTACACACACCAGCTATAAAATAAGTTTCTCTAACCCTATTGTATGCTACACATCGAGTCTGTCTAGCAATGACCGTATGATAAAGAGATACTTTGGGATAACAAAAAAAGCACCTCTACTATGAAATGCGTCTCTCTAGATTTGGTCATATGGTAGACAGGTAATTTAAGATATTGAGATAAGAAAGATGATGACAAAGAATCTGGTCTGGTGATAGAAACCAGTAATGCATATCACAGATCCATCCATTTTTGGGTCTAATAGATTTGATACTACATTGGAGCTATAATTTGCATTCCACAGGGTTTATTCCCCACCATAAACCAAACAAAAGCTAAAACTAGACTTGCATCATCTCCTACAACCCACTTAAACAAAAGCAATTTCCATCATTTTTCATCTCCAAAGTCAAGATATACAACCACAGTGCATAAGACCATAATTTATTACAAACAATTTTGCATCTCCCAAGTCCAAACAGGCTGTGCCCCAGTTGATTACTAGAATCGTCCCCTCCATCTTATCCCGTCCAACACACTGTTTACATGTTCCAATCAGTAAACATAATTTAAAATGAATCAAATGTCCAACACGCTGTTTACATGTTCCAATCAGTAAACATAATTTAAAATGAATCAAATGTGCACCAAGGTATTATTTTTGTTATTATCTACTTATGATCAATTCACTTGTGTAAGTGCTGAGATTTTGTACTGCACCAAATGCCCATCAAAAAATCAACAAAGAGACAAATCTACAGTGACCAACTTCATCTGTCTGTAAATCTTTACCCTTCCACCTGAATGCAATTAAATTCCACTAAACCGAATCGGCAATTATAATGATACTCCAAGGAACTGAGCAAAGCTCGGGTATTTTGGCTCCCATCTTAATTCCTCGCGAGTTTTCATGTTGTTTAGTTTCTTCCCAAGAGGATCACTAGTGCCTGCAAAATAAATAAGTGGTTATACTGACGCAGATTTCTATTACATTGAGCATGATCAGTGGGATCGGTTATATATTTAACACAACATTAGTCTCTACATATAGCCTATAGGTGTCCCATGAGTAGTTATCAGAAGAACTGAGCCAAAGTCAATTCATACGGGTGCATTAAGCCACTGGTTCCAGTTCACCAATCTGAGCAGCTGGTCAAGTCCAATTCTGGTCCAACAACACTCATATATTTGTTTCTATACGTTGTAAGGATCTAACCTGTAAAACTCTCAAACTTCTTGCTAAATTTCCCACTTTTATTGACCAGGTCCATTATTTGCTGCCTGCAAAGCAAATTTACAAGGTAAGAAAACTTCATCAGTCTGTTGAAAAATAATGTAAATTGCAGTTGCAGGTAGTTGTACTTGTTTGCATGGAAAGCTTTGGTAGAGAGGAGTCATTAAAGTCCCAACATTCAAATCAGAAATTAAAAGAAAAAAAACCTGGATAAAGGATGATTATCACAGCCTAGAAAAATTCGGCCCCGAAGTTTAATCTTCAAGATTGCTATTGAGAGGGAAGCTGCATCCTTTTGTGGAAATATGCAAGGCACACCAAATTAAATGTTGTCGACATCGCAAACACAAATGGTTACACATAGATTCAGTTTAGGAATTCAGGAAATATATGAAAGACTGAAGATGATGAAATAAGATCTGACCTAAAGCATAATATGAGCTCAGATTCCAATTGTATCTAAATATAATTAAGGGTAAATTACAAGCACACCCTTGAAGTTTACTTAAATTACAAATTATCCCCTATAGTTCTAGAAATTACATTATGTCTCCTAAGATTTCTAATTTCATAACAAATAGGTTCTTTTATTAATAAATCATTAAGTTAATTAACAGTTTTTAATAATGTTAAAATTTTATTTCAATTATTAATTCAAATAATTTTATTATTGTATAGGTGAACAATTAGAAATTTTACTTTTTTAATTAATTCTGTTAAATAAAAAATTCTGACAGAGAAGCATTTGTAATTTTTCAAACCACAGGAAGCAATTCATATTTTAAGCAAACCTCAAGGGTGTATTTGTAATTTACCTTGTAATTAAAAAGCATAAAAAATTGACCCACAAAAAGAGGGAGAGAGAGAGAGAGAAGAAAAAAAAGAAAAGCATATCAAAGTGACTGCTCAAGTAACGAGATTAAATAGAATAAACCCATCACTGTTTTTTGTTCTTTTTCTCTCCCCCTGTATTCTCATGGAGCAAGAAAAGGTATTGTGTAATTATATTTATAATTTAATGAGAAAGAGGGGGAAGGTAACTCAGATAGAATCGCAAGGACACTAATTCATAGAAGAAAATAAAAAAACACACAAAGATAAACACTCACCTCGTAGTGTATAAGATTGAGGATGTGATCTGGACGAGTGTCAACAGTACCTTTCTCCAACCAATAAACATGTGCACCTTTATCTGCTTTGTATTGAGAGTTAAGGTGGGGTGTGCGTGCTCACATATGTTGGTATGCATGTATATAACAAACTGATTCATACCATAAATCCCAAAAGTTGCACCAGTAGACATATGTAAATCTCATAACTTGCATTTTCATAAAGGATATGTAAAGTCCTGCTAATCTTACAACACTACCGCCAGACTCCAAGACTGCTTTTTCTGCCTTTAAAAGGACATCTGTCCTAGGGCTCCTCCCAATTGGAACTACTGGACTGTCCTGTATAGCCATGCAAAAGAATGTAAGTCAAAATTTAGTGACCTGACAAAAAACAGTAAATTCAGCAGTTCAAAATGTCCAGCAAATTATAGGTCCTTTTTTTCCGAATTAACAAGCAAAAACTATATAACAGAGCATTTTTAATATTGTTTCCCAATATATAGCTGATGTCAGATAAACTCTTAAATAAGCGGATGCTTATAGTGAATTTGAATGAATTGCCCCTCTTTCTGGTGAAATTGATTCTACACCAACCAAATCACAGAGGGAAATTTTACTAAAAAAAGCATATAGGGAAATTTTTGTTCCTCGCACTTTTTAACCAGGATTCACCATCCTTTCCAAAACAAGAGAATTACAAAAGCTCACAACATATAACAAGCAACAAATTAAATGCATTTGGAATCTAATTCAAGCAAATTGTCAGAATAAATTCAGATGATGTGCCTGTATCTCGAACTATGCAGGGAAAGACTTTTATGATCTAAGAACACAAAACTGTTCCAAGCAGAATAACATGTTAGATGTAACACCTCATCACATGATCCATTGTCATTGCAATCATAGGGTGCAGAGCTTGAAGTAATAGAAAAGAACCTTCCCCACTCCAGCTTGACACAGCTTCCCTAGTCATTACAAACCAATAATGTAAGTGCAGAAATCATCTGCCTTCAAAAATTGAAACAAAAACTGAATTTGAAAACAAGTTACTGCAAATGAACATAAAAAATGCAAGATAAAATAGGACACATTGACACCCTATACTTTTTTCCTGATTGTTAAAATATTGTCAGCCTAACCATCTAAAACAAATTCAATCTTAGCTTTCCATGACCTATTATTACTTAGCAATTCATACTGCATCTATACCCTAATTGATCCAATTCCTGAATTCCCAACATTCTCATTCATTTTCAATTGATCACAATGAATTGAAGACATGACACATCTAATAACAGGAAATTTTCAATGTATAGGCACCATACATGATTATAGAAATCATTTCATGATCATCTAGAAAATTTTACAACAGATCAAAACCAGAGTAATCTCATAAATGGATGCAAACATGCATATCAATTACGATTCAAAAAAAATCCCACGTACAACCACCTTCCTGCACAATTCTGCCAGCAAGGATGGTCAAATATACTGCACAAATGCCTAGTAAGCCCAAATTATCATAATAGTGCATTAACACATAACTATGTTCAATTGTGATTTGGAAGTTCATAATCCTCATGCATACCTAACATCACCAGGATAATCTGGAGTTCGGGATGGAGGAGCACAAAAAACCACATACGGAAACTTATGAGTTGCCTTTGTTTCCTTCAACGAAGGATTGATCCCAATTTTAATCAACTCATCATGGTGATCTGTAGTCACTGTCTGCCCAAAAATTTGACACCCTGGGTGCTCCTGCTCACAAGAATAAGTTAAATAACCTACAAATTCCAGTATTTTTCTCGCAAAATATGCATACCTTAACACACCCAGTACAACTTGTTTAGAAACAATACGGGGAGAGACACGTGCTAAAATTCATAACCTTTATTGCATCTCACCTTTCACAAAACCCACATTTGTATGACATGCTCATCTTATCCCTTTTATGCTTGCCAAATTTCAGGTTAATTAGAGATTGATAACTATGTCATCCAGGTACTTGCATTTTGAAATATAGTATACCTTTAAATTTGGGGCTATATGAATGGGATAGGTCTGATCTCGAATTAACCTAAATTTTGGTAAGCATGGATGTCATAGATGGATCATGTAATCTGGCCGTAGGACATGCAAAAGGCCAGACATACAAAAAAAATTACGCTAGGCTCATATCCAGGGCAGAACTATGTTGAATGGTGGGGTGCCATGGCACCCCCTAACTTTTGACTTACCCCTGCATATTTAGTGTCACATATATAACTAGCCTATTCAATTCAACATACTGGCAACCCCAGCCCCCCACTTATTGAAAAGGCAGAAGCTTCCCTTCCCCTTTTAAATACCTCACTATCCTTCTCTCTAATTTTCATACAAACAACCTCTGTTATCAGAATCTTACTATTCGCGATTCGATTCACGATTCGATTCGTAATTTTTGCAAAATCGATACGAATTTATAGGTGAATCTATTTTGGAGATGAATCTCTAGTGAATCGCACGATTCACAATCGATTCACGATTCGATTCACCATTTACGATTCATGCAATTTTTTAAATTATTGTGTCCGACATATTTTTGACTTTTTCTCCATCTTTTTAGTGAAAATGACATAATATAACTTCTAATAGCATTTAATAGCAAGATAACCAACACATATACATGATTTATTATTATTTTAATGATTATGGAATTTTTAATAGAATCCAATTAGATTCAGTCAAATCTAACATATTTATAACCTTTCTTCTCATTTTTTCCCCCCTAAAAAACGTAATATATCTTCTAAAGATATTTAAGATTAAAATTACACTATGAATTATCCATTTCTATTTATTAAATTGAATATTGAATGTGTGAGGTCAATTATACCTTTTAAAATGTTTTAGGCTTTAAGATAAAAGATTTTAAATAATTCTTTCTTATTATTTGCTTGCTATTACTTAGAAAAGTATGTATACTTATTATCCAAATATCAATATCATTGTTAATTATTGTTACCTTGAAAATTGATAATTTGTCAATTTGGTTATTATCTTTATTAAGAATGGTTGATAAGAAATATCTAAAAAAGAAAAAAGGTAAGATAGTGATTTTATATAGGAACTTTTGTTAACTTCTTACCTATTAAACTACGCGATTATCATTCAAAATAACATTTTCATTGATTTAAGTCTAATTATTTCATATTCATAAAATATATTTATCATCTAAATGTGTAGATATATGTTTTTAAGTAATTTAAAAAAGTGACCGAATCTTTACGATTCACAATTCGATTCGATTCGCGATTCGATACAAGGCCATTTCGATTCACGATACGAATCCCGATTTGACAACTATGCAAACAACTCTCTCTATATGATTTTCTCACACTACATTCAATCTGTATGCCCACAAAACCCAGCATTCCACACAAACAATTCACTCTTTCACTGTTTACATCGTTGTGAGAAATTCATTTTGCACATTGAGCAAAAAGGGCAGAGAATTACTATAGCAAGCACACAATTTTAGTCTACAACGCAAAGACATTGAAACATGTAGTTTTTGTGTATATGTGTTATGTGACACCCCCAAAATATATGTACTTAATTTTTGAAAAAAAAAATGTAATTATAACATTTTATGGGCCATAGAAGAATATAGGGAACTTGTGCATAGATTTCAAGAAACCTCTTGAGAAGCGTGGTGTCATGTGGTATCACATGGTGTGCTACATAGTAAGGGTCTTCTTACCTATAATTAGGTGAGTTGCATGGTAATGAAATCACAAGAATAACAAACGAGGGGTATATGAGAGGTGAGTCAGAAGTGAGAGTAAATGATCAAGTTTAAGGTGAATTATATTATATTTTGAGTTTCCACAAGTTGTTTTATGTAAAATCTGTTTTGCCAATCATTTTAGTTTTTTAAAGTATATTATTTGTTAACTGAACCCTATTTGCTTAAAAAACGAAACAAATGGATATAACTGTTTATTAAATGTGTTTTTGACAATTATTTTGTAAATACCATTACGGAAGTCTCATGCTTGGGGACTTAAATAATGATTGGCTCTCTAAATTGTCACTTTATGTGACCCTATGTTTTGATGTCACTTTATGTAGCCATCTGCTGTCATGGGTTCATCAACCCTTTGATTTCTAGTGTAGAGCAAAATGTTGTACGGAGCTAAGTGCTACATTATTGTGGAAGCCACTTCTAGAATTCGTACGAGTCACCTCTTGAATCCATACATATGATCTACTCTGTTTTGTACCGTAGTTATGATTATTTGCTTATATGATTTTTACGTTATGCTTCTGTTATTTAAAATGATTTATGTATTTCTATTTCCAAACAAATCTCTGTTTAACCAAATAATTATCCATGGAGGTCCCATGCTTGGGGACTTAAATAACCATTGGCTCTCTGAATTGTCACTTTATGTGACTCTCTGCTGTCATAGATCCATTTACCCTCTGATTTCTAGTGTAGGGCAAAGTGTTGTGCGGAGCTAAGTGCTACACTATTCTGAAAGTCACTTTTAAAATTCGTACAAGCCACCTCTTGAATCCATACATATAATCTGTTATGTTCTGTACCGTGATTATGATTATTTGCTTACATGATTTCTACGTTATGCTTCTGTTATTTAAAATGATTTATGTATTTTTGTTACCAAACAAATCTCTGTTTAACCAAATAATTATCCATGATGAATTTTATGTCCTTATGTTCTCAATATAATATTTCTCACTCTATCATATGCTTTGTAACGCCCCCAAAATAAACCCATAATATACATAACATTGACATGCATTAATAAAAGAAAACCAACCGTTATTCTATTCATCAGAGTATTCTTATTGTAAAACATTACATGTAACATCAAATTAAATGTCTTACGGGCTAACATCTTTCCAAGCCAACACTTGGACACAAAATATGAGTTCTAACTCAAATACAAATAAAGCCCTAGGTTTGAATGTTTACATGTAATATCAAATAAATAAATAACAACTAAACTAAACAGAGTCTTCAACTCCAATTCCTTCCAAGCTAAGTCCTTGGAGGTAGCTTATCACCTGAACCTGAAAATGATGTTCCCATAAGGGTGAGCCACAGCCCAGTAGAAAAATACTAAACCAAAAATAAGCATTGAATAAAGCTATAGCATTCAATAGATGGTTAACCAAGATAATCAATTGTGACTTAATATCGTCTCAAGACACTAATGTCTATGACATTTTTCAATTCCCCTTTATTATCAATATGGCTCAGAACCTGGCCAAACTTACAACAATGAACTATATATCACCTTCACATTACTTCCAATATCAACAACATTAATGAGAATCAGGCTCATATTAAAACACTTCATACTTCCCGTTTGATACACATTTTAGTGCTGTATCAATAACATGTAAAACACTTCAATATAATAAGCACACATAATAGTGATGCTAATGGAGTCCATCCCCTATCTCCTCCCAAACAAAATTCCGGTTTAGAGGTCCACCCCCTATCTTCCCCTAAACCGTGGAGTACATCCCATATCTCCTCCCAAACAATATGCATATGCAATGCTCAATCAATACATGTATATTCTGTATTAATTCAATAGTCTAAATTTATGACTTAAACAATTTGATTAGTTTCAATTTTCCCTAATCCACATACAATGTCTACAACAAACACGACTATCCTCCACCGATAGCCCAAACAGTTATTTCTAGACTGGAAATAAATACATCAACAATTCAATAGGTGAGTGATTTAAATTATACAACTACACCATTTAATCAATGAATTTCTCAATTTCATGAATTTAACCAAATTCCCCAATTTCCTGAAATTAATTATACAAATTAATTCATTATTACAACTAGGGTTTTTCTCCAAAATTACCAAAGTATTCCCAACATATCAAAATACCAAAACTTAGAACAAAACTTATAAGATGGAGTAGGAAATCCCTACCTTGAAGAAAATAACCCGAATGGAGAAGACGGAGATGAAGACTCAAATTCCAAAGTGCTCCAAATCCTCTTTTTTTCAGATTAAAAGAAAGCTCTCGCGAAGCTCTACCTTTCTTTCAAAGGAACTAGTGTAGAAGACCCCAAGGAATAGATCAAATCTTAGAGAGAAGGTGAGAGTAGAGAGAGAAACTCTCAAATGGCGGTTTTTAAAAGTTAAGAAAGAAAAAGTAGGTCAAAAAGTGATCCAAAAAGTGAAATCACGGACTGATGTAGTCGACTCTACGCTCGAGCGTGAAAAACCCCGCTCGAGCGTAAGACACAAACTCACGCTCGAGCGTGAAAAGAGCCGCTCGAGCGTCGATTGCACCCTTCCAGAAGTTTTGCAGGCGATGGTATCCGCTCGAGCGTAAAACTCTCCGCTCGAGCGGAGGGACAAAATCAAGAGATCACGCTCGAGCGTAAAAAAAATATCGCTCGAGCGGACGAACTGCAGAGTAAAGTACTGGGAGATGGAGAACCACGCTCGAGCGTAAAAACTCCCGCTCGAGCGGAGAAGCAACAACGAAAAGCCCGCTCGAGCGTTAAAACTTCCGCTCGAGCGTGAAGGCAAAAACCTGGGCATCACCTTTTGGTTTCAAAGTGCAACCAACCTGTTTTAAACTTGCCCATCACAACCCAAGACTCAAATACAAAGAGTAAAGGCTAGAAGTGATAATGATACAAAACAAATCCACAAAACCAAGCCTAGAATACAGTATACAAAGGAAGGAAAAACCGGGATCGCTATAACCTCCCCCCCCTAAAGAATTTCGTCCCCGAAATTAGGTACCAGAAATTTTTTTTTTTTTTTTTTTTTAAAGAGTTTTCTCTACTTCTCACAATATGCCAACATTCTATTAACAACTTGACCATTACCAATCAATCCCATCTCTTTTCAAGAGGCATTTCACATTATATATAACAATTTGCATTATCAACATGCATTTTCCTTTCAAATTCCACAGTTTTCAATATCTATAATTTCCATTTCCATATCATATTCAATCTCATGATATAACTCCAATTCTACAACACATTCAACATATGCAGTGTTACACTAACTTCCATTATGAGGCGAGTTTCAAAATACATTCATTAATCAAAACATACACTATGTTTCACAACTTAAGTAATATTCAATACACTTAAGGTGCAATATTACAATAAAATAAGCAACATATGCTCAAGCATCTACGAATAGATCCGGATATTTCTCTCGGACCTCCAACTCGCGTTCCCAAGTGGCTTCCTCCACCCCGTGATGTTTCCACAAAACCTTTACCAAAGGGATGGTCTTACCTCGCAAAACTTGATCCCGTCTATCCAAGACCCGAGCCGGTCTCTCCTCATACGAGACATCCTCATCTACCTCTAAGTCGGTCCAATCCAATACATGCGATGGATCCGGCTCATACTTCCGGAGTATACTCACGTGAAACACGTTATGTACTCCAGATAACTGCGGCGGCAAAGCTAAACGATAAGCAGCCTCGCCAATCCTCTCAAGGATCTCAAAAGGGCCAATGAACCGAGGGGACAACTTCCCGCTCTTCCCAAACCTCATCAAACCCCGCCTAGGTGATATCTTCAGAAAGACATGATCACCCACCTCAAACATCAAAGGTCTCCTCCTACGGTCTGCATAAGATTTCTGACGACTCTGTGCTGTAACAAGCCTCTTACGGATAAGCTCAACCTTCTCCGTCGTTTCCCTAACCAACTCCGGACCCAACAGAGGTGCATCACCCACCTCGGCCCAACAAACAGGAGATCTACACGGTCGGCCGTACAAGGCCTCAAACGGTGCCATACCGATACTAGACTGGAAACTGTTGTTGTAGGCAAATTCCACCAACGGCAAGTGCCTCTCCCACGACCCACTAAAGTCTAGAACACAACCCCGGAGCATATCCTCAAGGATCTAAATAGTACGCTCGGACGGCCCGTCAGTCTGAGGATGATAAGCCGTGCTAAAGGTCAACTTAGTGCCTAAGGCATTCTGCAAACTCTGCCACAACCTGGCAGTAAAACGAGGATCTCTATCTGAGACAATCGTCACCGGGACCCCGTGCAACCTCACTATGTCCCGAATATATAAATCGGCCAGATGATCGACTAAATCTCTAACACGTATAGGAATGAAGTGCGCCGACTTAGTCAACCGGTCTACAACCACCCAAATAGCGTCACTACCCCGCTGAGTCCTCGGAAGACCTACAACAAAGTCCATAGTGACATGCTCCCATTTCCACTCGACAATAGGCAAGGGTTGCAGCAAACCCGCTGGCCTCTGATGCTCGGCCTTCACTTGCTGACAAGTAAGGCACTTAGACACGAAAGTTGCCACATCTCTCTTCATACCCCGCCACCAAAACTGGCGACCCAAATCCCGATACATCTTAGTGCCTCCCGGATGCACTGCAAAGCGCGAATGATGAAACTCTCGGAGTACCTCCTCTTGGCAAGACTCCGGCACAAACAGACGGTCTCGGTATCTCACACTCAGGTCGGAATACACCGTCAAACCCTTCTCAACCTTCCCACCGGAAATTTTCTCACGGAGGGTTTCTACCTCAAGGTCACCCCTCTGAGCCTCTAACACTCGAGTCACGAGTGTAGGCTGTACAACAACAGAAAACAAGGCCGTAGCCTCAACGGATTCGCCCAGAAGTAAATCAAACTCCCCAAGTGCACCCAACATCTCCCATTCTCGGATGGCTATACTAGCTATGTCAACAACAGGTTTCCTGCTAAGGGCGTCGGCCACTACATTGGCCTTTCCCGGATGATAATGTAACTCAAAGTCATAATCCTCAATGAATTCCATCCACTTCCTCTGCTTCAAGTTCAAGTCTTTCTGTGTAAACAAATATTTCAGACTCTTATGATCCGAGAATACCTCAAATCTCTTACCATAAAGGTAATGCCTCCAAATCTTCAAGGCAAATATCACAGCTGCTAACTCTAGATCATGCGTAGGGTAATTCTGCTCGTGAATTTTCAACTGTCGTGAGCCATAGGCAACTACTTTCCCTTCTTGCATTAACACACAACCCAGACCCTCTCGTGAGGCGTCGCAATAGACTGCATAACCTAACCCTCTCTCCGGAATAATCAAGACCGGGGCAGTGGTCAGTCTAACTTTCAACTCCTGGAACGACTTTTCACAAATCTCACTCCATACAAATTTGACTCCCTTCCGAGTCAATCTAGTCAAAGGTGAAGCTAACCAGGAGAAATCCTTCACAAACCGACGATAATACCCAGCTAACCCCAGAAAACTGCGGATCTCAAACACACTCTTAGACTGTGCCCAATCTTGCACTGCCTCAGTCTTGGATGTATCAACAGACACCCCTTCCCCAGAAACTACATGGCCTAAGAACTTGACCTCTTCTAGCCAGAACTCACACTTTCCAAACTTCACATAAAGCTTATGGGCTCTAAGTAACTCAAGCACCACTCTCAAATGTTCCTTGTGCTTCTCCTCAGAAGGTGAATAGATAAGGATGTCGTCCACGAAGACGACTACAAAACGATCTAAGAATTCTCGGAAAATTCGGTTCATCAAATCCATAAACACTACTGGTGCATTGGTGAGCCCAAATGGCATCACCAGAAACTCATAGTGGCCATACCGCGTACGGAATGCCGTCTTCGGAATATCCTCCTCCCTAACTCTTAACTGATGATAACCCGATCTCAAGTCTATCTTCGAGAAACAACGGGAACCCTTTAACTGATCGAACAGATCATCTATACGAGGCATAGGATACTTATTTTTAACCGTAGCCCGATTCAATTTCCGATAATCTATACAAAGTCTCAAAGCACCACCTTTCTTTTTAACAAAGAGGGCCGGTGCTCCCCATGGCGACACACTAGGACGTATATAGCCCTTATCTAGCAACTCCTGGAGTTGGATCTTCAACTCAACTAACTCGGCTGGGGCGAAACGATAAGGTGCCATAGAAATCGGCGCTGTGCCGGGCACTAGGTCAATAGAGAATTCAATCTCCCGATGCGGTGGCAAACCAACAAGATCCTCAGGAAAGACGTCCGAGTACTTACAAACCACCCTTGGCAACACAATCTGAGTCTCATCATCCTCACTAATCGAAAGGTTAGCAAGTAGACTACTAAGCTCACTCCGTCCTCGCGGAACATACCCCGGTGGCAACACACTACCAACCCGGTCCCCCAGAAAATGAAAACACTCTCCGCTCACGGTACAACAAGTGACCCTCTGGCGGTAGCAATCAATAACGGCCCAGTATGACGATAACCAGTCCATACCCAAAATAACATCGAAGCCCCTCATAGGCATAACTACAAAGGAAAATGGGATTCTATGATAATCAACCTCTATATCACAACCCCTAACACCTTGTTTCAAAATCAATTCACCCCCAAGAGGTGACACTACACAAATAGGAGATGCTAACTGTGCTAACTCCAACTCCAAAACAGATGCAAATGCAGCAGACACAAAGGAATGAGATGCACCCGTATCAATCAAAACATTAGCAACCGAGTTGCAAAACAAGAAAGTACCTCTCACAACTGATGGAGCCGATACAAGATCCTGCGCGGTGACAGCATACACGCGCCCAGACGACCTCTAATCAACCTGCTCACCCCTAGGAGCATAAGACTGCTGCACTGACTGGGACGATGAAGCCCCCTGATTGGCCCTTGAGGCCTGAACTGACTGAGCTGGCTGCTGACCCTGAATCTGTCTCAAACCAGATGCACCAGGTGTGCCACCCAACTGAGGGCAATACCTCTTCATATGCCCTGGCTGACCACACTGATAACACGAGAGTGGCTGGCCTCTACCCTGACTCTGGCTCTGAGATCGAGCCGAAGATGATGCTGCTCTCTGCACTCCTCCCCTCTGAGGACAAACTGGAGACTTGTGACCCAGCTGGCCACACTTGAAACAGGTAATGTCTCCCTGACTGCCTTTCCCCGAACTAGCACTCGGCACAGGAAAAGTCGATCTAAAAAAGCTACTCTGAGACTGCTGGGGATTAAAACCCTTCTGTCTCTTACCATCACTCTGACCATCCTGACTCATCTTGGAGCCCTTCTGTCCTTCCTCCTCCTCCTGCATCATGATTTCCATGTGGGCTGCAGCATCAACCAGACGCCCATAATCCCGAATCATAGTTCCCCCAACTCGCAGCTTGAGACCACGCCTCAACTTCTTCTCAAATTCGATACAACGGCGTTCTTCTGACGCCACCAACTCAGGTGCAAACCTGGACAAGCTAGTAAATGCAGCCTCAAACTCGGCCACTGAAGAACTCGACTGCTTAAGCTGGCAGAACTGGTCTCTCAGCCTCTCCCTAACTGCTGGAGATAAGAACCTCTCCTGGAAAGCATTCACAAAAGCCTCCCATGTACCTCCTATCCGACCCTTAGTGAACTTCCACCACTGACCTGCATCCCCCTTCAGCTGGAAAGATGCCAAGGTCACTTTCAACCCCTCGTCTTCGATGCCAAGCATCTCAAACGTCTTCGTTGTCTTCTCGAGCCATTCATCTGCCTTAAGCGGCTCTTTAGGATCACCCACAAATTCATCCGGGTTAGACCGAAAGAACTCCCTCTTCAGAAAGGAAGGTCCTGCATCCGCAACAACAACCCGAGCTTGATTCTCAGCTCTGAGAATGCCTACTGACTCCCTGAATGCCCCTGCTATCTCTCGAGCCAGAGCGCCCATAGCTTGCTGGCCTACTGGCTCGGCCACATTGGCCTGGCCAATTCCCTCCTGAACTGCCGGAATCTCCTCTGGCACAGGCACCTCCTGCCTACCCGGCCTACCACGCCTACCACGTCCTCGTCCTCGTCCTGACATCCTAATAAAGGAAACAAAAATGTTAGCACATTAATAAATGTGCCGAGGCTAAACACTCGCGTTCTAATGCATTGGACAACAATAATTCATTCCATGTAAGCACATAATCACATAAGCACCTACGAATTTCATTCCTGGGTGATGATAGTCCCGAAGCGTTACTATAGTTCCGGTTGGAAGCAGCATTGATCAAGTGCCTTTCCAACAAGACTACTAGAAACTCAAGGGTCCAATCAACATCCAAGGAACTACATTCCATACCCACATAGCCACATAAACATGTTATCATGTAAGCATATAACATTACACTAAGTCTCTGTCAAACGAGACGAACCCATTGTCATACTAATCACTTCCCATGTACCCAAAGTATTCAAACCCGGTACGCTCTGATACCAAGTTGTAACGCCCCCAAAATAAACCCATAATATACATAACATTGACATGCATTAATAAAAGAAAACCAACCGTTATTCTATTCATCAGAGTATTCTTATTGTAAAACATTACATGTAACATCAAATTAATTGCCTTACGGGCTAACATCTTTCCAAGCCAACACTTGGACACAAAATATGAGTTCTAACTCAAATACAAATAAAGCCCTAGGCTTGAATGTTTACATGTAATATCAAATAAATAAATAACAACTAAACTAAACAGAGTCTTCAACTCCAATTCCTTCCAAGCTAAGTCCTTGGAGGTAGCTTATCACCTGAACCTGAAAATGATGTTCCCATAAGGGTGAGCCACAGCCCAGTAGAAAAATACTAAACCAAAAATAAGCATTGAATAAAGCTATAGCATTCAATAGATGGTTAACCAAGATAATCAATTGTGACTTAATATCGTCTCAAGACACTAATGTCTATGACATTTTTCAATTCCCCTTTATTATCAATATGGCTCAGAACCTGGCCAAACTTACAACAATGAACTATATATCACCTTCACATTACTTCCAATATCAACAACATTAATGAGAATCAGGCTCATATTAAAACACTTCATACTTCCCGTTTGATACACATTTTAGTGCTGTATCAATAACATGTAAAACACTTCAATATAATAAGCACACATAATAGTGATGCTAATGGAGTCCATCCCCTATCTCCTCCCAAACAAAATTCCGGTTTAGAGGTCCATCCCCTATCTTCCCCTAAACCGTGGAGTACATCCCATATCTCCTCCCAAACAATATGCATATGCAATGCTCAATCAATACATGTATATTCTGTATTAATTCAATAGTCTAAATTTATGACTTAAACAATTTGATTAGTTTCAATTTTTCCTAATCCACATATAATGTCTACAACAAACACGACTATCCTCCACCGATAGCCCAAACAGTTATTTCTAGACTGGAAATAAATACATCAACAATTCAATAGATGAGTGATTTAAATTATACAACTACACCATTTAATCAATGAATTTCTCAATTTCATGAATTTAACCAAATTCCCCAATTTCCTGAAATTAATTATACAAATTAATTCATTATTACAACTAGGGTTTTTCCCCAAAATTACCAAAGTATTCCCAACATATCAAAATACCAAAACTTAGAACAAAACTTATAAGATGGAGTAGGAAATCCCTACCTTGAAGAAAATAACCCGAATGGAGAAGACGGAGATGAAGACTCAAATTCCAAAGTGCTCCAAATCCTCTCTTTTTCAGATTAAAAGAAAGCTCTCGCGAAACTCTACCTTTCTTTCAAAGGAACTAGGGTAGAAGACCCCAAGGAATAGATCAAATCTTAGAGAGAAGGTGAGAGTAGAGAGAGAAACTCTTAAATGGCGGTTTTTAAAAGTTAAGAAAGAAAAAGTAGGTCAAAAAGTGATCCAAAAAGTGAAATCACGGACTGATGTAGTCGACTCTACGCTCGAGCGTGAAAAACCCCGCTCGAGCGTGAAAAACCCCGCTCGAGCGTAAGACACAGACTCACGCTCGAGCATGAAAAGAGCCGCTCGAGCGTCGATTGCACCCTTCCAGAAGTTTTGCAGGCGATGGTATCCGCTCGAGCGTAAAACTCTCCGCTCGAGCGGAGGGACAAAATCAAGAGATCATGCTCGAGCGTAAAAAAAATATCGCTCGAGCGGACGAACTGCAGAGTAAAGTACTAGGAGATGGAGAACCACGCTCGAGCGTAAAAACTCCCGCTCAAGCGGAGAAGCAACAACGAAAAGCCCGCTCGAGCGTTAAAACTTCCGCTAGAGCGTGAAGGCAAAAACCTGGGCATCACCTTTTGGTTTCAAAGTGTAACCAACCTGTTTTAAACTTGCCCATCACAACCCAAGACTCAAATACAAAGAGTAAAGGCTAGAAGTGATAATGATACAAAACAAATCCACGAAACCAAGTCTAGAATACAGTATACAAAGGAAGGAAAAACCGGGATCGCTATAACTTATAGTTGTTAACCACTTTCAGAAGACATGTTAAGACCAATGCATAGCATAGGCATAAGGCACTTTATAATTATAGTTCACCTCTGACAATGTAAATAAATAGAAGCGACAATGTATATGTTATAATTAAGATTTATATACCCTTTTATTTTATTCAGCTCCGCTGCACTATTAATTGTTAGGATTTCAGTTATTATTTTGTTGCGATGCCGAATCTCTGGACACCGAGTTTGGGTCCTGACATGTTATAATTCTAGCTGTCTCCCCAATGTGTGATATAATTTTTTTGATAAATGGGTGTCCGGCCAATTTCTGAGCACCTCAACTAATCTCAATACATTGAAATTAACAACCGAACAAACTTTCCATACGATCTAATCCTCAAATCTTTACGGTTGGGCCAACCCTTCAATTCATGATCATATCGTACTCAGACAAATAGATAATTTTTTTTTTAATTTTTAAATAAACAAAGAATTCATACAGTATAATGGGTTGAGTCATACCTCCCGCCATTTTTGAGCAACTAACCGGCCGAGAACACCCGGCCCCACTATCAGCAAATCATTGGCTCCGACCAAACCAGGGGACGAAGCATCCATTGCATCGTTTGGTGCATCTTCATCATCCAAATATCCAAATCAAAACAAAACGTATCATTACTCAAATTTTCACGAGAAACAAACACAGATCAATAATTCAGTTGAGAATCGCACAATGCAAGCAAGAAGTATATGCATTCACAATTACATGAATCGAAACAATACATATGCAATGTGTATGAAGAGAGAGAAAGAGACCGATGGTAGAGGACGCGTAGACTTGTAGTGGTGTGGCCATGAGCGGCGATGATGATGATGATGAAGTGCTCTTGGTCTTGAAATTGGGGTTTCTGAGGAGAGAGAGAATTGAAATTGAGCGTTTCGAGCCACCGCCAGTGTGAGGCAATGAAGAGAGAAAAATAGTTGTTGGAGTGGTAACAGGAGAGTCTGCTGTTGTGCTTCATTTTATAATGCATTATAAATTTATTTTTATAATCTGAACCGTTCATATTGTAACCATTCATATTGTAGGGTTTGTTCAGTACTTCATGCCTATCAAAAATCATATTAATCAGATATCAATAACTATATGATTGATAATCAAAAAAAGAAACAAGAAGTTTTTCTTTTGAAAAATAGTATAAAAATATGCAATTCGATCATATAGTTATTGATATCTGATTAATATAAATTTTGACAGGTGTAAAATACTTAATAAATCTTATAAAATCAACGGTTCAAATCATAAAAATAAATACATAATATATTTTAAAATAAAACACAACAATTATTATTATGTCAAAAGTACAGTCGTGACCCAATTCTATTGGGGTGCCCATAGAAAGATGGAGAGAGAAAGTGATTGTTGACGACTTTCTCGGGATGAGAGAATTTTTACTGGCTGATTGCTTTGCTGAGATGTTACGGAGTGATTGCTTACAAAAGAACTCTACTTGGCCAATGAGATCATGACACCTTCCACTTTCAGGATATTAATCTCTGTTATCCATTTGCCTCTCTATGTATTGGTTGTTATTTTTTGCAACGGCGTCGTTTGTTTGTTGGGATGGATTTATAACATTACAAAACAATTCCTAATTTGGAAGTTATTTCCAAACATATCCAGAAGTTCTTTTTTTTCTTTTTTTTTTTTCTATTTTTCGCCATATGTTCCAGCTAGCTTGCAATTAGAATTGCAAATAGAATTGCAAATGGATTGAGCTGTTCATAAATAACATCGGCTCAACTCGTTAAGGGCTCAGTTCGTTTTGTAAATAAGTCGAGCTCGAGCTTAAATACTAAGCTCGTTTAATAAATGAGTCGAACTCGAGCTCGTATAAACTCGATTGGTCAAGCTTGACTCGTTTATCTTTATTTAAATTATATAATAAATATATTATTTATATATTAAATAATATGTCAATAATAATATAAATACATTTGTTATATATTAAATAATATAAATAATATTTTTTATTTAAATATTTATATTTAAATGATATAAATAATATTAAAAAAATTTATCGAGCTGAGCCGAGCTTAAGTTTTATTAATATTAACGAGTCGAGCCGAGCTCGAACTCAATAAACGAGCTCGATAAGTAAACAAGCCGAGTTCGAGCTTAGCAAAACTCGGCTCGGTTCGTTTGCAACCCTACTTGCAATCATCAGATTTTAGCCTTGTCTGTTTGTGTTTGAGAAAAAAAAAAAAAAAAAATTGAAATATGCTTTACAAATATATTTTTGGGAATAATCAAATAGATTTTTCTAAAAAAATTCTCAAAAATGTGTTTGGTTAACTTTTTCTAGGATCACTTTTGAAACATGTTTCCAAACACATTTTCAAAAAAAATTCTTAGAATTCTGTTTGGTTGGTTTTTTTGAGAAAAAAAAATACAAACACCCTCAATTAAAAAAAAATCTGCAAGAATGTAAAAAATGACATAAAATAAATTTCAATTTCATACATAATTTGAAATTTCCATTTTTATATGTACTCAGATTTTTTTCGTAATTAAATTTTGTAAAAATGCAAACAAAAAAAAAAAGTTGCAAAAATGCAAAAAACAAATTCTGCAAAAAAAATACTTGAATTTTCCATTTTTATACATACTTGAATATTTCCATTTTTACACATACTAGGATTTTAACATAATTAAATTTTGCAAATAAAAAAAAACTGCAAAAATGCAAAGAAAAATGTATACAATAGATTCCAATTTTATATTTCTATTTTCATTTTTTTCATATTTCCATTTTCATATTTTATATGTACTCAACATTTGTTGCCATTTCTATACGTAATTGCTTTTTTTTTTTTAAACATAATTGTCATATTCATATTTGTCATAAGCATATTTTATATGTAATTAACATATCAGGATTTAAAAAAACTACCACATGGTTTAAAAAAAACCATACATGAACTAACAAACATTAAAAAAAAATCTAGTACTGATACATGAACCATACATTAAAAAAACATACATTGACTAACAAACATCAAAAAAACTACCACATGGTTTTAAAAAAAAAAATTCAAAACAAAAATTACAACATAATTAGTACCGATACATAAACTAGCAAAATAAAAATTCAAGTACAACCATTGTGTGCAACCACGGTTACTGTCACGACCCAAACCCGCCCCTATGGGTTTAGCACCGTAATCGGCCAGTAATCCGAGATTACCGAAGGCCTGCTTAACAGTCAAACAAAAATACAGAGTACAAGGGCTGACGGAAGCCAAAACAGTAATTAAAAGATGTTCAATGAGCTGTGACAATCTGTATGCAAAAGACTTTTCATAACATATTCACATGGGATACAAAAGCAGTACATACATACATTATTTACAGGCATTCAGATTAGGGACTGAGTCCCTACCATAACAGTACAGTAACAATCTGTACAGTGTTACAAAACCAGATACAAAGGGGGAAAGCTAAAACACCCCAAAAAGTCCTAGCTTGAACAGATCTGGAACCTCGAAGTGAGACACAAAGGTTGGCTTAACAAAACAAGGACTCAGCCTGACGCTTTAGCAACGGTCCGGTGCCTGAACACCTACATATATATATAACCAGTGAGCTAAAACCCAGTGAATAACATATGCGTAAAGAGATTAAGAATGAATGTCCCTTCAGTATTGAAAACAGTCATTTGTCAGTATATCAGTCATTCAGTTTGTGCCTCATAATTCATGTCATAACAGTCATTCAGAAACTATAATAGTCATATATGGTACACCCAATAGCAAAACAGTACAGTAGGTCTTAACAGACCGAACAGTTAATGATGGCCATCATATCAGTAAACAGTAGTGGTTCCAAACATGGGAATCGACAGAGATCTCTGTAACAGTAGCAGTAACAGTTCAGTAACAGTATATTGCTATGGATGCCATGAACACAGTTCACAAATAGGACAAACATTCATTCAGTAAACAGTGTCATTTCATAAAGCAATACAGTCATTTGTTCAGAAAATAATCTCAATTGGACATATCTTTACAACATTGTTACTCACAGAGTTCTAGGCTACAGATAAGCTAGTACACGTCCTCGGATGCCAACCCTACATCGTTACAGAGTGAACACATACTAAGCTACACAGTTGGGAAATAATAACTTAATCCATATCTTGACTCGGTGTGGTTCTACATCAATATCCTCATTAAGATGCCTTAAACTAGGCCTAAGAATGCCTATAATGAAATGAGGATGCAAAAATGCACTTTAAAAAAAATATTTTCAGAATTTTCAGAAAACAGAGGTCTCGCTTGAGCGTGAGTGTCCCCGCTCGAGCAGACATGCAAACAAAAGGCTCCGCTCGAGCTTAAACTGTCACGACCCGCTCCCCGTACCCAAGGATTAAGCATCGTGATGGCCAGTAACTGAAGTTACCTACGGCCAATTCTTAAACAAAGCAATAAACGCAAGCGGAAATAATATTTAAATAAGGGTACGAAAATAATCGTCAGAGCTTCGATTTTTATTACAAAATTTATTGACCAAAAAGGCTAATATTTACATATAAAAATATCATAAAGGTGCTGTGTGTGTGTCTATTCCGCAGTCTCGCGTCTAAGACTTTCCATAAACTATTTCTGAATTGTATTGTTTCCTGAAAATTGGTAAACAACTATAAGCACATGGCAGAGTGAGAAATATTATACCAAGAGTATAAGGGACACGAAATAACCATGGATCGTTAGTTAGGCCAAAACATTTACATAAACAAATTATTTAAGTAGCAGAAACTGAAATACAGATATTATATAAATATATAACCATAACCACGGTACAAAACAGAGCAGAGGTTACAAAAGTGACAGTCAGAACAGAGGTACGGATTCAAGAGGTGGCTCGTACGGATTTTAGAGGTGGCTCCCACAATAGTGTAGCACTTAGCTCCGCACAGCACTTTGGTCCGCACGGGACAGTGGTACGGATTCAAGAGGTGGCTCGTGTGGATTCTAGAGGTGGCTCCCACAATAGTGTAGCACTTAGCTCCGCACAGCACTTTGGTTCGCACAGAACAGAGGTCAATGGATTAGAGGGCCACAAAGTAACCAAACAGAGGCCAGTGGTTATTTAAGTCCCCCAAGAAATGGGACTCCCGTGGTGGTACTTACAAAACATAATTTTATATAAGGTCATAGCCAAATATTCTTTAAAATATAAACAGATATATCCATGGGTTTCCTTTTAAGGAAATAGGATTCAGAAGATAAACCACACAACTGAAATTTTTATAAAACATAACTTTCATTAAAAACATAATTTGTATAAAACAGATTTTGGTAAGTTAAAACATACGTAAAATACATTTTGGTGACTCAAGGTATAATATAACTCACCTTAACTTTAATACCTTATTCTTTTTTTCCACTATCAAAGACCCTTTTAGCTTCTATTATTTTTTCCTTCCTTTCCTCTTTCTTTTCTTTATTTCCTTATTTCTTTTCTTCCCTTTTCTTTTCTTTCTCTCTTCCAGGTTGATCACTCTCCCTATTTATAGGGAGGTGACGCCACTCCTTCGCCAATACGTGGCCGAGCATCTCTCTCCCTCCAGATTTGTCATAAATATATATAGGTTTAATCTTATCCTAAATAAATATTTAAGATAATTACTTTTTGACTTAATATTTTAATATAATTATATAAATTAATTAATTCTTAATTAAATTACACATTATCACATACTAACAGAAAATTAATTATTTATTTTATTATTATGTCCATTATTATTATTATTATTTATATTTTGACTCATAAACTTTTAATAATTATACTATTTTATAAAATTACACATAATAATATATAATAAATTATATATTTTCCGAACTGAGATTAAATAATATTAGTATAAATTCTACAGAATAATTAAAAATCTGAGTTGTCACATAAACTTTCTCACTCAAGCGGACCGCAAAAGTACTGGATGTGTGAAAATCACGCTCGATGGGCGCTCGACACCCGCTCGAGCGTGTGACACAAGTCCTCGCTTGAGCGTTCAAAACCCCGCTCGAGTGAACTGTAAACACAACAAAAGTGCTGGATACGCGAATTTCCCGCTCGAGCGAGAGTCCAAAATCTGGAATTTCCAGATTTGAACCTTAAGCTCAAAATCAAGTTTCAATATACCAAATTCGATCCTTTTGGGCTAATTTTCTGGAAAACACTTTAAAACTCATAGTATAACATGATTCAAAGCTCAATTTGTAAAATCAAGACCCAAAGGTGAGTTAATTAAACCCAATTTCAAACCAAACTTCAAGAACATACGTCAAATGTAACATGCATGTGTTCAATCAAATTCAAAGCTTCAATTACTAGCTCAAATGAGCTCAATTGCCTCAAAAACAAGATGAATTCATGGACTAAGCTCAAGATATGAACATGCATGTGGAATTTCATGAAGAACAACCTCAAAATGCAAGACCATGCACATGCATGCATGGATTAAGCTCCAATTCAACATTATTAGACTAAATCAAGACTCAATTCTTCCATAAATCAAGAACCATGCAAGAACTAACTTGAATACATTAATGAGAGGTTGAAAATCCTACATTGGGTTCTCAATTACAAGTCTAGAAGCTCAATTTGCCAATTATCTTCCAAAATCCCTAAGCCTCCAAGCAAATCAAGATGAAACCAAGTTTTTCTCCTAGCTCTCTCTCTCTCTAGTCGGTTTGGTGCAAGCAAATGGCTGAAGAAGTGTTGATTCTAAGCCTCAAAATATGATATGGAGTAGGCCACGAAGTGGCAAGGTTGTAAATAAGGCCAACTCTTGTAATTTATCAATATTTAATCTAATTTAATCACCAAATCACGTTTCAATTAAATATATCATAAAATCATGTAAATCTTAATTAGCACAAAATATCAATCAATTTCAGATTCGGCCACCGATAAGGCCTTCAATTTGCAATTTAAAGCATAAAACATGAACAGATAGTTTAACAGTCAACAGATAGAATTGCATTCAAACTAGCACAATCAATTAATCAGTTTAATAATTCAGTCAGTCAGTCAATTAACATGTTTAATCATAGATTAACACTAATCAGTAGTGTTATCAGTAAGCAGTGGTGGGGGTTGTCACAGTTACTGACATTTTACTTAAGTACAACGACAATGAAAAGTACTAACAAACACTACTACAAAAATAGTTAAAGATCACACTTTGACAAAAAAAAATATCTCACTTTTATTGAAGTGTGATAAAAAAAATTAGATTGATATTTTAATCACACTTAATTTGATTGAGTGTGATAATATTTATTTTTTATGTCACTTTTCAATAAAGTGTGATTATATATATTTTTTTTAATCACACATTCTAATTAAAGTGTGATTATATATACACTACTATTTTTTAATCACACTTTTTTAAATAAGTATGATTAGATATATATTTTTTAATCATACATTCTAATTAAAGTGTGATTATATATACACTACTACTTTTTAATCACACTTTTTAAATAAGTGTGATTATATATATATTTTTTAATCACACATTCTAATTAAAGTGTGATTATTTATATATTTTTTTAATCACACCTTCTAATTAAGGTGTGATTGTATATACATTACTACTTTTTAATCATACTTTTTAAATAAGTGTAATTATATATATATATATATATTTAATCACACTCCACTACAAGAAAAAGCATCTTTGGCGACTAAAAAAGCACATTTGATCACTGAAAGTATAGGTTTTGGCGACTAAAAAAGCATTAGTAGCCAAAAGTGTGGCAAAAAAAATTAGTAGCCAAAAGTATAGGTTTTGGCGACTAAAAATCTATTTGGTTGCCATATATGGCTTTTACCGATTAAAAAAAATTTAGTAGCCAAAAATAAGGCTTTTTGGTGACTAAAAAAAAATTAGTAGCCAAAAGTGAGGTATTAGGTGACTAAAAAGATGTTTGGTCGCCAAAAGTGAGGCTTTTACCAACTAAAAAAATTTTAGTAGCCAAAACTGAGGCATTAGGAGACTAAAAAGATGTTTAGTAGCCAAAAGTGAGGCTTTTTGGCGACTAAAAAGAAGTTTAGTTGCCAAAAGTAGTCATTTTAGCTCGGGAATTAAATTTTTTAACGACTAAAAAATAATTAGTAGCCAAAAGTATAGAATTGGCGACAAAAATTATGTTTAGTCGCCAAAAGTGGTCTCTTTTTTTTTCTAGTAAATAATTTATTTTTACATAAATTATGTTTAATAAAAAATAATTATCTTTATATATATACTTTTATATTAATACGGGTCTATGTACTATATAAATAATATATGTTGCATATATAATCATATGGTATTATAGAATTTGTTGTATAAGGTTTATGGTGTGAGAGGGTTGATGGTTTGAATCTCCACAAGAGCAAATAAGAAGCTAGTGAGTGTAATATTTTTTTTTCCCACATCTAAATGTTATTAATCACACTTAAAATGTGTGATCTAAATATTTTTAATCACACTTAAAATGTGTAATCTAAATGTTATTAATCACACTTAAAAAGTGTGATCTAAATATTTTTAATTACACTTAAAATGTGTGATCTAAATATTATTAATTACACTTAAAAAGTGTGATCTAAATATTTTTAATTACACTTAAAATGTGTGATCTAAATGTTATTAATCACACTTAAAAGGTGTGATTAAAAATGACCCCTTTTAATCACACTCCCAAAGATCACACTTTAATAAAACTTAAAAAGTGTAATTAAACAGCATACATCACACAAAAAAAAGTGTGATCTTTATATGTTTTTGTAGTAGTGAAAAGGATCATAATAGTAAAATAAAGAAAAGCATTGCATCCACAACAAGCCCAAAACAACCACTTCCTGCCAGTACGAGGCACTTGAGCAGGTCAGAGATGCTACCCAGAAGAAAGAGTGCCTACGATTATCCCAATTAGGACAATGGAAAAAGTAACAACCATTGTTTGCTTCAGTGCGAGCCATAATCACCAACATTAAACCAGCGGCACATGAATAATTTAGTGTCACCTTCATCTTCATATTAGTCAAATGAGCAATCCCATTTTCAAGTATCTAAAATGAAACAATTTATAATGTGAAGTTTAAATACATAAAAAGTATTTACTGTACAACCACATTGATTAACTTACTTTGCTTATGTAGTCCATTTTTTTCAATTACCAAAAAGCATTTACCCGGTTGTAATCTACCTATTATTGTATGCTTCCCACATAGATATTGCAAGCTCATCTCGCCATTGTCTTATCAGCAGTAGTTGTTCATGTGACATATTGACGTGGTTGTGTTGTTACATAGCTGGTACTCCATCTTCATTTCCATGTACATTTTCAAGTTCACCTTCACCCTAAACTTCACCTGCACCTTCACCTTCCCCTTCACCTTCACCTTCACCTTCACCTTCACCTTCGTCTTCATCCTCATTTTCTTCACTTGATTCTTCTGCATCTAAAAATTCATCATGCTCTTGCATCGTACGGATCCAGTTGTGGAGAACACAACATGCCATAACAATTGGCCCTTGCCGTACCATATCATACCGTGGCATGTGTTTCAATAATGGAAACCGTTACTTCAACACTCCAAAAGTTCTTTCTATTACATTCCTCAAAGAACAATGTCTATGGTTAAACAACTCCTTTAGACCATGATAGCGACGCTGCCTATTAAACTCCTACAAATGATATTTTTGCGCATGATATGGGGCTACGTACCCAGTCCTATTTATATATCCGGCGTCAATAAGATAATACTTATCTATAGTAAAGCACTTTCAATAAGAACAAATCATGGCATATTTGGTGTTCGCAAAAAAAAAAAAAAAAAAAAAACTACACTTACTAGGTGTCAGATGTGAAAAGTCAGTGGTAGTTGTGGTAAGTGTTTCTAAAAAAAATCCCAAATCATGTGCACTACCTTCCCAACCAATGTATACGAATGTAAATTTCATGTTAAATGAGCATGCAGCCATCACATTTTGAGTAGTATTCACTTTTCTACCTCGATCTGGCATTTGGTCAGCTTCTTGTGCCACAGCAGCAATATGTGTTCCATCTATGGCCCCTACACAGTCCTACATCATTAAATTTTGAATGCTTTTAAGGAAAAAAAAAACTGGCCAACCTTCGGATCCTTTGGTGTATTCGTGCATGTAATGTACTGTACTTATTGTCATAGTTATATTAGATCATGAACATATTCATTTAATTTGAAATTTGAATTCATTTATCAACACCAAAAATATTTGTTTACATTTATGTTCATAAGACTTACTATATGAGCCATCAGCAAGAAAATAAGTACAATCTTCAAGCTATATAAAATAATTCAAAACAAGTAGCATTTATGTTACCTTAAACCACGGCATAATCAACTGGCATAATTAGTTTTGGATTTTTTATTGATAAATTTCATTTAGAAGTATTCTAACTCAATAAGTCCACTAATAAAAATTATAAACTAATTAGTCTCATGTATTTATATTTTTATTCTATGAGGTCTTTTTTCCTAATTTCTATTGTTTGTTGGACTATTATACTGTTATATCTATTATTGATATGTATTACATAAAAAAGAATATACACATTTCTTTTTTGTTACTACCTTTATTTTGGTAATTACTATTATTCATGTTTTTATTTTTAATCAGTTTCATTCACATTTGTGGTATTGTTTCATTATGCTAGGGTTTAAAAACTCAAGTTTACACATGGTGATGAAATAATATTATGTTCCTCCATTATTACGGTGAAATTTTGTGTTCCTCCATTGTCACTTTGTATTTGAAATTCTGTGTTTGTTCATTGTTGCTTTGTGTTCAAAACTCTATGTTTCTTCATTGTTATAAGTCGAAACTCTGTTTATGTCCAGTTAATTTTGTTACAAATATATTCTTCAAATGTGGGTTTGGTTTGATTTGGATTGGTGGAATAGTGAAATTGCATAGATTATTAATGATAGTGATAATGATAAAGATGATGATGAAGATGAAAATGTGGGTGATATTTTTTTTTTGAGTGATTGAGTTTTTTTTTTTTTTTTTTGGATTTCTAATTATATTGTTCTTATTGTTTCTATTTTTTGTCAATCAATGTAACTATTCACATTTCACATTGTCTGAAAGTCTGAGAAATAAGTGTTGAAATATAGATATGAATATAATTATATATTTTACAAGATGTGAACGTAATTATATATTTTGCAAGATGTGAATGTTCACATATACTTGTTTGTGAACAAGTATATGTGAATGTTCACAGTGTACTTGTTTGTGAAATATATATCTTGCAAGATGTGAATGTTCACATATAGTTGTTTGTGAAAGTCGATTATTGGTTATTTGTTATTATACTTGTTTTTTAACAATCATTTTTCGTTACCACTAAACAATTGAAATAATTTTGTTTTCTTTCAATTATATTTCATGTTGTAATGTGAATGTTCACATTTGTATGAATTTAGTTTTTCTATGGTTAGTTGTATGTTAATTGTAAATTGTGAATATTCACATTGTATTTTGATATGAGTTTTTTTTTTTTTTTGAAGTTTTTTCGAAAGTTAATTGTATTTTTTTTTTTAACTATGTGTGTTAGTTGAACAATCATTTTTGTTATCATTTGAACAATCGAAATAGTCAATTTTTATTTTTTCAATTTTATTTTATATTTTCACATTGCAGCGTGAATGTTCACATTGATATGAGTTTATTTATATAAAAAAAAATAGATGTATACTAATTGTAAATTGTGAGCATTCACATTATATTTTTGTATAAGTTTTATTTTTTCAAAATTTAATTGTATGTTTGTTGTTTTTATTACTATATTTGTTAGTTGAATAATTATTTTTGTTACCATTGAACAATTGAAATAGTCAATTTTTATTTTTTTCAATTTTGTTTTATATTTTCACGTTGTAGTGTAAATGTTTACATTGATATGAATTTTTTTTTTAAGAATAGTTGTATGTTAATTATAAATTATAAACATTCACATTGTATTTTGGTATGAATTTTATTTTTTTGAAAGTTAATTATATGTTTGTTATTTGTTGTGAACATTTACATTGTACTTTAATATGTGTTTTGTTTTTTCAAAAATTAGTTATATATTTGTTGTTTACTGTGAATATTCACATTGTATTTTGATTTTTATTAAGATGCTTTGATGCATTATTTTTAAAAGAGCAAATTATACTAACAGTCCTTATAATTCGGGACTTGTGTCGCTTTGGTCTCTGACTTTTCAATTGTAACACATTTGACCCGAAATTTTGAATCTTATTCCAAATAAGGACACTTAAAGACACCATTACCTAATTTGATAAAAATATAAACTAATTTGACAAAAATAAGTGTCAAAAAAATATTTTTAAATTTTTAAAAATTATTTCTACCTACTAAAGATAAAATTATCTAAAATTGATAAATCTTTTAGACATTTATTTATTTTTATTTTTTTACAAAATTAATTTTTATTATGTGTTTGAATGGTGATCATGTAATAGATGGTTGTTTTTATTCTCATTAAATTAGTTTCTATTTTTTCAAAAATCAAATATGGCGATAATTTTGAAATCATTATTAAACCAATCTGTTAAATCAAAAAATCCAAAACTAAAAACATTTCACACATTAAATATATCGATTACACATTAAAATCTTAGCAATCACGCATTACATAATCATCATCCAAACACACAATAAAAATTAATTTGGTAAAATAAATAAATAAATAAATGTCTAAAAGATTTCTCAATTTTATATAATTTTATCTTTGGTAAGTAGAAATAATTTTTAAAAGTTTAAAAATATTTTTTTAACATTTATTTTTGTCAAATTAGTTTATATTTTATCAAATTGATGATTTTACCCTTGAAATTAAGTAATAGTATCTACAATTATCCTTATTCGAAACAAGATTCAAAATGTAGGATCAAATGTATCACAATTCAAAAGTCAGGGATCAAAGTGACATGAGTCCCAAACTATAGGGACTGGTAGTGTAATTCGCCCTTTTTAAAATTTTCAAATTATAAAAATGTTCAAAATTTATAATTTGAGATTTTCTCTATGGAATGTGGGAGAAATTTTCTCTTTAGAATGAGAGAGGGATTTTCTCCATAGAATGAGATATTATTGCTATGTATTAGTTTCCAAATAGAAACATGTATCAAAAATTAGAAATGATGATTTGGTCATATTATATTAAACATAACTTAATGGAATACTTAAAAACAATATGGGTTAGATGGAATAGAACATTTAGAAAGAGAATTTATCAAAAAATAACCCTTGTTAATTTTTTATTTTTTAATTATTAAATAAATTTGATGTTTGTGTTTAAATGTTGAATTTGTGAAGAACAAGGGAAAAAAATTAACTTCACTTTTGCAGACTGATTTTTGAAAGAATAAATAATTAATTAATTTATACTTCAATTTTTTCTTTTATTTTTCTATTTTCTCTATAAATATAAATTTAAAATTCAAATAAAATATAAAAAGTAACGACACACATATCACATTTTGAACTTTGGTCTTCCTCATTTCATAAAGTCACAACAATACACCATCAAAATTTAAAACTAATTTTAGTATTCAAACTTTCTTTAAGCCATTTTTTGTTACAGTACATGAATTTACTCATAAGTAGAAAAAAATGTATTGTGTATCTTAGTAAAAAGTTATTGGCTCGATTCCTCCCACCTTTAGAAAATATATATATATATATATATATTTAAATAAGATTTCATGGTGCTCCATGTAAGCTTTTCAATAAAAAAAATAAAAATAAAAAAGCACAATCTTCGACTTGTCAAAATCCAAGCCCATCTTATTTCTAAACGCTTCCAATTTACTGGTGTATACCTGTTTAACTAATTACAAGAAACCATTATTAAGGACTCGTTTAGGAACCTTCTATTTTAGCTAAAAAGTCAAAAAGTTACTAAATTAGTCAAAAAGCCAACAACTCATACCAAAAAGTTAAAGATTCTCTTTTCTCTCTACTTTTTGCACATCTTTTCGTAAAAAGTCAAAAGATCATCCCAAACATACTAGTTTTTTTAGCTCATATTTTAGCCAAATAGCCAAAAAGTTACTAAATTAGCCTGTTCCCAAACGGGGCCTAAATATGAAAGGTGCTAATGACAGCCTTTTTAAACTGTCATTAATGCTGATAAACGTATAAAGGAAAATGTTTAGTAGCTCAAAATTTTATAGTTTAAATGGCTCAAATATGTCAAAATGACGTCATTTTACACTCAAAATCTGTCAAAACGACGTCGTTTTGAGTGATTTGAGCCATTTAAACCACAAAATTTTGAGCTACCTAACATTACTGACGTATAAAATATGTTTAAAAGAATTGTATAAAAATTATGTTAAATTTTGATTTTATGTGTTTTATGGACAACACAATAAACTGTAATTAACATGATCCTTAATGCATAAGAATATCTTTACCCAAACTTTTAAAATTGTGTGCTAAATTTTTTTGAAAGCTTGGGTAGTAAATTGACATATATCAATTTGACATAAAAACTCTCTATCCGATGTGTCAAATCTATTATTTTATTATTTTAAAAATTAAATTATTTTAGTTGATGGAATTAACATTTGACATCAATATGAAACTGTGTGGGTAAAAATCTGACCACACTGCTTGCTTAGTGATCAACTGGAGAGCACAGGCAGAATACATGGCTTTAGCAACCTGAAACAGAAAGAAAAGGCTCCGGCGGTGGTTCTTCCACCCGGGGGCACTCCGACGATCAAGTCAGTATATTTCTCAAAGATAATCAAGTGCAAAACTTAACACTTAAAACATAAATTGCATACCTTAGACCCACGGGGGTGCCTCTCTTTTATAATATACTCAATCCAAGTCCTACTAGAAGTATGACTTCTATGAACTCCAATTTACTGCTTATTCTGGACTCTTTAAGAGATAAAGATAAACTCCCTTAAGAATTTTATCTAGGTTAAGTCCCCTCTTTGTCCTAGGACTCTTGTCCCTTATCTGCTTATCTCGGATTCCGATATCTTCGGAGATAACCTCGGCAACTTCGAGATCATCTCGGCTTAACTACCACGACACATGGCACCTCGGCTGACACGTCGGCGTCACCATGCCACGTGTTGGTATTCAGAAAATATATCCCCACAACTGCCCCCTAGGTTCTATTACCTCGGCATTCTGAGGTGATGGAACATATACCGACATTTCAACATTTCTTTTATGAGTAATGGCTCAAAAACTGTTTGGCCGAGATAATCCTCTTTCAGCCGACGTGTTTTCTTCGGAGAACAAGGTTTCGAACGTACTTTCCCACGCGCATGAGCTGTCATGCATATCTAACCGTTCCTTTTCACGTGTTTTGTTTTCATTGGAGCGTGTCTGTGACGCGCCTGAAAGCTGTCTGTCATTTGTCTGCGCCGTCTGACGCCTGCGTTGCTCCAGGCGTAATAATTGCCCTAATTTTGCCGCCGTTTCAAATTTTTGACAAAACTCTTTTTTGCCTCTATTTTTCCTTCACTTTTTCATTCTGATTTCTTGCTCTTTCTCTCTCTGAAAGCTCTTTCTTCTTCGAATCTGCCATTGCTTCGATCTCTCTTCTGGAACTGTCCTTAATCTCCCATTCTTGTGAAGCTTTCTTTGCTGTTGCAACCGATTTCTGAGCTCGGCGAACATTGCCCCGGCTTCATTTGTTCTGGTAAGATCCTTTCCTTTCATTCTTAATTCTCTTTATGCGCTTTTATTATTACTGCTTTGTTGCTCGATTTCTCCCATATTTTGAACATTTGTACTGTTTCAATATTTTTCTTGCCATAATTCTTGACCTTTATCCCTTTGTATTCTTCGTGTTTCTGATAGTCCATCTTTGTTCTTGAATCTGAAACTTCGTCTTTGTTTTCTCCTTTTTGTATCTGTCCCAGATCTGTGCCTTCGATCTTGATCTTTATAGTTCTTAGGTTTGGGATTTGTGCGTAGAACCTTCAAATTTAGGAAAAACTGAAACAAGCCTTATCAGCCCTTTCCTAGGTCTTTGCCGAGGTTCTTGTAACCCTTCTTAAAAACGCCCATCTTCTGAAACATATTTTAAGCTGGCATAATGGGTATGTGGAGGCATAGGGTAAATACCCCAACAAAACTTGAATACTTTAGGCAGGAATTCTCTATCCCAGCCGATGTTCACCTTAAGCTAGCTGGGGATAATGATACCATCATGTCCACAGATCATACAATGCCTTTTCCTATAATAGCTTTTACCGAATGTGGACTTCGGCTTCCACTTCACCCCCTTTTTCGTGAAGTTCTTTATTTCTACAGGTTGAACCCCATGCAACTTACTATCAACTCATATAGGGTGATTAACGGTATTATAGCTTTAGCTAGGCAGGAGAATCTTAGAATCACCCTAGCCGACCTTCAGTACTGCTATACCATGTGTCCCCTCAACCTGAAGGATAGGGGCTTCGTTTATTACCTTAAGCCGAGATCCACCCAGTTTAAAATTGTAGCCGACCTTCCAGACTCCAACAAGGGGGCTGGAGATGACTTTGTTATTGCGTCGGGAAATTGGGAATTTAGCCCAGACGAAGATGTCCACCTCAACCCTCTTCCTCGAACAATTTCAGAGGGCAAGGGTAAGAGCCCTGAGCCAACACTTAGTTGTTTTTATTTAAGTCTTTAATACTTTCTGTTTCTGACGTCTATTTTTTTTTTTTTTTTTCCTGCAGATCTTCATCAGCCACCGAAAAACTTCCGCCAATCCTTCTTCCCAGGAACAGATCTGAAAAAACTCCTTGACCTTCCAGTCCACAAACGAAAAGCCCCACTGTTACTAAACTTCATCCCTACATATAAATCCACTTTACCCGACATCCCAAAAAAGAAGAAAAATAGTCTCTCTCCACCTACTGCTACAACTGTAACCGCTTCTTCATCCCGAACAGATCAAGGATCCACCTCTGACCCAGCCGATCTTCCATCAACTTCGGCCCCCTACTTAATACCAATTCCAGAACGTAAACGTCGACGAAGACTTGTAAAGACTGCCGAGATGGTTCGTCCAAGGCCTGTCGTTCAAGATCTTCTTGCCGACCTTCCAACTGACGCCGAAGCTATACCAACGCATTCAATGCTCCCACCAAAGCCAAAGAGGGTTAAAAAGGCTCAGGCCAAGGCCAAGGCTACAGATGCCGAGGCTGAGGATGCTTTGCCTATTTCTAAACTGGCAGAAAGCAAAAAATCAACCTCTGCTACCACCAAGAGGTCTGCTGAGGGCCAACCCTCAGGGTCTACACAATCTAAGAGGCCAAGGTCATCGTCCATGGGCTCCTGAACTAACTCTGGAGGATAGGCCTATCATGGCCAGTGAAAGTGCCGACGATATTAACGTTGGTGTCGCCCTCAGCACTGCTCTTCTCCTTCCAAATGATTTGGAGCGAAATGCTAAGCTTAGCGAGTATGAGAATTACGCTCTCATGCTCCAACACTCCGTTCAAGTAAGTGTTCCTGTTTGCACTTGCGATTTTTCCTTCTGTTTCCTACTGAGAATATTTTCTAACACTTCTGTTTTTCCTTAGGCCATTCAGCATGCCCATTCATTTTCAATGCAATCTTTTGAAAACCGGCAAAGATTGGTTGATATGAAGAGGGAAGCATCTTCCATGAAGAAGGAGATCAGATCTCTTGAATCAAGGATGAAAAAATTGGAAGATCAGGCCGAGGCGGCTACTAAGGCCCAAACTTTAGCTCTTGAGAAGGCCGAATTCGCTGAGGCCGTGAAAAAAGTTACTGAGGCCGAGAAAAGAGATGCTGAGGCTATGAAGGCCCAAGCGAAGAAAGAACTTCAACAAGCTCTGCCCACCAAAGAGGCCGAAGTCAAAGAGGCCGACGAAAAGGCCTATGCCCAGGGCATGGCCGACGTCGCAGAGGACTACAAACTTCAAGTTAGGTAGGCATGCAACAGGGGATTTTCCCTTGGTTGGATGTCCCTGATAAAGAAGCTTGATCTTCCTGCTGATTCGCCATTGCGCCAGGCCGACGCTATTCCTTTACCATTTCCCCCACCTCCACCTGTAGGCGAATCAGAGTCTGAGGCTGATGCCGATGATGAAGATAAGGAAACCAATGAAGAAGCCTTGGTTAGAAAACCTAAGGATGCCGTCGAAGCCAAGTCCCCTCCTCCACCCGAGCAAGTTACGGACTTAACCTTGGATGAGGAGGGTGATGAGGTTGAGGAGGCAGCCAATGAAATTGTTGTTGAGCAGCTATCGTCCGATCTTCTTTTGGTAGAAAGAAGTGTTGAGAAAACATTAGCAGAGATTGATGCCGAGATACAAGCGGAAAAAGTGGCCGAGGAGGTTCTTCTAGAGTTGTCCGAGGTCCCAAGCCCTGCAGCTGCTAGCACTGAAGAGTCTTGATAACGTCTTTTGTACTTTTTTCTTCTTTTTCTGCACTTTGTATTTTGTACTTTCTTTAATTTCTAGACAATGAAAAACTCCTTCTTATGGCCGACGTAGCCTTTTCAATATGTAACTGCAATTGCTCTTTCTGTAGATGTTTTTTAATCTTGTGATGTTCTGTTGATTGCTTCTGCATAGTTCTATACTTAGAAATTTTTGTATGCTTCTTCATGTTGCATCCTTTATGCAATCTTGTCGGGGTTACATACCTCGGGTATAACTACAAAACTTTTACTTCGGCAAAATACTGACCTGTAATCTTGTAAATTGCTACAAATTTCAACAAGTGTTAACATATACTGTAGACTTTTCTAAGTGTTAAATAAATTTCAACAAGTGTTTAAACAATATACTTAGCATTTACTTCAACTTGTAAGTTTCTGTATACCTCGGCTGGTGACCATATGTCGGCTTAACATAAACTTGTAAATTGCTAAAATTTCAACAAGTGTTAAGCATCTTCCTTAGGGTTTAAACAACCCACATATTGCTATGAGAACTTAAGCAATAACCGCGGCTTAACTTCAACTTGTAAATTGTTACAAATTTCAACAAGTGAAGATAAGGAATTAGCTTAATTCCAATTTGTAAATTGCTACAAATTTCAACAAGTGAATTAAGGAATAACCTCGGCTTAACTTCAACTTGTAAATTGCTACAAATTTCAACAAATGAAGATAAGGAATCAACTTAATTCCAACTTGTAAATTGCTACAAATTTCAACAAGTGAATTAAGGAATAACCTCGGCTTAACTTCAACTTGTAAATTGCTACAAATTTCAACAAGCGAAGATAAGGAATCAGCTTAATTCCAACTTGTAAATTGCTACAAATTTCAACAAGTGAATTAAGGAATAACCTCGGCTTAACTTCAACTTGTAAATTGCTACAAATTTCAATAAGTAAAGATAAGGAATCAGCTTAATTCCAACTTGTAAATTGTTACAAATTTCAACAAGTGAATTAAGGAATAATCTCGGCTTAACTTCAACTTGTAAATTGCTACAAATTTCAACAAACGAAGATAAGGAATCAGCTTAATTCCAACTTGTAAATTGCTACAAATTTCAACAAGTGAATTAAGGAATAATCTCGGCTTTTTCTTTGCCCCCAATGTGAACCTGAGTTTGACTTGGGTTCACATTAATTATGTCTTCAATAAATATCAATGCATAACTTTCTTAATCATGTGTGTTGAAAGAATTCTGAAAGGACTTTATTGATGATATCGGCCAAAATATGATGTACATCTAATGATAGAAAAATTTCAAATTACAAGTATTCCAAGGTCTGGGCAGTGCTTTGCCCTCATTGTCCTCAAGCCGATATGCTCCATTGCCTAATATTGAAGTAATTCTGTAGGGTCCTTCCCAGTTTGGGCCAAGCTTGCCTTCCCTGGGGTCCTTCTTGTTTCCGACGACTTTTCTCAGGACTAGGTCGCCGACTTGAAAATCTCTTGGATTGACCTTCTTGTTGTAGGCTCTGGCAAGCTGTTGCTGGTATACTGCAAGCTGAATGAAAGCTTTCTCTCTTCGTTCTTCCAATAAATCCAGATCTCGGGCTAAGAGTACGTCATTGGTGCCATTCTCTACTCCCTGGGTTCTGATCCCTGGGATGCCGATCTCCAATGGGATGACTGCTTCTATGCCATAAGCCATGGTAAAGGGGGATTCTCCTGTTGATCTTCTCGGCGTAGTCCGATATGCCCAAAGTACATTGGGCAATTCTTCTACCCATTTTCCTTTTGCTGCCTGCAGCCTTTTCTTTATTCCATCCAGAATTACTTTGTTGGATGCCTCTGCTTGCCCATTGCTTTGGGAAAAACTTGGTGTTGAGAAATAATTCTTGATCTTGAATTTTGCACAAAAGTTCTTGATGAGTTTGCTGTCAAACTGTGTTCCGTTGTCGGCAACTATTGCTCTTGGAATCCCAAATCTGGTGATAATGTTTTTCCATATAAAATTCTTGACGTCCACATCTCGGATTTTGGCAAGAGGTTCTGCCTCTATCCATTTTGTAAAGTAGTCTGTTGCTACCAGCAAGTATTTTCTCTGTCCAGTTGCCTGGGGCAGTTGTCCAACCAGATCCATGCCCCATTGGGCAAACGGCCAAGGGCTGGATACTGGGTTTAGGTCAGCAGCTGGCTGATGTATCAAAGGTGCAAACCTTTGACATTGTTCGCACTTCTGTACATAGGCTTCGGCATCCTTTTGCATGTAGGGCCACCAATACCCCTGGGTAATGGCCCTGTGGGCTAATGATCTACCCCCAGCATGGCTTCCACAAATTCCTTCATGGATTTCGTAAAGAAAATCTTCAACCTGCAAAGGGTGTACGCACCTTAAAAGCGGTCCAGTGAAGGACCTTCTGTAGAGATGGCCTTCTGCTGTTAGGCTGAATCTGGCCGACTTCAGTCTGATTTTATGTGCTTCCTTATGGTTTTCTGGCAGCTTCCCCTCTTTTAGGAATGCAATGATTGTATCCATCCAGCTTGGTCCTAAGTCTACGCACATTGCTTCTTGTTCGGTGCTCTGCTTATCTATGCTCGGGGCCAACATGTAATCGATCATAATTGTCCTTGTTCTTCCAGTTTGAATTGAACTGGCCAGGTTAGCCAACGCGTCGGCGTGGGTGTTGTCATCTCGGCTAACTTGGAGTAATCTGCAGTTCTGAAATAGGGCTGCCAGTCGGATGACTTCCTTTGCATATGCCGACATTCTTTCGTCTCTGGCTGCAAATTCTCCTGTTGACTGGTTAACAATGAGTTGTGAATCACAAAAAACAATTACCTCGTCTGCCTCTGCTGCTGCTGCTAGCTTTAGCCCTGCAATTAATGCTTCATATTCTGCTTCATTGTTGGAGGCTTTGAACCCCAGACGGATGGACTGTTCTACTATTTCTCCATCTGGAGATATCAGCAGTACTCCTGCCCCTGCTCCCTGGCGGTTTGAACTTCCATCGACGAATAGTCTGGATGAATCGCCGATGTAGATGCTGCAGGGTCTGAGCTTCTCTTTCTCTTGCTTTTTTGTTTTTGGCTGGGATTCTTTTTGCTTGTTGGGGCAATGTTCATCTTGGCTCGACGGAGCCCGATGTGTGATGGCTTCAGGTGTGAGTTCTGCAACGAAGTTGGCCAAAACTTGGCCCTTTATTGCTGTTCTCGGCCTAAACTCCAGGTCAAACTGGCCCAGTGTTACTGCCCATTTTGCTATCCTTCCTGTTAAGTCTCCTTGTTGCAACAAGGACTTCAGTGGGTGCTCTGTTAGGACCACAATCTTGTGTGCCTGAAAGTAATGGCTCAATTTCTTTGAAGCCATTACTAAGGCTAGCATTAATTTTTCCAGTGGTAGGTATCTTGTTTCTGCGTCGGCCAAAGTTTTACTTACATAATAAACAGCCTTTTGTTCTCCTTTTTCCTCTCGGATTAGCACTGCACTGACTGCGTGTTCTGAGACTGCTAAGTACAAAAACAGTTCCTCCCCTGGTACTGGGTTGGAAAGAACCGGAGTTGTGGTCAAGTACTTTTTTAGGTCGGTTAAAGCGGCTTCACATTCCTCTGTCCATAGGAAGTCCGTGGCTTTTTTCACCAGGTTGAAGAAGGGTCTGCACTTATCTGAGCTTCTGCTGATGAATCTGTTTAGGGCTGCGGCCCTTCCAGTAAGCACTTGAACTTGCTTTGCCGATGTCGGGCTCTGTAAGTCCAGGATGGCCTTGATTTGGTCTGGGCTGGCCTCAATGCCCTTTCTTGTTACCAGATATCCTAAAAATTTACCTGATCCAACTCCAAAGGTGTATTTTGAGGCGTTGAGTCGGAGCCGATATCTTTTGAGTATGTGAAAGACCTCTTTTAGGTCGGCAAGATGACCCTTTGATTCCCTTGTCTTTACGACCATATCGTCGATGTAGACTTCTACTGTTTTGCCAATCAGGTGCTTAAACATCTTTGTTACTAACCTCTGATAGGTTGCTCCTGCGTTTTTCAACCCAAAAGGCATTACCTTGTAACAGTACAGGCCTTTAGGGGTGATGAACGCGGTTTTCTCCTCGTCTGGAGGGTACATGGCAATCTGGTGGTACCCTCTGTATGCATCCAAAAAACTCATCCTTTCATGTCCTGAAGTGGCGTCGACCAGTTGGTCGATTTTGGGCAGAGGAAAGCTGTCTTTGGGGCAAGCTTTGTTGAGACTGGTAAAGTCTGCACAAACCCTTCATTTGTCATTCTTCTTTTTTACTACTACTGTGTTGGACAGCCATGTTGGGTAATGAACTTCTCGGATGGCCCTGGCCTCCAGGAGTCTGTCTACCTCTTCTTCTACTGCTTCGACGTGCATCAACGTCGGTCTTCTGGCTCGTTGAATCACAGGTTTTGTCGATCTGTCGACATTCAGTTTGTGGCAAGTGACCTCGGGGTCAATGCCTGGCATTTCATAAGGTGTCCAGGCGAACACCTCTATGTTTGCCCTTAAGAAATCTTCCAGTTCTTTCTCTTCTTCTCTAGCTAAGCCTGAGCCGAGAAGAAAGAAACGCTCTTCGTCGTCCTCTTGGACGAAAACTTTTTTTAGCGCCTCTTCGATCTTTTCGGCTGGTTCCTTCCCGACGTCTTCTAGGACCTCCACGTCCTCATCTTCAACTTCTGCGTTCCTTGGCTCCCATATACTACAGGTGGATTTCATTGCTGTCATGGAGCAATTTTTTGCTTGTAGTTGATCCCCTCTGACTTCTTCAATCCCATGCTCTGTTGGGAACCGTAGTAGTTGATGCAACGTTGAGGGAACTGCCCCCATTGCATGCAACTACGGCCTTCCCAAGATGATGTTGTATGGTGAGGGCGTGTCAATTACCAGGAATTCCGTCTGGATCTTCTTAGTGCCGGCTTGTACCTCCAAGCTTGTTGCACCCAGTGGCCATGTCGGCGTTCCATTAAAGCCGACCATCGGGCCGCTGGATTGTTCTAAGTCATCAGGGTGAGGGCCTAGCTCCTTGTAACATCTGACATACATGATGTCACAGGAGCTACCTTGATCTATTAGGATGCGTTTTACTTGGCACTCCCCAACCTGGAGGGATACTATCAAGGCATCATTATGTGGATGTTGGACCAATTCCAGGTCGGCTTCAGTAAAGGCTATCATCGGCCCTTGGCATTCTTCTGGTCGATGTCTCTTCTCCCCGACTTGGTAGATATGCTGTAAATGTCTTACCCTCTGGGTCTCTCCTCTGACTTCGTTTTCGTTGACCCTAGAGTGGATCACATTAACTACTCCCGGTCCTCCTGCTGGTGGTAGTTGTGCTGGGGGATGCGGTGCTGCTGGTGCTTGAGGCAACCTTGCCTGTTCTTCCCTGGTCCTGGCCTCATCGACCAGGTCCCTCAGAAGGCCTTCTCTACCAGGTCCTCCAAGTGTGCTTTCAAGGCTCTGCAACCTTGAGTTAGGTGCCCTTCTTCATTGTGGTAGGCACAACGTCTACCAACGTTCCTTCCCATGAATTCCCCTAGTGCTCTTGCCGAAGCCCTGAAATAGGGTTGATTTCGAATCTGATCTAAGACTTTATGGATTGGGATCCGGAATACTGTTGTTACCGCCTGTTTATTTCTCAACTCTGTTTCTTGTTTGGTCGGTCCATTGTTGCCTCGGCTTCGCTTCGGCGAGCCGTTTCCCTTTTCTTGTTTTATCTCTTTGTTTCCCGATGTATCTTCTTCGACTCTGGCATACTTCTCGATTCTTGCCATGAGTTCTTCCATGCTTTTTGGCAATGTTTTTGCCAAAGACTTCCGTAGCGGGCAGTCATCTTTCAGGCCGTTCTTGAAAGACACGACCGCTACCTCTTGGTTGCATTCGGGTATTCGGTTGAACACCTCGTAGTACCTCTTCGCATAGGCCCTAAGGCCTTCTTCCTTGGTGATTCTTAGAGCCATCAAAGCATCAACCCTCAGGGGTTACAGCTTGTTGGTCACGAACCTGGCCACAAACATCTCGGCCAGGCCTTCCCATGTCTTTATGCTTCCCTTTGGTAATTTATGGAACCAATCAGATGCAATTTCCCCAAAGGATGAGGGGAATACTTTGCAGAGCAACGGCTCGTTCCCGCTATATAACGCCATTGAATTCAAGTATAGTCCAACATGAAAGTTTGGATCTGACTTGCCATCATAAATTTGGAACCTCGACATGCTGAATCTCTTTGGTGGTTCGAATTTGTCCAGTTCCACCGAGAAGGCTGTCTTCGGTTTTACTGGGGAGTTTACCTCGGCTTCAGCATTCTGCTGCCTCCTTTTGAGGTAGTCCCTCAGGTCTTCTTTGCTCCTCCCTGGAGCTCGACTGTCTTTGGATTTTAGTCTTTTTGGTACACTGCTTTCGGCCTCATGGTGGGTCCGTTTGGATCTTTCTTCATGGGTTGTGTCAAAGTAGAGTACTTGCCCCTGAACATGTCGATGTTCTTTGGGCTCTGGATTCTTCATGTGGTGCGTCCTTTGGGACTCTTCTTGCCTCGGTTTTTCCCGTCCGACTTCCCTGGAAGGCCGGTGAGAATGCCTTCCGCTCTTGGTATGCTGACGGATCTCGGGGATTGTTTTTCTTCCGCCCTTCTGGGTGTTGGTTGCTGGCATCGGTGTATCTTGCAGCGGGTATGGTGGCTGCATAACGTTATTCTGCATCATGAAGTTGACGACTGACTGAAGGTCTGTCAACTTGTTCGCCAATTCTTTCACTTCCTCATCCCTCCGTAGGCACCTGTCCCTCCATACCTGGAGGTTATCTTCATTGTAGTACTTTCCTTGGTTTGTCCTTTTTGACGTGTCGCCTTCCGGGATGACGTCGTTCTCTCTGTGACCCTGGTCGCGGGCTTCTGTATTGTGGTTGTCTCCTTCAATGTCAAGGTCAATTGGTCTGCCACTCCCAGCGGGAGCGTCATCCCCAATATTTTCCTGTTGTCCGTTACTGGCCATCTATTCTTCCTTCGTTCCCACAGACGGCGCCAAATTGTGTGGGTAAAAATCTGACCACACTGCTTGCTTAGTGATCAACTGGAGAGCACAGGCAGAATAGATGGCTTTAGCAACCTGAAACAGAAAGAAAAGGCTCCGGCGATGGTTCTTCCACCCGGGGGCACTCCGACGATCAAGTCAGTATATTTCTCAAAGATAATCAAGTGCAAAACTTAACACTTAAAACATAAATTGCATACCTTAGACCCACAGGGGTGCCTCTCTTTTATAATATACTCAATCCAAGTCCTACTAAAAGTATGACTTCTATGAACTCCAATTTACTGCTTACTCTGGACTCTTTAAGAGATAAAGATAAACTCCCTTAAGAATTTTATCTAGGTTAAGTCCCCTCTTTGTCCTAGAACTCTTGTCCCTTATCTGCTTATATCGGATTCCGATATCTTCGGGGATAACCTCGGCAACTCCGAGATCATCTCGGCTTAACTACCACGACACATGGCACCTCGGCTGACACGTCGGCGTCACCATGCCACGTGTTGGTATTCAAAAAATATATCCCCACAGAAACATATCAAATTTAACGTATTAAATTTATGTCAAATATCAACTCGGCATTTAATTTATTAAGTTGTCTTCATTCTTGATGTCAAAATTTAGATATTCTCCGGTCACCTAAAATTTAACATTTCAATTGGCGTTGCTCTAAGTCACTTTCCTCTCATAGCTCTCTACATCATTGGGTTCCATTAAATCCACTTCCAATCCAAGCATCATTAGAGAGGGAGAGATTGAGAATGTGTGGTCAACATAAGCTTACCTACCAGGTGGTAGTCTAGTGGACAAAACAATCCTCTCTATAAAGATGACCTAAATTCAATTTTTGGGATGTAAAAAATGATATAACTTTTAATTGATTTTTTTTGAGATCTTACACTGTACTCTGATCGATCCTGAACTCTTCTATGATATGTAGTTGAGTTCTATTAGTATCTCGATAGTGGATCACTTCCTATGAATTGAGTTAAATTTAATCGGTAATCGATTATCCCGGAACCATAACCACAGATGTGGTAACAAAACTACATAGCATCCCTTTTTTTCCATGTTCCCAAAAAAAAAAAAAAAAAAGAGTAAATAAGCTTACCTAACTTAACGACCCTGTCCTTATATATACTTACTATCACCTTACAATATTATTGTTTTAGCTTACCTATAATTATTAAATTTATAAGATAAATAATTCAAATTTTTGAAATTAAATTTATAGGTGTTACGAGTCAAATAATGCTCTCTGATTTAAACATTAGACTGTATAGAATCAATTTTTTATTAGACTTTGTTTGAATTATAAATTTTGATATGAATTTGAAATTGAAAAGGAAAAAGAAGAGTAAAAATCCATGATCAAAATTCTCTTCCCTTTTCTCAATTCCTATATCATGGGTTTTGGTAGAAATTTATTTTTTTTTTTAATTCTTACTAAAATTCATGATTTATAAACAATTTTTAAAAAATTATAATATAATAAAGCGACCAAATCTCGAAGTTATGAGAATAACAAGATAGAAATTTTGATGAATGTAACAATTTCTTGTAAGACCAAAAGTGGGTATAGGGCATTCCTTTATTTAATTGTTTTGTATAATCAAGAAGTCTTTTTTTTTTTTTTTTTTTGAACGGTATAATCAAGAAGTCTAGAACATGATATTTGTTTTTATTTATTATAGAAAAATATATATTCTAGGAGTTTAATAGCAAATCTCAAGAAAAATTTCCAATTTAAGACGGGTTAGTCCAAATCTCAAAACACTAGTTGTCAAACAATTGCACATAACATAACTTAGAATATCAGTCTTAATATATAATAATATCATTTGATACAATAATTTATTAGTAATGTTAAAAATCTCAAATCTATTAAATGTTTTATCAAACATTTCATATGGGTGTGGGACCCAACACATGTAGATTTGTGTTGTAGATTTGTGTGGGTCTCACATTTCTGGATGTGTGAGAGATTTGATAAAAAATTTAATAAATTATTTGAGTTCATAATGTTTTTCATAATTCAATTAAATGGCATTGGAATCATTCATATGCAAAGAAACAAAAATTTGCTCAACTTTCGACATTTATTATCAGCTCCTAATTACATATCAAGTATAATTTACAATTATTTTCAAAAGTAATTTGGTGAAATAATGAAACAGGACTTTTTCTTTTATGGGGCACAAATAATTTTTAAATATTTAAATATTTTAAAAAAATTATTTTGTCAAGTTAGTTTTAATTTTTTAAAAAAAATCTACCAAACACTAGAGAATTTTATTTTATAAAGATCATAATTAAAGAAAAAATATTTTGTGTCTATAACCAGTTTATAATAGTTTAGTTTTCTTTCTAATAATTTTATTTTATTTTAAGGTGAATTACACTAACAGTCCCTATAATTTGAAGCTTGTATCATTTTAGTCAATAACTTTTTAATTTTGACACATTTGACCATAAATTTAGAATCTTGTTTTACATAAGGACAATTGAAAATATTATTGCTTAATTACAAGGGAAAAATATTCAATTTGATAAAATATAAACTAATTTGATAAGAATAAATGTCAAAAAAATATTTTAAAATTTTTAAAAATTATTTCTACCCATCAAAGATAAAATTTTGTAAAATTGATAAATCTTTTAGACATTTATTTATTTATTTTACCAAATTAATTTTTATTATGTGTTTGGATGATGATCATGTAATGGGTGGTTGTCAGACTTTTAAGTCACATTTGTTTGGCGGATTAAGTTTGATGAGATTGTTGGTGAAAAGATGGTTAGTAAAGAGATTGTTAATGTGGAGATCGTTAGTAAGGGGATTAAGTAAAGTGTGCTTATTATGATAGTAGTATGTGAGATAATTAGTGATGAGATTCTTAAATTATTTTTATATAAAATAAATAAATAAATTATTTTTATATTAAAAAAACTAAAACAAACTTGTATGCTGGGTAAAAAAAAATAATTTTGTTTATATAAAATAGACTCTAGTTTACTCATTATTTTCTTAATTTCATCTAAAATTCAACCAAGCTAATCCCCATATTGAGGGAGATTAGTAAGCCCCTCGGACTATTACTCCCTTTCCCAAATCATCACCAAACAAGCTGTGGGTGGGACGCACAGCCATAACACTCCAATCCCTCCCCTCACGCCCATAACAAATATGATCTTAATGTGTAATCGATATATTTAACATATGAAATATTTTTAGTTTTAGATTTTAGAAACCCATGTCAAAAATTAAAAAGGATGATTTGGTCATATTACATTAAACATGACTTAATGGAATGCTCAAAAAAATATGAGTTAGATGGAATAAAATACTTAGAAAGAGAATTTATTAAAAAATAACCCTTGTTAATTTTTTATTTTTTAATTATTACATAAATTTGATGTTTCTGTTTAAATGTTGAATTTGTGAAGAAAAAATAAAAAAAAAATTAACTTCACTTTTGCAGAGTGATTTGTGAAAGAATAAATAATTAATTAATTTATATTTCAATTTTTCTTTTATTTTTCTATTTTCTCTATAAATATAAATTTAAAATTCAAATAAAATATAAAAAGTAACGACAAACATATCACATTTTGAACTTTGGTCTTCCTCATTTCATAAAGTCACAACAACACACCATCAAAATTTAAAACTAATTTTAGTATTCAAACTTTTTTTAAACCATGTTTTGTTACAGTATATGAATTTACTCATAAGTAGAAAAAATGTACTGTGCAGTAAAAAGTTATTGGCTGGATTCCTCCCACCTTTATAAAATATATATATATATATATATATATGTGTGTGGGTAAAAATCTGGCCACACTGCTTGCTTAGTGATCAACTGGAGAGCACAGGCAGAATAGATGGCTTCAGCAACCTGAAACAGAAGGAAAAGGCTCCGGCGGTGGTTCTTCCACCCGGGGGCACTCCGACGATCAAGTCAGTATGTTTCTCAAAGATAATCAAAAGCAAAACTTAACACTTAAAACATAAATTGCATACCTTAGACCCACGAGGGTGCCTCTCTTTTATAATATACTCAATCTAAGTCCTACTAGAAGTATGACTTTTATGAACTCCAATTTACTGCTTACTCTGGACTCTTTAAGAGATAAAGATAAACTCCCTTAAGAATTTTATCTAGGCTAAGTCCCCTCTTTGTCCTAGGACTCTTGTCCCTTATCTGCTTATCTCGGATTCCGATATCTTCGGGGATAACCTCGGCAACTCCGAGATCACCTCGGCTTAACTACCACGACACGTGGCATCTCGGCTGACACGTCGGCGTCACTATGCCACGTGTTGGTATTCAGAAAATATATCCCCACAACTGCCCCCTAGGTTCTATTACCTCGGCATTCTGAGGTGATGGAACCTATATCGACATTTCAACATTTCTTTTCTTAGTAATGGCTCAAAAACTGTTTAGCCGAGATAATCCTCTTCCAGCCGACGTGTTCTCTTCGGAGAACAAGGTTTCGATCGTACTTTCCTACGCGCATGAGCTGTCATGCATATCTAACCGTTTCTTTCCACGTGTTTTGTCTTCATTGGAGCGTGTCTGCGACGCGCCTGAAAGCTGTCTGTCATTTGTCTGCGCCGTCTGACGCCTGCGTTGCTCCAGGCGTAATAATTGCCCTAATTTTGCCGCCGTTTCAAATTTTTGACAAAACTCTTTTTCGCCTCCATTTTTCCTTCACTTTTTCATTCTGATTTCCTGCTCTTTCTCTCTCCGAAAGCTCTTTCTTCTTCGAATCTGCCATTGCTTCGATCTCTCTTCTGGAACTGTCCTTAATCTCCCATTCTTGTGAAGCTTTCTTTGCTGTTGCAACCGATTTCTGAGCTCGGCGAACATTGCCCCGGCTTCATTTGTTCTGGTAAGATCCTTTCCTTTCATTCTTAATTTCCTTTATGCGCTTTTATCATTACTGCTTTGTTGCTCGATTTCTCCCATATTTTGAACATTTGTACTGTTTTAATATTTTTCTTGCCATAATTCTTGACCTTTGTCCCTTTGTATTATTCGTGTTTCTGATAGTCCATCTTTGTTCTCGAATCTGAAACTTCGTCTTTGTTTTCTCTTTTTTGTATCTGTCCCAGATCTGTGCCTTCGATCTTGATCTTTATAGTTCTTAGGTTTGGGATTTGTGCGTAGAACCTTGAAATTTAGGGAAAACTGAAACAAGCCTTATCAGCCCTTTCCTAGGTCTTTGCCGAGGTTCTTGTAACCCTTTAAAAACGCTCATCTTCTAAAACATATTTTAAGCTGACATAATGGGTATGTGGAGGCATAGGGTAAATACCCCAACAAAACTTGAATACTTTAGGCAGGAATTCTCTATCCCAGCCGATGTTCACCTTAAGCTAGCTGGGGATAATGATACCATCATGCCCACAGATCATACAATGCCTTTTCCTATAGTAGCTTTTACCGAATGTGGACTTCGGCTTCCACTTCACCCCCTTTTTCGTGAAGTTCTTTATTTCTATAGGCTGAACCCCATGCAACTTACTATCAACTCATATAGGGTGATTAACGGTATTATAGCTTTAGCTAGGCAGGAGAATCTTAGAATCACCCTGGCCGACCTTCAGTACTGCTATACCATGTGTCCCCTCAACCTGAAGGATAGGGGCTTCGTTTATTACCTTAAGCCGAGATCCACCCAGTTTAAAATTGTAGCCGACCTTCCAGACTCCAACAAGGGGGCTGGAGATGACTTTGTTCTTGCGTCGGGAAATTGGGAATTTGGCCCAGACGAAGATGTCCACCTCTACCCTCTTCCTCGAACAATTTCAGAGGGCAAGGGTAAGAGCCCTGAGTCAACACTTAGTTGTTTTTATTTAAGTCTTTAACACTTTCTGTTTCTGACATCTGTTTCTTTGTCCTGCAGATCTTCATCAGCCACCGAAAAATTTCCGCCAATCCTTCATCCCAGGAACAGATCTGAAAAAACTCCTTGACCTTCCAGTCCACAAACGAAAAGCCCCACTGTTACTAAACTTTATCCCTACATATAAATCCACTTTGCCCGACATCCCAAAAAGGAAGAAAAAAAGTCTCTCTCCACCTACTGCTACAACTGTAACCGCTTCTTCATCCCGAACAGACCAAGGATCCACCTCTGACCCAGCCGATCTTCCATCAACTTCGGCCCCTTACTTAATACCAATTCCGGAACGTAAACGTCGACGAAGACTTGTAAAGACTGCCGAGATGGTTCGTTCAAGGCCTGTCGTTCAAGATCTTCTTGTCGACCTTCCAACTGATGCCGAGGCTGTACCACCGCAATCAACGCTCCCACCAAAGCTAAAGAGAGTTAAAAAGGCTCAGCCCAAAGCCAACTCTACAGACGCCGAGACTGAGGATGCTTTGCCTATTTCTAAGCTGGCAGAAAGCAAAAAATCAACCTCAGCTGCCACCAAGAGATCTGCTGAGGGCCAACCCTCAGGGTCTACACAATCTAAGAGGCCAAGGTCATCGTCCGCAACGACCTCGGCATCAAAAAGGCCCGACGTTCCATGGGCTCCTGAACTAACTCTGGAGGATAGACCCATCATGGCCAGTGAAAGTGCCGACGATATTAATGTTGGTGTCGCCCTCAGCACTGCTCTTCTCCTTCCAAATGATTTGGAGCGAAATGCTAAGCTTAGCGAGTATGAGAATTACGCTCTCATGCTCTAACACTTCGTTCAAGTAAGTGTTCCTGTTTGCACTTGCGATTTTTCCTTCTGTTTCATACTGAGAATATTTTCTAACACTTCTGTTTTTCCTTAGGCCATTCAGCATGCCCATTCATTTTCAATGCAATCTTTTGAAAACCGGCAAAGATTAGTTGATATGAAGAGGGAAGCATCTTCCATGAAGAAGGAGATCAGATCTCTTGAATCAAGGATGAAAAAATTGGAAGATCAGGCCGAGGCGGCTACTAAGGCCCAAACTTTAGCTCTTGAGAAGGCCGAATTCGCTGAGGCTGTGAAAAAAGTTGCTGAGGCCGAGAAAAGAGATGCTGAGGCTAAGAAGGCCCAAGCGGAGAAAGAACTTCAGCAAGCTCTGGCCACCAAAGAGGCCGAAGTCAAAGAGGCCGACGAAAAGGCCTATGCCCAGGGCATGGCCGACGTCGCAGAGGACTACAAACTTCAAGTTAGGCAGGCATGCAACAGGGGATTTTCCCTTGGTTGGATGTCCCTAATAAAGAAGCTTGATCTTCCTGCTGACTCGCCATTGCGCCAGGCCGACGCTATTCCTTTACCATTTCCTCCACCTCCTCCTGAAGGCGAATCAGAGACTGAGGCAGATGCTGAGGATGAGGATGAGGAGAAAAATGATGAGGAAGCCTTGGTGAAGAAATCCAAGGATGGTGCTGAAGCCAAGTCCCCTCCTCCTGCTGAGCAAGTTATGGACTTAACCTTGGATGAGGAGGGTGATGAGGTTGCGGGGGCAACCAAGGAAATTGTCACTGGGCAGCTATCGTCCGATCTTCTCTTGATAGAAAGAAGTGTTGAGACAACAATCGCAGAGATTGATGCCGAGATACAAGCGGAAAAAGTAGTCGACGAGGTACCACCAGAATCGTCCGAGGTCCCAGTCCCTGTAGCTGCTGATACTGAAGAGTCTTGATTTAAAATGCCTTTTGTACATTGTTCCTTCTTTTTTCTGTACTTTGTATTTTGTACTTTTTTAGTTTCCAGACAATGTAAAATTCCTTTTTGTGGCCGATGTAACTTTTTCAATATGTAACTGCAACTGCTCTTTCCATAGATGCTTTTTAATCTTGTGATGTTCTGTTGATTGTTTCTGCATCGTTCTATACTTAGAAATTTTTGTATGCTTTTTCATGTTGCATCCTTTATGTAATCTTGTCGGGGTTACATACCTCGGGTATAACTACAAAACTTTTACTTCGGCAAAATACTGACCTGCAATCTTGTAAATTGCTACAAATTTCAACAAGTGTTAACATATACTGTAGACTTTTCTAAGTTTAAATAAATAAATTTCAACAAGCGTTTAAACAATATACTTAGCCTTTACTTCAACTTGTAAGTTTCTGTATACCCCGGCTGGTGACCATATGTCGGCTTAACATAAACTTATAAATTGCTAAAATTTCAACAAGTGTTAAGCATCTTCCTTAGGGTTTAAACAACCACCATATTGCTATGAGAACTTAAGCAATAACCTCGGCTTAACTTCAACTTGTAAATTGCTCGGCTTAACTTCAACTTGTAAATTGCTACAAATTTCAACAAGTGAAGATAAGGAATCAGCTTAATTCCAACTTGTAAATTGCTACAAATTTCAACAAGTGAATTAAGGAATAACCTCGGCTTAACTTCAACTTGTAAATTGTTACAAATTTCAACAAGTGAAGATAAGGAATCAGCTTAATTCCAACTTGTAAATTGCTACAAATTTCAACAAGTGAATTAAGGAATAACCTCGGCTTAACTTCAACTTGTAAATTGCTACAAATTTCAACAAGTGAAGATAAGGAATCAGCTTAATTCCAACTTGTAAATTGCTACAAATTTCAACAAGTGAATTAAGGAATAATCTCGGCTTTTTCTTTGCCCCCAATGTGAACCTGAGTTTGACTTGGGTTCACATTAATTATGTCTTCAATAAATATCAATGCATAACTTTCTTAATCATGTGTGTTCAAAGAATACTGAAAGGACTTTATTGATGATATCGGCCAAAATATGATGTACATCTAATGATAGAAAAATTTCAAATTACAAGTATTCCAAGGTCTGGGCAGTGCTTTGCCCTCATTGTCCTCAAGTCGATATGCTCCATTGCCTAATATTGAAGTAATTCTGTAGGGTCCTTCCCAGTTTGGGCCAAGCTTGCCTTCCCTGGGGTCCTTCTTGTTTCCGACGACTTTTCTCAGGACTAGGTCGCCGACTTGAAAATCTCTTGGATTGACCTTCTTGTTGTAGGCTCTGGCAAGCTGTTGCTGGTATACTGCAAGCTGAACGACAGTTTTTTCTCTTCGTTCTTCCAATAAATCCAGTTCTCGGGCTAAGAGTACGTCATTGGTGCCATTCTCTACTCCCTGGGTTCTGATCCCTGGGATGCCGATCTCCAATGGGATGACTGCTTCTGTGCCATAAGCCATGGCAAAGGGGGATTCTCCTGTTGATCTTCTCGGCGTAGTCCGATATGCCCAAAGTACATTGGGCAATTCGTCTACCCACTTTCCTTTTGCTGCCTGCAGCCTTTTCTTTATTCCATCCAGAATTACTTTGTTGGATGCCTCTGCTTGCCCATTGCTTTGGGGAAAACTTGGTGTTGAGAAATAATTCTTGATCTTGAATTTTGCACAAAAGTTCTTGATGACTTTGCTGTCAAATTGTGTTCCGTTGTCGGCAACTATTGCTCTTGGAATCCCGAATCTGGTGATAATGTTTTTCCATATAAAATTCTTGACGTCCACATCTCGGATTTTGGCAAGAGGTTCTGCCTCTATCCATTTTGTAAAGTAGTCTGTTGCTACCAACAAGTATTTTCTCTGTCCAGTTGCCTGGGGAAGTTGTCCAACCAGATCCATGCCCCATTGGGCAAACGGCCAAGGGCTGGATACTGGATTTAGGTCAGCAGCTGGCTGATGTATCAAAGGTGCAAACCTTTGGCATTGTTCGCACTTCTTCACATAGGCTTCGGCATCCTTTTGCATGTAGGGCCACCAATACCCCTGGGTAATGGCCCTGTGGGCTAATGATCTGCCCCCAGCATGGCTTCCACAAATTCCTTCATGGATTTCGTAAAGAAAATCTTCAACCTGCAAAAGGTGTACGCACCTTAAAAGCGGTCCAGTGAAGGACCTTCTGTAGAGATGGCTTTCTTCTGTTAGGCTGAATCTAGCCGACTTCAGTCTGATTTTATGTGCTTCCTTATGGTTTTCTGGCAGCTTCCCCTCTTTTAGGAATGCAATGATTGCATCCATCCAGCTTGGTCCCAAGTCTACGCACATTGCTTCTTGTTCGATGCTCTGTTTGTCTATGCTCGGGGCCGACATGTAATCGATCATAATTGTCTTTGTTCTTCCAGTTCGAATTGAACTGGCCAGGTTAGCCAACGCGTCGGCGTGGGTGTTGTCATCTCGGCTAACTTGGAGTAATCTGCAGTTCTGAAATAGGGCTGCCAGTCGGATGACTTCCTTTGCATATGCCGACATTCTTTCGTCTCTGGCTGCAAATTCTCCTATTGACTGGTTAACAATGAGTTGTGAATCACAAAAAACAATTACCTCGTCTGCCTCTGCTGCTGCTGCTAGCTTTAGCCCTGCAATTAATGCTTCATATTCTGCTTCATTGTTGGAGGCTTTGAACCCCAGACGGATGGACTGTTCTACTATTTCTCCATCTGGAGATATCATCAGTACTCCTGCCCCTGCTCCCTGGCGGTTTGAACTTCCATCGACGAATAGTCTGAATGAATCGCCGATGTAGATGCTGCAGGGTCTAAGCTTCTCTTTCTCTTGCTTTTTTGTCTTTGGCTGGGATTCTTTTTGCTTGCTGGGACAATGCTCATCTTGGCTCGACAGAGCCCGATGTGTGATGGCCTCAGGTGTGAGTTCTGCGACGAAGTCAGCCAAAACTTGGCCCTTTATTGCTGTTCTCGGCCTAAACTCGAGATCAAACTGGCCCAGTGTTACTGCCCATTTTGCTATCCTTCCTGTTAAATCTCATTGTTGCAACAAGGACTTCAGTGGGTGCTCTGTTAGGACCACAATCTTGTGTGCCTGAAAGTAATGGCTCAATTTCTTTGAAGCTATTACTAAGGCTAGCATTAATTTTTCCAGTGGTAGGTATCTTGTTTCTGCGTCGGTCAAAGTTTTACTTACATAATAAACAGCCTTTTGTTCTCCTTTTTCCTCTCGGATTAGTACTGCACTGACTGCGTGTTCTGAGACTGCTAAGTACAAAAACAGTTCCTCCCCTGGTACTGGGTTGGAAAGAACCGGAGTTGTGGTCAAGTACTTTTTTAGGTCGGTTAAAGCAGCTTCACATTCCTCTGTCCATAGGAAGTCCGTGGCTTTTTTCACCTGGTTGAAGAAGGGTCTGCACTTATCTGAGCTTCTGCTGATGAATCTGTTTAGGGCTGCGGCCCTTCCAGGAAGCACTTGAACTTGCTTTGCCGATGTCGGGCTCTGTAAGTCCAGGATGGCCTTGATTTGGTCTGGGCTGGCCTCAATGCCCTTTCTTGTTACCAGATATCCTAAGAATTTACCTGATCCAACTCCAAAGGCACATTTTGAGGCGTTGAGTCGGAGCCGATATCTTTTGAGTATGTGAAAGACCTCTTTTAGGTCGGCAAGATGACCCTTTGATTCCCTTGTCTTTACGACCATATCGTCGATGTAGACTTCTACTGTTTTTCCAATCAGGTGCTTAAACATCTTTGTTACTAACCTCTGATAGGTTGCTCCTGCGTTTTTCAACCCAAAAGGCATTACCTTGTAACAGTACAGGCCTTTAGGGGTGATGAACGCGGTTTTCTCCTCGTCTGGAGGGTACATGGCAATCTGGTGGTACCCTCTGTATGCATCCAAAAAACTCATCCTTTCATGTCCTGAAGTGGCGTCTACCAGTTGGTCGATTTTGGGCAGAGGAAAGCTGTCTTTGGGGCAAGCTTTGTTAAGGCTGGTAAAGTCTACACAAACCCTCCATTTACCATTCTTCTTTTTTACTACTACTGTGTTGGACAGCCATGTTGGATACTGAACTTCTCGGATGGTCCTAGCCTCCAGGAGTCTGTCAACCTCTTCTTCTACTGCTTCGACATGCATTAACGTCGGTCTTCTGGCTCGTTGAATCACAGGTTTTGCCGATCTGTCGACATTCAGTTTGTGGCAAGTGACCTCGGGGTCAATGCCTGGCATTTCATAAGGTGTCCAGGCGAACACCTCTATGTTTGCCCTTAAGAAATCTTCCAGTTCTTTCTCTTCTTCTCTAGCTAAGCCTGAGCCGAGAAGAAAGAAACGCTCTTCGTCGTCCTCTTGGACGAAAACTTTTTTTAGCGCCTCTTCGCTCTTTTCGGCTGGTTCCTTCCCGACGTCTTCTAGGACCTCCATGTCCTCATCTTCAACTTCTGCGTTCCTTGGCTCCCGTATACTACAGGTGGATTTCATTGCTGTCATGGAGCAATTTTTTGCTTGTAGTTGATCCCCTCTGACTTCTTCAATCCCATGCTCTGTTGGGAACCGTAGTAGTTGATGCAACGTTGAGGGAACTGCCCCCATTGCATGCAACCACGGCCTTCCTAAGATGATGTTGTATGGTGAGGACGTGTCAATTACCAGGAATTCCGTCTGGATCTTCTTAGTGCCGGCTTGTACCTCCAAGCTTGTTGCACCCAGTGGCCATATCGGCGTTCCATTAAAGCCGACCATCGGGCCGCTGGATTGTTCTAAGTCATCAGGGTGAAGGCCTAGTTCCTTGTAACATCTGACATACATGATGTCACAGGAGCTGCCTTGATCTATTAGGATGCGTTTTACTTGGCACTCCCCAACCTGGAGGGATACTACCAAGGCATCATTATGTGGATGTTGGACCAATTCCAGGTCGGCTTCAGTAAAGGCTATCATTGGCCCTTGGCATTCTTCTGGCCAATGTCTCTTCTCCCCGACTTGGTAGATATGCTGTAAATGTCTTACCCTCTGGGTCTCTCCTCTGACTTCATTTTCGTTGACCCTAGAGTGGATCACATTAACTACTCTCGGTCCTCCTGCTGGTGGTAGTTGTGCTGGGGGAGGCGGTGCTGCTGGTGCTTGAGGCAACCTTGCCTGTTCTTCCCTGGTCCTGGCCTCATCGACCAGGTCCCTCAGAAGGCCTTGTCTTACCAGGTCCTCCAAGTGTGCTTTCAAGGCTCTGCAACCTTGAGTTGGGTGCCCTTCTTCATTGTGGTAGGCACAACGTCTACCAACGTTCCTTCCCATGAATTCCCCTGGTGCTCTTGCCGGAGCCCTGAAATAGGGTTGATTTCGAATCTGATCTAAGACTTTATGGATTGGGATCCGGAATACTGTTGTTACCGCCTGTTTATTTCTCAACTCTGTTTCTTGTTTGGTCGGTCCATTGTTGCCTCGGCTTCACTTCGGCGAGCCGTTCCCCTTTTCTTGTTTTATCTCTTTTTTTCCCGATGTATATTCTTCGGCTCTGGCATACTTCTCGATTCTTGCCATGAGTTCTTCCATGCTTTTTGGCAATGTTTGTGCCAAAGACTTCCGTAGCGGGTAGTCATCTTTCAGGCCGTTCTTGAAAGACACGACCGCTACCTCTTGGTTGCATTCGGGTATTCGGTTGAACACCTCGTAGTACCTCTTCGCATAGGCCCTAAGGCCTTCTTCTTTGGCGATTCTTAGAGCCATCAAAGCATCAACTCTCAGGGATTGCAGCTTGTTGGTCACGAACCTGGCCACAAACATCTAGGCCAGGCCTTCCCATGTCTTTATGCTTCCCTTTGGTAATTTATGGAACCAATCAGATGCAATTTCCCCAAAGGATGAGGGGAATACTTTGCAGAGCAACGGCTCGTTCCCGCTATATAACGCCATTGAATTCAAGTATAGTCCAACATGAAAGTTTAGATCTGACTTGCCATCATAAATTTGGAACCTCGGCATGCTGAATCTCTTTGGTGGTTCGAATTTGTCCAGTTCCACCGAGAAGGCTGTCTTCGGTTTTACTGGGGAGTTTACCTCGGCTTCAGCATTCTGCTGCCTCCTTTTGAGGTAGTCCCTCAGGTCTTCTTTGCTCCTCCCTGGAGCTCGACTGTCTTTGGATTTTAGTCTTTTTGGTACACTGCTTTCGGCCTCATGGTGGGTTCGTTTGGATCTTTCTTCATGGGTTGTGTCAAAGCAGAGTGCTTGCTTTTGAACATGTCGATGTTCTTTGGGCTCTGGATTCTTCGTGGGGTGCGTCCTTCGGGACTCCTCTTGCCTCGGTTCTTCTCGTCCGACTTCCCTGGAAGGCCAGTGAGAATGCCTTCCGCTCCTGGTATGCTGAGGGACGTCGGGGATTGTTTTTCTTCCGCCCCTCTGGGCGTTGGTTGCTGGCATCGGCGTATCTTGTAGCGGGTATGGTGGCTGCATAACATTATTTTGCATCATGAAGTTGACGACTGACTGAAGGTCAGCCAGTTTGTTCGCCAATTCTTTTACTTCCTCATCCCTCCGCAGGCACCTGTCCCTCCATACCTGGAGGTTATCTTCATTGTAGTACTTTCTTTGGCCTTGGTTTGTCCTTTTTGACGCGTCGCCTTCCGGGATGACGTCGTTCTCTTTGTGACCCTGGTTGCGGGCTTCCGTATTGTGGTTGTCTCCTTCAATGTCAAGGTCAATTGGTCTGCCACTCCCAGCGGGAGCGTCATCCCTAATATTTTCCTGCTGTCCGTTACTGGCCATCTATTCTTCCTTCGTTCCCACAGACGGCACCAAATTGTGTGGGTAAAAATCTGACCACACTGCTTGCTTAGTGATCAACTGGAGAGCACAGGCAGAATAGATGGCTTCAGCAACCTGAAACAGAAGGAAAAGGCTCCGGCGGTGGTTCTTCCACCCGGGGGCACTCCGACGATCAAGTCAGTATGTTTCTCAAAGATAATCAAGTGCAAAACTTAACACTTAAAATATAAATTGCATACCTTAGATCCACGGGGGTGCCTCTCTTTTATAATATACTCAATCCAAGTCCTACTAGAAGTATGACTTCTATGAACTCTAATTTACTGCTTACTCTGGACTCTTTAAGAGATAAAGATAAACTCCCTTAAGAATTTTATCTAGGCTAAGGCCCCTCTTTGTCCTAGGACTCTTGTCCCTTATCTGCTTATCTCGGATTCCGATATCTTCGGAGATAACCTTGGCAACTCTGAGATCACCTCGGCTTAACTACCACGACACATGGCACCTCGGCTGACACGTCGGCGTCATCATGTCACGTATTGGTATTCAGAAAATATATCCCCACAATATATATGTAACTAAGATTTCATGGTGCTTAATGTAATAGAATCTTAATGGTTTAGCTTTTGTTCAATAAAAAAAAATAAATAAAAAAGCCCAATCTTCAAGTTGTCAAAATTCAGGCCCATCTGATTTCTAAGCTCTTCCAATTTACTAGTGTATACATGTTTAACTAATTACAAGAAACCATTATTATTAAAATATGAAAGATGCTAATGACAGTCTTTTTAAACTGTCATTAATGCTGATAAACATATAAAATATGTTTAAAAAAATTGTATAAAAATTATATTAAATTTTGGTTTTATGTCTTTTATGGACAACTCAATAAACTGTAATTAACATATTCCTTAATATATAAGAACATCTTTATTCCAAACTTTTAAAATTTTGTGTGTTAAAATTTTTTGAAAGCATGGGTAGTAAATGGACATATATGAATTTGACACAAAAAAACTCTCTATTTGATATGTCAAATTTATTATTTTATTATTTTTAAAAATAAAATTATTTTATTTGATAGAATTAACATTTAATATCAACATGAAACATGTTAAATTCAACATATTAAATTAATGCCAAATATCAACACCGCATTTAATTTAATAAGTTGTCTTCATTCTTGATGTCAAAATTTAGATATCCTCCGGTCACCTAAAATTTAACATTTCAATTGGCATTGCTCCAAGTCACTTTCCTCTCATAGCTCTCTACATCATTTGGTTCCATTAAATCCACTTCCAATCCAAGCAACATTAAAGAGGGAGAGATTGAGAATGTGTGGTCAACATAGCTTACCTACCACCAGGGTGGTAGCCTAGTAGACAAAGCATTTCTCTCTATAGGAATGACTTAAATTCAAATTTTGGGATATGAAAAATGATTTGATTTTTAATTGATTTTCTTTGAAATGTTAAACTGTACTTCGATTGATCTTGAACTCTTCTATTACATATGGCTGAGTTTCATTAGTGTCTCGCTAATGGATCCCTTCCTATGAGCTGAGTTAAATTTGATCAGCAATCAACTATCCCGGAACCATAACTCACAGATGTAATAACAATATTACATAGCATCCTCTTTTTTTTCATGTTCAAAAAAAAAAAAGAAAAAAAAGAAGGTACATAACCTTACCTAACTTAACCACCCTGCCCTTATATATACTTAATATGGCCTTACAATATTATTGTTTTGGCTTAGCTATAATTATTAAATTTATAAGATAAATAATTTAAAATTTTGAAATTAAATTTATAGGTGTTACGAGTCAAATAATGCTGTCTAATTTAAACATTAGACTGTATAGAATCATTTTTTTTATTATTAAACTTTGTTTGAATTATAAATTTTGATATGAATTTGAAAATGAAAAGGAAAAAGAAGAGTAAAAAATCCATGATCAAAATTCTCTTCCCTTTTCTGAATTCCTATATCACTGATTTTGGTAGAAATTTAAAATTTTGTTTTTTAATTCCTACTAAAATTCATGATTTATAAACAATTTTTAAAAAATTATAATATAATAAAGCGACCAAATCTCGTAGTTATGAGAATAACAAGATAGAAACTTTGATGAATGTAACAATTTCTTGTAAGACCAAAAGTGGGTATAGGGCATTCCTTTATTTAATTGTTTTGTATAATCAACAAGCCTAGAACATGATATTTGTTTTTATTTATTTAAAAAAAAAAATCTAGGAGTTTAATAGCAAATCAAGAAAAATTTCCAATTTAAGATGGGTTAGCCCAAATCTCAAAACACTAGTTGTCAAACAATTGCACATAACTTAGAATATCAATAGTCTTAATATATAATAATATCATTTGATACAATAATTTATCAGTAATGCTAGGAATTTTCAAATAATCTATTAAAATGTTTTATCAAACTTCTTATATGAGTGTGAGATGTTAGATAATGTCTCAATGGGACCACATAATTAAATGTGGTGTTATCATTTATAAGAAGCCTACAATTTAAGTGATTCAATTTAGTTAATAGGCTTAAGGGTATATGTGTTATGGACCTAATGTGTAGATACTAGTCGTATAATTTCTATTTCTATGAGGGGCAGAAATAGAAATTAAAACATATTGGTTAAAGTTGGTTTTCATTCCTTTTGAACTTCCACAACCTTTCAGTTTTGAAAACCAATAAATAGAAATTAAAACCAATAATGATTAAAGTTGGTTTTCATTCCTTTTGAACTTCCACAACCGTTCAGTTTTGAAAATCAATTACAACCTTTAAAAGGTTATGGTCCCTATTCTTTCCCAAGTGGAAAAATAAGAATACTGCCATTTTTCTTTCTAAATCCTCTCAAGGAGAAACATAAGGCACCAAAGGGGAAAGGATTAGAAGGCAATAACATAATCAATAACAAAGAGTTCATTGATAATCACGCTTCCGTTTAACCGTTCATCAATGGATTCAGGTATGTCATTTTGTCTTGATTTCTTGATAATACACATGGTAAATGATCCAAAGTGTAAGGTTTATGTTCTGAAATTTATGTTGACAATTGGTATCAGAGCATGCATATCATGTGTCTTATCAGAATTGATATGCTTTATTCATTCTATTTAGTTTCCTGGAATCAGATTCTGAATTTTCTTATGGATGTAAATTCTGTTTTTTCCTGTTTTGTTCTGTGAAAATGGCAATCTGTTTTTTGGAATTGTAAAATGATTCGGTGGGCAGTTTTTCTTTTTTTTTTTTCTCTCAAATGGATGAACATCATGTATTTATATATATATAGATATATCTTGCGATTTGATCGGTTTAATTTTGAACATCATAAAAAAAAAAACTATTTGTTTTTTGGACCCGTCAATTCTATTTATATATGTATATATATAATTGGAATTGCTGCAGATTATATAACATATACGGGGTCACAAATTTATAAATCTTTAAATTTAATGTAATTTCATACAACGTCTATAGAAATTTAATTTTCTAACACTCTCAATATAAGTCAATTCAAACAAGATGTCACAAAAGTGATCTCTCTTGTCTAGATTGTTTTATATGGAATGTTTTGAAGTTCATGTCTGTGTATCTCATGCGGGTATTTATCGGTCCAAAGACATGATTAAGACTTGGCAGAATTACACACACATTTTGTGGTGATAAACATGTGCCAATTGTCAAAAAAACCTAATGTGAATAATAAATCCATCAAAAGATAGATTTGTTATTTGACATAACTTATTGTCAATGTTTGATCGTTACAACAAGAATACCACTTACAGTTAATATCACTACCCAAAGGCTTGGTATTAATGTTGTGCTAGGTATCTTGAGATGTTGTCATTAAATTAATTTATTTAGAGATTATCTGTTTGGTAACTTAATGTGAGCATAATTGTTTATTCCTTTTATTTTCTTTTCTATTCAGCTTTAATGTCGACTACTTCAATCTCTGCCAACATGAACAATGTTCTAATGTTAAATGGAACAAACTTTAAGGACTGGAAAGAGAACATATTGATTGTTCTCGGCTGCATGGACATAGACTTGGCATTAAGGATGCCAAAACCGAATGCTCTCACTGCACAAAGTACTCCTGAGGAAACTGTGTACTTTGAAAAGTGGGATCGTTCTAACAGGCTAAGTCTTATGATCATGAAGCGTGGGATTCCAGAAGTTTTTCGGGGTGCAATAACAGAGGATGTTACCGTTGCCGGTGAATTTCTTTTCGAAATTCAAAAGCGTTTTGCTAAAAACGATAAGGCTGAAACAAGCACGCTTTTAGCAAGCTTGATTCAATAAAGTATAAAGGCAAGGGTAATGTTCGCGAGTACATCATGGAAATGTCTCATCTTGCTTCAAAACTTAAGGCACTAAAGCTCGACCTATCTGATGATTTGCTCGTGCATTTAGTTCTCATCTCTCTTCCTGCACAATTTAACCAATTTAAGGTCAGTTATAACTGCCAGAAGGAGAAATGGACTCTCAATGAGCTCATTTCATTTTGTATGCAAGAAGAAGAGAGATTGAAGCAAGAAAGGACTGAAAGTGCTCATCTGGCAAGTACCTCCAAGCATACGGGCAAAAGAAAGCATAAGGGAAAGGAAGTTGCTATTCCTCAGGGTCCGGAACCAAAGAAACAGAAAGTGCAGGATGGTTGTTTCTTTTGTGGCAAGCCTAGACACAGAAAGAAGGATTGTGCCAAATACGTCGCCTGGCGTGTAAAGAAAGGTACATTTCATGTTTTGGTTTGTTCTGAAATAAATTTAGCTTCAGTACCAAGAAACACTTGGTGGGTAGATTCTGGTGCTACTACTCACATATGTGTTTCTATGCAGGGTTGCCTGAACTACCGAAAGCCAATTGATGCTAATAAGACACATGATATGCATGATCCAAAGTGTAAGGTTTATGTTCTGAAATTTATGTTGACATGAGACCCACACATATGTAGGTTTGTGTGGATCTCACATTCATGTGAGAGATTTAATAAAAAAATTTGATAAATTATTTGAGTTCATAACATTTTTCATAATTTATACACCTTTCAATTAAATGGCATTGGAATCATTCATATGCAAATAAACAAAAATTTGCTCAACTTTCAACATTATTATCAGCTCCTAATTACATATGGAGTATAATTTACAATTATTTTCAAAAGTAATTTGGTGAAAATAATGAAACATGATTTTTTCTTTTATGGGGCACAAGTAATTTTTAAATATTTAAATATTTTTAAAAAATTTATTTTGTCAAGTTGGTTTTAATTTTAAAAAAAGAAATCTACCAAACACTAGAGAATTTTTTTTTTTTATAAAGATCACAATTAAAGGAAAAATATTTTGTGTCTACAACCAGTTTATAATTGTTTAGTTTTCTTTCTAATAATTTTATTTCATTTTAGGGTGAATTACACTAACAGTCCCTATAATTTAGAATTTGTATTATTTTAGTCTATGACTTTTCAATTGTGATACATTTGACCCTGAATTTAAAATTTTATTTCACATAAGGACAATTAAAGATATCATTGCTTAATTATAAGGGAAAAATAGTCAATTTAATAAAATATAAACTAATTTGACAAAAATAAATGTCAAAAAAACATTTTTAAAATTTTAAAAATTATTTATACCCATCAAAGATAGAATTATGTAAAATTAATAAATCTTTAGACATTTATTTATTTATTTATTTTACCGAATTAATTTTTATTATGTGTTTGGATAATGATCATGTAATGGGTGGTTGTTAGACTTTTAAGCCACATTTGTTTGGCGGATTAAGTTGGATGAGATTGTTAGTGAGAAGAAGGTTAATGAAGAGATTGTTAATGTGGGGATTAAGTAAAGTATATTTGTTATGATGATAGTGTGAGAGATGATTAGTTATGGAATTGTTAAATTATTTTTATATTAAAAAAAACTAAAACAAACTTGTGCACTGGGTTAATATATATATATAATAGATTTAATTCACTTACTATTTTCTTAATTTCACCTAAAATTCAACCAAACTAATCCCCTTACTGAGGGGGATTAGTAAGCCCCTCAAACTATTACTGTAACGCTCCCAAAATAATACAATAAAGATAACTCATATGCAGAATAAATATGAGAAGCAACATACTTTCACACGTCAGAGTTTACTGTTTAACAAACAAGTAAATGTCACAAAGGCTTATATCTTTCCAAGTCATTACTTGGTTATACGAATAGAGTCTTGCTCTTTACAACTTAAGCCATTGGCTTTACAAATAACAAACATACACACATCAAGCATAAATATGAAGCTCTTGTTTCCCAAAAGTCCATCCATGCTATTGCCTTTGAGGTAACACCTCACTTGCACCTGAAAATGATATTTCAATATAGGGTGAGCCAACAGCCCAGTAGAGATAATCTAACACAATTTATGAAGTTTAGCAAAGGTATAAATACCACGTATATAAACAAGACCGATATGGAAGCATCCCCAAAGCCTACATATCCATATGCCACTAAAGCCAATCTTATTTCATTGTTTCTTCGATTCATATCCAGTTCATATGTGTTACTCAATTCATGAGTTAAATTCATTATCTTTCAATCAACCAAAATGAGACTACAACTCAATGGTTCTTCAATTATGCAAAATACACATAAACACTTCAAACCTTGCCATTTTACGGATATTTCGTCTGCGAGAACCAGCACCCATTATATATGAAACTTTGAGTCTTTCACCCAGAACACTCCCGCCAATTTGCTTTAAATGGAGTCCATCCCCTTTCTCCTCCCAAACAAATATACATATACAATGTATTTATAAACATAATCATATATAGAGTACATCCACTATCTCCTCCCAATAAACATACATATACAATGTATTTATAACATGGTCATATTCAATGACACCAACCATAGATTAGCATTAAATTGCCTAATCCTCATACAATTTCTACAATAAATATTGCTATCCTCCATCGATAGCCAAATACAATTATGTCCAAGATATATTCAATATCGGATTTAATAGTTTATTCAAAACTTTCATAAGTGAGATAATACATATCCAATATCACCATTTATATCAATAATCATCCAATTTAACATATTCAATATTAATTCTAATTATTTATACAAAATAATCATTTTATCAAATTAGGGCAAAAATCTCCATTTTTCCAATATTGACCCAAACACCAAAAATCAACTATTTTGGTACACCAAGATCCTATATTCAAACCCCATACTCATTTATCTCTCATACATTGAAAACCCCTATTTTCATTTCACACCAAAATCTTAGATTTGTCCAAACCACAACCAAATCTCATCATCTATACACAATAGCAATAACTAAGCTAAAAACCATATTAGAGTGTAGAAAATCCCTACCTCAAGTATTGAAGAATAATAGAGATGAAACCCCAAAATTTACGGTGTCGAAACTCGATCTCCACCGTACACAATAAAGCCCTTGAGAAGTTATACAACTTTGGTGAAGAACTTAGGTCTAAAACCTAATGGATTTGAAGAAATCAAAGAGAGAAGATGGTTTCTAGAGAGAGAGGCTCTAGATCTGGATCTTGGAGACTTTTAGAAAGAGAGAGGATTGCAAAAAGTGATCTGAAATGTCACTTTCGCGAGCTGATAAAACGCGGTCCGCTCGAGCGTGGAAAGCCCCGCTCGAGCGTGAAACCCTGCGCTCTAGCGTGAAATACGCTCTCCCAGTATTTTTTTGCAGACACAGTCCCCGCTCGAGCGCCCGAATTCCCGCTCGAGCATGGAACAAAATTTGTGAAGTCCGCTTAAGCACATAAACGGCCGCTCGAGCAGACAAGCAATTTTGAATGCATTTTTCCTTTTTGCTTCGAGGGGCGCTGCCCCGAACCCGCCACGAGGCGCTACCCCCTCGACCCCCGCGAGCTGACTAGGCAGCTCGACCCCCGACCAGTCTAGTTGAAGTGGCAAAACGTGAAAGAAGGATCGAAACCGGGATCGTTATAATTACTCCCTTTCCCAAATCATCACCAAACAAGTTGTGGGTGAGACCCACAGCCATAACACTCTAATCCCTTCTCTCACACCCATAAACAAACATGATCTTAATGTGTAATTGATACATTTAATATATGAAAAATATTTTTAGTTTTGGATTTTAGAAACTTGTGTCAAAAATTAGGAATGATGATTTGGTCATATTACATTAAACAAGACTTAATGCAATACTAAAAAAAATATGAGTTAAATGGAATAAAACATTTAATTTAGAGAAAGGTGATTTATCAAAAAATAGCCCTTGTTAATTTTTTATTTTTTAATTATTAAATAAATCTGATGTTTGTGTTAAAATGTTGAATTTGTGAAGAAAAAATAAAAAAATTTAACTTCACTTTTGCAGAGTGATTTGTGAAAGAATAAATAAATAATTAATTTATATTTCAATTTTTTCTTTTATTTTTCTATTTTCTCTATAAATATAAATTTAAAATTCAAATAAAATATAAAAAGTAACGACACACATATCACATTTTGAACTTTGGTCTTCCTCATTTCATAAAGTCACAACAATACACCATCAAAATTTAAAACTAATTTTAGTATTCAAACTTTTTTTAAACCATGTTTTGTTACAGTATATGAATTTACTCATAAGTAGAAAAAATGTATTGTGTAGTAAAAAGTTAATGGCTCGATTCCTCCCACCTTTATAATATATGATATGTATATATATATTTAAGTAAGATTTCATGGTACTGTAATGGTTTAGCTTTTGTTCAATAAACAAAACAAAAAATAAAAATGCACAATCTTCGACTTGTCAAAATCCAAGCCCATCTCATTTCTAAACTCTTCCCATTTATAGTGTATACATTTTTAACTAATTACAAGAAACCATTATTATTAAAATATGAAAGATGCTAATGACCGTCTTTTTAAACTGTCATTAATGCTGATAAACATATAAAATATGTTTAAAAAAATTGTATAAAAATTATATTAAATTTTAGTTCTATGTCTTTTATAGACAATTCAATAAACTGTAATTAACATGATCCTTAATATATAAGAACATTTTTATCCAAACTTTTAAAATTTTGTGTGCTAAATTTTTTTGAAAGCTTGGGTAGTAAATTGAAATATATCAATTTGACATAAAAACTGTATATCCGATATGCTAAATCTATTATTTTATTATTTTTAAAAATAAAATTATTTTATTTGATGAAATTAATATTTGACATCAAAATGAAACATGTTAAATTTAACATATTAAAATTTTATGCCAGATATCAACTCAGTATTTAATTTGTTAAGTTGTTTTCATTCTTGATGTCAAAATTTAGATATCCTCTGGTCACCTAAAATTTAACATTTCAATGTCATTGTTCTAAGTTCCTCTCATAGCTCTCTACATCATTTGGTTCCATTAATCCACTTCCAATCCAAGCATCATTAGAGAGGAAGAGATTGAGAATGTGTGGTCAACATAACCTTACCTACCACGAGGGTGGTGGCCTAGGAGCTAGGATACCCTTCTCGAATTTTCTCATTGTTTTCTTATTTGATGGGTTATTGGATCTACTTTTAAATCTAATTTCAATAATTTGAGCCGTTCATATTTTAAAATTTGTCATGTACATCATACTTGTAAAAAATCAAATTGATTGAATATCAAAAGAATTAAAAATCGTTTATTAAAAAAAATTTAATAAACAATTTTATTATTTAATAAAACTTTTAGTTCACGTGATTTTTGATATCAGATTGACTTGATTTTTTACAGGTATGATATACATGACAAATTTTAAAATGTGAACTGTTCGAATCATCAAAATTGAACCCAAAAGTCAGCCTAATGACCCATCAAATAGGAAGTTAAGTAGGGAATTAAAAGAGAGAATCCTTGCTTGGTGGCCTAATGGACAAAGCATTTCTCTCTATAGAGATGACTTAAATTCAAATCTTGGGGGATGTGAAAAATGATTTGATTTTTAATTGGTTCTCTTTGAAATGTTACACTGTACTCCGATTGATCCTAAACTCTTTTATGACATGTGACTAAGTTTCATTAGTATCTCGATAGTGAGTCCTTTCTTACGAGTCAAATTAAATTTGATAGACAATCAATTATTTTGAAATCATAACTTACAGATGTGATGAGAAAACTATCTAGCACCCTTTTTTTTTCATGTTCAAAAAAAAGAAAAAAAGTACATAAGCTTACCAACTTAACCACCCTGTCCTTATACATACTTGATATGACTTTACAATATTATTGTTTTAGCTTAGCTATAATTATTAAATTTATAAGATAAATAATTTAAATTTTTAAAATTAAATTTGTATAATAACGCTTTCTGATTTAAACATTAGACGGTATAGAATCATTTTTTTATTAGACTTTGTTTGAATTATAAATTTTGATATGAATTTCAAAATGAAAAGGAAAAAAAAGAGTAAAAATCCATGATCAAAATTCTCTTCCTTTTTCTGAATTGCTATGTCATAGATTTTGATAGAAATTTTAAATTTTAGTTTTTAATTCCTACTAAAATTCATGATTTATAAAAAAAAATTTAAAAATTATAATATAATAAAGCGACCAAATCTCGAAGTTAATTATGAGAATAACAAGATAGAAACTTTGATGAATGTAACAATTTCTTTTAAGAACAAAAGTGGGTATAGGGGCATTCCTTTATTTAATTGTTTTGTATAATCAAGAAGTCTAGGACATGACATTTGTATTTATTTATTTATTTATTAAAAAAAAAAAATCTAGGAGTTTAATAGCAAATCTCAAGAAAAATTTCCAATGTAAAATGGGTTGGCCCAAATCTCAAAACAATTGTTGTCAAACAATTGCACATAGCTTAGGATGTGTGTGTTTGGTTTGAGTTTTTTTGATTAAATTTTCTTAAAATTGAGTTTTTTATTTTTTGTATTTATTTTGTTTTTAGTGAATATTTTTAAAATTTTAAGTATTTTTTTTTTACTTTTTCAGATGCACCTTATTTAAATATGTCTAAAAAGTAAAAAAATTGTAAAAAAATATCTTAAAAATTAATAAATACATAAAAATATAAAAATATATACTGAATTCTCATATTTTTTTATATTTTTGATATTTAGTCAATTTTTAAAAGATTTTTTTTCACAAAAATAATACTTTTATGTGTATTTATGTTAGATGTATCTAAGATTAAAAAAATTACTTAAAATATTAAAAAAATTCAATAAAAATTTAAAAAAAAAACAAGAAAAACAAGAAAGTAATATTTTTTTGAAATGTTTTTTTGGAAAACCAAAAACAAACAAAGCATAGTTTTAATATTTAATAATATCATTTGATACAATAATTTATGAGTAATTCTAGGAACCCTAAATTATCTATCAAATGTTTTATCAAACCTCTCATATGGGTGTGAGACCCACACATATATAAGTTTGTATGAATCTCATATGAGAAATTTGGCAAAAAAATTGTAAATTATTTGAGATTTATGACATTTTTCATAATTTATACACCTTTCGATTAAATGGCATTCGAATCATTCACATGCAAAGAAACAAAAATTTACTCAACTTTCAACATTTAGGTCTCGTTTGAGAACATGTTTTTTTAGTAACTTTTTAATTTTTTAGTTAAATATGATGTAAAAAAAGTTAATATGTTTTGAATGACTTTTTGAATTTTTACGAAAAGAAGTGTAAAAAGTAAAGATAAAAGAGAATCTTTGACTTTTTTGTATAAGTTGTTGACTTTTTAACTAAAAAAATCACTTGTTTTTTACACATCGAGTATAATTTACAATTATTTTCAAAGGTAATTTGGTGAAAATAACGGAACAGGATTTTTTTTCTTTTATGGGGCACAAATAATTTTTAAGTATTTAAAAAAAATTATTTTGTCAAATTAGTTTTAATTTAAAAAAAAAAATCTACCAAACACTAGAGAATTTTTTTTTTATAAATATCATAATTAAAGGAAAAATATTTTGTGTCTATAACCAGTTTATAATAGTTTAGTTTTCTTTCTAATAATTTTATTTTATTGTTGGATAAATTACACTAACAGTCTTTATAGTTTGGAATTTATGTTATTTTAGTTTCTGACTTTTCAATTGTGACGCATTTGACCTTGAATTTATAATCTTGTTTCACATAAGGACAATTGAAGATACTATTGCTTAATTATAAGAGCAAAATAGTCAATTTGATAAAATATAAACTAATTTGACAAAAATAAATGTCAAAAAAATATTTTAAAATTTTTAAAAATTATTTCTACCCATCATAGATAAAATTATGTAAAATTGATAAATCTTTTAGACATTTATTTATTTATTTTACTAAATTAATTTTTGTTATGTGTTTGGATAATGATCATGTAATGAGTAGTTGTTAGATTTTTAAGTTACGTTGGTTTGACGAATTAAGTTGAATGAGATTGTTAATGAGAAGATGGTTGGTGAAAAAATTGTTAATGTAGGGATTGTTAGTAAAGGGATTAAGTAAATTGTGTTTGTTATAATGATAGTATGAGAGATGATTAGTAATAAGATTGTTAAATTGTTTTTATATTAAAAAAACTAAAACAAACTTGTGCACTTGGTAATAAAAAATAAAAAAATAAAAATTATGTAAAATATACTCAATTTACTCACTATTTTCTTAATCTCATCTAAAATTACACCAAGGTAATCCCCCTATTGAGATGGGATTAGTAAGAGCATTCACAGTGGAGCTGCTAAGGAGAGTGTTAGTGTCAGTTGGTAAGTTTTAGCTAGCAAGGTTTGTTGTTTGGTGCTGCAGTGGATCAGTTAGTGTGTGTGTTAGTGATGTGTGTTAACTTGTTTGTTATCTGAGGCGATGGTTTTAGCTAGCGGAGGGGAGTGTGTTTGTGTTCTTGCGGGCTGATCGGCCAGTTAACCGGTCAACGGCAAATATTTTTTTTTTTACTTGTTGGGATTTTTTTTTGGACTTGAAATTTAATTTTGAGCTGGAAATTTTTGATTAAACTAAATTATATATTTATTTTATTTATTATGTACACACACACACATATATATATATATATATATATAACACACATATTAACACACCCCTTAACACATCTATTGCACCATCACTCACTGTCTAAAATTAACAAACTCTTAACACATCTTAACAAACATTTTTTGGCCCTACTTCTATTACTTTTTGTCATATAACACACATCTTAATACACTTTTTTAGCCATCCCATTGTGGATGCTTTAAGCCCCTCGTACTATTACTCCACCTCCCACATCATTACCAAACAAGATGTGGGTGAGACCCACAGCTATAACACTCCAATCCCTCCTCCCACACCGATAAACAAACATGACCTTAATGTATAATCGATATATTTAATATACGAAATATTTTTATTTTTGAATTTTTTGATTTAATGAATTAGTTTAATAATGATATCAAAATTGTCGTCATATGTGACTTTGGAAAAAATAGAATCTAATTAAATGAAAATAAAAAAACAACCACCTATTACATGATCATCATCTAAACATATAAAAAAATAAATAACTAAATGTCTAAAACATTTATCAATTTTACACAATTTCATCTTTGGTGAGTAAAAATAATTTTTAAAAATTCAAAAATATTTTTTTTGACATTTATTTTTGTGAAATTAGTTTATATTTTTATCAAATTGACCAGTTTGCCTTGGGAATTAAGCAATGGTAATTGTCCTTATTTAAAACAATATTTAAAATTTAAGATCAAATGTGTCACAATTGAAAAGTTAGGGACCAAAGTGACACAAGTTTCAAACTATAGAGACCATTAGTATAATTCACCATTTATTTTATTTCATGTGTTTAAGATATTTATCGGATAAAATGATTTTACCATTTATCATTTCAATTTTGTTTTAATCTTTTAATTATTAACAAATATCACATTACTCTTTTATTAGTATATTTTGACCTATTCAATTTTGAAAATTATACAAATACACTCCTTTTTAAAGTTGCCAGAGTGTAAATGTGATATATTTTTATAATTAAAAGAGGTAAAAAATACAAATTAATAAATGAAGCGTAATATTTAATAATAATTTAAGGGGTGTTGATGTAATTAAACTCTTCAATTTTTAAAAGACCAGAGCAGCTTGGATGGGAGGAATTATCATGTCATTCAAAAAATTTAATTAGGTTGTGTTTTTTTAAAATTCTATTAGTTGTGTAATTTATAAAAGAAAAAATAAGAAATATGATGAAAAGAATAGCTAGTGTTTGGTTAAAATTTTAACTGAACAGGTAATTGGGATCTCTGACTAGCAACAATTATTAAACGGAAAATTTTTCATAAAAAAATTTTAAAAATTTTAATTGAATTATAATTTCATAAACTCTTACCGATAAAAAAATATTTTATTTATTAAAAAATAAAATAAAATTTCTATTTAATAATTCCTATCGGTAAAAAGTGTCAAGTATTTATATGATGCACTTGATACTGAAATAGCCAAATCCTATAATGACCAATAGAATCGTAAAAATATACACGTAATAATTTTTCCTTGCATAGACATGGAAGCTGCAGAGAACAGTAGAGAGAGAAAACAGAGAACATGAGAGAGAGAGAGAGAGAGAGAGAGAGAGAGACAGACAGAGAGTGTGTGTGTGGGAGGAAGAAAACAAGTTAGAGACTGTTTTTGTATAAATTTTCTCAATCAATTCTCTCTATAAATTTTCTTACATGGTAAAAAAATCCCAATGTATGCAATTATATAAATTTTGAGAGAGAAAGCAGAGCAGAAAAAGACCAACAACTGTAGTCTTTCTCGCTCTACATTTCCATGCAAAAATGCTCAATCTGCTAGTAAGTTTAATCCTTTTTCTATTGGATGTAACTCAACTTTTCTGATCTCCCAATCACCACTCACCCCACCAACAAAACAATGCACACACAAAAAAAGCACAATAAAGCTTGTTTTTTTTTTTTGCTGTGCATCACCTTTTTTCATGGCTTTGCTATAGCTGATTTTTGACTGCCATTGATTGTGGGGCTAACCCAGAAATCATTGCTGCTCGTACTTTGTCAGGCAAAAAGCTAGGGTTCATGAATTAGCGTATATTCCTGTCTTAATCATAAACATTGCCGAGATTAAGCTTCTTTCCTGTGAAGATTTTGTGTAGTTGGGATTTTAAAATTAGTCTGGGTTATTCTTGAATGAGAGTGGAATGTGATGAGAAATGAGTGTTAGGGTTAGGATTTTGGTGGGTGAGAAGACTTGTGTAGTTGGGATTTTAGGCTGATCTGGGTTTTCGTGAATGAAGGCGAAGAGTGTGGAATGTGATGAGAAATGAGGGTTAGGGCTAGGGTTTTGGTGGGTGAGAGATGGGTTGTGTGTTTGGGAGAGAGATTTCGTCGTCCGGACAGCCTAGCTTGGAGGTTGTAGTAGTAGAGAAGGGGAGAGAGAAGGAGAGGCAGAGGGATTTGGCAGTGGCAGTGCCATCTGTGGAGAGGATTACGGTTGTGAAAGCCGAGGAGGGCGGCGAGGTTGAGAATGGTGGTGATCATAAGGAGGAGCATAAGGATGAGAGTACAAAGTCAAGAGGAGAGAGAAGGAGGTCTAAGCCGAATCCAAGGCTGAGCAACCCACCAAAGCATGTCTGTGGTGAGCAAGTGGCTGCTGGGTGGCCATCTTGGCTCTCCGCTGTTGCCGGTGAGGCAATTAATGGGTGGACGCCTCGGCGAGCTGACACTTTTGAGAAAATTGACAAGGCAAGTATTTGTATTTCTTAGTTTAGTTGCCAATTATTGTTTTTTTTTAAAAAGGTTTATTGTCTTATTCTTTGTTGATTGCTTTCATAATTTTGTGATTAGATTGGGCAAGGCACGTATAGTAATGTGTACAAAGCTAGGGATGCTATTAGTGGGAAAATTGTTGCATTGAAAAAGGTTCGATTTGACAATTTGGAGCCAGAGAGTGTGAAATTTATGGCTAGAGAGATTTTGATTCTAAGACGGCTGGATCACCCCAATGTTGTGAAATTGCAAGGTTTAGTGACATCAAGGATGTCTTGTAGTTTGTACCTTGTGTTTGAATATATGGATCATGATTTGGCTGGACTCGCTTCGAGCCCAGGAATCAAATTCACCGAGGCTCAGGTTAGCTTATATTTGTTTGTTTGATAGTTCTTCAAGGTTAAATTTTGATTACAGTGTTTAAGTGTAGCTGTGTATGTTATGTTTTGTCTGTGATATGTGGCAGGTCAAGTGCTATATGCATCAACTATTGTCGGGGCTTGAACATTGTCACAATCGACATGTGCTGCATCGTGATATTAAGGGCTCAAACCTTCTTATTGACCATGGAGGGGTTCTTAAGATAGCTGATTTTGGGTTGGCCTCATTTTTTGACCCTAATCACAAGCAGCCAATGACTAGTCGGGTGGTTACCCTATGGTATCGGCCCCCGGAACTACTTCTGGGGGCCACTGACTACAGTGTAGGTGTGGACCTATGGAGTGCAGGTTGCATTCTTGCCGAGCTGTTGGCTGGGAAGCCTATCATGCCTGGTCGAACAGAGGTAACTTTGAAACTTCTTGACTTTACCCCTTTTGAGTAATACCTCAGCTTAACCATTCTAACTCTTTGGAGAGTACTGGGTTATGCTGTTTGCTCTGAGTAATTCACTATTCTACTCCTAGTCCTGGTTGACAAATGAATGAAATGACAATTTGTTTTGACTATTTGAGAAGGTTGATGATATTGAAAAGTGTCTTGTGTATGTCTTATCTCCATTTGTTTTAATACAAAAAGAATAATTGCAAGAAGTGTTTCTGCTGTTTTATGATGTTTGTCATTGTGATGATGATGATATTATTGAGCCTCGCCCGACATCAATTTAGTCGAACGAGGTATACTGAATCTTCACCAATGTTTGTTAGAACATGAAACGGAACATTAGGAATACATTCTCGTAAGCATTATGATTAGTGCTTGTTTTTTTATTTTATTTTATTAAGAGTTAGTTTTTTATAATACCATGATATTCCTCTAGATGCGTGTGCTTTTAACCATTTGATGTTGTTGCTTCTCACAGTTTAAGATATATAGAGTGGCTTTATCTGGATATGGGTATGCTTATGAAGCTGGCTGCATATTTAGCAATTAAAAAAGGACAGGGTTTTAATAACATTATACACCTTGATTTCGTTGCTGAATGTTAAAATCGACGATTAAATGGTTTTTGTGAGTCCTACTGTTTCCATGACAATGTTTTTTTTTTCTCTCTTTTTTTAATTAGGTGGAGCAGCTGCACAAAATATTCAAGCTATGTGGCTCTCCTTCTGAAGAATACTGGAAAAAGTCGAAGCTGCCACATGCAACCTTATTTAAGCCCCAACAATCATACAAAAGATGTATAGCAGAGACATTTAAAGATTTTCCACCGTCATCACTGCCGTTAATTGAGACACTTCTTACAATTGACCCTGCTGAACGTCAAACTGCCACATCTGCATTGAGGAGTGAAGTGAGCTTTTATATTATTGCCCCTTTTTATTTTCTGTATTTGCAATATAGGCTCTTGTTTGGGTGGTTTCTGCTTGTTTTTCCTCTGCTTTAAACTGGTTTATGGTCAAATAACTTTCGAGTTTATTTTTTCATGTTAATCACTTATCAAAATATGTGAGGTTCTCCTTTTAGGATATGACTAACAGATTAGTGAAATGAATTAATTCAATTACTGAGGCCCAGGATTGCCAAATAGTTTCTGAAGTCCTTGCTGAGTCTTTTTGATAAAACTGAAATTTATGTGCTGAAAAGTTTACTACTGAATATCTAGTGCTGAAATATTTAAATGTGTTACTAGTTGAGAATGAAAATGAAAATCTTTAAGTCGAGTCTTTCTGACTTGGACCTATTTTGAGTCAATCTTCAGATTTTAAGTGGTAAACAATTATATGTTATTAAACGCACTTAAATGTGAATTCACTGAATGTGTTCAGTTTTAAGTGTTTAATTGTGTTACCAAACAGGGCCTTAATTTTTTAGCTTAAGAGTTGGTGCTTTTTTAGTCACCCCCATGAAGGTACATTCAATAAGTCAAGTCTTTCTCTTGTTACTATCTTGTGTATAGAACAATGTTGTATCGATGACGTGCATGTTTTACATCAACTTATGATTTGCACCAAGAATGTTGTTTATTCTTGAAGGGATACACATTCACATGCTATGCTACCTTAGCTAAAAGATTCTTGCCACAAATAGAGGGAATTGCTTTGTACTATAAGAAGCCTTTCGGGGCAAATTTGTAGACAATATTTGTTCAGGTAAGATTCTCTAGTAATCTAGGCTGTGGATTTTGACAACATGGTATTTACTTTATTCTGTGAGGGGCTATAATCACCTTATATTTTTGAATTTTTTAAAAAAAAAATTTTATTATATTATAAGGAAAGGAGCCAAAAAAGGTCCTTATTGAAAAATCGAAGAAAAAATCCTTGGGTTAAAAGTTAAAAAGAGCCTACTATTATTCATACTAGTGGATTGTCAAATTTGTATAAGTTGCTTTCTTTTTGACAGTTCTTCATAACCAAACCTTATGCTTGTGATCCTTCAAGTCTTCCAAAATATCCTCCCAGCAAGGAGATGGATGCTAAACGACGGGATGAAGAAGCTAGAAGGTTGGTAGAGGACTTTAATTATTAAATCTTGATATTCTAAAATTCTGATTGCAATCTTCATTATCCCTGCTTCTTTTCCAAAAATATGCATAGAAAAGGAAAATAAAAATAAAAAGTATATTTTTTGTTGCTATAATGGGAAATTATGAACAAATGAACTGTATAACAAACCACTTACAGAAAAAACCTTCATAAGGAATTTACTAAGAAAATTGTGCTGCATAAGTTCTTGTAATTTTCAGCAATTGATAAGAAATTATCCCTGCATAAGTTTTGTGACTATTTATTCACCCATGTATCAGTTTTCTCTATTTATTTTAAGAAAAATGACTTGGACCCCCAGCTGGGGGTGCTGGGGGTCGCCCATGATTGGGCAAAAAAAACAGTTTTTTTTTTTTTTAAAGTTTCCGGCCAATCCTAGGCCGACACGTGGCACTGGGGGGGGGGTCGGTGGGGGTCGTCTGGGGGTCTGTAGCATTGTTGTTATTTTAAACTTTCCAGTCAGTTGATAATTATGTCTTCAATTTTCTTAGCTAAGACAATAGTGAATGAGTGTTCATTTATAGTTTTCTCTCTCATGGGTAGCTGAAATGAGTTTCATGAATTTAGACTTCGAGCTGGTAAATCCAATGCTGATGCTGTGAAGAAAATTCGTACGCGTGATCGAGCTGTAAGAGCAATCCCTGTTCCGGAAGCCAATGCTGAGCTGCAAGCTAATCTTGATGTATGTCTGATAAACTTCTTCTTTCAGCTATATTGTTTTTTCATGCTTTGGTTATTTAAATTTACCAACACTAAGGCTTCAGATGTTTTTATGGATGAAACTTATTTTAACATTGAGTAGGAATTGCTTTTTAATGCTAAAATAATGTCTTGGTTCATTCATGTGGTATCTATCATGGAATTTTTGTTTTTTTTTGTTTTCCTTCCAAACTTGGGTTTTTATTGTTAAGTACTAATTGATTGATCTACACTGCTGTGTCTTGTTTATTTGTAAAACAGAGGCGGCGTCTAATAACGCATGCAAATGCCAAGAGCAAAAGTGAGAAATTTCCTCCCCCACACCAGGATGGAACACTCGGTTACCCTTTAGGTTCTTCACATCACATGGATCCAGCATTTGACCCTCCTGATGTCCCATTCAGTTCCATGAATTTCTTGTATTCAAAACCATCCATCCAAACTTGGTCTGGCCCATTGGTGGACCCTGGTGCTGTCGGTGCTCCCAGAAGAAAGAAAGATAAGAAGTCTGCTCGGATCAAGGGGAATGAAGGGTTGTAATATAATCTCTGGTTCTTACGGGAGATACAATTCATGAATTTACATGTGTTGCTGGACCAGTATGCCTTTAATACAAACCAGAATACCTGTTAAATTGCATTGAGAGAGTAAAATATCTTGTGTGTCATATTTCTTTTATGTCCTATTTTTTGGATTGGCGAGAAGCTTCACTGAGCATTGTACATGTTAATTTTTAATTATCCTTTTGTGTTGGCAACTAGTTCAAATTCTAATAAATATGTCAAGAACCTTTATTTTTGTCTTTCTTCTATATTAAACCGGTGTAATGTCTAAATTTGAGTCTTATTTTTGTCTTTCTTCTATATTAAACCGGTGTAATGTCTAAATTTGAGTCTTATTGTCACACGATGGAATAGACCATTGATAATGACCACTGATAATTACAATTACGAGATAATGAGAGTACCATGTAACATGAACATGATTTCTACATAACATCAAAACTAATTCAATATCAAACTAATAGGTACAATTGTAACTAAACTAAACAAACATGTATGGAATGAATTAACTCCCAAATTCTGACGGATTCTTTACATTGGAATGTAAAAGATGGAATCTCTGTTTCTTTTTCATCCAGTATTTCATATCATGGAATATAAAAGATGGAATCTTTAATTCTTTTTCATCCCTTATTTGATGAAATGCAAAACATGGACTGTGTAATTTTTTTTCATCCGTAATTTTATCAGTAACAAGTGGCTTACTAATATAATTGCGGTTCAAACCATCCATTTTAATCTGCTCCAATATCTCATCAAATCCTCATCTAGATTGCTCTTTTGGGCAACTCTATTCTCTTTAACTGCATCAACATCGAAATCTTCCCCAAATTTTTCTTCTTGATGGCCTCGATCTCCTTCTCGACCTCTTCAATTTTTTCATCCAAAACATCAGTTTCAGATTCAGATTCAATCTCAGAAGGTCCTTTATACTTGGAGATCACATCTCTCACGTCGCTCGGCTTCTCGGGCCACGTCTCGACCTCTCCGTTCGGCCCCAAACAGACCAAGCAGGCATTGATGCCGCACAGAGTGGTGAGCTCCATAGTCTTCTTCTTGATACAATTCAATCTTCTCTTGTAAGTCAATCTTCGAGCTTTGCTGTTCTCGATTTGCTTCACCATATACCTGGAATTGGAAACCACAAACCAAATTTCTTTTACTTTTATATATATCAATCCCAACTCACTCCAATAAAATCCGATTTCTATTCTCTTGATCTACTTTTGTTACTTTCCATAGTATATTTATAGGTTTTTAGTGATACACAAGAAAAAAGGATTTTTATTCTCTAGATCTAATGTTTATAATGAGTCCTTGTGGTGGTGGACTAATAAATTGTTAAATTAAAATCACGAATTATACTAACTATCCTTATACTTTTGGGTTTGTATCATTTTAGTTTTTAACTTTTTAATTGTGATATATTTGATTTTAAATTTTGAATCTTGTTCTAAATAAGGATAACTGAAGATACCATTACTTAATTTCAATGTCAAAATTGTCAATTTGATAAAATATAAATTAATTTGACAAAAATAAATAGCAAAAAATATTTTTGAATTTTTAAAAATTATATCTACCCACTAAAGATAAAATTATGTAAAATTGATAAATTTTTTAGACATTTATTTATTTTACCAAATTAATTTTTATTATGGATTTGGATGATAATCACGTAATGAATGGTTGTTTTTATTTTTATTAAATTATTTTCTATTTTTTTCAAAAGTCAAATATGGCGACAACTTTGATATTATTAGTAAACCAATCCATTAGATCAAAAAATCTAAAACTAAAAATATTTTATATATTAAATATATCGATTACACATTAAAATCATAACAATCACCCATTACTTTATCATCATCTAAACACATACTAATAAAAATTAGGATAAATTACACTTACATTCCCTGAGATTTGGGTTTCATACATATCACCCATGATGTTTGAGAAATTATACTGACCCCTTGTCATTGTAATTATTTAGACGAAATTAACATTGGTATGAAAAATATTGAATTCATACACTCTCTCTTTTATTATTTTGCTTTACTTCTTTTATTTTATTTTTCTTTCCTTTCTTTTCTTTTTTTTCAATGTAATTTCTTTTGTTTTTCTATTAGGAGTTGCTGCTTTTTATATAAGTAGGGGGTTTGTGAAATGAGATTATTAACCACAGGGTGAGAATGTAATTTTTATAACATCAGTGGGTGAGATGTAATCGAACCAAACCTCAGGGGTGTCAGTATAATTTACCCTAAAAATTAATTTGGTAAATAAATAAATAAATAAATGTTTAAAAGATTTATCAATTTTACATAATTTTATCTTTGGTAAATATAAATAATTTTTAAATTTTTTAAAAAAAATTTTGACATATATTTTTGTCAAATTAATTTATATTTTATCAAATTAACAATTTTGCCATTGAAATTAAGTAATGGTATCTTCAATTGTCCTTATTTGGAACAAGATTTAAAATTTAGGATCAAATATGTCATAATTGAAAAGTCATGAACCAAAGTGACACGAATCCCAAACTATAGGGACTGTTAGTGTAATTCGTCATATTTTGCCCTTGAAATTAAACAATGGTATCTTCAATTGTTCTTATTTAGAATAAGATTCAAAATTCATGGTCAAATATGTCATAATTAAAAAGTCAGGGACCAAAGAAACACGAACCCCAAACTATAGGGACTGTTGGTGTAATTCGTTCTAACTTAAAATAGGAAAGTTATTAATATATTTTATTTTATTTTTAAAAATTATGATTTTCATTATGGACTATTACTTTCTATTTTTCACAAAATATTTTGAAACATTTTAATTCTTTATACTAATTTCATCTTTTTATTTAATATTAACAATTCCATCTAAATTATTTGTCCATTTTTTTTTAATTTTAATTTTAGAAAAAAATCTGGAGTTTTTTTTTTTTTTTTTTTTTTAATTCATAGGAAATGTTTAAACAACAGAACAGAAAAGAAAA